>NC_086376.1:78176751-78808251 GCF_036588685.1 Mytilus trossulus | reverse complement strand
GGTGTAAGAATCTCTTATCTCTGTCCAACATTGTGCATTCTCCTTCTCACACTGTCTGTCTAATGACTTGACCAGATTTCTCCAGTTTTCTTGTATGTCTAAAAAAAAAAAAGAAGATTAAAATAATAAATTGAAGAAAAGTAGCAGGCATGATTCCAGAACAAGGGATACAATCGTGTAAACAACCTCATACAAAACAATGTCTGATATACATATTTTTTTTACAGGGACTTAAATCCTTTATAAAAAAAAAATGATAACTGACAAGAATTTTTTTTAGGGCTGTTCTAGAACTAATAGGTTGAGTCCATAACATAATGACAGTTTCTTACTGTTTCATCTCAAAAAAATACTTCAGTGTTTGATGATTAAGTAGAACTACTTAGCCCTGCAGAGGCCTGATATTTTTTTTACTAAAGATACAATACCATATTTTTTTAATGTATCTACCTGGGTTAATGTGTAAAGCTTTCACAGCTGATTTCAGTAACTTAGAGTTATTGGTAGTTGTTGACCTCAACAAGTTAGCAGTCACCATATTCTGTATATTCTGTAATATAAATGCTGATTTTGATAATTTCATACAGTATAGAGGATATCTAATTAGGGTATTCTTCATTTTTTAATGAAGAATATTATGCTTATCCATCACATAAAGACTGAATTAAATAAATTATCTTCTTCATTGTTATGCTTTTTTCAGTCAATGTTACTGTCTATCTGAAATACATATTTTCCTGTCTTTTACCAACAAATGTCATCATTTACTAGTCTTGGTAACATGCATTTTATATAATTTATAAACTTTTCTCCACTCAGAAATAACAGTGCATAAGAATCTAGCAACAACTTTAAAAATTTGAAAGTGACCAGTAGTATCTACTTACCTACAATAAATCTAACGTTTTCAAACTAAGATTGTGCATTTCAAACAATTTTATCGTCTGCCAATGGCAATACCTCAATTGATTTTATCTATAGGAAAAGCTTAGTTGGCTTGAAAAGAATAGTTTTAATTTCAGCAGCACTTCTTAATACTTACCTGCATTATTGGATTTAGTCTGTATGCACACTCTGCACAGCTTGCTGCAGCAGATGCCGAGGATTCTGGGAAATTTCTGAACAGTAACCTTGACAAAAGTTTCCATAGTGATGACTGAATAGGGTTCTTGTGAATACATTGCTGAATATATGTTTTAGCTCCTTTATGGTTGTTCTAAAAATTAAAATGTAAAAATATAAGCCAGAATGTAGGTAGACTTTTTGTTCTAGTTGCACAACCATGTCAACTTAAACAACTGTTTAAAACTTTATTATCAAAGATATTGTCTCATATATCACCTTTGTAATTGAGGACATGCACATCCATTACTTATAGATTATCGTTGATCATCTCAAGAGATTGATTTTCTAGTTTGAGCCAGTACAGCGAAAGCGGGGAAAAGCAATTGAGTTGAGATGACCAATGATAATCTGTTTATCACTGTTTTACATATGATGACATAGTCAATGTCATGTAAATTTCATTAGCAACGCCAATTGCCTCCTTAGTTTCTAGCAATAACTTTCCATTTTAAGTGAGTAGCATGATATGAAAAATTATCACAAAAAAAAATCAAAGAAAAAAGCACTAAATAGCAATAAAAATTAATATTATGGGGACAAAATTTTTCATTCTACTAATGAACTCAAAATCGTTAACTTTTTTTTTCAGATCTACTTCCTGTTCAGGTTTTCCACGCATTTGCGCAGATATCTGTCTTGTTTGCATGAGACTTTGAAAAAAAAATATATTTATCAGTCTAGTAAAATATCAGATTGGATCTCAATACAAATTCAATTTTAATAATTGTTTGATATGAAAAAAACGATACCTGATGAAAATGTTTCTTTTGTTTACATCGAATATGACGTCATAACTTAAAGAACGTCACAGCCAATTCCCTAACAACAGAACAAAAATCGGGAACGTTACGTACAATATTTCGGTTTCTTTTATCAACATGATTGAATTAAAAAAAATAATAAATACAGACTTCGTCCCCATTCACAGGTTATGCCTGTCTCATATTATCTACTTTATAATGATAAATAATTCAATTAGCAAAAGCACTGTTTATAAATCAGTTCTCAATCCAGTTTATTAAGTAAATATCTATTTCTATTTTCTATTTGGAGAACAGCTTGGTTATTGCCAATGGTACCGCAACTTTAATTATATCTTGATGAGTTCTGAAAATAGTTTCCAATGAATAATATATAATATCTTTTAATGTAGTACATTATGTAATGTCACTTCTGATTCAGTGACCTCTGCCATTGAACATTGTATGAGTATTATTATAAGAATATGCATAAAAGTACTACATTTAAAGTTGCATCCATTATTTTGCTAAATCTTCAAGATAAATCACTGTTTTTCCTTTTAATATATTCTATGATTCGTGTTAATCTTAATTTTACCTCTAACAAACAATGTGATATTGTCATTAGATGTGACACATCCACATCTGTATCCCCATGACTGAAGAGTTCCTGTAGGACAGCCATTGTTAATGTACTATCAGATAAGGTTATACCAAGGGCACAGAGAGACTTCAAACCATTCACTGAGGCTGGTGTTAACTGGGAACTGAAATAAAAGACAAAATTTGGACACATTAAGTATCCAATAATTCAATTGTATGCTTTTAGTTTATAAAGAATCTTTTGAAAGTATACATGATATAGTATACTGTATTATTGTTTTAAAGAACAGTTTGTGTTAAAATTAAAAAACTACGGTTATGATGAATAAACTACACAGATTTTAATTTACCACCTTAAAATGCTTTATTACATGTGCTCATCTAAGAGTAACTTGTCTCCAACATTCAGTTTGTGTACTACCTTGAGTTTATAAAATAAAATAACGCTTAAAAGTTCAAAATGGTCTTTCATGGTCAATTTGCACACTTCTTATTTTATCAAGATATTCAGGAACAGTCAAAACTATTTGATCAAAACCTTTAAATTTTAGGTGTCCAAAATACCTTTGTAGTAGAACTGCTTTTGCTCCATCAAGGTCTCCAAACTTATAAGCCACCATTCCTAGAGCTGTTAAGACATGTGACTTTTCCTTGTCCCCTGTAGCTAGCTCAGATGCTTCTTGGTAAGCTTTATATAAAGATAGGATTGAGTGATAATAAAGTATCTTTAAAGGCATTGTGTTAAGGGCATACCATACACTTTCAGGGGATGTAATGACATTGCTAACATAAAATGTAATTTTTGGGATGTCAAATTGTGACATATCAGGAAAAATGCATTTTTCAACTGATTTTTATCATTCAAACTGATTTAATTTGAAAAAAAGAGTACATGGACCTCTATTTTTTTAAACGAAACTTTGTTTCATTTTGCAGAGAGATTATGTGACCCAAATTTTACAAAAATGCAATTTTTTTTAATTTTGAGAAATCTAAAGCAAAAAATTATGTTTTTTTTTCTGAATTCATGACCATTTGATAAATATGAGTTATTTCTGAATAAAAAATGCATACATTTTTATTATATTCATAAAATACAGAAATACAAATTATTTAACAAAAAAACAATTGGTGTTTATCTTTTAAAACAAAAAAGTTATGTCATTCTTTTGAAAGGGAAAATACGGCCACAAATCCGAATCTTGAGCAAATATACAAATTTCAACCTCATTTAACTCAAAAAGTAGCACATGAAGTTATATTTTTTATTACACATTTTTTATTACACATCAGGCAAAAAATAGCCTATATTGAAATTATCATCAAACTATAAATACGGGATCAAAACTGTATTGTATGCCCTCAATATATAGACAATTGCATGCAACATTCTAAAAAAGATTTGGATTTTTAAGGAAAATGCCAAAATTACAAATACACAAATTTACAAAAATATGGACAGCAAATGGCTTGGAATATTTTTTTTTTTTTTTTATATCTATATGCATACATTCAGGAAAATCCCATCTTGCCTATAAAATTCTGTTTTTCCAAGATAATCAGGGGGACCTAAAAACTATCACACTTTTCTTTTTTAATGATTTTATAACAAGAATGTGTCCACAGTACACAGATGCCCCACTCACACTATCATTTTCTATGTTCAGTAGACCGTGAAATTGGGGTCAAAATTATAATCTGGAATTAAAATTAGAAAGATCATATCATAGGGAACATGTGTACTAAGTTTCAAGATGATGTAACTTTAACTTCATCAAAAACTACCTTGACCAAAAACTTTAACCTGAACTTCCCACTATCATTTTCTATGTTCAGTGGACCATGAAATTGGGGTCAAAACTATAATTTGGCATTAAAATTAGAAAGATCTTATCATGGGGAACATGTGTACTAAGTTTCAAGATGATTGGATGGACTAAGTTTCAAGTTGATTGGATGGACTAAGTTTCAAGTTGATTGGATGGACTAAGTTTCAAGTTGATTGGATGGACTAAGTTTCAAGTTGATTGGATGGACTAAGTTTCAAGTTGATTGGATGGACTAAGTTTCAAGTTGATTGGATGGACTAAGTTTCAAGTTGATTGGATGGACTAAGTTTCAAGTTGATTGGATGGACTAAGTTTCAAGTTGATTGGAATTCAACTTCTTCAAAAACTACCTTGACCAAAAACTTTAACCTGAAGCGAACGGACACACAGACGAACAGACGCACAGACGGACGGACGAACGGAGGCACAGACCAGAAAACATAATGCCCCTCTACTATAGTAGGTGGGGCATAAAAAAACAACAATAATTAGAATCATATTTTCAATAAACATAAACTTGAGCACTTTTTTTTGCTAGTAAGATTTAAATATTTGAAGCATTTTTTTTTATTTGATCTGTTATTAGTTTCTTTCATTTCGAAGAAAGTTGCTCTGGTAAACTGTGAGTGAGATCCATTTTTTTTTTAGTTCCCATACCTCAAAGAAAGTCTTCATAAAATTGATAGTGTATGATATTTTACCAATATGTTACTTTTAAAATACTAAAAATAATATAAAACAAATTCCTTCTATACAGACCTTCAACATGTATTTAAAACTTAAAATACAACTTCATAACTTTAACTAGGGGGGGCAGGACCTTTTTCGGAACTCAGGATCTGATGTTTTAAAGTTCAAGATTTGGGGATTGACCCTCTTGGGATCCATGATTTCTTATTTTTGGGAGGTTAGGATTTATTTTTTTTTAATTTGGGACCCCAGGTTTTCATGTTTTCAAACCCAGGATTTCGGGATCAGGACCCCTCCAACCCCTCCTCTTTAACTTGTTCAAATTCATCTTTTTGCAATGAGTCTAACTGTTGTATAATTACCTTGATAGCTTTCTTTGTATTTTCCAGATTTGTAGCAGGCGTAACCAAGACTACAAAGGTCATTAAAGGTTGTTGGCATGTCAATTACATCATACTGCACCATAGCTTCGTCATATTGCTGCAACTGACTGTAAACACAATTATAAAATTTTATACATACATCTTGAATTCAAACTCACCATTTGCATGTACAATCAATTTTCTAAAATAACTCAATATAAAAAGTTAATAACTTATTAAAGAAATGTTTGTGTGATTGAGAGTAGGTGCAATGGTTCTTTTTAATTCAGAGGGAATCATATTAAACATTTCCATTCTGATCATAATTGCCTGCCTAATTATGCATCTAACATAGACCAACATTATCATAGATTGCTAGGGAGGAGAAGTCAAATCCACTATTTTTTTTTATGCTTCAGGTTCAGGTACCTCAGGGTAGCAGTTTATTTGTATAAATCACAACTGATTAATGCAATTGATCTAAGGTAAATAAAATCAAAATGTATTCTTATAGAATCATATTCAAAACAGTGTGGTCCTAGCCATTGATTGACAACCTAAATTATCCCATTGACCATTGCTCACTTCTTACTTATTATAGAATTTAAACTGTGGGTTCACCAAAGGTTCTTAACGCCTTTAATAATAAAATAATTCGAAAAATTATTCAGGAATAACCTTTATGTTTTGATTTATATTATTGATAAAAATCAACACATCGTATTATTCCGGATTCGTTTTTCGAATTGCTTTATTTAGGTGTTGAGAACCTTTGGTGACCCCACTGATTCAGTGTCTTTAACAAGTACATAATGAGCAGTGATTGTTACCGACAAACGTTCACCTAATCTGTCCCAGTCAAAGGGATAATTAAGGTCGTCAATCAATGGCCAGGACCACACTGTTTTGAATATGATTCTATCTGATTTATTAAATGGTTTACTTGAATTTTTACTCACCATAAAACTCTAGCTAAGTTCATTCTAATTTTAGCAGGTTCTCTACAGCTACCTAAATCTATTGCACTGAAAGTATAATCTAACATGTTTTATGTTAATTTACTGTGAAGTGGTATGGATAAGTAACATAAGCTCATGTTACCACAGTTAATTTATTGTTGTCTGATCAAAAGTCAGTCATAAATATATAATGTACATTCTGCAAAGAGGGTTAACTTTATATTTCTTTGTAATCTAAATTGGCATTTTTAAGCAAATTAAATAGCATTTGAAAGATTGTGGAATTTCCTTGCAAACAATAGTCCGTAATTTGTTGCTGTGTACTTGAATGCATATCTGTAGCATTTTAGAACTTGCATTGAAATGTTGACATTTGCTCATTTAGAGGGCCTCACTGTAATTTTAAAAAGAAAAGTAGCAGGCCAACCATTATCATATATGGTAACAACATAGACTTTTAACATGTCAAACTCCTAACATTGCCTAGTTTGGCTCCCAACCTTTTTATTTTATCTAAATCCTGGATTTGCATCTGACTAATACCATTTAATATTTCACAGTTGAAAGTCACAGATTATATAAAAAATCTATGATGTATGGCTATCAAAAGAAACTAGTTATCCTTAATTTGTGGGTTTTCTCTTAAGGAAGTTACATCAAGATTTATAATAAATAAAACAGTACACATACATTCATAGAAAATGTTAATACACACACCTTTTAAAGGCCTGAACAGCTGATCTGAACAATCCTTGCTGTTCCAGTAACAAACCATACATGTTGTAAGCTGTAGCATTTGTCTTAATACGATCTAAAACCAAAGAAAATAAAATTAATTTTCATTTTAGCTTCTATGAAGATAAAATGCAGTTTAATAACAAATTGAACAAATATATCAACACAGATTTAGTCCTGTTATGTTGTGTTTTATCTATATACTCTATGAGGCATGAAAGGAGAACATTGGTATAAATAATAGAAAGTTTACCTAAATATTTGCCCAGACCAGTAGATGCAGCAGGGACAGCAGCCATTTGTTTAATGGAGTACTGATATAGATCTGTATTATGTTTAGATTCATCCTGTAACATGGCACACACCAAACTACCATAACCGCTGGCACCTTCTACCTGTGGTCAGAAATTCATTAACAACTAAAGTCAAGAGAATCAATGACAGTAACAAAGCATTGTTAACCAATTATTTTTGTGAACATGCCACTTTTACTAGTTGAAAATGGTTATCTTCTTTTAAATGAACACATTTTCAAAGGCGGGGAAATCATTGAAATAAAGCAGTATGACGTCAGCTAGCAAAGACTAAGCACAAAAACAGTTTAATATATTTTCTTACAGTGTATCTTACCAACTTACTGAGCTGAGCCATCAGCGTCACAGACAAAATAACAGAGAGGAGTTGGTAAGGCATCTTAAATTTTGAATTTGTCATTCGAAAATTCATATATTTCAATGACACTTCTGTAAAGGGTGCAATTAGATTTTGTTTAATTTTTGTGATGGTTATATATGGAATAATCCTATTAAATTGTTTATTTGTTTCTTGTTTGTTTGGGTACTTTCCCCATTTATCACCCTGTCACTCTTCAGTAATATAATTAAGTAAAGATTTAAAGTAACCTACATGGGTAGCTAGTTCTGTTGTATGTCTAAACAAATCCATAGCATCTTCATCCCCAACAGTCTCAGCAATCAAGGCCTGAAAAATACAACACATTGCATGATCTATGACGTATGGTCTGAAAAAAATCTACAACCTACTGCACTCAAAGTAAGCATTTATTTTATAGATTTCAATTAAAAACGAATACATTTTCAACAATCTTAATATGTCTGTGGTTTTTTTGTGGCATAAGAAAACAAATTGATTTTGAAAAAAAATATGCAGTTTTAATCTTATTACAATTATTATCTATTGCATTCAAGCTATAAAACCCATGAGTTACACAATAGTGTGAATGCTTTCCATAATAAAACATTATTTTTTTGTTATTAAAGATACACATGATTGTTACATTCTGTTAAAGGGGCACTAGCTACGAGATATGTAAAAAATCTTAAGTTAGATTTTTTTGGGGCAATCAATAATGAAAGGGAAATAGTGAAATAATAATTCGCTTTTAGCAG
The DNA here is from genome assembly GCF_036588685.1 of Mytilus trossulus. NCBI lineage: Eukaryota > Metazoa > Mollusca > Bivalvia > Mytilida > Mytilidae > Mytilus > Mytilus trossulus. Next base: position 78,799,799 of record NC_086376.1, on the reverse strand, counting down.
CCAAAATGGTTTAATTTTGTCAAATTAAGCGATGAAACATTGATAATTACTGTTTCACTTGCAAGTGAATTAGCCGACCTCAATAAATCCGTATTCATATGAACTTCAATTTAACCCCTCGCTAGAGATTGACAACGCATGCATTATACGTGTACAGGTTATTTAAAGAAAAAGAATGTCAACAATGAAAGTGAAACTACGGTAAATCATTTGATTACTGATTCGATCTACATAAAATCGTTTTTATACCGTTAAAAACAATGAGACAAATAAATTTTTAATCTATAAGATAAAATCAAACAGACCTATTAAAATCCAATTGCACGTGTTGGTTTAATCTATTCATATTGTTATTTATGTTTACATCGCTTATATGGTCATCTCAGGTCAAATCAATAGTTAATTAGATGGCGTCTGGACTAACATACACACGAAACGAACCTACATATTATCTTTACCATGCTCTGTATACTGTTTATATTAGACTTTTGGTAGTTTGGATAAACGTTTTACATTGTTATTAATCAAATATGAGAATTTGAGTCAAATCGGTGACCATGAATTTGACAGCTAGTGCCCCTTTAATCAAATGGGTAATACAGTGAAGGCAATACAGTGAACTATAGTTGTAAACTTATATGTCATTTGATGGATACTTGTCACATTGGCAATCACATCACATCTTTGTATATTCATATAACTTTAATACCTGTCCAATCCATGCTGCAACATAAGTTGGTTCTAGACGTTGTGCCATCTTGAAAGCTTCATGTGCTAACTGGAAAATAAAACAATTTTATAGTGTTGATATAATGTATCAGATAGAGAAATGGAAAACAGAATCACAAAAGGAATCAGACCATTCACTTAATTGATTGAATTGTTTTATTCTTACATGTCTGATCACAAAAGTTCAGATTTTTTTTTATTTATCTTAATAATGCAACTTGAGTATTGCAACAAGCAAAACTCCTATTATGAAATCTTGTACATATATCTGTATGTAGCTTTTCCTAAAATCACAATAATAAAACTCACATTTTTGTTCATTCTTCAAAACTCACAATAATTTCTGTTTTTTCAGTATTCAAAATTTCTAAGTCAAAGGACCAAGACTAGAGAGCCAAATAACCTCCATGAAAAAGATACACTGCATATTAATAATCACCGACTTACCGTAAAAAGTTCCCTTAATTGAAATAATCAAAATTTTCGAAAATATTAATGATGCCAAAGTTTCAAGGTCAAAAGACCATGACTGAAACTAAGTAAAAGAATGGTAATATTATCTCTAGGGAAATTGAGCTGTGCCACTTCCGTTCTTGTTTACGGTATACTAAATACTAGTTAATAACCATCTAAATCACAAACACAAATCATTCTTTAAGCCACTTGCCAACACTGCCGTTGACGCCAGAAAAAGATCTAAACCTCAGTTCTCTGACTTAGTAGTTGTGAGCAAAATGTTGTTTCTGTAAGTAGCTTTTGACTAATTTTAATATACTAAAAGTCCAAAAGGAATACATGGATTTATAAGAATTTAGATGCACATAAGTTTTAACACTCACATGTATATTTTCATTGGTAAGGTACAATGTTGCCAGGTTAGTCCATGCTATGTGGTTCTGAAAAATATAATTATACTTTATATTTTGAACAATTTTACTTTGTTTTTTCTTTGTTTTTAAATTTGTATCAGTTTTTAGGTGTATCTATATTTAAAATGCCACTTAAATAGATAAATTTATTATAATTTGACATAAGTGTTAGATGAAAAATATTGTTTTTACTAACTAAAATAAACAGAATACCAGATAATTAGATGATATGAAAACGGGTTACTTTGACCTATGATTGATAGATTTTTATACATTGTGATTTTTATGGAGAGTTGTCATTGGCACTCATACAACATCTTATTTAAATCATATTAAAAAAAAGTTGGTTTTTTTTTTCAATTCATATGGATTTCTGATACTGTCTTTTGGTGTCAATATCACATTGTAAAGACATTTACATATCCTAAACAGAGATAAAAAAAAATCTTCATGAATAAATTAAATCAACATAGATAGTTTTGAGAAACTCAAAATCAAATTCAGTGAGGCATCTGTTAAAAATGGATTAGTTTACATACAAAAAAACTGAAGTTAAGTTTATGGCTGATACCAGAGTGATTGAAAAAGTGTTGCAGAATGAAGAATTTAGCATAAAATGATTTTTTTTCATTACCGTATTCCAAGGATTTGTGCTGGTTAAAGTTTTTAATTTTCTTAATTATAACTCTACACAATATAAATAGTACTTACACTAGCCTCTGCTTTGATAGACTGGATAAAACAATGCTGTGCTAGGGTAGGGTTGTTAACTCCTGGAGAAGAATATTGGTAAAACTTGAACTTTATAACATATACAGATTTAATCTAAATTTAGTTCAGTTTAAAGTATTTTAATAACTGTAACTTAAGATCAGAAATAAATTTATTATACATATTTCAAATCACATAAGGTGTTAAACAAATGATATGATCAGATTAATCAATCCCCATGTGTCATTTCTGAAACCTGTAGCTTCAATTTCAGTATTACTCTGAACTTTATATTCAGATTGCCAGTGAGACACCTTTCCACAATATCCGAATTTTTCCATTCCATTGAGATCTTGTTTGAAAAAATTCATCATCATATTAAATGCAACTTTCTATTATTTTGCATTCATTTATTTTCATGGATATCAATTTTGGTGGATTGAGTAAAAATTGTATTTCTATGGATGTTTAATTTTCATTGTTTTCAAAGTTATCTCATACAAGAATATAAAAAAAATGTTCTTTGTTGAACATTTAAATTTGTGGTTCATTTATCTCACATTATCCATGATAATTGATAACTCATATATAACCCTGAATCTAAGTAATCATAAGCTCAAACCTTTGGAGGAAGCTACAACTCCTAGAGCATTCCAGTGTAGATGATTGACACTATCTAAGGACAAGGCTTTCTTCAAAGAATTGACAGACTTTCCTGCTACTGTTGTCATAGACTCAGAGGAGCAATTCTGTGATTGATGGAAAAGGTTAAATCCAAGGTCATGCCAAAGAGAGGCACATTCAGGCAGAATTTTTAAAGCTCTACCATAGCATCTAAAAAAATTGAATACATATCTTAAAGTGCAACATTTATAAGAATACCACTTTTCTTTGAGGTATTTTGAACTTATAGTGTTTTTCAATGTTTTAAAATATAATTTCAGATTAAAATCATAATTCTAATCTTAGATATCACAGTGGCTTTACCCACATATTTCCTTAAAACCAAAGTTATGCAGTATATAAACTTTTTTCTTATTTATTTTATATCTCACTATTGTATGGTTAAATCAAAACATTACCTGGTGTTGTTAATTCAATGGCACATTGACATTTACCAAATATATATCCGTTAGAAATACATACCAAACCCCTTATCAAAACTAAGAGATATTACCTTGCCCCTAGCTCCAGTGTTTGTATCATAGATAACACTGTTGATTCCTGATCACTTTTCTCAAGAAGCTTCTTTGGTACTTCCATGCTATAAGCAATGATGAAATAAACAATGAACAGTTAATAATATTTTTAAAAGGGACACATTTTTTTGTATTTCACTAACAGGCAAAATGATTTCCCTAAAAAAATATTCCATTTCATTAAAAGATGATAATGTAATAAATTAAGAATCAGGTGGCTATTTCATTATTGTTTGTAACTGACAACACATATGTTTATAAATTTTTTATTGAACTGGCAATAATTCAAAACTTGTCCAACACACCATTTTTCATTTGTTCAATCATATTTTGTTAGTTTTTTTTTTGGTAGTGAACTTTAACTTTGATTTAATGCAATTCAAAGTTTTGTGCAGTTTGTCATTTATTTTAGACAAACACTTGAAAATCCAAATGAGAAAACTTTTATTAAGGAAGCTCACATGCCCTAAGCATAATTAATATGGGATATTCTTATAAGTCCTTTTCCCGCAAAAATAGTCTTTTGTTATAAATTTTTATGAATTTCAAACTCATCAATGGTTCTAATAAGTTGAAACCTTTATACAAATTTTAAGATGATAACACGAATTTGTCCAAAGTACATGGATGCCCCACTCGCATTATCATTCCCCATGTTCAATGGACAATTTGGCATTAAAATTGGAAAGCTCATACCATAGGGAACATGTGTACTAAGTTTCAAGTTGATTGGACTTCAACTTCATAAAAAATTACCTTGACCAAAAACTTTGTCCTGAAGCGGGACAGATGGACAGACAGAGGGACGGACACACGGAGGTATGGAGGAACGCACATACCAGAAAACATAATACCCTTTACTTTCATAGGTGGGGCATAAAAAAATAAGGAGCAATAGCAAAGTGACATGAAGACATGACAAATTGACTGACAGACAAACTGATCCAAAACATTATATTCTCTGCAACTTTGTTCCATGGGGCATAATTACATATTATTATTTGAGAACAAAAGTTTAAAAATTTAAGAAAATAAACAACAGACAGAATTATATAATTACCAACAGTATAATTTACCTGAAAGTCTCTTTGGCCATTTGATGTGTTATTGTACAAGCATCTCCCATAAACTTCCATAGACAGGACAAGTCTGGTCTATGTGTTGCTGCTCTATTATTAAAATACAAGAAATGCATAGTTATGTTTAAAAAAATGTTTTTATTAAAAGATTCTTAAAAATATTCAAAGATTGACTCAACCAAAACTTTTATTTACCAGATAAAAAATTAATCACAATGCTGTTTGAAAATGGAAAAACAATTTATGCTGAGAAAGGTTGGACTTGATGTTGGATCAATACGATTTGTTGATTACTTCTCTTGTCTATATATAGCTATTGGTTGGAAATGTTTTTTTCTATAAAATCAAAATTAAAAAAAAAAACACAAATTAAAACACCTGTACTATAAAAATAATAAGTGGTATGATTGCCAACATGAAAACTCTCGCCCAGATACCTAATAATGTAGAATGTAATAACTGTACTTCACAGCATGGCCTGCAACAATGAGCAAAGGCTCCTTATATTGCAAATATAAAAGGTCCCAAAATGACAAATGACAACAGTTCAAACAAGATATCTATTTTCGTACATACCTTGTAAGATAAATCAAGGCCTCCTGACAATCATCCCTGGCTTTCCCGTTAAAAAACAGTTCAAGGTGATGGTTAGCTAAAAGTAGATATGTCTCTCCAATTCCTGAAACATAATATGTATGCATCATATTATTCATACATGTGGTATTATTAATCAAATAGCCCTACTACTGTAAACTAATATCTGCAACTAAAATAAGGGAACACGTTTACTTTTGGCTATTTGATTAGGGACTTTCCGTTTTGTATTTTCTTTAGAGTTCAGTATTTTTGTGATTTTACTTTTAACCTTGTCACATTGATATTGTAGTTTAAAGTCAGAAAGGACAAGGTACAATAAGGCCCATTTTGGTCCCCCTATTTTCTCATTTTTCAAATTCTGGTTTGGAAATCTTATTATCACGTTAAAATATTCCCTTATGTTTGAAGTTTGTTTGGCTGAACTTCAAAACCATGAATTTCAGAAAATGGCTGAGGTGAGGGGAGTTAAAGTGCACCAAAAATGACAAAAGAAGGAACTTTGGTCATTGGTTCTTAAATTTAAAAGGTTGTGCCTACGTGACCCAGAGAAAATTATGTCAATTTAGACAGCAAAAACAGTACTAATGACATTGGAATAAAAAAATTCATGGGTCACCTTGGCGCAGTCATTTAAAAACTAACAATTTGTTGTACAAAACAACTGGTAAGTGAATAATAATTTTCAATATTTGAATAATAACAGAAAGTTTACCCCCTCACCTCACCCAGTTGCTAAAATTAGTGGTTTTGAAGTTCATCCTTACAAACTTAAGCTTTAGGGAATATTTTAACATAATAAGTAGATTTCAAAAACAGAATTTGAAAAATGAGAAAAAAGGTGGCCAAAAACAGGCCTTACCATACTTTGTCCTATAATCACTTGTTGGTGGATTGTTAAACTAATTATATTTAGTAGGCAATACAGAAAAGGTGTACTGACATAAGAGGTCTCTAAACACATTAGCTCCAAATATAGCTTTTGTTAGTAGAAGCCATATTAATCATGTGTATCAGCAGAGAAAAAATGTGAAAGCCTAAAAATAAAGAAGATATGCCAATACACATAATTAACAGCGCCTGTTGATGTTTCATAGCCTGACTAGTTTTGGTCCATAACAAACCTTTATCAGAGGCAGAATAGTGGATTAATGTTTGCACCCTATCTATATAGATATGGTAACCATGGTCACCATTGGTTCAAATTTAACCGGCAGTTCACTATTAACTACAGACTTAATAGATATAGGAAGATGTGGTATGAGTGCCAATGAAACAACTCTCCGTCAAAGTAACAAATTATAAAAGTAACCCATTATAGGTCAAAGTACGGCCTTCAACACAGAGCATTGGCTCACATCGAACAGCAAGCTATAAAGGGCTCCAAAAATTACTAGTGTAAAACCATTCAAACAGGAGAACCAACAGTCTACTCTATATAAAACGAAAAACGAGAAACACTTATGAACCACTTTTATAACTTGTTACTTTGACGGAGAGCTGTTTCATTGGCACTCATTCCACATCTTCCTATATCTATTAAGTCTGTAGTTAAAACTGAACTGCCGGTTAAATTTGAACCACTGGTGACCATGGTTACCAAATCTATATATATAAATGAGGCAGAAGTGTTACTGTTTGTCAAGTTCTAAATTGCCTAATCTGATGTTCAGTGGTTGTCATCTATGTTCAACATGACAACCACTGAACATCAGATTAGGCAATTTAAAACTTGACAAACAGTAACACTTCTGCCTCATTTTAGATTATAATTTAGATAAGACCTCATTCACATGTCTAGCTCACTGGTGTTAAACTGATAATCTTTACTGGAATTACGACGATCCAAATATGGCAAAGGCAGGAATAGGAAAAATCTTTTCAACATTTTTCTCAAAGGTAGCCAGTTGATGTCATGAGTTACTCAGCTACAAGATTTTTCTATACCATTACATCATATTTGAATCGTAACAGTGCACTATAATTGTCTCAGTGTTAGAAAATTGCTGTCGAGTGTATCTATTAGCTTTCTTATGTGAGCTGGTAGCTGAACAATCAATTTCAGAAATAAACAGTTATTATCGATTCATATGTATGGTTATCATACCTTTGAGAGCAGGAACATATTCAGGATCTCTACTGAGGATCAGTTTGAATTCATCTATAGCTTCTGTAAACATCCCTAACGTCTGTTTAATTGCTGCAATACTAAAGCAGTTTCAAAGGTCAAAACATGTTCTTTGATGAAATTATCAATGGAAATAAAAAAAAACAATCAAATATCATTAGAAATCGACAGGATGCTAATATGAAGCAAGAACATTTTCATATATTTCATCAAAACAAGTTTTAGAATTCTTATTTTTTTTAATTAATAGATTTGCACACATTGTTTATGTTCCTGGACCATTTTAGGATCCTGTAGGTCAGTAGTTGTTATTAGTTCATGTTTGTCATATTTTTTTTTTTAAACTGTTTTGTTATTAACTAGGCTGTTAGTTGTCTAAATTGATTTGTTTCATTTTTATTCATGTCAAGCCTTCTACAGTTAACTATAAGGTGTGGGTTTTCTCATTGTTGAAGGTGTGTGAATGCCTAATATTACTTACATCCACTTCATTTGAACTGTGGTGAATAGATATCTCATTTGGGAATCACACCATACCTCCTTATTTTTGTACTATCTAAAGGATTCCTAACTGGCATGATGTATCCATAATTTGGATCATTTTACAAGGTTTTTTTCATGTGAATATAATAAGTTTACCAATGTCTATATTTTCATTTATTAGTACTGTAACTTGAATATTCTGTCTATAATTTGGTTGACTGATATAACAACATGAATATACTTAAAATGATTTGTGTGATACACCATAATTTTATAATGAGACATTATTAACAATTTTTAAGTTGAGAGGAATAAATATCATACTCACTGGTATAGGCAATAAATGGAATCTGGATCAAGCTGAAAGTAAATTACATTAGTATGTATGAGTTTCTTCGGAAACAAAGACATTTTCTTATTTCAATTGGGTACATGTGTTTGAGGTCACAAATAAATTACAGTCTATTGTATTTGGCTAAACACAAGAGATCAAAATAAAATTTGTGCTGATGTTGCTCAAAAACAAAATATAATCATACTATAATTGGGTGATAATTTTGACAAAGTGTAATCCTAACTGTCTTTTGCTCTGTATCAGGTTATTGAAAATAGTGCATCATTTTTACTAATTTTTGGTTGGTTTGTTTCTCAGTCTTAATTGTTCTGTGTTGTGTTTTGTATAATGTTGTTTTTGTTGTTTAGATCAATTTGGTAGTTTTTTCTTCTCTCTTTTAAAAAGTCAGAGTAATAATCTACTGATGTTCATTTAACTGTATTGTTCTATTGAATTGAAGTTACAGCAATAGTTGATAAACAATAATAAAGTTCATGTACCTCAGAAGCTTTAGTGAAAGCTTTCAAAGCTGCTGTATAACTGCCTCTGTGATAGTAAGCTTCTGCTAAACACTCCCATACATGGCTTAAAATAATAAGGAAATAAATCAAGTTTAAATGAACAAGTTATACAGGATATCAAATAATCCTAAAAACCAAGCTGGAAACAATCATCAATGTCATCTATAGGTGTGTACAATAAGAATGAGAGGGTTATAGAAGTAATGCATTCCCCTGGATCTTTACAAACAAGAGGATCTGAGAAGAAATGCTTTCACCAAGAATCTTTGATAATGAGAGGGTCTCAGAAGTAATGAATTCACCAGGATCTTCAAAAATAAAAGTGACTCAGAAGAAATGAATTCATCATGATTATTTTTTAGAACACCTACTTATCTTTAGGATCTCCTCTTAATGCTGCCTGGAAACTGGTTACAGCTGAGTTAGCACTGTCATGCTTCACCTGGTATAATCCTAGCCTTAGCCATGCCCACTTTCCACTGAAAGAAAAAAATTTAGATATTTTAATACCTTAGTTAGTTAAATCCTAGTCATATCATTAAATACAATGTCAAATCCAAAGACTGGTGAGATTTGGCTTGAAATCCTCATTCCATTGTTTGTGTGTCCTGCTGGTTAAATTGTCATAACATAAAATGAAACAACTCTGACAAAGACTTAGTAAATTCTTAGATTGACATACTCACCAACCAGCACTGGCTTTTGAAGTCACAGAGAGCAGGAGTTTATAAGCTTCTTCTTCCTGATCTGCTGAATTCATTAAATCACAGAGGGCAGCACCTGCTTCATCACATCTAGTGTCAAGGTCAAAAGCTTTCTGATAACATTTTCTAGCCCTTGTATCATCATGTTGGACATTCAATGAGAAATGTCCCAGATATAGAAATGTTTCTGAATTGTATGGGTCCAATTTTGCTGACTAAAAAATAAGATAAACAAATCTTTCTTAGTAACTGATAATAACCAATATATTATCTGTATTGTTTGTACCAGGAGTTAAATTACATGCTATATAAATATGGAAAACAACACATTTAATAATTCATAAAGTGACTTGTTGACATTTTTACATGTAAGTAGAAAAATGAAGTTGATGAGCAATGGATGTTTAAAAGCCATCCAAATTTACCTGTTTTCTTGCCTTTTTGAAGAAAATGAAAATCTGTGCTATTTACTGCGTCATAAATAGACTTGATTCTGTAGCTTTGTAAATATCCTACCAATGGATGTTATTCCTATATAATTGATTATAAAAGTTATGATTCGTGGTTATATTAGTCAATAATTCCATACTTTTGTTCCTAGCTTGAAAAAGGGACCATGTTGGAGGTTTTCCCAACTTCTTTCATTTACACAATCAAGATGATTTTAAAGATATGTGTCCTAAATATATTACATTAAAAATACCTAATTCAGTAATAAAACCATTGAGACAATAGAATGGCTTTACCTTAAGCAATGACATGTAACAAGTTTCAATGTCTGTCTTCTCTTTACTGCTCTTATACTTCTCCCATAATGCCTTAGCATACCAAAACATTGACCAGCTGTTACTAGGATCTGTTTCAATACTGGTTTTTAATCTATAAAATATTCATTATGTTTTACAAAAAAATATGATTATCAAGAATTAAATACAATGGGTATGGAATACATTCTATAGTTTGAATCTACTTTGATGTTAATCGGAGTTCATCAGTTAATTCTTTCCCAATATTAGGAATTTACAACACATACTTCTTTTTTCTCCGGACAATGAAACTGAAAATTAAATAAAGGTGTAAATAAAAGAAGAATTTATCCATGGGACACAGATCTGCTTGTAAATATACTGCAAATTCATATTTTTTCAATTCATAGAGGGATATAACTCAAGAACTCTGAAAGAGGTGTCACACCACTACACAAATTCTAACTTGATCAGTGTTTGTTGGTTATAAGCATTGTGTATAAGTTTCATTTTATTTGGTTGAGGTAAACTTAGGTTAGAGAATAGAGACTAGCTATGGGACATACAGATAGACAAATGGTCAAACTTAAATTTTGTTAATCCACTATAATATTATATACAAACTTGACTACAGCTTCGTCATAGTTGTTTTTATGGTACAAGAAGCATCCATGCAATGCTATCATATAAGGACTGTCACCATGGATGCACTTCTACAAAAAAAATAGAATATAGTTCAAAGACAAGTATTTATGTTCTAAAAAATGATACTGTGTACTTAAAGGGGTACAACTCTAGGAACAAATATGAAATATGCAAAGTCAGCTGAAGGACATCTCCGGGTGCGGGAATTTCTCACTACATTGAAGACCTGTTGGAGACCTTCTGCTGTTGTTTTTTTCTATGGTCGGGTTGTTGTCTCTTTGACGCATTCCCCATTTTCCATTTTCAATTTTAAAGTCACACTAATTCCAAGTCTTATAACGAACAACATTTCTAATTCTATATAAAATAATATAGGTCATTGAACATAATCTAAAATGTAGTATTTTCAACTTATTCAAAATGCTTCAAATGAAAACCAAAAGTAAACCATCAAAGATGGGGGTTTGTCAAATGAGGCAAATATATTTCAAACAACAAACATACCTCACAGTTATCTAAATCTTTCAACTTCAGGTAAATCTGACCTTTCAATAAATCTAAAGGAACGTCATCTGATATCTGAAAAAGTTAATCAAATACTTGTCGTAATGTATTCTAAAAGTATTGGGTATATCTTCCATAAATCATGATCTTTCTGAGTTTACTTTGAAACTACAATTTGCTTGATGAGTGTTTCACATGTCACCTGCCTAGGTTATGGGGAGGGTTGAGCACTCACAAACTAGTGAAATAACTTTTGTTGTTCTTTATGTGTCTATTCCAAACCAAGAATTGGCAATCTAGTGCTTGTCATTTTTGTTTTTTACTTCCATGATAAAGTTCAAATCATGACAATTTTTTTTGTTTGTTTGCATTGTTTCACCTTTAGTCATATCCTTTTTTTTGTGTGTGTTTTGCTCATAAATCAAAACAGTGTGATGAACTGTTATTGTTCACATCTTTTATCCTTTTTGTCAAAATTAATGTGGTGAAAAATCTTAAAGATCTATTGCGCTATACTGTGCAAATGAAGATTTCTTTTTGAAACTTTTCTAAAAATTCTGCATGTTTAGGGCAAATACCCGCATACTCAATCCAAGCCCTCCCCTTGTGATATGAAACCTTGTGGTGTATTTTAAGAGAGATTAATACACTTACTCACAAGTTATTGTCTGGAAACTACTAAAAATCTTGTTTTTGGTCCCTTTCAGACCCCCTTTTTCCTTAAATGTTAGAATCATAACCCCCAAAATCAATCCCAACCTTCCTTTCGTGGTATTGAACCTTCTATTAAAATTTCATAGAGATCCATTCGCTTAAACTTTAAATTATTGTTCTGAAATGAAATGTGTCTTTGGACCACAACACCGCAGATCACTGCCGCAGATGATGCCAACAACGCAAAGACACTGATGACATCATCATAGCATTATGACAACACAAAACAATTTTGTGGCTGTATAAAAACTGAGTTGGACTTCATTGTACTTCTTTTCGTTTTGAGATTTCTTTCTAATTATGTTGCGCAGAACTGAGTTGTTTGGATTTCAGACTTTATATACTGTTTTACACACCCTTTTCATTTCATTAAGAATTCATACACCAAACTTGTTGGAAAACTTTAATACATTTAGATTGTCATATTATGCTTTGTATAAATCCTAATTCTTTGTGTTTTCTTTTAGTAGATATTAGTATGAACAGTTGAGATGATTATATAATGATGCATGATGTATGGACTCTAATATTCAATTGGTATACATGTATTTTGAAAAAAGTTGTTAGCTTAAAACTGTTTGGTGTGTATCTCCTGCCATATTAGTCTTTTTGTTGTATCTTTATAAAGAATGAGAAATAATTTATGTTAGGACAAGCAGAGATGTAAAACATGACCTTGTTTATTTACTTTAAGCATAAGGTATGGCCATTGAATATTGAAGGCAATGCTTTATTTTTGCTGTGAATACTACACTTTCATTTGCTGTTATTATAGTGAAATTTTCACCAAAAAATATGACGAGAAACAATGTCAATACAGAGCTGTGGCCTGGACATCAGAACCCCCAGATGCATTGCCATTGCCTCTACAATACATGATTATAACAAGACGAAAAAATTATTTGAAAAAGCCCTAACAAATCTCTTATGTAGGTCAATTTAGTACCAAACAACTGCAATTAACAAACTTTCAAATCATCTTATTCTTTTAAAATGCTGACCCCTATATAACAAACCATTGTTATGTTTGCTATTACATACTTATCTTGTCAAATATGAGTTTAAATATAAATATTATCAATATTTAATGAACATCAAAAATCAAGGAAGATAACCCAAATCATTTCTTGTACAGGTAAATAACAGATAAATTTCATGTAAAATATCATGAAATTTTTTTCTCATTCATTTTTCAACCTATTTTCATAAATCATACATTTATATATATATATATATATATACAATGCCAATATTTTTCATTAATGGAAATACATGCATCATGAAATTAAATGAAATAAAAGTTTTAACTGTGCAAATTTTCTGTACTTTTTCATATAAAATCATTTTCTTTTATATTGTGAAAAATACTCAACTATTAAAAAAGTATCAAATATAATCGATGATCCTACAAAATTTAAAAAAAATGAAAATAATATAATCTTTTTATAAAATAATAATTCATACACAATCCTAAAATTTACTTTTTTCTTTCATTTCAGACAGTCTGAATCTGTAAAGTTTACAAACTCTATAGAATTGTCAATGTCTTAAATTCATAGTCATTGTTTATAAAATTACATATTGATATAGTCATTATTTACAATACTTATTATGTATGATCAACTATGTAATTAATATACCATGAGCCTTAACCATTTATTGTTGATGAGTTTGTGCTAATAAATATTTTGTATTTGTATTTGTATAAAAGCACATTTTATTAAAATTCTACTGAAGCTTTTTCTAGCCCTAATAGAATGATTTGTTTTTATCAAATACAGAAATGTCTGCAGTTTTTAACAATAATTATGAAATATATTTTTGATTAATGTTTTTAAGAAAATCACTGTTATAAGACAAATATGAATTTCCTGCATGAAAAATCATATGGTTATATAGGAAAAAATGACACCTAATTTCAATATTTGTAAATTTCAATATTTGTATTCAAAAAAACATGTAGACATAATATGAGTTTAATATTAAAAATTTCATCAAAATCAGAAATCAAATTCAGTTTTGGCAGAGACATATAATTGTATTATATGTCTCTGGTTTTGGCAATGTTATAAATAAATTTTTAAAAATAAAATAATAGGAGAATTTCAGGACTGTGAAACAATTTTGACCTAAGATTGTAGTACTTATAGGTTATCGTTGAAATTGATATTTTGGCTTAAGCTTGTATGGCTAAATTAAGGTGGTGTGATGAACAAATGATAATCTGATTACTGCTCCACATTGTAAATTTTCTTTGACAACAGCAAATGCTGCTTTAGCTTCTAGCAATAATTTTTCATATCACTCTACTGTTCTGAGAAAGGAAATTATCAGTCAGTAAGGAAAATTTCATCTAATAACTATAATGTATATGATATCACAAAATTTGCCAATACAAAAAAAAATGAAAATATAGGCATCTTATGTTATACTGTTATACCACTATCCCAGGTTAGGGGGAGGGTTGGGATCCTGCTAACATGTTTAACCCCGCCACATTATTTATGTATGTGCCTGTCCCAAGTCAGGAGCCTGTAATTCAGTGGTTGTCGTTTGTTTATGAGTTACATATTTGTTTTTCGTTAATTTTTTTACTTAAATACGGCTGTGAGTTTGCTCGTTTGAATCGTTTTACATTGTCTTATTTTGGCCTTTAATAGCTGACTTTATGGTATGGTCTTTGCTCATTGTTGAAGGCCGTACGGTGACCTATAGTTGTTAATGTCTGTGTCATTTTGGTCTTTTGTGGATAGTTGTCTCATTGGCAATCATACCACATCTTCTTTTTTATATGGTAATGTATATTAGATTTGCTTATAAAAAGTCAACAAGTTTAATCTTTTCAAATGTGATCAATTGACAACAATAAATGCCAAACATCAAGCTGGTGAATAGAGAAAATAATATCCCAAAAGATTCAGGAAAGGACATCCTTAAAAAATTTGGAAATATATATCCCTTGAGAACAGTATAAATTTGTAAAGGTTCCACGGAACCCAGTGTAGTGCCTTCTTTTGCTGTTAATCGCAGGCTCAACAAAACTGAGGGAAAAAAATAATAAAATTATTCCTCTTGATACTATCTATTTATTGTAAGAAGCTTCTGTCCAAGTTTAGTAAAAATCCAGGGTAGTTTATGAATCTAATAAATGCTTTAAAAACTTTAACTACAGACTTCTAAAGTTAACTGGAAGAAAAACTAGGTCCATTTATAAGTAAAATAAGGAAAAACAAGAACAAAACTTTAACAAAATGTCCTTCTAGATACCACCTTTTAATCATAAACAAGCTTCTGTCCAAGTTTGGTAGGAAAAAGTAAAATCACAAAAATACTGAACTCAGAGTAAAATCAATTTGGAAAGTCCATAATCACATGGCAAAATCAAATAACAAAACGCATCAAAAACGAATGGACAAGAACTGTCATATTCCTGACTTGGTACAGGCATTTTTAAATGTAGAAAATGGTGGATTAAACCTGGATCCAGGATAGCTTAAGAAAGTTATTAAAATTTCAAAAACAACAGAGATTGAGAGTGAATATTTGTAGACAACAACAAAATAATGTAGGAATGCTATGTCTCGCTTTTGTGACAAAAGTTGCAAGCTTGACAAAAAAGCAGGGGTTCAAATTAACATTTGGTACTGGAAGGTCCATGACCTTTGACACTCCAAACTGAAAGGTCCACAACCTCAATTCCAGGTTCTACTTTTACTTAAAATATTTCATGACTCAGTAAGAAACAAAATTAATGTGCTTTTCATCGTCAGTTTCACTGATGTTCATGAAAGACGTGAATCATTGTCTTGTATATTATTAATTCAATAATCTTTTTTTTGGTATTGGTGAGGGTGTCACTGCGGGTGTGTGTGTTGTCAGATCAATTTTAAAAGTCAACTAGAGCTTGTGTTGCTTTGCTTATATTGTATCATATCTAGTTGCACTATAGGTGAAAATAAAAAAGAATTTTCCAGCTATTTACTGGCCTTTCGAAATAGAGAAAAAAATTACCCCTTGAAATTGCAGTAATATGTTTGCACTTTCAAAACATCTACATGCATTATCAACATTTAGTACTGATAAAGAAATTTAATGTAACATTGTATTGGATTTGGACATTAAAATTTGTCAAAAAGTAATTTTGAGTTTCTGTATAAAATATGTTCTGCTTTTTCTTTCTTTTCCATATATATTTTAGGTTTTCAATTCTTAGTATCTAGTGTTTATATTTCATAATCATAGATGTATTTTGTCACCTGCCTGGAATTGTTATTTTTTATTTATTTGATCACCAAAACCTGGAATTACCCTTATCTGCTTCAGGAATCTTATCTGGTATTGTAATTGTCAAGTGGCATCCATTGTTTTTCAAAGTTGTTTTTGTCAGCTGTCAGATTAACTCGAATAATCCAGTCATTATATTATGCTCCCTATCAATCACTACCTCTGAAGGACAATGACCATAAGCGGCCGCTATAATTATTCGAGTTAATGCAATATATGATTTTACTCAAATTTACACATTACTTGTTGGCGATTGTTTAGTATAAAGCTAGTGGTTGAACAAAATGAACAGCACTGTCATGAATAACAAAGATGAAAATAAGTTTTGAGATTGTTTATTTGGAAATTTTAGTAAAAAGGTTTGCAAAGTTTTGTTTTTTTCTCTTTCAAGTTGAAGGGTAGTCGGGCATAGCTAGTAACTAAGACGAAAGTCGGACTGCAAAAGTGGAAGGTCGCAGAACTCGGAACACCTCTTATTTTAACCCCTGAAAAAAGGTGCATAACTACAACTGGGTGATAATCACTGCCCAAAGTTTGTATTACTTTGGCAGGAAAACTCTTGATGAAAAACAAAGTAACCTCTACACCATATAATGACAAAATATTGGAAACTAAATAAGACATATTCAAAATCAAGAGAAAAACTATTCAAGTTATGGAGAACACAAACCAGTTCTCTTCAAATGATCTAGGTCTGGTTGAAAGAACAGACATACTGACTAGCAAGCAGACAGACAGAGTGATTGATGGAGTTCATTAGATACTAGACCTGGGGTTGAAGTCATAAAACTTTGCTCAGTGCTCGGAGCACAAAAATCGTGCTCGAAACATGAAATCCAGCATTTTGATTGGTTGAATTTTGAGTACGAGTACTCGAAAGTTTTATGGCCGCAAGGCCTGCTCTTGCTTATGGTAAAACAGGTATAAACACCTATCAGTCAGTTTCTCATCTAAACTTATATGCTTACCTCTAAATGGCTTCATTTTTGTTTGATCATCAACATTCACCACATATATCTTATTAAAAGATATACAGTATTTTCTATTATGTGTAATTAATGCTGACCTGTTCAATAATTTCCAGTGCTGACTGTAATGAAGTGTCTGTCCCTAACCCATACAACATCTCTGCTTGTAATACCATAACAGTACTAGTTATTGAACCTGGAATTGTCAAAACTCTATCTTTCCTTTCAAGAGTCTTCAAGCCTATAATAAAGACATTTAAGTTGAAATCTTACAATTCTATGTAAATTTTAGAGGAAAGGAATAAAATGACAACTAAAAATGTACAAAATGAAAACTGAACAATGAAAAATGTGTTTTATTAAAATGAAATTGTTTCAAAGATTTGGAAGTTCAATTCTTTTATCATTTGGAATGTTTTTGTTGAAAAGCATTCATAATGACCATGCTATGACTATTATGAAGTTTAAATAATTTATCTTCAATTGCATTGCATTTTTTCATCAGTTTGGTTTTATTGTTTGTAGTGGAAAAGTACTCATATTAAATATTTAAAATAAATCAAAAAAATTTTATTGAAGAAAAATAATTTGTTTTTAAAATACTTACACATCTTGCTGTATTTTTCTGCTCCACTGAAGTCATGTAGATGTTTTAGAGTAAGGCCATGGTAATACTGTATACAGGCAATTTTTGGAAGCTGATCAATGGCTACAATGTAAGATGAACAAATTCAAAAACATAAATCATGTGTGTAAATATGGAAAAACAAGAATGTGTCCACAGTACACGGATGCCCCACTCGCACTATCATTTTCTATGTTTAGTGGACCGTGAAATTGGATTAAATTCTCTAATTTGGCATTAAAATTAGAATGATGTTATCAAAGGGAACATGTTCACTAAGTTTCAAGTTGATTGGACTTCTACTTTATCAAAAACTACCTTGACCAAAAACTTTAACCTGAAATTTGCACTTTCATTTTCTATGTTCAGTGAACTGTAAAATTGGTGTCAAAACTATAATTTGGCATTCAAATTAGAAAGATCATATCATAGGGCACATGTATACTAAGTTTCAAGTTGATTGGACTTCAACTTCATCAAAAACTACCTTGACCAAAAACTTTAACCTGAAGCGGGACAGGTTTAGTCACGTTTCTCCAACATTTGATAATTAGACTAAAACAACATTAGGGATTAGGGGGTCCTCATAAGGACTGGCATCGTAATAATTACCTGTAATTCACCTATATCAGGTCTTAACTAAAATATTGTAAAAAGGGATATTGTTAAAAAAAAATATATCAAAACATTAACAAACCATAAATGTTTGGTCAAGTATAACCGGAAACTGTTACATAATTATTTTCATCCGTATTTGATTTACAGAATTAAAAAGGTTGTTGAACAAAAAAGAATCTTATATATCTTAATCAAACTGAAAATTTCATAAAAAAAATATCAAGAAATAATCTCGAAATTTTTTTTTTTTTAAAAGATTTTTTTATGTTAAAATTAACATGAAAAATCGAAATGTTCACTGACTGTACCTAATTTTTAGTAATATATTCTATTACTTGATATATTTTTGTATCTGTGTTACATGAAAAAGTTTAAATCTAAACCAATGCAAAACAGCCAAGTTTTATTTATGTAAAAAGTCACCGAAAGCTATTGTCTTCAAGTGGCGTGGGAAGAACCATATATTTACTTCGTCGTTCTGTCTGTATATCACAAGAGCTGATGCAAATTTTCATGGTGTGCTTATGTATGTACCTGTCCCAAGTCAGGAGCCTGTAATTCAGTGGTTGTCGTTTGTTTATGTGTTACATATTTGTTTTTCGTTCATTTTTTTACATAAATAAGGCCGTTAGTTTTCTCGTTTGAATTGTTTTACATTGTATTATCGGGACCTTTACTATAGCTGACTATGCGGTATGGGCTTTCAACTCATTGTTGAAGGCCGTACAGTGATCTATAGTTGTTTTTAAATGTTTGTGTCATGTTGGTCTTTTGTGGATAGTTGTCTCATTGGCAATCATACCACATCTTCTTTTTTATATTAGCAGATCAAAGAGTCAGTCGTATATCTGTTCACTTTTTCCACGAAAACGGAGCTGATACAAATTGAGTACATCACGTCGCGTCGTAATCTACATATTGTTTAACTGTGGGAACTGGCTTGGTGAATATTGTGCACTTCTAGTTTTTTCTAAGTGTACAATTAATGCAAGTTGACTAAAAATTTTAAATAAACTGTATCTGTGATAATAAGCTGCGTTTTGTACTTTAATATAAGCTTCATGACTCTAGATATATAAATTCTTAATAGCTCTCAAAATACAAAACGTTAATTTTTATTCAAGATCGAAACATTGTAATCAATAAATCATTATTATGAAAAATAGACAAAACTATAAAAACTAGAGGCTCTAAAGAGCCTGTGTCGCTCACCTTGGTATATGTGAATTAAACAAAGGAAGCAGACAGTTCATGACAAAATTGTGTTTAGGTGATTGTGATGTGTTTGTACATCTTACTTTACTGAACATTCTTGCTGCTTACAATTATCTCTATCTATAATGAACTTGTCCGTGTAGTTTCAGTGGAAAATGTTAGTTAAAAATTTTCAAAGGAGTACGGTAAGGACCGATTTTGGCCTCAAATTTCAGTTTCATCAGACGAAAGATTTAGACCACTTTTTAAACACTTAAGTTTCTATTTCATTTGATTCAATTATTTTATGTGAAAGATTTTAACTCATTTAGTCATAAAAAACGATCCGTTACAAGCTAAAATATGAAAAACCTACCAAATATGCAAAAAAATGTCACTTTTGAGATGGTTTTTGTCAAAAATTAAAGTGGCCGCATCCGTGTTCATCCTCAATCTTTATATATGTTATGTATTATCATCAAATACAACTTCCATTTTAATATTTTGGATGAACACGAATGCGGCCACTTTCGTTTTATACAGAAACCGTCTAAAATTTAACTAAAATGCTTGAATTTTGATGATTTCTGTAATTTAGCATGACTTTATGGTGCTAGTACTCAATATATGTGCATTGCATGGCCAAAAACAGCCAATATTTATGTAGCAGAACCATTCTACTATCCAATAAATAACTAAAAGTTTACATTTTAACAATTTTGTAAAACTGCTATATCTTGGGGCCAAAAAGGGCTCTTACCGGACGGACCTACTCCTTTTATGAAAATTGTTAAAAATTGATTGTAAAGGACAATAACTTCTTAGGGGGTCAATTGACCATTTTGGTCATTTGACTTATTTTTGAGTCTTAAATTGCTGTACATTATTGCTGTTTACAGTTTATCTCCATCTATAATAATATTCAAGATAATAACCAAAAACAGTAAAATTTCCTTAAAATTACCAATTTATGGGCAGCAACCCAACAATGGGTTGTCTGATTCATCTGAAAATTTCAGGGCAGATAGATCTTGACCTGATAAACACTTAGATCCCATGTCAGATTTGCTCTAAATGCTTTGGTTTTTGAGTTATAAGCCAAAAACTGCATTTTACCCCTATGTTCTATTTTTAGCCATGGCGGCCATCTTGGATGTTTGGCCCGGTAATTAAACACAAACTTTAAACTAAATACATCAATGATGATTGTGGCCAATTTTGATTAATTTAGCCCGGTAGTTTCAGAGGAGAAGATTTTTGTAAAAGATCATGGATATTTACGAAAAATGGTTAAAAATTTACTATAAAGGGCAATAACTCCTAAAGGGGTCAACTGACCATTTTGGTCATGCTGACTTATTTGTAAATCTTACTTTGATGAACATTATTGCTGTTTACAGTTTATCTCCATCTATAATAATATTCAAGATAATAACCAAAAACAGTAAAATTTCCTTAAAATTACCAATTTATGGGCAGCAACCCAACAATGAGTTGTCTGATTCATCTGAAAATTTCGGGGCAGATAGATCTTGACCTGATAAACACTTTGACACCATGTCAGATTTGCTCTAAATGCTTTGGTTTTTGAGTTATAAGCCAAAAACTGCATTTTACCCCTATGTTCTATTTTTAGCCATGGTGGCCATCTTGGATGGTTGGCCGGGTAATTAAACACAAACTTTAAACTAGATACATCAGTGGTTGTCGTTGCTGTGTAATATATTCGTTTTTCGTTCATTATATTGTACATAAATTAGGCCATTAGTTTTCTCGTTTGAGTTGTTAAACATTTGTCTTAAGCTTCTCGGGTCCTTTTATAGCTGACTATGCGGTATGACTTTGCTCAGCATTGAAGGCCGTACAGTGACCTATCATTGCGTTAGATTATATCGACTTTTACAATTTTGGGAGACTATTAAAAAACATATATATCTTTAAAACTAGAGGCTCCAAAGAGCCTGTGTCGCTCACCTTGGTCTATGTGAATATTAAACAAAGGACGCATTTGAATTCATGACAAAATTGTGTTTTGGTGATGGTGATGTGTTTGTACATCTTACTTTACTGAACATTCTTGCTGCTTACAAACATTCTATCTATATTGAACTTGGCCTAAGAGTTTCAGTCGAAAATGTTAATTAAAATTTACAAATTTTATGAAAATTGTTAAAAATTGACTTTAAAGGGCAATAACTCCTTATGGGGTCAATTGACCAATTAGGTCATGTTGACTTATTTTTAAGTCTTACTTTGCTGTACATTGTTGCTCTTTACAGTTTATCTCTATCTATAATAATATTCAAGATAATAACAAACTAGAGGCTCTAAAGAGCCTGTGTCGCTCACCTTGGTCTATGTGCATATTAAACAAAGGACACAAATGGATTCATGACAAAATTGTATTTTGGTGATGGTGATGTGTTTGAAGTTCTTACTTTACTGAACGATTTTGCTTCTTACAATTATATCTATCATGAACTTTGCCCATTAGTAACAGAGAACTATATTTGGTAAAAATTTACATAAATTTACCAAATTAATGAAAATTGTTAAAAATTGACTATAAAGGGCAATAACTCCTTAAGGGGTCAATTGACCATTTAGGTCATGTTGACTTATTTGTAGATCTTACTTTGCTGAACATTATTGCTGTTTACAGTTTATCGCTATCTATAATAGTATTCAAGACAACCAAAAACGGCAAAAGTTCTTTAAAAATTACCAATTGGAGGGCAGCAACCCAACAACCAGTTGTCCAATTCATCTGAAAAATTCAGGGCAGATAGATATTGACTTGATTAACAATTTAACTTCTTGTCAGATTTGCTCTAGATGCTTTGGTTTCATAGTTATAAGCAAAAAACTGCATTTTACCCCTATGTTCTATTTTTAGCCGTGGCGGCCATCTTGGTTGAATGGCCAGGTCATCGGACACATTTTTCAAACTAGATACCCCAAAGATGATTGTGGCCTAGTAGTTTCAGTGGAGATTTTGTAAAAGATTACTTAGATTTAAGAAAAATGGTTAAAGATTGACTATAAAGGGCAATAACTCCTAAAGGGGTCAACTGACCATTTTGGTCATGTTGACTTATTTGTAGATCTTACTTTGCTGAATATTATTGCTGTTTACAATTTATCTCTATCTATAATAATATTCAAGATAATAACCAAAAACAGCAAAATTTCCCTAAAATTACCAATTCAGGGGCAGCAACCCAACAACCGATTGACCGATTCATCTGAAAATTTCAGGGCAGATAGTTCTTGACCTGATAAACATTTTTATCCCTGTCGGATTTCCTCAAAATGCTTTGGTTTTTGAGTTATAAGCCAAAAACTGCATTTAACCCTATGTTCTATTTTTAGCGGTGGCGGCCATCTTGGTTGGTTGACCAGGTCAAGCCACACATTTTTTAAACTAGATACCCCAAAGATGATTGTGGCCAAGTTTGGATTAATTTGGCCAAGTAGTTTCAGAGGAGAAGATTTTTGTAAAAGATTACTTTAATTAACGAAAAATGGTTAAAAATTGACTATAAAGGGCAATAACTCCTAAAGGGGTCAACTGACCATTTTGGTCATGTTGACTTATTTGTAGATCTTACTTTGCTGAACATTATTGCTGTTTACAGTTTATCTCTAACTATAATAATATTCAAGATAATAACCAAAAACAGCAAAATTTCTTCAAAATTACCAATTCAGGGGCAGCAACCCAACAACCGATTGACCGATTCATCTGAAAATTTCAGGGCAGATAGATCTTGACCTGATAAACATTTTTATCCCATGTCAGATTTCCTCAAAATGCTTTGGTTTTTGAGTTATAAGCCAAAAACTGCATTTTATCCCTTTGTTCTATTTTTAGTCGTGGCGGCCATCTTGGTTGGTTGACCAGGTCAAGCCACACATTTTTTAAACTAGATACCCCAAAGATGATTGTGGCCAAGTTTGGATTAATTTGGCCAAGTAGTTTCAGAGGAGAAGATTTTAGTAAAAGATTACTTTAATTAACGAAAAATGGTTAAAAATTGACTATAAAGGGCAATAACTCCTAAACGGGTCAACTGACCATTTTGGTCATGTTGACTTATTTGTAGATCTTACTTTGCTGAACATTATTGCTGTTTACAGTTTATCTCTAACTATAATAATATTCAAGATAATAACCAAAAACAGCAAAATTTCTTCAAAATTACCAATTCAGGGGCAGCAACCCAACAACCGATTGACCGATTCATCTGAAAATTTCAGGGCAGATAGATCTTGACCTGATAAACATTTTTACCTCTGTCAGATTTGCTCTAAATGCTTTGGTTTTTGAGTTATAAGCCAAAAACTGCATTTTACCCCTATGTTCTATTTTTAGCCGTGGCGGCCATATTGGTTGGTTGACCGGGTCACGCCACACATTTTTTAAACTAGATACCCCAATGATGATTGTGGCCAAGTTTGGTTTGATTTGGCCCAGTAGTTTCAGAGGAGAAGATTTTTGTAAAAGTTAACGACGACGGACGACGACGGACGACGACGGACGACGGACGCCAAGTGATGAGAAAAGCTCACTTGGCCCTTCGGGCCAGGTGAGCTAAAAACGGCGAAATTTCCTTAAAATGACTAATTCAGGGGCATCAACCAAACAGCGGTTTGTCTGATCCATCTGAAAATTTGATGGCAGATAGATCTTGACCTGATAACAATTTTACTCCCTGTTAGATTTGCTCTAAATGCTTTGGTTTTTGAGTTAAAAGACAAAAACTGCATTTTACCCCTATGTTCTATTTTTAGCCATGGCTGCCATCTTGGTTGGTTGGCCGGGTCACGCCACACATTTTTTTAACAAGATACCCCAATGATGATTGCGGCTAAGTTTGTTTAAATTTGGCCTGGTAGTTTCAGAGAAGAAGATTTTTGTAAAAGATTACTAAGATTTACAAAAAATGGTTAAAAATTGACTATAAAGGGCAATAACTCCTAAAGGGGTCAACTGACCACTTTGATTATGTTGACTTATTTGTAGATCTTACTTTGCTGAACATTATTGTTGTTAACAGTTTATCTCCATCTATAATAATATTCAAGATAATAACCAAAAACAGCAAAATTTCCCTAAAATTACCAATTCAGGGGCAGCAACCCAACAACAGATAGATCTTGACCTGATGAACATTTTTACCCCATGTCAGATTTGCTCTAAATGCTTTGGTTTTTGAGTTATAAGCCAAAAACTGCATTTTACCCCTATGTTCTATTTTTAGCCGTGGCAGCCATCTTGGTTGGTTGGTGGGGTCACGCCACACAATTTTTAAACTAGATACCCCAATGATGATTATGGCTAAGTTTGGATTAATTTGGCCCAGCAGTTTCAGAGGAGAAGATTTTTATAAAAGTTAACGACGACGGACGACGACGGACGCCAAGTGATGAGAAAAGCTCACTTGGCCCTTCGGGCCAGGTGAGCTAAAAAGATATACCTTTTTAACAATATTTTGGTTAAGAACAGGTGGATTACAGGTAGATATCAAGATCTAGTCCTTAAGAGGACCCCATAATCCCTAATGTTATTTTAGTCTAATTACCAAATGTTGGAGAAACGTGACCACACTGCGGGACAGACAGACGGACGCACAGACCAGAAAACATAATGCCCCTCTACTATCGTAGGTGGGGCATAAAAATGTTACTTTATACATTTGGAGGATGTACATTTTTTGGTAAATAGAATATCAAATATTGGAGGAATTGTAAATATGTCCCAAGCTTATTTTGTTTGTAACTATAACAACCTTTTTTGTTAAATGGTATTAGATAAAACAAGAATGTGAGTGTTCTCCATTGATTATGAAGTGTTTTGTAGAATGTAGGGATTTCATTTTGTAAGTTTATACATTAAATCATCTTATTAGAACAATAAATCAACTTCTGTCAAACTTATGTACAACATTCCACTTTTTGATTAAAATGTGAACATTAAATATTAAATGAAAAATAAAATGCCAAAATGCTGCCAATGAATAAGAACCGAAAAGATACAAAATTTGAGAAAATTCTACAAAAGAAAATCTTGCTTATGGCCATTTCTTTTCATTTTTAGTGTATATTTGATTTCAGTCAAACATTTTACCTCTAGAAAGACAATCTCTGGCCTCTATAAATTTCTTGTTACACAACTGTACATAACCTTGACCAGCTAACAAGTAAACATTTTACCTCTAGAAAGACAATCTCTGGCCTCTATAAATTTCTTGTTACACAACTGTACATAACTTTGGCCAGCTAACAAGTAAACATTTTACCTCTAGAAAGACAATCTCTGGCCTCTATAAATTTCTTGTTACACAACTGTACATAACCTTGACCTGCTAACAAGTAAACATTTTACCTCTAGAAAGACAATCTCTGGCCTCTATAAATTTCTTGTTACACAACTGTACATAACTTTGGCCAGCTAACAAGTAAACATTTTACCTCTAGAAAGACAATCTCTGGCCTCTATAAATTTCTTGTTACACAACTGTACATAACCTTGACCTGCTAACAAGTAACTACTGTCTGGAGTAAGTTTGGATATGGTACTGATGTAATCATCCATGGAGGGATGTAATACTGGAAACTTATCGCCTGCAAAACACAAAAAATTCTTAACATTAGACCAATAAAGGAAGGTCTGTATGGGGTCCTCCTTCTTTTTATTTCTTATTTATTTGTCCATTATTCTCTATTCTCTAAATATTTTGCCTATATTTTTCTTTTCTTTATTTGTTCTGCGCTATCTTCGCCACACTTATTCTCTATTTAAGAAATAATTCTTTCATGCAATGCTCTATGCTCATTTTAACATGAGTAGGTATTATATTTGTTAATACCAATACCAAGCGCTAGATAGGTATTGAATGTTAAGATATAGAATGCCTACACATGTTAAAATGAGCATAGAACATGGCATGATATAATTATTTCAATTCTAATAGGAATAGTACTTTGAATCACATGCAGACCATTTTTTTTTTGTAATTAAAACATGGCTTTGTATCCAAAGCTTAAGAAGAACACCATATTAGAATCTTTGATAGCCATATCAAAAAAGATATGTTTACATATCTTTAAACACCATTTACATATTTGTAGGAGACCAAACAGGAATACACTGTGGACATGTTTTGCAAATGACGTAATTAAATCCCTGGTTATTTGTTCCATATATTTTCAAATTTATCTACAAAATCATTTTACATTGGATCTATTTATACTTCTATACTAACCAACATATTTATCCATTGCCATGACAACCAGTATCTCTGTAGGATAAGAAATATTGGAGAATTTTAACTGCAGAGTTTTACACTTAAATTCCAGCTTACTACCAACATACAGCATCTACAAAGACATAAAATACCAGAGGTAAAATTACCTTTTAAATTAGTTCAGTCATATTCTTCCTAAAAGTCATAATTCTTAACCATATTACATAGGTCAAGAATTGTTAGTCTGACCTTTTGCAAAGTACAGATATTGAGGGTGTACACTCTAACAATAATTGATATGGACTTAAAGACTGCGCTTCTCTTATTTTAATTTTTATTCTAATTTATAGCAATAACTTTCCATTGTAATATGCTAACCATCATTATAAACATGATAAAATCTTCTTTTTATATGCCAAAGGGTATGTTCAGAAAGGTCCAGAAAATCTTGAAAAGGATTGCAGTCAAGTAATGTGGGAAGAACTTAACAGAAAAATGAGTTGGGTTTTTTTTAGGTCAAAATTGCTTCCTCAGATTTTTCTTTGTACAAATAACCCTTTAAACAATACTGGTGTTGAGATACTTACTTGAAGCAGACATCTGACATAAAACTTGACCACTAACGTAGTGTCTGTAAACTGAACAGGATCTAACTCAAATAAACCGTCACAGGTAGATATGTACTACAAAATACAAAACACAATCAACTATCTCTTTTGTGTAGTATTACAACACAAATGGTCTCTTCATAAAATTGAGAATGGAAATGGGGAATGTGTCAAAGAGACAACAACCCAACCATAAAACAGACAACAGAAGGTCAAAAACAGCTCATCAATGCAGCGAGAAATTAACGCATCTGGAGGCATACTTTAGCTGGCACCTAAACAAATATATATATACTAGTTCAGTGATAATGAACGCCATTCTGAACTCCAAATATACACAAGAAACTAAAATTAAAAATAATACAAGACTAACAAAGGCCAGAGGTTCCTGACTTTGGACAGGCACAAAAATGTGGCAGAGTTAAACATGTTTATGAGATTTCAACCCTCCCCCATTACCTCTAGCTTATGTAGAAAAAGTAAATGCATAACAATACGCACATTATAATTCAGTTCAAGAGAAGTCAAAGGTCGGATAATGTAACCCAAGAAAATAAACAAAATGACAATAATACATATAAAACAACAACAGACTACTAGCAGTTAACTGACATGCCAGCTCTAGACTTCAATTAAACTGATTGAAAAATTATGACTTCATCATATGAATATCAGCCACAATTCCCGTTAGGTGTTTAGTATCATACCATCATAAAATATATGAGAAGAACATAACCTGTGTCATGCCAACAACTGGTTTATAAATAAATGTGTTTAGTTCCAATACAAAGACCCTATAAGTGAATCAATATTAATGCCAAAATATGCAATCTTTAATGATCTTACAACAGTATCGTAACTATATTCATGTTCTTCTATTTATAGAATTATTCAAAGGCAAAATGGGTATTTGTTCTGGAATAATGTCTGATTTTTACCACTGTTGCATATAAATTTGAAAATAATAAAGATAGTTATAGGCGTAGTGTACAATCTTTGGAAATACTAAAAACACACTCAAAAGAGAAAGCCTTGAACTAGTTTTAAGTGTGCTAGTATTTACACATAGGTATCTTGTTTTTTTTCTTTTTGCAAGTTTGTTTTTGTGTGCTTAGTGCCAATCTGATAAATCCAGCCTTTTCTATAGGACTTCTTTAGTAAGTTCCATATTACTGGAGGGTTGAGCAGCATTCACAACATTTTTAAACCAGCCATATTTATGTAACTGTCCCAAGTCAGGAGACTGTAATCCAATGGTTGTCATTGTTTACAGTTGGTTTATATTTTTCTTTACAAAAGTTCATATTTTATCATGCTGGGACCTATTATCACTGACTTTATGATATGAGTTTTGCTCATTGTTGAAGACCATACAGATGCCAATAGTTGATATCCTAGTCTTTTAATTTCTGGTGGAAATTTGTCTTATTTACAATAATACCCCATCTTCTTATTCATAAACATGTAAATTGGGGAAATAAATTACACATTCTGTTGAAATTCTCTGAAATAATTCTTAATTTTTTATTTCCTCAAATTATACATACCAAATTTTTCCAAGCTTCTGACAAGGATTTCTCATTCCTTAATATTTCTTCTAATTTGTACATATATTTCTCCTTCTTGTCTTCATTTTTCTCTTCTTTAACAAGATTCTCATAAATAGGTATAGCCTAAAAATATTACATTGGTTTCCATAGAATATTTACACAGTTGTACATGTATGTAATATACAATTTCTTAATCTATTTTCCTGTTTATTCTTTTTCAATTCTAACTATGGATAAACAGTTGTGCATTTCCTGACATTTTCATAATTAATTGCATGCTTGGCTTTCAAACTAACTGATTTAAACTTATTTTAAAATAAGAAAAAATGTATAACAAAACTATGGCAAAATAGTACCATTCTACATTATGTACTTAAAATAGAGTAGAATACTGGAAAATTTGACTATTATAATAAGTGGCTGAGCTTTTTGATCACTTATCATGACATATGTGCTCTGAATTGTTTTTCTCGTGTTATCTTTAATCTAAAGAACAATATAGGAAATTTTACCATAGCGATTGCTCCAATTTTCACATCCAAATCTGCCAGTTTACTTAAAATATCATTTTTCTTGTCGTCATCACTGTAACATAAACAATAATTATATTAAACTAACCCTTCTCCAATGGATGAATAAAATACATCATATTCAAAATAATAGAGTTGTATTGTTTTGAATTGAACTTTAAACTTAATCAAATAATGATATGCTGTTCTAACTTTTATATGAAATAAACACAGGAATTAAAATCAAATGTTCAAGTTTGAAAGAACACACCTTTGTTGCAGATAATAAGAACCCTTTTAATGTGACCAACTGAATAGGACTTGTTTCGATTTTGCACTTAAATGGGCTACATGACGGGTGGCACATGTGGATCAGGATCTAACCTTCCAAAGCACCTGAGATCAACCCAAGTTATGGTAGGGTTTATGCTGCTTATTTTTAAAATGTTTTTGACATGAGTTTGAAAATTCCTTAGTTATCTTTCATTTATGTCAGAACACTAGTTCATGTTTTAGTACTTTAAAAGAAACTGACTTGAATGATTTCATAATTGGTAATGTGAAGAAAGAAAAATCAAGAATACATGTTGTGGCGCTGTCATCCAGTATTTGATTGTTTTGTTACATAGTGTCCATACCTATAAAGGGGAGTTAATCCACAACACACAATCTAATTAAAATTATAAATATACATATACTATTATAAAATTGCTTTATTCCACAACCTCATGTAGTGTTTAATTTAGTTGCATATACATGTGCATTATATGCATAAGTACACATACATGACTCTGCCATATATAGAGAATATCAATTCATATGGCTTTTTCAATATCCAATCTCTCGAGGGATTATATTGGTTGAGGGTTGATTTTGTTTTTGATATTAAAAAAGCCATTTCATATACACTATATTATACATCACACTTACATGTTTTATGTGACATGACGTCATCAATTATAGGTTAAATGCATTACACATACAATATATCTTTATTTACTAGGTATATAATAAATGTATATAATTAAGTAAAATTTAAGCTACAAACCCTTTGTAAAGCTCTTGTAGTTTTTGATAAACATTAACCAGATCACCTTCATGTCCACCATGTTTCTCATAAAAACCACAAAGTCCCTAAAAAAAGCAAGTAATTTCAAAATAAAATAAATATTAATTAAGTAATTTTATTTTTATTATTAGTTGTCCTATGGCCAGTACATGTGTTAGTAACACCACTTTCATAGTACTTGGATATTAGTATTTTTAAATACTGGTTCCCTTATGTAAAATTAATGTAGAAGTATAAAGCAGCAGTAAACTCATTTTAAAAACAAATGTAGAAAAATCCCCCAAAAAGGATTTCAGTATAAAACAGACCCTGCATTCTCAACATTTGATTAAATATGTTATCATCAAAAATTAAAAACAAAATCTGGTTAAAATATAAAAATAATTTAAACAGTATCTTGTGATTGTACTGTTTAAAACTTACCTGACAGGCTAAAACCTAAGCAAGGGCAACTTCGGTTGCCTGTTTGTGTGCTTGAACACTTACCTGCCAAGCTAAAACCTGATCAGGGGCAGCTTCTGTTGCCTGTTTGTATGCTTGAACACTTACCTGCCAAGCTAAAACCTGATCAGGGGCAGCTTCCGTTGCATGTTTGTATTTGAAACACTTACCTGCTAAGCTTAAACCTGATCAGGGGCAGCTTCCGTTGCATGTTTGTATTTGAACACTTACCTGCCAAGCTAAAACCTGATCAGGGGCAGCTTCCGTTGCATGTTTGTATTTGAACACTTACCTGCTAAGCTTAAACCTGATCAGGGGTAGCTTCTGTTGCCTGTTTGTGTGCTTGAACACTTACCTGCCAAGCTAAAACCTGATCAGGGGCAGCTTCTGTTGCCCGTTTGTATTTGAACACTTACCTGCCAAGCTTAAACCTGATCAGGGGCAGCTTCTGTTGCCCGTTTGTATGCTTGAACACTTACCTGCCAAGCTAAAACCTGATCAGGGGCAGCTTCTGTTGCCTGTTTGTGTGCTTGAACACTTACCTGCCAAGCTAAAACCTGATCAGGGGCAGCTTCTGTTGCCCGTTTGTATTTGAACACTTACCTGCCAAGCTTAAACCTGATCAGGGGCAGCTTCTGTTGCCCGTTTGTATGCTTGAACACTTACCTGCCAAGCTAAAACCTGATCAGGGGCAGCTTCTGTTGCCCGTTTGTGTGCTTGAACACTTACCTGCCAAGCTAAAACCTGATCAGGGGCAGCTTCTGTTGCCTGTTTGTGTGCTTGAACACTTACCTGCCAAGCTAAGACCTGATCAGGGGCAGCTTCTGTTGCCGGTTTGTATGCTTGAACACTTACCTGCCAAGCTAAGACCTGATCAGGGGCAGCTTCTGTTGCCCGTTTGTATGCCTTCTCTGACTGATCAAACTGTTCCATTCCATCAGCAGCCACACCAACGAACACCAAGGCATTATAGTTATTCTTATCCTGTGCCAAAACTGTCTGTAAAGATAAATATTGTTTTTGTGATTCTTTAAAGGATTCTTATAATTAATATCTTACTTTCGTAATGTGAAAAGTCATCTATACATTGATTGATTGATTGATTGTAGTTTGCTTTACGCTGCAATAGCATAAAAAAGGTTATACATGTATCCTGACTTTCCTGTATACGTGTTTTACAGAAAAATTCACCTTACTTTTATTATGAAAAAGTTATAAGTCCTACCTTGCAATGTTTGAGGGCTTCTTTAAATTGTTTTTCTCTGATACATTCTCTAGCATTCTTTAATGCAGTCTTTATTTCTTTGGTATCCATTTACCTGAGATTAAAAAAAAAAACATCATGTAAACATCAACATGTCATTGTACAGCAAAACCCATACTGTTTGGTATACATGTATCTATATAAAAGGCCCTAAGTAACAAAATATGAAATAAGTGAAAAGAGAAAACTCACAAATAAATCATAAATAATATACAGACTACTACAGAGTACCCATGTTCTAAAAATGTGAAGGCCATGCATGTGTGTCTATTCATAAATTGTATATTCTATTGATGTTTATTTAAAGTCATAAGAAACCTCAAATCAAAAAAAATAATGCATATAATTTTTTATAACTCAACGGATAGTTTTCATTTTTATAAAACTTATGTATATATACATTTTTATGAAGAAAATTCTTTAATTTATTCATATTAAGAAGAAGTTTACTTTATTTTAACTGCTTCCTTCCAAGAAGCAATTCCCCCCCGACATATTTCCTTATTCAAAGTGACTTCAGTGTGATCCATCTCGTAAAATCCAGTGATCACAATACGCATGGATGTCCTTAAATAAACTATTATCTGAATTTACATGTTAAACACATGCTCAATTTCCATGCTTTTTTGTTTATTATTTGTCGATTGTTGACGAACAGGTGACAATCGTTAAACTTCGGCTTCAAAACGGGAACATTAATTACCTGCCATATTTTCACAACAACACTGATGGATTGAAAAAAAAATTGATAATTAAAGAAATTTACACACAAAAAATTTGTAAGGGTTCCGAGGAACACAGTGTCTCGCCTACTTTTGCTGAAAATCACAGGCTCAACAAAATGAGGAAAAAAATCAATAAAAAAAATCCTCTTGATGATAATATCTTTTGATTGTAAGAAGCTTCTGTCCAAGTTTAGTAAAAATCCAGGATAGTTTATGAATCTAATAAATGTTTGAAAACTTTAACTGAATGTTAACTGGAAGAAAAACTTTAACTGAATGTTAACTGGAAGAAAAACTTTAACTGAATGTTAACTAGAAGAAAAACTAAGTCCATTTATAAGAAAAATACAGATACACAGGTACAAAAAATTAACAATATTTCATTCTAAATACTAGCTTATGATCATAAACAAGCTTCTGTCTAAGTTTGGTTTAAATTGAAAGTAGCATAAGAAAGTTATTAAATTTTTTTTTTAATTTAACCACAGAGTGAATGTGTTGTTTCCTGGCAGAAAATCTAAGTCCATTTAAGAGTAAAATACGGAAAACAATAGATTTATTTTTTTGCAAAATTTACTTCTGTATATTATCTTTTGATCATAAACAAGCTTCTGTCTTAGTTTGGTACAAACCCAGGATAGTTGAAGAAAGTTATTTAAATTTTAAAAACTTGAACCACAAAGTGAATGTAATGTTTCCATGCAGAAAAACTAAATCCATTTATAAGTCATGTAAGTAAAATACGGCAAAAATGGAATTTTATTTTTACAAAATTTGCTTCTGGTTACTATCTTGTGATCATAAACAAGCTTCTGTCCACATTTGGAAGTAATCCAGTATGGTTTAAGAAAGTTCTTAAAATTTCAAAAACTTTAACCACAGAGTGAATGTAATGTTTCCCGGCAGAAAAACTAAGTCCATTTATAAGTGAAATATGGAAAAAATGGAATTTTATTTTTACAAAATTTACTTCTGGATACTATCTTATGACCATAAACAAGCTTCTGTCCACGTTTGGAAGTAATCCAGTATGGTTTAAGAAAGTTATTAAAATTTCAAAAACTTTAACCACAGAGTGAATATTTGTTGACTCCGCTGACGACGAAGACACCGACGACAACAGAATGTAGGATCGCTTAGTCACGTTGTTTCGACAAAAGTCGAAGGCTCGACAAAAATGATAAATTTGTGCAGAGAAGTGCCTAAAGTTTTTCATTGAAAGATACAAAGTCATTTTCAAATTTTTATTAATTATTATTTTTTTTGGAGAGAGAAAAAAGACAATAACAATATAGCTTAATGGAAAAAATCCAATATTTAAAGTCTGATGTTAAAGTCATATGAAATGAGTTTCTTGTAATTTTGATGTTATTGAATCAATGCATGCATATATATTAAGTCCTGTAGGCACAGTTTTTGATGTATTACAAAACTATATAATATTATTGACAAATAATATTTCATTCAGTGATTGTTGATTGCAACCTAATTATCTTCCAGTTTGTTGCCATAGTTAAAGTTACATTGAATAACATTCAACAAAGAGCATGTACGAAAAAGGAAACTCTCAATTTCCACCATGAAGTAAAGAAAAAAAAATACAGAAAAATACAAACTGTGCTCTCTTGAATATATATAGCTTGCAACTTGAATTCTTGAATTAGTTATCTATATAAAAAAGAAGATGTGGTATGATTGCCAATGAGACAACTATCCACTAAAGACCAAAATGACACAAACATTAACAATTATAGGTCACTGTACGGCCTTCAACAATGAACAAAGCCCATACCACATATAGTCAGCTATAAAAGGCCCCGATTAGACAATGTAAAACAATTCAAGCGAGAAAACTAACGGCCTTATTTATGTAAAAAAATGAACGAAAAACAAATACACAAATGTATGTAACACATAAACAAACGAAAACCACTGAATTACAGGCTCCTGATTTGAGACAGGCACAAACATAAATAATGTGGCGGGGTTAAACATGTTAGTGGGATCATACATGTGAACCTCCCGACGGGAGTACAAAACTCCCGTTTTCAGGGGTCTCCTCCCGTCCTCCCGTTTAGGAGAAAAAACTCCCGTGTATGAAATATTTCATGAATGAAAATTTTCAGACGCCATATTTGATAATTTTTTACTACTGTACGGGTGTAATTGACACCTGTGTTAAACTTTACCTGTATAACAAAGAAATTGTATAATTATATGGCTTCACTTGACAGCTTGGGTGTCAAACATACTGGTAATCAACGATGTTTACCTATGGCTATAACTGCCGTTGTGTATTGGGAATATTGAAATACATTTTTGTTACTTCCCTTTGTTTTATCCTGTTTTCAGTTATTTTGCTTTTAAAAATGTAAATCGTAAAAAAACTATAAATGATTATTATTTTAATCAAATAATCATAAAAGGATGTTGATTAAATGAATTTTAAAGTTTTGGGACAAATAAAAGAATATAAATTTATAATTTGTTTTAGCAATCTAGACCTCCTTTCAAGGATTAAATTGAAGTTTATATTGTAAATCTGTTTAACTGAGATTTTTTGATTCAAATGCACATTTTGACTAGATAAAAAAAAAAGAGAATAAAGATAAAAAAAATAATAAGAGTTATAGCTAGTTTAATTCCTAAAAAAACTTGAGATTGAAAATGGCAGTTGTTAGTATGTAAAATATTTTTATTGTGTAAGCTAGAATAGCAAAACACTTTACACTGTTAAAGTCTCTAAGTTTTCTACAAATATGACTTTCATAATGCTTAAAAGCCATGCAGTACTACTGTTAGTGTTTGTTATTTTTTTAATTAATTTATGATGTTGCAAATATCAGAGATGTATATATGTCTCTGCAAATATACATGTAGAGCTTATTTCTTTCTTATTTTTCTATACATTTACCAATCATAAGGAAATGGAGACAAGAATAAAAATCTATACAGATAAGATAAATAAATATAATGATTTATTTGCAAGCAGTGAACAATCATTTATCAAAAAAAAAAAAAAAACTGAACAAGAAACGGATTCTTAATATTTTATTTTATTCAAATAGAAAGGCAATAAGGATACTATAAACATATAGCAATTCGATGGAAATTTGAAGAAAAAACACAATTTCTACATCATATGGTTACATTTACGACAAAATTTATGTCGATAAAAAACCTCCTGATCTGAGACCTAATCTCCTGACCAAAATTTCCAAATCTCCTGAATTGAGTTTCACAGTCCATCACATGTATGTGGGATCCCAACCCTCCCCCTAACCTGGGACAGTGGTATAACAGTACAACATAAGAACGAACTATAAAAATCAGTTGAAAAAGGCTTAACTCATCAGATAGACAAAAAATAAAAGTAGATGTGGCCGGGTACTTATACATCCCGACACAAAAAGACACAATGAACAGATCTGAGAGTACTCGCAGTTATCTGGCAGCTAGTTCAAAGCCATCAACAACTAATAAAAAAATCATGCCTCTAAGACTAAGCAATCAATCCGTACACATCCAACATACAATGGATTTAGTGTAATTATTTTAGAAAAGAAAAATTTGTTAAACAAATCTTAAAGGGCACTAGCTGCCAAATTCATGTTCACCGATTTGACTCAAATTCTCATATTTTATTTATAACAATGTAAAACATTTTCCAATCTATCAAAAACATCAAATAAACAATTTACAGGACATGATCGAAATAAGATGTTGCTTTGTTTCATGTAAAATTTCGCCAAGACCCCATCTAATTAACTATTGAGTTGACCTTCTATGACTATATACACTGTAAGTAATATTAACATAAACACAGTTATAAATACATGTAGATTAAACAACTCGTGCAATTAGGATTTTTATAGGTCTGTTAAATTTGTATTATAGATTAAAAATGTATGCTTATGGTCGTTTTTACCTTTAAAAGAATGATTTTGTGTGGATTGAATCAGTTAATCAAATTATTTACCTTTGTTTCACTTTTAAGGTTGACATTCTTTTCCTGTAAATACCTGTACACGGATAATGCATTCATTATTCTATCACTTTCTACGGGTTAAATTTGAGTTCACATGAATATGGATTCAATGAGGTCGAGTTATTCACTTGCAAGTGAATAATTCATTATCAATGTTTATTACTAAATAATTAGCTTAATTTGATCAAATTGAACCATTTTAGTTGATAAAAGCACTGTGTCATAATATCACATTTAAGTGATTGGTCCCTACCTCACTCAGCTGGTAATCAAAATAAATACACCTTCTTGTATATATTGGTTATATGCTTTCCTGTGTTGAAGAAAGGTGTATAACTTACGAACTTCGATCCCACTCTGACAGAATGATTTATTTTTACTTTCAGTTTCAATTTGTACATCTTCGCTAGCCAAGGGTTACGATCCACTCCCGCTCTCTTCAGAAGAGAGCGGGAGTGGATCGTAACCCTTGGCTGGCGAAGATGCAATTTGTAGAACGTCATCAAATGAAAGATCTTATAAATTTATAGCTTACACAGCCGTTTATAGAACTCCCAGAACAGCTGTGTCTTTCATTTCTTAGTAATACCAATGCTTGATCTTTTAGTACGACTAATTAACTTCGAAGAGATAAAATACAGGTTTGAAAAAAATGAAAGAAGAGATAATTTCAGATAGGGAAGAGTAACGATGTTGGATGGTCTGTATCTGTATATCTATTTTTTCTCCCAGTACAGGCACACCTCCACTTTTATAATCCTCCAACCAAAATATAGTGTTATGTTTCAACTTTCAATTCAAAGTTTTTTTTTATTGATAAAAGATGAAATGTATATTTTAACAAATGAATTTGATATATAAAACAAAGCCAATACAGAAATGAATCATCATTTTCCAAGTGAACAATAACCGGCTGGAAGTATTCGTCACCTTCATTTTTTTGCTATCTATTCATAGGGACTTCATATAAAACACATTTTTGCGTAAGAAAAAATTTGAGGGCATTTATGGTTGGATTTTGATGAACAAGGCGGTAAAAGACGTAGAATTGTCTATAATATGTTCGTTTATTTGGTAATATTTTTTTATAATTTAATTTGGTTCTCATCACTTGGCGTCCGTCGTCTGTCGTCCGTCGTCCGTCGTCGTCGTCGTCCGTCGATAACTCTTACAAAAATCTTCTCATCTGAAACTACAGGGCCAAATTTAACCAAACTTGGCCACAATCATCATTGGGGTACTAGTTTACAAAATGTCACGTGAAGCGTGACCCGGCCAACCAAACAAGATGGTCGCCATGGCTAAAATAGAACATAGGGGTAAAATGTAGAATTTGGCTTACAACTTCGAAACTAAAGCATTTAGAGTAAATCTGACAAGGGGGGAAAATTGTTTATCAGGTCAAGATCTATCTACCCTGAAATTTTCAGATGAATCGGACATCCAGTTTTTGGGTTACTCCTCCTGAATTGGCAACTCTAAGGAAAGATTTGCCGTTTTTTGGCTATTATATTGAATATTATTATAGATAGAGATAAACTGTAGACAGCAATAATGTTCAGCAAAGTAAGATCCACAAATAAGTCAAATGACCAAAATGGTCAGCTGACCCCTTAAGGAGTTATCGCCCTTTATAGTCAATTTTTAATAATTATCATAAATTTTGTAATTTTTTGTAAATTTCAACAAAATATTTTCCTCTGTAACTAATGGACCAAGTTCATTATAAATAGAGATAATTGTAAGAGACAAGAACGTTCAGTAAAGTAAGATCTACAAACATATCACCACCACCAAAACAAAATTTTGAAATTAATCCATCTGTGTCCTTTGTTTAATATGCTCATAGACCAAGGTGAGAGACACAGGCTCTTAAGAGCCTCTAGTTTTCAATTTTATTAGAATGTTGAGATCGATCTAATGTCCATTCTCGTCAAAACGGTCAAATAAGTTCTTATAGGAGTTATATCGACCTGATATGACGAATTTTCTCACTTGCATGTTTGCCTGTTATATTGAAGTATATAATAAATAGATAGAAACTTTATTAGCAAAAAATACCAGCAAGACAATTGACCTTGTGCATTGCCAAAATTAGAACAGTTTGAAAATCAACAAAATGTTTTATTTATTTTTCTGTCTTAAAATTCTACTAAATCAATAAAGCCTGAGCATAAAGAAGTCTTAACTATAAAATTGTAATGTATTTAAAAAAAAAAAGCCTGCTTTGCATGCCCATTCCAACTAGTTTCTTATATCAAGTCATATGTTCTTCTCGCACAAGAACCCTCCTAATGTTGAACCATCTGTCTCTTCCCATCCATAAGACGATGCTTTATTCATAGCGAGATGATCTTTCGCATCATGCCCAAAAGGCGTGGTAGGACTCCAGTTGAAGTATTTCATAAGCTGTCCATTGTCGAACGACCACGTGCCTTCCTTTGCAGAATCGTTTCCCTGGATGTAAACTAAATTTTCGTTGTAGAAATCTGAAATGGAAAATTGTTTTAATTAATTGCTTGCTGTGTAGCTTTTAATAAGACTGTAGAAAATAAGATTGATATATTACCATATATGTGTATAAGGTAGAAATTATCATCATATAACAATCGTCCGGGGCCTTAAGAAAAATGGTGATGCAATAGATATTTCAAAAGATTATGCATACAACTAACACATGAGGGGGGATAGGAGGGGTCCTGATCCCGAAATCCCGGGCTTAAAAAAAACGAAATCCCGAAATCCCGGACTTAAAAACACGAAATACCGAGGTCCCGAAATTCGAATAAATAATTCCCGCATCCCGAAAGGATAAACGCCGAAATACCGAGCTTAAAAACACCCTATCCAGGAGTCCCGATAAAGGTCCTATCCCCTCGCACACATGCTAACTTTTAAAGTCAATAATCATTCCAATCATAAGTACTTGTACATCCAAACATAAGTACTTTTACATCCAAATATAAGTACTTGCACATTCAAACATAAGTACTTGTACATCCACTCATA
Source organism: Mytilus trossulus (assembly GCF_036588685.1). Lineage (NCBI taxonomy): Eukaryota > Metazoa > Mollusca > Bivalvia > Mytilida > Mytilidae > Mytilus > Mytilus trossulus. The sequence goes on along the minus strand of NC_086376.1, from coordinate 78,759,737 downwards.
AGTAATTGTACAAAGTAAAAGAGTCCCGGTATTCGTTTCTCCCTCACTCAAATTTGACATCAGCTAGTGATCTATACACGTGAAACCGAGAAGAAAAAAATAATTCTTTACCCAAATATGTCATCAAATGAGTCTGTTGTAGTTGAGTTTGGACCCTAAGCAGTTGTCCGCCAATGTGATGACAAGTAATGTCAGCTTCATACACAGTTTTAAGATCGTCAAAGTACCGGTAACACAGAGCAGCTTTCCTGTTCTGACTGAAACCATTCTCAGGAGGACAGTCATCTAAAAATTAAATAGCGAGAATGGAGACAAAACACATTCCTATACTAAGAAAATATCATTTTAAACTAGTATTACGCTTGGTAGATTGTTGCTGTTCTCAAACTTGACGAGTGACCAGTTTATTCAAATGGCATTATAATACAGCGTCAAAAGGCATTTTATAATCATGGCAGCGTCAAATGGCATTTTATAATACAGCGTCAAATGGCATTATAATACAGCGTCAAATGCCATTATAATACAGCGTCAAATGACATTATAATACAGCGTCAAATGGCATTATAATACAGCGTCAAATGGCATTATAATACAGCGGTGAAATCTTCTTTTGCGAGTGAATCCAACCATCAGACAATTTGTATGTGACAACTAGATGAATGTTGGAAATTGCCAAATTTGACATCTATGTCTTCTTTCAACAAAATGAATTTTATGGATAATACTGCTTTTATTTAATCTTTTGAGTGACTTAATGTATGACACAAATAGCATTTCTTCATTCTGTATCAACCCCACATGTCTAAGAATGATCAATTACAAGAGAGTTGAAAGTCTTTAAGATACTGGTCAGAGATATCCAAACTCAAATATTTTAAAACATTTTACGATACAGGGTAGGTGATCTAGATTTCAGTTAGTAGTTTTACATCAAATTAAGCTATTACAGTTACTTGAATTTATAAATAGTAAAACTCACTTTCATAAACGTTATAGTACCGCCAACCCATATCATCTTTCCACTTCCCATTGTTAACTGGGGTATTTACACTCATAAGTCGACAATCTGTGGTATTCTGACGGTAGAAATATGCCATACATGCTAAGTTCTGGAGGCAATGGAACGCACATTTTCTTGTACTTTCCGTCTTAAATGTTCCGATAGAATTTTTATCCACGATCTTATTTGTTTGGTTTAAATTCTCCATGGCAAATACCGAACTCATTCCTGGCTGGGACTGGGAACAATAAATGGCCTGGATATACAGAGTTGTCCATAGAATCGTAGTGATAGCCATGATTGCTGTTTTAACTATTGTTAAGTGAAGTAATACTGTAAGACGGCATCAAATGATTTATCTGATTTACATGTAGAGGAATTGAAATATTCACGAATGTTAAATGAAGGGGATACTGCAAATTTTGTTTTAATCGCTCAACACGAAGATGTTATTCCAGCAATTAATTTAAAGCACTCCGAGTTATTGGTTTTTGTGGTACCTAATCATTATTTTCCAATACAAAGCGAATTTTAATTCTTATACTGCACTCTAATCATCTTTTAACTTTTAGTCCTCATTTTAATTACAACCAATATACATCGTTGCAAAGATAAACCTTTTACGATCTTTTATTATTACTTGCATTTAAAATGTGGTTGGTTTTGTATTTAGGGTCGTTTCTTTTTATTTAGTTTCCGTAAATTTTTTACCAATAATTTCATGTAGATTTTGAAAGATATACTATGCATATTGGACATCCCTTTTAAACATTTAACATTTAATGTAGATTCAAGGTTTGAATTGTTTTACATTTGTCATTTCAGTGCCTATAGTTTTCTATGTTGTACAGGTTTCCTTGGTGTTGACCTATAGCAGTCAACTTCTACAACATACCACATCTACATAATTTTGAATTATTAATAATTTGAGCCTCCAATAAATTGAATGTCAATTTCGTTTTGGAAACTGCGAAATTTCTTGTCAAGTATTACCATGTTAGTTCTTTGGAGAGCTAAATACATTTGTAGAATTTTGTTTTAAACACATCAGTTCGTTTTACACATTGCACACCTGGATCTTAATGCATTTTCAGCTATGGCCACCCTACAACATCATATATATTAATGACTTTTTTGTTGATCTGGAACTGCTGATATTTTTTTATGAAGTTTCTCTCTTTAACAGTTTCTGCCAAATATATATATATTCATGGCTTAAATCTCTTTTTCGTTGATCTTGAACTACTGATATTTGTTGATGAAGTTTCTCTGTATTACAGTTTCTGCCCCATACACAGAAATGGGTAAATGTCTTCATTCAAGGTCATTTACAGTAATGAACTGACAATTCAGCCTTTTGGCCAATTTGTTGATTATGTCCTGCAATTCAATTTTACTGTTAACATTTTCTTTCTTATTCACTGTTATTTCAGAAACAATTTTGATAGTAATGGACAGTACATTTTAAACATTTCTGCACTGTCAGACTTTCTCTATCTACAGCTGTTTTAAAAAATAATCAGCAAACTTCCATTTACCTTATGTATAATAAAGAAGATGCGGTATGATTGCCAATGAGATATCTCTCCACAAGAGACCAAATGACACAGAAATTAACAACTATAGGTCACTGTGCAGCTTTCAACAATAAACAAAGCCCATATCATGTTTATATTTTTAGCCATGTTCGCAATGTCGGTTGTCAGACAGGACCAGTTGACACAAGAAATAGACTAGATACCTAAATGATGGATGTGGCCAATTTGCCAAATTACTGACCAACTCAAATTGAATAGTCATTACGATGGATTACAAACTAGTTTGTATCCTTTGTCAGGATAGAGAAACAGCTACTGTAAATTCAGAAATTATTGCAAGGTTGTAATAAATGCAAATAATGCAACTGGGTAAGTATTGCAATTATAAGAATTCACAATCTGGTATCAGATATATATATAAAATTGAGAAAGGAAATGGTGAATGTGTCAAAGCGACAACAACCAGACCAAAGAACAGACAACAGCGGAAGGCCACCAATGGGTATATATATATATATCTGTATGCAGATTTTCAGGAAATCTCAATAATTAATCTCGCATTTTTTGTCCTTTCTTAATAAATCAGAAATATAAATGCACACAATAATTTCTGAATTTACAGTATATAGATATGATCTGGAAGACAGAGAAGCCACACAAAAAAAAACAGGTCCCCTCATTTAGTATTATGGATAACTGTATAAATGAAGCAATGTAAATAGCACTATATATTTTTATTTGTGATAAATAATAGCATATAAATTCTATGCTTTATAAATTCAACATCTTAGAAACATACTTAACATGAAATAACAAAAATGCAAGCATTTAAATTGGCGTGCTTCACAATATTTTTATAGAAAATTATGAAAATTGATGAGCAACTAAAAACATTAAGATATGTAATTTTTTGTTTATCTATGATGAACAATATATATAAATATGAAAATAATGCTGTAGCTAAAATTTTGAATCTATCCACAAGTGGATTTGGAAATGTTATAGTCAAAACTTAAATTATTTACTTCTGAAACATTATAAATAAATCTCCTTCAGCTTGCAATCTTGAGAAGAGACCTTTTTTTATAAACAAAACGAATATAAACATCAAATTCACAAGTTATATAAATATGTATACTGTACATAGTTTTACACTTCATAATAATTACACTAAGATAATATATTTGAATCCTTCAAAAGGAAACATATTGAAAGCAAAATAAAATAAAACAAAATTACTAACATTTGAAAATTCATCCTATCTTCCAAAATCCAAAATGTGATTTTTATTTGTTTTTAAAAATTTGAATTTAAGATATAACATGGTAGATTAAGAGTGAGTGTAATTTCCCCTTTAATATTTTAAGACAGTTTTACTTAATTTTAGACTTTTTATTTTCTTCTCTCACTCTTCCCATGTGTACCCCTTTGTAGTATATGATGATACTGACATCTGTAACAGTTAAATAACTATAATCATAGATGTATAAATCCCTATGATGAATAAAAGAAAGAAAAAAAAAATATCAAAATTAAATGCATTTGAAAGAAGCCCTATAAATGTAACAAGAATTAAGAGACAAAAAACAACATTTTTCTTCACAATACCAAGTCCTTAGCAAAGCATATTCTTCTTATTTGTTGAAATACCGTAACCACTTTAATGAGCAATGAATGAACGAAGATTGTGACCAGGAAAAAAAATAATTCTATTGGTGAAATGACAGAATCTGTTCATCATCGGTCACCTTTCATCATCCTTTAGTTTTGTCATAATGATACAAAACACCTTAAAAGTTTGTCTTTTTAAGTATATTGACCACATGTCAGGACAAACAAAAGATCAAAGAAACCTTTGAAACTGTTACTTATAAATCATAAATTACATTTGGAGGAACAACTCCATCAAATTGATTCCATTTCAAGCATAAATGAAACATAGAATAGGCTCTCATATTTGTCTATCAAATATGGACAATGTTTGACACAGAAAATCACAATATATTTGATGGTTAAGCAGATCTATAAATGATTACTGGTATAATGATGTTATGGCTGAGACAACCTTGGTTTTGAGCTTCATCATACAAAAAGGTGTATAAATGATAATTTTGATGAGTACCATTCTTCTTAAAATGTTGATAATAAGCGTTGAATAAAAGACAAATAAAGTGTGATCATGACAAAGTTAGATATGTCTATGATGGCTGCATAGGTCTGATTTTAAATGTGAATATTGCAATGATTTACTGGTCTGCTTTTTATCCTTATTAATTTTTCATCATTTTTTTTCTGTTGTCATTCACTTGAAAGTGGGATGCCAAGTTAATTGTATATACATTATTAAATAATGACATAAATTTAACTTTTTACCTTCCAAATAACCCCAATATTTTGGCTTAATTGGACATAAATATTGTTTTTAATAAAAGAAAAAAAATATATTCATCTTAATCTGGTCAATCATGTGATCAGAAACTAGTGAAAATAAAATAGTTTACCTACCATGCTCAGTGACAAAACAAGGCAAGCAGATCTTGACTTTTTGCCACAAATCAGGTAAAATAACAAACTTATGACTCACTATGGTTGATTTTTACACTTGAAAGGGTTCATTATTACATTAATACTAATTCCTAAATAAATCACATTTGTACCAGAAAATATACATAGCAATAGTACATATACTATATAGCATTCATTTGCACATATTTGATCACTCAATCGTCATTTGTTTTGCTTTAAAACATCAACACATTATATAATTACCAAGGAAAATGAACCATTGACATATTTTATTTGATATTCCATTGCTTTATAAACACGTAAATATGATTTCAGTTTCACCAAATCAGCAATCTGGGAGTTACAAAAATGTAAAAAAAAAATCAAAAATATTTGTGAACAAAATGGAAGCCATTTCTTCTTACTGATTATTTAGTCAAGAACAGCCTATCTGATTATGCTTGGCACTGTTCAGAAAATGGAACTTGGTTTACATCATATGGCACAGTTGTCATTAAAATTGTTGGAAAATCATCTAAAGTAAGATTGGTCAGGGTAGTATTAAGTCATGCAAGTAAATAAGTTCCCTAGGGAACATAAGGAATGTGTGATATACCCAGAAGTGACAACTTAATTCAACTAGATGCCAATGCAGTACTGAGAGAATGTAGAGGGGAAGTAATCCATAAAATTCTCTGGCCTTGCCCTTTCTATGAAGAAAGAACATATTTTTGTTTAACAGTGGTATGTTTTTCAAAACTAGACAGGTTATTTAATGGAAAAGAAAGAATGTGGCATATCAACTCATAGACATGTTGTATATGTTATCTGTTGAACTGAAAAATTATAAAAGTAACATTGTTTTTTTGTATTTTCTTTTATCATGTCAATGGTCCATAGTCCTTGATATATATACATTTTTTATCAATATATTATAATTTGTAGGATTGGAATAAGAGAAACAGATCTTAGAAAGTGCCCATATAGGGCATGGTCCCAGTGAACTGGGTGATGTTATTACAACCTATACAATAGTAAGACTGTATATATGTTCAGCTTGACTTGGTGTCTGGTTTTATATTCATTACTTTACACACCCAGCTGCCAATATCAACTTCCATCTCTTCTGATTTCTTAACAAAAGGATGGACCTGTAAAAAATGTATACATTAATAAGAGATATTCCATCTTGTGTTAACAAATAGATGTACATGTACCTGTAAAATGATAAAAAAAAAAAAACAAAAAAAAACTTACAACATTGCTTGTAGAAATGTTTCAATACTGTAAACTCCGAAATTATTGCGTGCATTTATTATTGCGATTTTGTCATTTTAAACTGGAATGCGATTTAATTTTTACGATTTTGAGAAAAGTCCAGCTTAATTCAGATAAAATATTACAAAATGCGAGTTTTAATTATTGTGTTTACAACTCTTTCGCATTATTCGCAATAATAAAAACCTCACAATAATTTCTGAATTTACAGTATTGACATATCAAATTTTTAATAACAGAGCATCTTAAAAGCCTCAAACTTGAAGGCCTGCATTGGTTTTTATCTTCACGCTAGCAAAAAAGACCAGATTGTAATTCTCCTGTTGTTTCACAAAAATTGATTCAATTTCATTTATACTCTTCAAATACACTACATAATATTGTGGTGATAATTGTATCTGAGTTCAGTTAATGGTCTTGAGTTCTTTATAGACAGAGTCACCAAGGAGTTTTAGAAGAATAAACTATAAAATTAAAAACTCATGGTAATAGACAACTTTCGAGTTCATCCGTCACCGGAAAAAACTCGTCAATTATACGCGCCTTTATCGCAGTCATCTGTGCGTTTAGGGGCGTTGTCACTTCCTTACAAGGTTGAGCGAGTGGTTGGAAAATTATAATTCTATATTGTACGAATTATTCGGCAAATTGAATTCTAAAAATAGACAATCAACACTGTTGTCATTAGAGAATTGTCAGTAAGTACCTACAGAGCAACCATTATTTCTAGTTTATCCTGCACAAAAACGATCACTAAGACGCTTGATGAACGTAAATAGTGCAGGGATACAGGCGAGCCCCTCTATCTGGTAAATGACGTCATAAAGGCGTGCATAATTGACGAGTTTTTGCCGGTGACGGATGAACTCGAAAGTGGTCTATTACAGAAAGGACATCAGGAAATCACTTTTGTTTCTGAATTATTCCCCCAATAATCCAAAGTTAATGATAAATTATGAAAGATAAACTATGGTTTGTATACAACCTCATGGGTAGAGAGCCAAATTGATTGATTTGAACTGGAAGACACAGATGCATGACATAAAACCAGGTCTTCTCATTATTATAGATGATTCCTGTTTCGTTGAAAGAGATTTTTTTTTAAAACAGTTTTTACAGTGTGCAAATGCTATCATCGTGAAGGAATGACCCTCCGATTTGGTCATTAAAACTCACCATTAATGAAGCTAAATCTGCCCTATCTGATGGGTTCTTCTTTAAACTAAAATAAAAGTAAGATTTTATATACAATGTACTCAATTATCTTTTTTTAAGCATGTTGATCTAAAACAAGTTTGTTTTAAATACTATAAATGAGATGTCAGTATATAAATCATTATGCTGGTGTTCAACTTAAACAAACATGTTATCTCTCAGTATGATAAAGATTTGTTTCTAGTCCACAGAATCAACTGTCACATGTGCCATGATCAAATTTTTGCTTAATAAACAAAATGTATGTTTTCAATAATTTTAAATGACCCTGTTTTCTTACCTCTTGGTAAAATTCAAGGGATTTTAAGATTAGATTATAATTCCTTATTCAAGCTCTTATTTTTTCTTGATCTTGTCTTGCTTTTAACAGTTATTTTATCATTATCTTCTATAGTTCTGATCAAAAGTAACAAAAAATGTGATAATTGTCATTTCCTCGGAATGTACCTTATAGGGAGTCGACCAACAATTTTAGACATATCAACAACTAGTTAGATCTTCCTGCTTATCATTTTTCTTTCTTCAGTGCTTCTTTATTAAATTTTTCTCTTTTTCTAATTTCCAAGATAATGGACAAATTTGAAATAAATAGGAAAACTCTTCTTAAAAAGCAATTACTCCCATTAGAAGTTGCCTGAAAAGTTTTTGTGCTAATGAATAGTAGGTAGATCTCAATATTTTGAGCATTAAACGATTTCTGCCATCAAAGAAACTTTTAACACAGAATGTTTTCTAAATATCTGGATCTTTCCCTTAAATTTTATAATCTGTTTTCATATCACAGTTTAACTTTACAGAATGTTATTAAGGATGTACACCTCTGAGGAGCCAAAAATTTCTAGAATTAAACTTTTTTTCTTACCCTGTTTTTTTGGTTCATATGACTGTAAAAAAATAATTGGTGAAGAAAAAATCATATGGTGGTGCACTTCTTTCTTTGCTACGGCCCTTTGAAAGTACCCAATTTTGATGATTTTCTCATTTTTCATCAGTTTTTACCTATTTTTGGGCTATAATCATGAAAAAATTCACTTTTCCACAATTAAACTTTTTGTCATACTTTCAATAAAGATAAAGGGGACCAATCTGAATAAATTTGAATTACAAAAACTATAGGTAGGTGTTAATATAAGAAAGTTTTATCATATTTTGATGCTTTTTTGTGCCAAATTTACCATGTTGTCAATTTTGTAAATTTGTGATTTTTCTCCGTTTTAAGTACAAATTGCATTTTTTCTTTGTTATAAATGTTTGAAAACATACATATCTAAGAAATTTGAAAAGAAAAAAGGGATGTGCGATGTATATGTTTCTGGTAAAATAATTTTTTGTATCCCTCACCCATTTTCTCGAAATTTTGGCTAAAAATACTGACTTGATTGGTAATAAAATTTGAAAAATTGATTACTCAAAAACTACTCATTGGAAATACCCAATTTTTTCAAATAGTTGAGTTTGATTACAACATTTTTAAAATTCATTCATATTTTCCACTTGTACCACATGTTTTAGACATAATTCCAGAACGAGATTTCATCGAGACTGAACGAGACTGAAATGTCAGAAGAATACATCCTTAAACTTATTACTTAGGTAAAACTTACCACTTATCTACAAAATCTATGGCTTCGTCAGAAAATTTTCCTTTTGGCAATGAGGGAGGTGGCTGTAAAGACAATTATATATTGTTACTATACTAAGACATCTACTATATATTTTTGAATGCAGGAGAATAATGGACAAAGGTTGACCAATTTACAGAGGTTTTTTAGATGATATACAAGATGTTTAACTTGTATTGTATAATTTACATACTGTGGATTAATTCTTATTTGTTGGCTAAAACATTTTGTGATTTTGTGGGTTCATGTAAACCAAAGTGTTTAACAAATTACCGATTTTCTTAAGGCTTGTATGCAGACTTTGGCAAAACCACAAAATCAATTATTTAAGTTTTCCCTCAATCCATCAAAATTGGTACCCATGAAAATAAATGAATCCCCATTTACATGATTTACTACTCCAATGGCACAAACACCAATTACACTTGAACAAAATCAAGTAGCATTTCATAGTTCATTTCAAAAACAGAAATGTAAAAAGATAATTTAGGTTAAAGTAAAAATAAATTCAATAATACAAAATTATGTGCAGTGAAATTTTCTGTGCGATTAGGAAAGGTAGTGAGAAAAAACATTAGGCAATCTAAGATAAAGTTATCTCTTTCTGTTATGCATTAATTTTTGAATTTCAGGCTTATTACATCTAATGCTTCAAGGAGCAGGTTTGATAAGGGCCTTAAATACCAAAGATTTCTAGCAAAAAATCAAGGTTCTTGCCACAAGGGCACAATCAGATCAAAACAATTATTTGTAATGAAATAAACAATTTAAAATTGGAGGATAAATAAGACCATTACAACACTTACACAGCTACTTTGCATAGGTACTATTTCTGTACTAAAAAAAATGCAGTACAGGATATTTACTTTTAATATTTAGTACTATTTTTTTACTTTAAAACTATTGTAATATTTAGGTACCGGTACTTGTAATTTACAGTACTTGATTTGTACTAAATATTTTGGTACAGAAATAATACAACATTCCATGTTTGAAAATCATAACTTTAAGAGATTTGAAATAGAAAAACTTGTAAAATACTGAAAATGTAACGGTAGTAACCAAAAATCTGTAGTACCTATATTTCAAGTACAAATAAAGTACTGTAAAATACAGGTACCTAAATTTTACAATAGTTTTAGAGTAACAAAATAGTACTGAATTTTAAAAGTAGATTTCCAGTACTAAAAATTTTTAATACAGAAATAGTACCTATGCAAAAGTAGCTGTGTAGCCCTTAAAAAAGAAATATAATTTTTTATTATTCAGATTAAAATGTACAAATGGACACAAAAGGTGCTCCAAATTCATTGTGATATAATAAATATTACAAATTATAAAAGAAAAATTTCTATAAACCATTAAACTTTGTTATCTATCACCAATAGTATTTCCTGATCCAAAATAAAGAATTAGGATGCTCTATACATCAGTACAAGCAACTTATATATGTTTTATACTTCTTACAACAAAGTACCTTTTATACTGCCTTTTATCCTCTTTTCTTATGATTTCTATATGATTTACACTACCTCTTATAGCTATAAATTATTTCTATTATTTCTGTAGTTTGAGGGAAAATGTTTCACTTTCCATTTAATTTCATAGTTACTTTTACCTTAAAAAACTGAAAAAGTTTTTCATACACAAGATGATTGTAATAGTGTTTATGAACCACAAGCTTCCCTTTTAAAGCCAGTACTAAAATACAGAGGGGTGATTCTTTCAAGATGGCTATTTGGTTACAAAGATTATGTCGTATCATATTTTGTATTGTTATATTACATATGTGACAACCATTACTATATCAAATTATACAAAACAACAAAATATTTAGAACAGAACACAAATGGGGAGAACAAATAAACTAAAAGGATAATTAGAGAGAATAAATACAGTAACACTGAATGGTGATAGATCTCCAGACAGACATATATGAAAATAAGGAGCTGTAATAATGAGACAACTATCCAGCACGAACCAAAGGACAGTGATGCCAACAACTGCAGATAATCGTACGACCTTTAACAATGAGCAATACACATACTATAATAGTCAACTATTAAAGGACACAAAATGACAAAATGTGTAATCCATACAACCAGATTTATACTTGAAATAAAAGGCAAACAATTATGGCAGATAGCTATCAATGACAACAACTGGATTACTGTTCATGCCCCTTGTTGGCCCTTTATCTGACAGTCAGAATTTCTTTGTATGATACTTTCAAGTAATATTGATTTTCATTTCCATCAATCAACCCATTTCATAATTTCTATGAATCATGACAATATTCCAAAGAAATTGGAAAATGGTCACTCTATGACAATGTGCTGTGCAGATGCATAAGATATCCTACTTTACTTAATTCAGCAATAATGTATTTTGGTATTTCTTTTTCTGCCATCATGGAAATTGAGCGTTCTCATAAATTTAAACCTTCAATGGACATGAATTGGAAGTTGGTCTTGTCAGTTATACAGTTTTAATGTACATTTGATGTTATAAGATAAATAATAAATTAAAAGAATAACATGTAACAATTAATTAAGAAGAGCTTATCCATTTTATTTTTGAAGTGTGACTTTTGAGCATTTAATTACCTGTTAACTACAATGGTCACTTACCTTTTTCAAGCAAAGTTTTGCTCTGCCTTTATAATTATCCACAACTTCAGTGTTGCAATAGTAACATAAAACATGTTCTAATGGATCTACTTAATAGAGGTATGTTAGGAGCATGGATGACATTGAGAATTTATAATCTTGACCTCTATTCCAACAAAATGCCAAATATACAAAGCAATGTATATAGAGCTGCTTTATACAAATAAACCAGTACAAATGACAAAGAAAAGAACAAAATGACCTTGCAAAAGTATCAAGATAGACATGACAATAAACATTACCAGTAAAAATCTTTCTATAAAAAAGATATGGTATGAGACAACTATTCACCAAAGATCAAAGGACAAGAATGTGAAGAACAAGGTGTTATTACATTGCTTTCAAACAAGAGCTATATAACAGCCCAACAGAAAAAATGTGAAACAATTCTAAAGAGGACCAATAGCATGATGTTTGCTAATTACATTGAAGAAAAATAAATCAGTAATCTTTTTGTCCAAAACACTTCAGTAAATATAAATTCTGCATTTTATTTTATTCCCTTCTTCTCCTATATTGTTTAAAATGAAAACAGATGGACAACAGCCTAGAAATTAATAAGATTAAACAATACTGAAAGATTCCCACCTAAATATTCAGTCATTTTTAAAAACACCATCTTCAGAAAACTAATTCTAAAAGACTACAAAACTGTGAATTTCTCCATTATATATTTGCCATTTCTCTCACACTGTTAATTTCGTTACTATGATGCTCAGCTTCAGTTTTTGTATCATCCAGAAAACTTTATATAGTGAAAGTAACTGCTGATTGGTCATCCATTCATATCTGTAGATAAAACATTTTAGGAAGGGTTTAACTAACTAAAAGGGTAACTATCATCAAATGAACTCGGAAATGTAAAACAAAACAGAAATTTCTATGGTTGCATGTTGACAAAAAAAAGAATTCAAGCGACATAACTAAAATGAAAACAGAGGCCAAAGCAACATGAACATAATTACACCTTGTTAGCACTAGTCCGCTGCTACTCTATCGGTTACCGTTAGTCTTAACATACCTCATTTACTATGTATTCTAAAAGCTCAAATATGGCCATTGGCCGAGGCCCATCACTGCCAGGCGGTGTGGGGAAGTTAAAACTATTTCGGTTTGTTCCTAAAATGCATAGAATGAAAAACACAAAAATAAAACAAAAAATAAGAACATGTATGATAACAAAAAACTGTTTACTAAAAGCAGATAGTTATTAGTAGATTGTAAAGCAAACATCCAATCATCAAAGCGCCATAAACACTGATTTCAATATAGACGATGCAAAGAGTTATCTCCCCTGAAAGAAACAACAAAATAGTGCATGCTGGGATCAGATTTGGGAAATAATAATTTACAAATTGTAGCAATTCAGTAATGTAGACTTGTTTTTATCCGATAAAAATAATTACATCCAAATTTTCAAAATGTTTTGGTAAAATAAAAATTGTATAATTTGATATTGAAGTCATTGACCCCAGCACTAAATATAAACACCCTGGAAATAATGTTTAAAAATAAATTATACAAATGAATTTACAATATATAGACATAAAATAAAGTGTACTCCTTAGTCTTAATCTTATATTTCTGCTGTAAAAAATGAGATGAATGGCATCTAAGATTGTAAATGAATTACTTTTTTTTCAAACATTTTTTTTTCTTTCTTCACTTTAACTTAATATTCCTCAATAAAATATATCTTTTTAGATTTATAAAAAACATTTTCATTAAATAAAAATTTTAAGATTTGAAAAATAGAAATTCAACAAAAGATAACCTGTTAAAAGTATGTTGAGACAACTCACTGTTTTAAAAAATAGTTAAAAGGATCTCTAATTCAAAATGCTTTTATTTTCATAGAAATTAAAATTTAACATTTAATTTTAACCATATATCCATAGTTATAATAATAAACAAGGTGATTCTGCAAAATAAAACAAATAATATAATAAATAAACAAAATAAAACAGCAACAATAAAATAATAATTGTCAGAAATAAACCATAAATATATATATATTGAATAAATATAAAGGTAATGTAATATTTGAACTCAGAGGCAAAAACCTAATTCAAAGTGATAAAATAAAACTTAATTCAAAGTGATAAATTAAAAACTTAATTCAACCAAATATTTACAAAAAAATATTAAAAGAATGTATACTGTCTCTTAATTCAGGCAAATATTTTCATAAATTAATAAATTAAAATAAAGAGTTCAAAACTGACATTTTTACCTCTGTGAACAAAAACAAAATGGCCGACATATATAATTGGATGTTAAACAAGGGAGATAACTCACACAGCCTGTGGACATGTTTACCTCATTTACAATATATTCTAGTAGTTCAAATATTGCCATAGGTAATGGACCTTCACCTGTTACGACCTGAAAATCTCCTGGACAAGCTGAAAGTCACCATAATGTTACACCATAATTAATATACTTAAAAGTGTCATCTATATTGCTTATTTTTCTTAAAATAACATTACTGTAATATATTAAAACTTTCTTTGTCTAGTTTAGAGTTATCTAAAAGATATAAAGTAATAAAATACTAAATCATATTAACTGTTGTCAGAGATATATTTCCAACATCAAAATCAAAACCCTAAAATATGTTGACACAGTTATGTCTCCCCTGTATAAAACAAAAACAAAAAATTGTACAATTTTTTATGTTCACCAGAAATGACATGCCAAGTCTAACTTTCAGGACACTAAATACACAAACAATATGTGTTTGACCCATTAATGAATTGGTTGCTTTAATTGACAAATCACCCATATAACAATTTTAACCACATTCAACTTATCCCATGCTTCTCCTTACTCGGAGTGCTTTCCAAAGATTATAGCATCAGGGTGTTCCAAGGCTGTTATATTTTAATCCCAATGCTATTAAACATCAATTAATTACTATTTCTATTTTCAATGGTATTGATATAAGATGTTATTGGAATGTGTTTGCTATGCTGCTTTCCAAACTTCTTATATCTCATGACAGACATTAGAAGCAAGATACGATACACAGTGCATAACTTAAGTAAGTCAATGTATAATGGTTTCCACAATTTCTCAAAAAATCAACCATGTCATACGAGCAGTTTTTGGGGAATTCTTTAATCATGTTTAGAAATCTTGGTTTACCATTAACATTTTACAAACATTTGACCAATATTATGATTTGAGGTATTATTCTTTAACAGTAAATGTTTTCTTTTTTTGTAATAGCAGTTTATTAAACTTATGAAAACTGATAAATGACATTTTACAGTGACCTTTTAGACATACAATTCCTTTCACCATTTCAAAGAATTGATGTCTGTGAGACCTACCTACTAATGGTTTTCCTGTTTTTGTTGCCTCTAAATGTTCCTCCATGGCTTTATCACCAAATATACTGGCCAAGTCCTTAGAATCAGGGGGTGGGATAGGATAACGCCCTATAGCCATTTCTACTATGGACAAACCCATACTCCATATATCAGATTGTACTGAGTAGTGTGTGCCTTGTAATCTCTCTGGCTGTTAAAATAAAAAAATATAGTATCTGTGAGAAGGCTTTTAGATTATATTCAATTTTTATTATTTTGGAATTGAATAAAAATAAATTATTTCAGGAAAAAGGTTCAATTATTTGATGGCCAAATCAACTGATGATAAATCTGTAGAAGGTATGCTTTGAATTACTAGTCAAAAAATAGAATATTCATGTGAGAAGACAAAGCATAGAGCGATGGTTTGCATCAAGGTGATTTACAGAAAGAAAGTAAAATTTAACTATTGTTGTCTACTATTACAAATTTTTTGAACATATTGAAATCAGTTTATAACAGTAGTTTTTAAAATTTGTTTTTCAAGGTATCTTTTTTTTATCTACAAGTCAAAAATTGTATTTGAGAAAAAAATTGAAAAAAAAAATCAATGATATCCAAGATTTATGAAATTTTCTTGTTTTCAAATTTGAAACATTTTCAATCATGATATTTGGAACCCAAGTTTATTCTTTTTTTTTATGAAATTAGCTTACTTCTAATGCAATTAACTGAAAGTTATAGACAATGAGTATTTCCACTTACAGACATATAAGATCTTGTTCCTACAAATGAATTAGCCATGGAATCTATCAACTGTCCACTTACACCAAAATCACAAATCTTTATTTCTCCTCTACCATTTACTAGAATATTAGATGGTTTAACATCTGGAATAGAAAGCAAAATGAAACATAGCTAGTGATCTATTCATAGCAATATCTATCTTTTGATTCAAGGTCTATCCTAAATATTAACACATTCAATGGTTGTCAAATTTTTCTTTACATCATATTTGCTTTTATTGTACATAAAATCAGGCTGTGTTTTTTTTTGTCCTTTTACAGCTTACTATGAGAAATTGGTAATGTTTCATTGACCTTTAGTTGTTACTATTTTAGCTGTTTGGTCTATAATGGAGAGTGATCTCATGATCAATCATACCAGTATTATTTATATTAACATATATGCTTGTGTTTCCTATACTTAGAAAAAGGATGAATGCCCTCAGGTAAAGATTTAAGAAAAAAATCCAGGACAATGTTTGATACACATTCTGATGCTCTTGTCTTGAAATCAACATAGTGTCCCAAGTCAGGAGCCTGTATGAAATTCAGTGGTTGTCGTTTGTTTTTCGTTCACTTTTTGTACATAAATTTGGCTGTTAGTTTTTTGGTTTGAATTGTTCTACATTGTCATTGCAGGGCCCTTTATAACTGACTATGCGGTATGGGCTTTGCTCATTGTTGAAGGCCGTACGGTGACCTATAGTTGTTAACTTCTGTGTCATTTGGTAGCCTGTGGTGAGTTGTCTCATTGGCAATCATACCAAATCTTCTTTTTTCATATATAGTTGCTAGAGGATCGAGACAAGATTGAACTATTACTCATCTATCATTCAAAAAGAAATGTAAAGGTCATACCTCTATGCATAATTTGATGCTTTTCTCTAAGATATGTTAGACCTTTTAAAACCTGAAAGCAAAAAAACGTATAAATATATGAATGATTAGAAAAAACTGATTCATTTATCTGTTTGGTCAGTATTTCATCAACTGCTCACTTATTTGAATATTTTGGCTAGTGCCTCAATATCTATTCTTTCTCATTGTTTAATTTGTTGATTTTTTCTGAATCCTTTGTTTTATGCCCTTTGTACAATGTTACAATTTATTATCTTTCTGGATCAACCAAAAGAAGCTTTTTATGTTTCAACTAGTATAATGTTTTGTGCAATGCAAAAGCGTTAAGCTTATAGTTCTTATGTCAGAGTCATGACCTATGTACATTTTTGTAACAGATATACAGCTATACAAAAACTTTCATTTCAAGGGTAACTGAAAATTCCTTTTAAAATAGAAAATCTGTGAGTCATCCATGGACTACCACTATGTGTGTTGTCTGCAATGTCAAAAATAACACAAGCAGAAAAGGCTGAGGTATTGTGTTGGTATGAGCAACTTTGATCAAAATTATAAATATATGAAGTGCAGAACTTTCATGAAGAATCTGTGCATGTGCGGTTGCTTTCTATCAATCTGTGTTCAAGGAATTACAGATTAAGACAGTGAGACACAGACAATGCAGACAACATGGACAAAGATGCAAAAAGAAGGAATTCATTCCTATGTGTTTATGTTCATAAAATATGGTCAGTTGCACTGACATGGAAACCTGAGGGAAAGAGGAAAGTCCCCAAACCACCTGAAGATGGACTGTAGAGACTAAAAGAACATCACTTGGATGGAACAGCTGGACTACAGCAAGAACAGCAGTTGAAGACCGTGTAAAATGGAAAGAATGTATCAGGGCCTTAAATGCCAACCAGCATGAAGAGGATAGAGGTTCATGTTCACAACTTTTAAAACAGACCCAGTGACACAATAAATATAATAAAATCTTACAGCTACTGTTACTTTTCCAAGTATAGGTTCTGGTATTCTACCAGCTTTCTTTAATATCAAATCTAATGAACCACCATCCTAAAACATAGAATTAGTTTATTGCTAAAATGATAAATAACTAGTTTGTAAAAAATACATTGCATGCATTTAATAATACAAAATGAAATATATCCCTACAAAAGCTACTTCTTGGATCTGTATGTAGAACTTAAGATAACCAATCAAGCATTAGATATCAGGCATGCAAATCCAAATATTTTATAATTAATGGTGTAAGTTTACTCATACACCACAGTAGATGATTTCAATACAAGCATAAGTACGAAATAAAAAATCTGTCTTTTTTAGTATATAAAATTACTGAGCTGTATATATTACAGGCCTGGGGCCATTACATTGCAATGTAATGCATTATATTACAATTACTTTGTGATTCTTCCATTACAATTACAATTACATTTTTTCTCACATGTAATGCACTACATTACAATTACTTTGCCTGTGTAATGCATTACATTACACATTACTTTTTCAATATAAAAACAAAAATCATTTCAAAAACAGAGGTATATGTACATATGTATACAGTGTTAGGTAAATAGACTTCAAATACTGGTTAATTAATATGTCCATTGCACTTTATCATCATAAGTGGTTTAAATGTGATGCCATTAAGAGAACAGCGATCAGTTCTTTTTTCACCTTTCAGGAGCTTATGTGTGGGAAATGGCTAAATACTTGATAGCTGTATTAGCCAAAGAAGAAAGGCACACTGAATTTGACTTCCATTATTCCAGTGCATTGATTGAAATTTCTTCACATGGCTCAGACAAGTAGATGTCAACATCATGTACTGCACCATACCTGTGTCTATATCCTTTGATTGAGTAGTAGGAGCATGAAACTGAAAAAGTCACTTTCAAGTTTCTTAGGTTGTGGTAAAAAGTAAATAAATTATCATATAATTTTGTTTCTAACATTGATCATTTAATCATTAAGACTTCATTAAGGATTTCAAAGGGATATAATAAATGTGTCATTAAAGGATTATCTTGTTAAATGCCTAAGAATTCTGCGAGGACAAATATAAGTTGAGAAGATTTGATTGCAATAAAAACATTGTGATAATAATTAGGTGAAATAACAACACAGACAGGACCCTAACCACATTGAAATACATGTAAGGTGTGTATAGAATAATGAAATTTTCATCTTCATATCTTTTTCATTGATCTATATAGTTTCGTTTGATAATTTTTTTTATTAAATGATATGAGCAAATAAACCCTAATACGGATAAATCAGCATGTGCAATACTAAAAACGTTCCACTGTTGAATAAATCAAGATTTAATATTGCTCTTCGAACAGGGCCAATACGGAAAAAACCGGGCCAATACAGAAAAAAGCGGGGAAAAAAGCCGTATTAGCCCTAGGGCTAATACAGGACGTTCACTTCCGGTTTTCAATTTTCTTACGCCATTACTTAACTTTGGAAGTATCGTTATGCATAAAAACATTTGTATAATATTTTTTAAATTAAAGTCTTAAAATAAACAGGTTAAATGATGTGCAATGTTTTGTAACGTCTTAAAGTTTTGAAACAGAAAAAATAGGGCCAATACAGAAAAAAGCGGGGAAAAAAGCTGTATTGGCCCATGGGCTAATACGGGACGTTCACTTCCAGGTTTTTAATTCTCTTATAATCATTTAATAAAAGTGTTATGAACTGGCTGTTTCTGTATTGGCACTGGTATAGATTCTCGGTCAGCTGTATTGGCCCTCGACCCTACGGGTCTCAAGGCCAATACAGCAAACCTTGAATCTATACCAGTGCCAATACAGAAACAGACAGTTAATAACACTATATTATAAGATTTTTCACAGACCACCAAACATCAAAATATTCCCATATCATATGAAACAAATATCGGAAACCAAGATCAAAGACTTGATATTTTTTACCATTTTATATTTCTTACCTTCATGACCTTAATGTGTGTTTTAAAGATTGATGTAGTTTATTTAATACAGAAATTAACTGTGACAAAAATGTTATGCCATACTTTCTTTTGTTTTTGTTAATATTTTATTTTTATTATACAATTTATTCTTCAATTTTATATATTTTACCAATTTGTAATGAAAAGTAATGTACTGTAATGGAGGCATTACATCAATTTTTAACTAAAGTAATCATTACATTACATGTAATTGTAATGCAGAAAATGTGCATTACAAATTACTTTGCATTACAACCAAATAAAGTAATATTACAATGCATTACAATTACAAATTACCATTACCCCAGGCCTGATATATTACTATAGCTATATGTGCATTGATGTCTTTCTGAAATCTAAAATCTCTCTAGATAACCCCAGAAACTTACCATATATTCCATACAAATACTGATTTCTCCATCACTGTAAAATGCACCATAGAAACCAACAATAAATGGTGAATTACACTCATGTAAAACTTTTAGCTCTCGAATTATTTGTATTCTAACTGCTGGCTTGATTTCTAGATGAATTAACTACAAGAAAACATAATTCAATATCATTAAATACTGCTATATAATTTTCTTCATTTTTGCTGGTTTCACATTTTTTAATACTTGTACATACCAGTAATAAGGTATAGCCTTTTAATAGGTAGATGTTGTTACATACCTACGACACGAACCCTAAATCTTATGGGATAAATAAACAAAATCTAAATATATAGAATTGTTAGTTCATTATCAGATTTAAAACCAACATTAGAAATCCATAAATATTGACAAAAAGTATTCAGACTAACAGATGTCAAATTTGGGATCTAACCAATGCCTTAGAATGAGGGTCAACTAGTACCTTTGAACAACAATTTGTCATAATAATCAGCTTTCAATGGATTTTAACACACAGCCTTACCTTTCTAGCCATTATTAAGCTTGATGGGATGTGTCTAACTTTAAGTACTACTCCTCCATTTCCAGCCCCTAATTCTCCAAGTTTGTCAAAGTCATCAGGAGTTAATTCCCCTACTTGTTGTTTCTGGGTAAGAAACATTTCTAATCTCTCTCTTTGCTGTGTGTTTATATCAAGTTCTTTAAGCTTTAAAGCAAGTGCTTCCATACTTGCTGTACCTGTGTTTGTTGGTTTCCTTTAAAAAAAACATTTACATTAATATAATCATGATGATAAAATTCACTGATTAGAAGATAAGAAGAATTTGGTGCATAATAATAATATTGTATAAGTTATAAATAGAAACAAATACCTTTTGTAATGCTGTGTAATCTCCTCTACAATACATCATTTGTACAATCATGAAAATGTCGAAATGGTACGGAATTGCTGATATAAATATGTCGTCTATTTTGGGGAAGAAAGTTAACAGAACATTCAGACCACACAACCGATACAGTCTATATACACAACCTGACAACTTATTGTATTATTCTTTCCACGATGCAAGAGGACAACACATGTTGGCAGAATAATTTTAACAAACATTTTCACAACAAAAACATTTTATTTTATTTTAATTTCTTTTATAGTTTATTTACATACTTACAATGAACTTTCACTTTCACTTTCAGTACGTTGCTATTAATAACGTTACTTACCATTGTAACATTGTGACGTTTTAATTTTAACAACCTGATTGTGTACTTCAACATGATTTTATGTATTGTTTTTATCCTGATGACGGTGCCCTAGGCACCGAAACATGTCGATCAATAAATTTCTGCAGCAGTCCCTAAAGTGTTGTTGTTATAAGACTCTCTACATTTTATGTTTTGTATCCACTTTAAGGACTCTACCGTAGTACAGACTCACCAGGCGTTGGTTCACTTTCGTTTGTTATTAATCATGAAAATAGATTTATAAATTTGCAAATACATTTGTATTTCAAATATACAATTGTTATTCTATTCCCTTATTCAGACATATATAGGGCCTGGCAGAATGACAACCACAGACCCGTGCTTTTTTGGACCTTATGAAAATATTTTTTCCTTTTATGCCATTTTTTATTCTGTAAAACATGAGGTACAAAAACATGAAGAAAACTGTTTTGTAAGATCATAAGCACTATTATTTCAGTTAATTTCTTTTAATGTTTAGAAAATTTAGATAATGATACATTTTTGTTGTCTTAACTGTTAAATAAAATACATTTCAAGTCTGTGAATATTTTTCATGTTTTTTTAACAACATATGAGGTCCACTTTGGTAGTCCAAATTGAACACATTGTGCGATCATTTATATGCAATCCATCTTTTAGTATTCTCATTCAAATTTCCTTGGTCATGTGGATTTATCCACAAAATCATAATGTCATTTTTTTTAACTTACAATGTACCTGCTTTAATAAATTATTTTCAAGTTATAACATACTTACAATGTAATATTATTTATAAATCTAGTTTAAAAGTCACCAATATGTGATAAAATTAAAATTTCAGGTGTCATTTGTGTTACCCCTATTGTTGTGGTGTTAAATGCATTCGTATAATATAATATATCTAAAAATAGCAACAATCAACATTCAATCTATTTAAGCGTGGATCAGTTTGTGAAAATAAACTGATACAGTTACTGAATTAAATTTATATAAATGTCTAAGAATATAACTTAAACACGCTTATTAATACAGTAAAAGTTCTATTAGATTTTAAATAAAAAAACACAATATTTCGCTAATTAGTGCTTCATCAGGCGTGTGCATCTCTCAAGGTGAAATCAGATGCATGACTAAAAATATTTTTGTAGCTTAATCTTATCAAGATTTGAGCAAAAGTGTAACATATTTATTGATGTTGCATAAAATATGTTTGTAGCTACAACTACATGAAGTTGGAATAAAAGATTAACACATTTATAGATGGTCAATTAATTGTATGAATTTCTATAAATTTAATTTGTCTGATTTCAAGATAGTTATGGTTTTTATTTGCTTTTAAATCTTTTTTCGTCTACGAAGACATTACCTGTAAATCTGAAAATTTAATTTATTGTCATGTTCAATGTCATGTTTGTCAGGAAATTTATATCGGCCAAATAGGGAGCAGTGTAACAGAAAGAGTGCATATTCATAGACAACAGATACAGCAGCCACAATACAGAAAAATCCCCCTTAGCAAACATTTAGACAAATTTGGCGGGGGATTTTTTTTAAATATTCCCATTTTTTAAAATGAATAATGGATGTGACATTACACCAGAAGTCAAGGAAAAACATTTTATTTTAAAATTTAAATCATGATTGATTGCCAAATATGTATTTTCTATTGTGTAATTCTAACGTCCTTCAAACGCTTTGAGTACACACCTGTGGTAAAATATGAATATATTGCATTGGCTGTTCCGATCGTACTCCCACGTCATATGTTTTTTTATGAATGAAGTACCCGACGTCATAGAATGATGACGTTATAATTTAAGCATTTTACGGGAAAATACACGCTTTTGATACCGAAAATCATCACAAGGAAACGTAAAACAAACGATGCTAAAATGTGGTATAAGCCCATTTTTTATATACATAGAAGACGTATAAGTAAGTTATCATTAAAATTCATCCAAATCTATCTAAATAAGTTTTGTAAATAGTTTGAGCATGTCACTTATTCTGTTTGCTCCGTTCTTTTACGCCAATCTAAAAGTGCGTTAATTTATGGGAACGGCAAATAATGGGCTCCACCTAGAGCGCTTCGATCCAAAAAAATTGCCGTATTTGTCCTATTAGAATCGAAAATAATTCATGGGGGCTATGAATTATTTCTTAATCATGACGTTCCGTTCTTATATTATATAGACTAAATGTAATACAATTCATCTCCCTTTATATACTCAACGACAACTATGACGTTATATAACATACCTACCGTTATATAGTTATGTTAATCATGTCTAGTTTCACCTAAAAATTGTTATTCAAACATGAAAGTACTAGTGAATTAAAACTATTCCTACTGGAAATGTTGGATTTATTAGTAATCTATCTATATATATATATCTACACGGTAGGCTGTGCCATGGAAGTCAGTTTTAATCGGTGGAGACAAACCTAGCACATGTACATGTCATGCATGTAGAGAACAACAACCTTTGGCAAGAAAACTGTTTTTTTCTGGTCAAATAAGCTCTCAGACAAACACCCCTAGATTCCAGTGGAATGTCGAGACAAGAAAGGGATCATTGTACATGAACTACTTAGTGTTAAGATTATGAAAAGAAACTATGTAACAAAATATAATGTTTCTTGAGTTGAGTAACAGGTTAAGCAAATAAACATACTCAGCATCAACGGTTGGCACCGCAACCGGAGGAGGCGGTGTCGGTGCCGGCACTGCAACTGGTGGCATGCCATCGCCCGATGTTGACGGAAGTCGAAGCCCTTTCTTGTTTGGCATATTTTAAATGTTTGCAAATATGGTTTACAGTTTAAATAAGCTAAAGTGGTCAATAAGCTCAGAAATCAAATGCATTTATATTGCCCATTGATAATGTCTATTTGTAATGCGTGAATATCAGATCTGTCAGTCCGATCGATTCAATAATAATTTCTTGACAGGAAGTTACGCACGAGCACCTGCTATAGTATTTCACAGTCACATCCACGTTCAAACAAAGTCATCAGTGAATCATTTATTTTACCACTTTTATGACTAATCTTACGCGCACTCCAGATGACTATTTAAAGCAATCTAATGTGTTCTTAAAAATACATGCATCCATGCTAATTTGCCATGTATTGAAAGGAAGCAAAATTTCGCCCCACTGCCAAATCGACCCACTTTTCCACAACTTCGTTTAACTTTCAACCAACTCGCCCCTTTCTCGTTTACCAACTCAGGGTTCTACTAAAATGCGCCCGGGAGCGCCCGGGTGAAGAAAAGGCGCCCGTGGAAAAGAAAAAGCGCACGGAGAAGAAAAAATAGCGCCCGGGGAAAAGAAAAAGCGCCCGGGAAAAATATAAAAAATATTTTATTGGCATGAGACAATTTTGTGTCTTTGAAATAAGTTATGAACATTGTTTGGTTTTTTTAATTTTAGACAAGTATTTTGCAAATTCAGATAATAGACATTTGTAATAAAGCACAAAAACAAGTATGAATGTTTCAATTTTAACAATAATATATGAATACTGTTTCGAGAGACAAATAATACTGGATCACAGTTTATGCGGAAGATTTATAAAATGTATGACATCAAAAGACATGTTTTTAAAAAACGATATCAACATGAAAAATGTATAAAAAAAACTTGCGAAAATATTACACCTCAGGCAGTGATTATTTTTAAATAACAAAATATACATTTTGATCGAGGACAATATCGTTCCGCATGATTCTTCAATATACTCTTATCTATATTTAAAGAAAATAAATATTGTTATAAAATTCTATTCTTATTTATAATTTTCTCCTCCGGGCGCTAATTTCCCTTCTCCGGGCGCTTTTTCTTTTCCCCGTGCGCTTTTTCTTTTCCCGGGCGCTCTCGGGCGCTCCCGGGCGCTTTTTTAGTAGGACCGGCAACTCACGCCACTTAGGAAAAAAGATAGTCCCGATGAACTCGCGGTCCGACTTAGGAAAAAAATAGTATAAACCACATGCATTTAGTAATCCATCTCGCCCCATTGATGAAAAATTGTAAAATCTTGATAAAATTAATCCTGCAAACTCTCCCGACTTGGAAACTAGTAAAATTCAGATTAATTTAGCTATATCAACACGCCATATTTATGAAAAGAATAGTTTTGTCTACACAACTTGGCACTTACTCTTTTAGAAACCGGAATACAGCAGACCTACCACATGTAGTAACATCTGCATATATATATACGGCCTACAATATTTCAGGTATGCGGGTGATAAGTTTAGGAATTTACTGCCATGAGCTACGAAAGGAATCAAATTTAAACCAATTCAAGAACTTGATAAATTATTGGTCGAACAGCTCATGCCAATGTTTTGCCTGCAAAACCAATTAATTCTGTTCATTGTTTTGGGGTTAATGCTTTGTTTTCAGCATGGTAAAATTATGTTGTTATTTTTACTATAGTGCTTCTGCTGTTTTGTTTTAACTATATGTGCTTTTTATAAGCAAAACATTTTATTTTTGCCTTTCAAGTTTGTGCTTTTATCTCATAAGTGCATGAAGTTCAGTGTGTGTTTTGTGTAGCATGCTTACATATTGATAAGAACTCTTTCTTTCTATGTTTAATGTGTGTGTGCATGACTTGATGTCAAGTTGTATTATTGTTGCTCTGTCGGTTTTAAAAGCTCCTCATGCATTGCTTATAAAATTGAGAATGGAAATTGAGAATGTATCAAAGAGACAACAACCCGACCATAGAAAAAAAACCAGCAGAAGGTCACCAACAAGTCTTCATGCAATGTAACGAGAAATTCCCGCACCCGGAGGCGTCCTTCAGCTGACCCCTAAACATATATATACTAGTTCAGTGATAATGAACGCCATACTTATTTCCAAATTGTACACAAGAAACTAAAATTAAAATAATACAAGACTAACCAAGATCAGAGGCTCCTGACTTGGGACAGGCGCAAAAATGCGGCGGGGTTAAACATGTTTATGAGATCTCAACCCTCCCCCTATACCTCTAGCCAATGTAGAAAAGTAAACGCATATATAACAATACGTACATTTAAAATTCAATTCAAGAGAAGTCCGAGTCTGATGTCAGAAGATGTAACCAAAGAAAATAAACAAAGTGACAATTATACATATATAACAACAGACTACTAGCAGTTAACTGACATGCCAGCTCCAGACTTTAATTAAACTGATTGAAATCATATGAATACTAGTATCAGGCACAATCCTACCCGTTAGGGGTTTAGTATCATACCATCATAACATATATGAGAATAACATAACCCGTGTCATGCCAACAACTGTTTTTTTTTAATAAATGTGTTTAGTCCCGATGCAAAGACCCTATAAGTGAATCAATATTAACGCCAAAATATGCAATCTTTAATGAACTGACAACAGTATCGTAACTATATCCCTTCTTAATAAGTTCATTTAAAGGTTTTGTTAGTTTCTGTGGTGAATACTGACATTTTTGTGCTTTATAAAGAATATTTCCATAAAAAATTGGACGTGAAATGACCTAAACGTACAAGAAGTCTGCATGTTGAGCTATATTTACGAATGATGTTCTTATAGTTATACCGACGATTAAATTTAGTAAATGTTTTGACTAGTTTGTGATATCGAAAACCCTGGTGTAATAATTTTTCAGTAATACATAAATTTCTCTCGTAAAAATCTGAAACATTGTTACATACACGAATGAATCGTACAAGTTGAGATATATGAACACCGTAAGATGGTGACAAGGAACGTCATCATCTAAAAATGTATAATTAAAGATAGGAAATGAAAAATCATCTCTTTTATCATAAATTTTAGTATTAAGCTTTCCGTTAGTGATATAGATATCAAGATCGAGGAAAGGGCAGTGGTCATTGTTATTGTTAGCTTTATTTAAAGTAAGTTCAACAGGATACATTTCTGTAGTATACATACTGAAGCCGTCATTATTGAGAGCCAAAATGTCATCCAACTGATATCTAAAAGTATTATCAAAAAAAAAAGTTCATCAGATGTTGTTTCGATGGGTCTTTGCTGATTTTTGTCATAAATTGTAACTCATAGCAATACAAAAACAGGTCCGCAATAAGTGGTGCACAGTTAGTCCCCATTGGAATTCCGATAACCTGACGATATACGGATATAAGGGCATATTTAGTATCAAAGCATGTCCAATTGACATAGTTTTTTTGTTTATTGCTACTAAAAAATGACCTTAAAGAGTTTGAACATATATATTCCCATTCTGACTTTGTAAATGCCCATTTAAATAGGTGGGGGATATTTTTCTTAATGAGAATGTAAGGCAATGTGGTATACAGGGTAGAAAAATAAAAACTTTGAACAGATTCAAAATCACCAATATAAGCATGCAATTTATCAAGTACTTCCAACGAGTTATTGACACTCCAAAAGTAATTAATTCGGGCACTATTTTCGAAAGCCTTATTTGAACAATTTATTATCAGGTTTTTTATTGTACCAAGTGTACTGGTAAGAAGAATAGACAATTTAGTTGTGGAACAATGGCTTGAAAACGAAATAAATCTATATTTGTAAGGTGTTTTGTGGAGCTTCGGAAGCCAATACATAGTTGAGGGGGGGGGCAAGGGGGGTCCCCATAACAGCAAATCAGTGAATTGATTTGGTGAAAAACAGATAACAAGGAATTGAAAAGGGATAATAACAGATAACAGTAAATGAAATATGAAAATAAATCTGTCCAGGACCAATTCAGTAGATGACCCGTAGATCTTAGTATATAACTTGTGGTATGGACCTAGAAAATAGAAATTTGTGTAAACAAGATGTTTCGGCCGTTGAGACAGTTCTGCCTTGGTTGATTTTTTCCCGTTACTTGTACAATAAGTTATAGTATGGATGTTGAATTTTTCTGAACGAAATTACTAGTTTCTGTTTTTGATATAGGGAAATTTTTAATCTAGGGCATTTGAGGGATCAATTTTTTATGCTTTAGGTTTTTTTTATTTAATTTTTGAAAAAAGTGCAGCCAGTGTCACTAGATATCAATTTGAGTTTTAGATTTTTTTCCTGAAAATATATATATACTTTACAAGTAATAAAAAAAAAAACACTGTTGCACAATATATTTTTTTTATTTAATGACCTCATGATAAAACTTACTTATAAAATACAAAAATACCCAGATGAGTGGAGACAGGACATGTAACTGAAACACGCATGCCAGTAATGGTTATTCTGATAATAGAAATTGACTCAAGTGACAATTCTGATAGTAAAATAGAAATTGAACCTAGCAAAAATTTGGATGACACCAAGTGAAACAACAATCATGTATCTTATGTGAAATTACAGAATATGGAAAATTTGGGTACAGCATTGGAGAAGCTGTAGGATTTTAAAAAGGGTATTTCTCGTTTTTTTTATATAGATTAGACCGTTGGTTTTCCCGTTTGAATGGTTTTCCACTAGTAATTTTGGGGCCCTTTATAGCTTATTGTTCGGTGTGAGCCAAGGCTCCGTGTTGTAGGCCGTACATTGACCTATAATGGTTTACTTATTTTTAAATTGTTATTTGAATGGAGAGTTGTCTCATTGGCACTCACACCACATCTTCCTATATCTATTTGTCGAAAAATTAAACCGAAAACACATCTGTATTTGCATGAATTGTTTCTGAGCTTCAATTTTCGATTGCCATGTCAAGCAGTTAAAAAAGCTTTTAAAATATGGTGGTTAGGGTTCTCTTTCATGTAAATGAAAAGAGAGGGAATATCACTTATAGTAAAGACTCTAAAAGAAAAAGCCTTTATTCAAACCCACACCACTTAGTAATGTAAAACAATTCAAAGGAGAAAACTAACTGCCTAATTTATCCACAAAATAGTGAACGAGAAACTTAGTAACACAGTAAAAAACTACAACCACTGAATCCAAGCTCCTGACTTGGAAATAGGCACATACAGAATGTGACTGCGTCAACTTAAGAATGCTAGTTGGTGTCCAATCTTCCCCTAATCAGGGACAGTGGTGTAATAGTACAACATAAAGATTATTATGTGGTCATTGAATAAATAAATCTATAGGGTGTACCAATGCTTTTTTTTATAACAAAATCCAGTCTATAAGTTATTGTACAAGTAATAAGTGAATTATAGTTTGTACAAACATTACCAATAGAAAGACCCCAATAGATATACATTGTAAGAAGATATGGTAAGCGAGCCAATGAGACTATTATCCATTCTAATCACAATTTTCAATTATTTTTAATTTCTACGGAAGATTGGCGGTCAAAATGCTAACATTCCAATTTTCAATAACAGTTAACAGCAAATAGATTCTCATAATAACAGATAACAAAATAGATAATATGGCAGCTATGCTGGCACTTATGGTAGAAGCATCGTTTTGGGACAAAGAACGATAACTCTTGCTAGACGACCCATCTGAAAAGTTTCGTCACTCTCGTTAAATCTCGTACGATTATTTTTTTTTAATGGCTTCCAAAATTCTCGTTTTAACGCGATGTTGAAAAAACGGGACGGATCGGAATAATTTCGATGTTTAATACGACATTAATTTTTATTTGTTTGCAAAAACAAGAATTCAGAAATTTTGGCTACGTCTTGTGTAGCTTATTTAAATTTTATTGTACCACGGAAATTACCGAAGTTATGACAACAACATCTGACGCCATGTTTCGTCTGCTTCAACATTCCATTATCAGTGAGGTCAAAACAAATGTCCTAAATAATCACAGGTACTTCATTCAAAAGTCACAAAATCATAGTTAACGAAAACAAATTTAGCGTAAAAGTTCCGCCCAGCCATGGAAACACAGAAAAAAACTCTGCAAGCAATTTTTGGCCATGCCGGGCATGCGGGGTAAACTCCGGTGCACTGGTTGACCAGGACTCCTTATGTTCATCTGCCACATATCATTATTCCCCAAACCAAGGAACAGTGATAATTATACAGTTGAATGTAATCACGGTTATTCATGTAGTCAATGGCGAATCTAGCATTTTTCATAAAAAAAAAAGGGGGGCTGACGGGGCGCTCCAGTCATGCTTCAGTTATTCCCTATATAATCATCATTTTTTTTCTCAAGAAAAGGGTCTCCCTCTGCATCATGTGGTAGCCCACAGACTCATTCAAAACTTAACAAAAGTTAAAACATTCAAATAATTCACAATCTTCTAATTCTGTACTTCCTAAATGGCAAACTCTCAAGACATCTTTTCAAATTTCCATTCATTGATTATGTTACACCTTATACAGTCCCAGGAAATGGAAACTGTTTTGTTTTCTCTCTAAGTTAAATCATAAAAAGAGACTTGAGTCTGAGTAGTACATTTAGAACTGACTCAGTGTTCTCCCCAGGGCCTTTTAGCATCAGGGTAATGTGATGCTATATTTTTGAATTTGATGCTATCTAAAGTGATTTTCTTATAGATTAGTAACATGTATGTTATGGATGTGATGCTATAATTTTTATAAGCAAGATGGTATTTCTAATTTCCCTGTTAACCATGATGCTAAATGCAATTTCTGGGGAGAACACTGTGACTACTGTATATATATTGTATGCTTCAATATTGTCCAAAATTGGATTTTATGGGAAGATGGAGTTATTATGATAACCCATGTCAGAGAATAAACCATGATAGGTATATACAGGGCATGTTGCTTGGAAGAATGTGGGCTACATCCTTTAAAATTCAAGCTGCAGCAGTCGCCTGCATATTTTATGCATCAGTTTATCCCTGTTCAAAACATTTTCACTCTACCAAGTACTTTGTCACTATATCACTATCAGGTTCATATTTCAACCTATTTAGCAATACACACTTATGTCAATATAATATAACATCAAAGTACCAAAATTGTACTCAGTAACCAAATTGCACCTATTCAACAAAAAATACCTGCAAAAATCTTACAAGTTTTGTTTCACCATGTGAAATTATCTTATTATCATCCTTTACTCTGGTAGATTAATTGATGAGTGATAGATTTCTCTTAGAAGAAATTTAAAGGTCTGAGTGACTATAAAATATACAGAGAACAATACCTGTTGTATTTGTTCAATGGGACAATAGAACTGCAAAAAGTTTAAATGGACAGGTAACTATCAGGTGAATCTATGGAAAGGTTCAATTGGGTTCCAATAAAATGAGCTAATTAAATGTGTTACCATGAACATCCTTTTCTTCCAAAAATAATAGTAACAGCATGAATAAAACAAAATCTCTGTTTATATCCCAGTTTAAAGGATTTGAAATTAACCATACATTTGGGTACTGTCCTCATTACAGGATCATGGATTGTTTGGATGTAATTTCAAACTCATTTTTCAATGACTCTACATGGACTCAAAATTAAATTGGTGTAACTCTATTGTAAACAAGGAAAGTCTACAAAATAAGCACAGAATAAACTTTTGTCTGGTACATAAAAAAGTTGGGTAAAAAAATCAGACAATTTTGATAAAATTAGGGTATTCTCATGTTAGCAACTTCACAACAGACTTACAAATTCATTTTCATGACCAAAACCCCCCAAAAAGTACAAACCTGAAGGCAATAAAATGCTTTGCCATGCACAGCCTGATATGACTGCAGATGTATATTGAGCATATAAATAACACCAATTTTTTTTATGTCAGTTGAAATCAAACATATTTTAGTTTTGAATCCTTTAAACATCAATATGGACTAATTTGAAAACAGGTATCAGGTGAACCCAAATATTTTTATTCAGCAGAAGTTTCTAACTACAAATCTCTTTAATTTCAAATGATAGCAAGTCCTACAAAAATATTGATAATGTTTACATTTTTTTTTTTTCTAGTTTCTCTCATGTGAAAGCAGTACCTTTTTGGTCACTATTTATGTGTTGCGTCTAAATAAGAATTGTAACACTTTATAGTGACTGAGCAGGTTAAACAAATACTTCTCGAGAAACAGAAAAAGAAGACAACTTGAAACAGCACCAGCCATGCCAGTATACATGTATGTATGAATAAAAACTCAGATCAGAATAGCATGGACAATATATTAGTTCTATGTCCTTGTGAATATATTGTGAGGAAAGTTATCAATAATTCTGCAGATAATGCAATTTTATAAAATGTATGGTTACCTATAGTTGTTAATGTTTGTGTCATTTTGGTCTTTTGTGGATAGTTGTCTCATTGGCAATCATACCACATCTTCTTTTTTATATTTTGTACATTTTCTGTTAAAATTTTCATGCAATCAGTGAAACATTCAAAAAGGCTAAACTAAATTTATATACTGAAAGTTTCAAACAATGATAAGTATTTTATTTACCAAATAATTCATGTTTCTGTGAGAGAAAAAAAATCAGGTGCAATTTTTGGAATTTAAAGGAAAGAAGATCCTTTTACAGCGCACTGGCGCATGTCAATTGGGAATATATACTTACCAAATATATTTTCTTTATCATGATACTGACATTGACATTATCATAGGAAAATACACAAATAACAGATAAAATATTTAAAACACCCTATTTTGAGTGCATCTTCTTACTCGAAAGAAAATTTTTGACATGCTTGTATTTCCCATATCCATTCTCAGTTTTATTTTGCTTTCATATAAAAACTTGAAAAGAAAGCTACATCATGTACATGTAACAAAAAATATATGCAAGAAATGACATAAAACTGACTCTGAATTAGTACATGAAATTGATGTAGAACTCCTAAACTGAAGATGATCTGAAATACAAATGTTTTTTTATTCGAGTCAGATTTTTTTTTAACAAAGCCCTTCAGTACTATCAATTAAAATTATTTAGTCAAAATGTGACACTGTCACGGAATAGAAGTTCCTTCATAATATACATGTAAGTTCCAAATGGAAAAATTATTCTGGAATATTATTTCTACAGGAATAAATATTACAGTAGATGTTCCTAACGGAATAAATAGTATAAAATATTTGTTCCAACAGGTACAGGTATTATGACATTATTTATAATAAAGTTTCCACTGGAACTTCTGTTAGGTGGAACAACTTTACGTTGACAACACTAGTATTATGGTTTATCACAAAAAATTGGCAAATACGGCCTTATTATCACCTAAAAAAACTACTGTGTTACTGTACAGACTGACATGTGCGGTTTGGGAAGTTTTTATGTTTTTAGATATATAAAAGTTAAATTTATTTTGCATATCTGAAAGATAAAATTATTTTTGGTGAAGATCTGGATTCAAAATATTTTTTTTGTCCTATGCCTGACGGACTTTTGGCCTTCTTTTAATATAGGGGTCCCAACATTTTTGGATTTTACTTTAGGGGTCCCAGTCAATAAAAGTTTGTGGTATTTTATTATATAAAAAAAAAAATAGTTCCCTATATACCTGTTTTAAGTGTATTAATTTTTTAATTAATTTCAATTTTTTTTGGTGTTTTAAAATGCATTTGCTTTTAGTAAAATGACCTAACATTCACTTTTTTTATTTTTTGTAATACATTTGGACCCTAAAAGTAAAAGTGTGCTATAATGCTTTCATTTACTTTAGGGGTCCCACAACCTATATACAAGCCAAAAACCATATAAATATTATTTGATTTGGACCCTAAAGTAAAAGAGTGCTATAATGCTTTCATTTACTTTAGGGGTCCCACAACCTATACACAAGCCAAAAACCATATAAAGATTATTTGATTTGGACCCTAGAGTAAAAGAGTGCTATAATGCTTTCATTTACTTTAGGGGTCCCACAACCTACACACAAGCCAAAAACCATATAAAGATTATTTGATTTGGACCCTAGAGTAAAAGAGTGCTATAATGCTTTCATTTACTTTAGGGGTCCCACAACCTATATACAAGCCAAAAACCATACAAAGATTATTTGATTTGGACCCTAGAGTAAAAGAGTGCTATAATGCTTTCATTTACTTTAGGGGTCCCACAACCTATAAACAAGCCAAAAACCATATAAAGATTATTTGATTTGGACCCTAGAGTAAAAGAGTGCTATAATGCTTTCATTTACTTTAGGGGGTCCCACAACCTATATACAAGCCAAAAACCATATAAAGATTATTTGACTAGGACCCTAAAGTAAAAGAGTGCTATAATGCTTTCATTTACTTTAGGGGTCCCACAACCTATATAAAAGCCAAAAACCATATAAAGATTATTTGATTTGGACCCTAAAGTAAAAGAGTGCTATAATGCTTTCATTTACTTTAGGGGACTCACAACCTATACACAAGCCAAAAACCATATAAAGATTATTTGATTGGGACCCCTAAAGTAAAAGAGTGCTATAATGCTTTGATTTACTTATTATAAGGGGTCGCACAACCTATATACAAGCCAAAAACCATATAAAGATTATTTGATTGTGACCTCTAAAGTAAAAGAGTGCTATAATGCTTTCATTTACTTTAGGGTCCCACAACCTATATACAAGCCAAAACCATATAAACAGTTTTAATATAATGGACATATTTAAGCCTATAATATATAAACAATCAATACAATAGAATATTATTTAATATATCAATTACAAAATGTATTCAAACACATGTATATAGTGGGACCCTCCATTTTTCTACAGTAATGTTGGGACTCCTAAGGAAAAGGAAGGCCAGATTTTTTATTCGTCAATTTGGGAATCAGAATATTTTTTTCAGGAAAAATACTATAACCCTTCTGCCTTTTTCAGTTCAATGTTTGTTCCCTAAACATTATCCATCTGAACTTATAATTAGATTTTAGACATAAACAATACGTTAATTAGGGAGGGGGTGTAGGAGGGGTCCTGATCCCGAAATCCCGGGCTTAAAAAAACGAAATCCCGAAATCCCGGACTTAAAAACACGAAATCCCGTTGTCATGAAATTCGAATAAAGAATTCCCGGATCTCGAAATGTTCAATCCCGAAATCCCGACCTAAAAACACCCGATCCCGGAGTCCCGATAAAGATCCTATCCCCCATCGTTAATGTAGCCTAGGACATTCGTTCTGAACATGCATAAATATTTGCCACTAGACGTTAAACAATCAACAACCAATCTATATAGAGGACATTGTCTTAGTATAAAGCTGGCATTTAAGGTAGTGCCTTCCTCATATTAGTCCTATAACAGCTAACAAAGAATAAGACAATAACAGCTAACAGTAAATATATTTTCAGAATAACAGATAACAAAGAATTAAAATGCCCCATAACAGCATAACAGTTAAACCCTTTCCCCCCCCCCCCCCCCCCCCCTCATAGTTGGGACTTACATTGTTTTTGGTTCTGCTTGTAAAGCGGAAGCTAAAGGTTTATGTTTGTTACAGATGTCGTTTTCTGAAAATGGAGTCAGTTGGAATGTTGGTGAATTGGTAATTTATTTTTTCAGAACCTCAATGTAAAATTTACGTCAAACAATAATAATATTATTAGCAGCTTTATCGGCCGGGACAAAAACAAATTCCTTGGCTAGCTAGTTCTTTTAGTTTATGTTCGATACGAGAAATAAGTTTATTGTGGTTATTGTTAATAATCAAATGTTCTTTAAAATGTTGAATACGTATATCAACTATATATAGATTACTCAATTGAAAAAAAGAGTCCAAAGATAACTTTTACACGTTTTATCCATTTCAAACATTAAGTACGGAGTGAGTCGTGGATGATATTACCACACTCATTCCAATTGATAAATGAAGGGGGGCGATATTTAGGTCCTTTACTGAGGAATGATTTTAACTCTCGGTCTTGAATTAACGATGTTAAGATATCCTGTTATAACATGGGAAATGGGTCCATAAATGTATGCGGAATTAATACAATTACATGAAGTAGGTGTATTATCACTGATATTAACATCTTTACACAATTGGTTATAATTGAACACGAATTTTCGAGTAGATTTCTTGTTAGTATAACAAATAAGAGGGAACTCAGTATTGTCAAAATGTCAAGGAATTTGTTCTTTAACAGAATGGTCGTTAAATATACCGGCAATATTTACAA
Organism: Mytilus trossulus; assembly: GCF_036588685.1. Taxonomy (NCBI): domain Eukaryota; kingdom Metazoa; phylum Mollusca; class Bivalvia; order Mytilida; family Mytilidae; genus Mytilus; species Mytilus trossulus. The sequence goes on along the minus strand of NC_086376.1, from coordinate 78,723,350 downwards.
AATCAAAACCTTTATTGACATACTTTATTTTAATAAAATGTGTTTTATGATCTTCAGGGCGATCAATTTTTGAAAATAGTTTAGAATAACAATATGCCATAATAATTTGAACTATTTCATACTTAGGACTGTTATATGAAAATGTGTTGCAATCCTCCAAAATATTATTTAACCTATTTACCGGTAATGAACAGAGCTTTGTTAACAGATATTAATGTCTGTCGTTATTTTTTGAAATAGAAATTAAGTCCGAAATATTGGTATGATTGGTTCTTTGATTGCGATTTTTTCTAAGACCGTGAGAACGGTTTTTACGAACAGGTTTAGAAACTATATAAAAAATGTTAACGGAATCGGTTCTTGATATATTACCAATTCCCATGATATTATCATTAAGACCGAGAGGATGGACTGTCTGTAATTTTTTAATCCAATTTAATTCAATTATTTTCCGTGATCGTAAAAACTTTGAATGAGATTCACCAGGCTGCTTATTTACTACTTCTAAAGGTTGAACTGATAAACATTTAATAGGATGATTGTGCTTCTTAAGGTGTTGATAAATGATACTTTTGAATTTATTGGGTCTTTTAAAACGATACATGTGTCCTTGAGTGTGTTTAGATAAATATAGTCCAGTTTCAACTACGTACTGAATACCACATCCCGCTTTTTTTCATGTGAGCAAATAAATAATACTGTTTGTTTTTCAAGTTATATCAGTTTCAAAATTTAAAGAAAATGTGCGACCATTAAACGTGGACCTTACCGTATTTTTTGTGGAAAGACGCGGACATGTAAGTAATTTTCTGGCATGACACTTATCGATAGAAGGGTAACCACGAGTTTTATGTTTGTACTTTTAATGCATATACAGACATTACATAAAGGTTTTTGTCTACGTCTTATGTCTCTTATGTCTGTTATATATACAATTTTATACAATAATTTATATAACTACTGTAATGAATGGTGTCTCAGTGAAGTCAACTCCCAAAAAACCAAAATAATTATATTTAATACTAATGGACATTTGATAAAAGATTACTTCCATATAGGGGAGGAAAAAATAGACTTGTGTAAAGCAGTATAAATACTTGGATCTTATAATTCAAAACACTGGTAAATTTACTGAGGCTAGAAAACAACTTTACCAAAAAAGTCTTAAAGCCTGTTTTAAGCTCTATAGGGACTTGAAATCCTCAAGTCCTAGTATTGGTACTTTTCTTCATTTATTTGATCATTGTATTAAACCTATTATTGTATATGGTTGTGAGAACTGGGGCACTATTAATATAACCCCTAAGAGATAATCATCATCTCTCTTTGATATATTTAAGGATTGTGAGTCTGAAAAACTTCACCATAAATTTTGTAAATATATCCTTGGTGTTACTAAATTGTGCACTTATATAGGAGTTCTTACAGAACTAGGAAGATATCCCCTTTACATAGACATGTTAAAACAAGTCTTCATGTATTGGTACAGACTTGAGAATTCCCCATCAAACCTGCTGAATAATGCATATAAGGAGTATATGCATTTACATAGCTTAAGCAAAGGTAATAATTCCTGGTACACTAATATACTCTTTTATGGGGAAAAGTTAAACTTTAATTTGGCTTATTGTAAAACCCTAAGTAAATATAAATTTAAAAAAATCACTTAAACAATGTCTCCGAAACAGTTTTCTTGAGACTTGGAAAGTAACCAGAGATTCTTATTTACAAGATGAAGGTAAATTGAGTACTTATTTCAAATTTATTATAAATTTTCATTTGGTAAAGAAACCTATCTATCCTCTATAAATAATGGCAATTGTCAAATTCTTACTAAATTTAGGTTAAGTAATTACAAATTAAGAGTTGAAACTGGTCGTCATGAACGCAGGGTAAATATGTCAGGTTAATTAGAGAGTATTCCACGATGTGAAAGACTTTGTCAATATTGTTATTTGAATGTGACTGAGGATGAACACCATTTTTTGTTGCAATGTCCTCTATATGTAACTTCAAGAACCATTTTACTTGAGGATTTATTTATGGAATATCCAAAACTAAGAATACTTAATTCACAAATCCTATTTATATGGATTATGACAAATGATGATGATAATTTTATTAAATTTTTAACTTCAAACTTAAAAGTGAGAAATAATACTGTCAAGTGAATTAATACAGGTTTTAATGATAATATTTGGTGAAAAGTTATCTTTCTTTTGCTGAACTGACAATGTCGTATATATATGTACTATTGTTTTGTTTTTATATGAATCATATTATAATGTTTAATTTCATATTGTTTCTAAATATATGTATTTTAATTTATGTTTTGTCTATTATCATTTTTGTTTGTAATTCATATGCCTATAAGGGCCCTTTGATTAGGAAATAAACATATTTGATTTGATTTGATTTATACAAATCCCAGATTGAGTTAAGGCAATCATTTCAATAGATAAATTTAGAGTGTGTCTTTTTATGTTGTGATGTTGCACTTTTGTTTCAGGTTGGGTTAAGGTTGGTGCCTATCAAAACGTTTACTTACTTACTTAATCATCTCCGTGTGCACTTGCACAGGAGGCCACTACCAACCACTACCAACGCCCTCTACTATTGTCTGTATATATTATAATTCCTTTCTTTCTGTCTCTACCCATGTCATTCCCATAATTCCCACTCTGTATTGTGCGTTGTCATGTTTCTTTCAGTTTCCCTCTCTTTCGTTTCTCCTCTGCAGGTGTTCATCTATGGGCTATCTTTGTGATGTCATGTTTGTCTTTTCGTTGAACATGGCCAAATCATTTCCCTCGCCTTTCCATAATTTCTGCTCTGATGTCACTTTGTAAGGTAAGATTGTATAGGACTTTATTACTAATGTTTTTATATCATATTTTATAACCCCTCATGATTCTGCACCACTGAAATATCAAAACGGATTTCACTTTCCTTTAAATAAACTTATTCTAAAAGGTTACCTATTCAACAATGTAATAAGATCATTGAATATTGTTTTTATTGGTATAACTATTGATTTTGTTATCAGTAGATTAAAAGCTAACTAAATACTACTAGTATGTTATCTACAATCTGTCGATACCTGCAACTTGGCATTTCACAAGGTCATGTTTTTCTCTGGCTGTTTATGACGTCTTTACACTAAATCCATTGGATGTTGGATGTGTACAGATTGATAGTTTAGTTTTAGATGCATGATTTTTTTTACTAGTTGTGAGTGGCTTTGAAGTAGCTGTCAGATAACTGCGAGTACTCTCAGATCTGTTCTTTGTGTCTTTTTGTGTCGGGATGTATAAGTACCCGGCCACGTCCACTTGCATTGTTTTTCCATGTGATGAGTTAAGCCTTTTTCAACTAATTTTTATATTTCGTTCTTATGTTGTACTGTTATACCATTGTCCCAGGTTAGGGGAAGTGTTGGGATCCCGCTAACGTGTTTAACCCCGCCACATTATTTATGTATGTGCCTGTCCCAAGTCAGGAGCCTGTAATTCAGTGGTTGTCGTTTGTTTATGTGTTACATATTTGTTTTTCGTTCATTTTTTTTTACATAAATAAGCCGGTCGTTTGTTTTCTCGTTTGAATTGTTTTACATTGTCTTAACTGGGCCTTTTATAGCTGACTATGCGGTATGTGATTTGTTCATTGTACGGCGACCTATAATAGTTGTTAATGTCTGTGTTATTTTGGTCTTTTGTGGATAGTTATCTCATTGGCAATCATACCACATCTTCTTTTTTATATTCACATTGCTATCATATATCTTTTGATTTTTATGGACCTGCATGGATATTGATGTTGTTTTCCATACGACCGTACTTTTCTATATATTATTGGTTTACTTTTACAAATTGTGACTTCGATGGAGAGATGTCTCATTGGCATTCATACCATATCTTCTTAATATTTAAGAGGGTAGTAATGGGGGTACCTTCATGACGTATGACGGTAAAATTTCTTGCCAAATGAAGTTAACGGTAAGTTTTAGTGCATGACGATAAAAAAAAAATCAGCTGAATTTGACGAATCACGCTATTTTGTTCTCCAATAAAAACGCTAACGATAATTGTTTGAGACATCTGACGAATCACGATAAGGATATTTTGACGAATCACGGTAAAGTTTAAACCATTATGCCGCTAACGGTAGCCGAAAATGGCCGTTAGACTGCTGACGGTAAAAGGCATTATATACCAGTCCATCCTTTTGAAAGAGACGTGGATATAAATTTGGATGGATTAATTGACAAGAATTCAGAAGGGAATGTTAAGCTCAACACGTATGTAAAATTTAAAAATAATTATGGTTTTGAAAAGTAACTAAAATAGCATTAACAATTTTGAGCTTAGGAGATAATTAGTTAACAGAGTTTAGGGTGTCATCTCAGCATTTGCAGATTGAAATAGGACGATAAAGTGAGGGTACTCATCCACACCTTAGACTATGTCAGCAATGTAACTCTGGCAATATCGAAGAGACAGTTCATTTTCTTTTTTATTGCATAAAATATAACGCAGTCTTCAAAGACAGACACAATTTATATCACGTTATTTCGGTATCATGTCCCAATTTCCCAAGAGAAATTGCTAAGGCTAATGCCACGGTCTTGTGAGACCTTAACTGTATTATGAGAGTTGTGTATATTCCGGGTTAAATAGCATATTTATATTATTAGCAGTATACTAGTTGTTGTTGTTATTTAAAAAAAAACGTTTATTGACCTGATTCAGTTTCTCTATTGATTTTGTTCATCTGGTTCTGACACAGGAAGGATTGCTATTCTTGCCTATTGAAATCAACAGTATATCCGAGAGCACTGTCCCTTTGTGTCTTCTGCAGATGAACAAATTTTCCATCAATAATTTAAGTTTGTTCAAACATTATTATTAATATATATATTTTTTATGTGTGCACTGCTTTGATAGAAATACTAATGGTAATTAAGAGAGAGAAAAGGTACGCAAGAGTACTTTTAATGTATTTTTGTTAAAATGCAATTTTCATTTGTCTATTATACTGTACAATGTTTCATGTGTATACTATCATAATCATAAATGCCCCCCGTGGGACCTTGCCTGATTTCAATAATAAAATATTTGATTTGATTTTATATCTATCGTCATGTCTTATATGAGAATAAAGTCACCATTTATACATAAATTCGCATACAAAGTTGTTATGAATTAAATGAAAAAACTATAAAGGAGAAAAAAACAAAAAAACATTAATCATCACAATCTACTGACATATCATTCAGTGGCAGAGTTTGTTACAGAAACTTAATTTCTTTATATGAAAAATGTTATAATCTTGAATAATGGACGTTGTTTTGATTGCAAATGTTTATTTCTCTAAATCTGGGAACAGCATATCTAACATATATATGTTCCTGTATAAATATATGATAAATGTAGTTTTGTGTTCTTGATCTGACAAGGGACAATCTGGTTCGAGATGAGGTATTTTATATTACTACTTCCGGTACAGCTTTCTACTTCCTTTTCCGTCAAAATTAGGTACAACACACATTGAGTAAAATATTTGTAGCAATCTAATGTAATCTACCAGCTATATGTTAATAAATAATGAATATATTCTACATATATAAGCCAATTACTTAAGATTCCCAATATGACATATCTTCATTAAGAACTGACACCGTTGTTTATATCAACAAATCCATAATAAGTAATTTGGATCACCATCTCGTTCAAACTGCAGCAAAAATATGAAATCCTGGACACTTATCAGTGATACAAGTAGAAACCTCGACCATTTCTTCTTTAAAATGTATTACTCAGACGGAATATTCATTATAAAACAGTAAAAGACGACGACAGGGTCTTATAATTTGTTTTCCAACTTACATTTGTACCTGTTCGTCTGTTCCTTTACACCATTTGTATGTTGCGTTTTACCTCTTCAGACTGTAAATAACTTTCATTGCTATCTCAAAATAGCTAACAAAATAAATGAAAAGGTTGCAATATTTGTGAAATGAGAGATTTATTTCACAGCTACATGTATCATATGAGATGTGCAAAGAAACCATATCTACCTCCAAGCTTAAGTTTAGGTCCATGGCAATAATTTTTGACAGTTTACAGACCATAGAGCCACTTATTTTTTTCTTTTTCAAAGTGTTGGGAATTGTCACTCCAGTTCAGGTCCCTATTATTTTACAAGACTCAATTGTTTATATTTCGTGCATAGTTACAAGCCTTTGGCCTTATCAATGCTTATTATTTGTTTTGTTAAGATATTTTCCTATCACCTTTTTATGATTGAATATTCGTTTCCTTGTCACTAATTACTAGTCCCCTACCTGACAGAGTTGAAGGTGACTTCAGATTTTTACTCTGTCCTTCTGTCTGTCGGTCAGACTAGGAAATCTGTTATACACACTTTTTTTCCTGCTTGAAAAAATTATAGATTTGATATATATTTGGTATATAGTTAATCATGATAAGTTGCATGTCAAGACATTTTTGTACCAGTCTAATGAATTTGTGCAGAGTAAAGATCCTGAAAAAATGCTCTAATAGTAATGATATTTCTTTTATCATGCTTGAAGATAATTGACTTAATAAAATATTTGAAATATTTTAAAATATGAATAATAAATTTCAACCAATTTATTTCCAGAAAATGGTTCGGTACGCCACAGAACCAGAAAACGCTACCAAATGTAAGTACCAAACTATATTTATGCTTTACAGCAATGTTATTTTAAAAAGTTTTGGTTTATGAAGGCTTATTTAAGTATTAAAAGTACATTTCAATGTAAATAAAGTACACACTATTTAATCATAAATGGGTGAAATAGTCATAAATCAAAGGAAAACTGGTTTCAAAATGTCTTTCAGTGAAGTGTTAAAATCATGCTTGCAAGTTGTAGAAATGTATGTAATTATTAGGAATGCTTACTTGGTGAATTATTAATTGAGTACTCATTAGATTTACCTAGCGATACTCAAGAACTCGCTCAAAAACATCTTAAAAATGGAAACTCATATTATACCCAACTTGCATATTGTGGGTTGATGTCTTAAGGAAATGAAACCCTCAACATTATTACCAAGGACTAGATGATAGTCCTAGAATTTTTTTACCTTAATTAAAAGCTCATATACAATTACACTACATACACTGTGTAAACTGGTAATCTAATCAATTAATAAACATCTTTAGAAAAATGTATACTCAAAACATTTATATTTCAGAATCGCAATAAAATTTTCCTTTTTTTTTGTTTTAGCGGCCAAGGCCAGAGGCTCATACTTGAGAGTGCATTTCAAGGTAAGTCGTCAATAATGTACATTTTATAGGACTAGAATTTATAAATATTTGTTTGAACCCAATCATGTAAAGAAGATTCTTCCGTTCATGATATGTTTTTATGCCCTTCTACTTAATTTTCTAAAATGAAATATTTTCTTTCTATAAACAACATGACCTATGAACAAGAATTTATTTGTCAGATGATGATGTTGGTTTAATTTATTATTTTTTAGAACACAAGGGAAACGGCCCAGGCTGTAAAACACATGCACGTCAAAAGAGCCACAAGGTACTTGAAAAATGTGATGGGCATGAAAGAATGTGTACCTTTTAGAAGATTTAATCATAGAATTGGAAGAACTGCACAGGTACATACATCTACATATAGAGACACTCTTATTTATCATTTATAACTAAATCTTGAGTGATATTAAATTTTTCATAAGTCCTTTTTGTCTGTACATTCTGTTGAACTAAGAATTAAACACTAAATTGCAATTGTCACCAAGAAAAATTAATTACGAGATTAGATTGCAAGATTTTTGTCCAAAATGTACATGTAATTATGTAAGGAAACAAAATAAACACAAATCACTCAATCAGAAGACATCTATATCATAGACCAAATTTTAGTTTGGAACTATATAAAGCATATACAATATTATACAGAGATGCATTTAAAAAGGCGGGAGCAACACAGTTAAGGTAGGCAATAAATGCAGCAAACTGATGTCAAATTCTAGCTCTGTTCTGATGCACCGAAATTCCCAATCAACCTCCAATCAAATACTAACTAGAAGGTGGAATTTATGATCAGGTTAACTATTAGTATAAAGCTTCATTTTTTAAGGGGACAGAAGACTGGGATGCCTCGTACCTTTAAAAAATGAAATTAATATTATAATATACATGTAGTTATGTACTATATTTGTTTATATAGGCAAAACAATTCAAAACAACACAAGGTAGATGGCCAAAGAAAAGTGCTGAATTTCTCCTTCAATTGTTGAAAAATGCTGAAAGTAATGCTGAATACAAGGTATGTCATTTGATATTGACAAACAGAATATATGGAATGAAAGCTTAATGTTAATGAATGAATGAAGAAATATCATTCAATGGGACAAAATTTAAGGAGAAATGTTTTGTTAAATATATATATATATTGACATTGTCATATACACCAATGATAATAACTTCAGATGTGAACATTGTGGCACTATAAACTATAAATGTTCAAGTTCTCGAAAACCTGTCTAAAGACATTTGTGGATAAGAACGTCCCATGTTCTGATGCACTGATAGTACAGGAATAATAACCCTAGGCTTCGTGCTGTAATTCTTAACCATGAATTGTCGAGCCCTGTTACCTATGAACATAAAAAGAATTTCAAATTGTTGAAAAATAAATGATTACAAAGTAACCCATATTTCATTCTCTGACACTATTTTTTCACTGACACAGAAATAAAAGTTACACCTTTTGTTTTGACTACATTGAAGAACAAGGTAAATTTATTATTTAAGGTTAATGTACCCTTCTGTAGCCATTTTTGTACAAGCTTTTCAAACTTCAATTGTATCAAAACTACAGATATAATGAATAATAGAGATATGCCATTTTGTACATATTCCAAGGGGTAACTTGATGCAAAGCATTATTTTTTACTGTTCCATTGCATTTAATAGAAAAAGAGGACTTTGTGGCAAATAAATCAAGATTTTTATAGAAAATCCAAAGCCTTTATTTATCCTTGTACTCTCATATTTAGCAATTTGATGACTGGTAGATATAGGATTATTGCATGCAGTGCTAGCATTGATTTCCTTAAAACAAGTTTATTAATGTAGTTATTGGTGAAAACAAATATGAATATGGCCAAAATCAAGTACACCTTTTAGGGTGCGCTTGACTTTAGTGACTCAGCATGAGGTGTTTTGGAATTTACAGGTTGCTTACAACTTTTTGTAAAAAATAGACTCAAACACCATCATAGAAAATCAAGAGAATAATTTATGTTTCAAATTTTAGAACAAAAATCTCTGTATTAAAGGCTGTAGATTTTCTATAATTGATACAATTGAGGTTTGAAAAATTCGTACAAAAATGGCTACAGAAGGGTGCTTAAAACTTAATCACCATGTAAAAGGATCAAGGTCACAATGATAATATATTGATCACCTGAAATTTTGACACAAAAAAAAGGTTCCCCTTTTATCCAACACACATAGGTTAGGCCAAATAAAAAAGCATGTGTGTTTCCTGTTTCCCTACCTACCCTATATTTTAAGCTTAGAAATAGCCTACCCTAAAGTTTTTTTGGTCATTTTTCAATAAGCACTGTTAAAGTCAGGATTTCTCTCCCATAGACTCAATGTAAAAAAAAATGGTAAAATAAAAAAAAAATCCCTACCTACCTACCCTATTTTTTTCAAAGATGAAACAGGAAACACACATATTATTTTATTTGGCCTGTTAACTATTATGCAAACATGTTGCTTTTGTAATTTATCAAGATTGATTTCCGTAAAATGAACTAAATTAATAGAACTTAGAAGGCATTGATCTGTATTAGTGATGTATAGTCTTTCCAACCTGTCTAAAGACATTTGTGGATTAGAACTTCCCATGTTCTGGTTCACTGATAGTACAGGAATAATAACCGTAGGCTTCGTGCTGTAATTCTTCACCATGAATTGTCGAGCCCCGTTACCTATGAACACAATATACATGTACATAATGAAATACATAAGATTGAGGAATAGAATTTAATTGATAGTTGAAATTGTTCTGTAAATAAGATGGATACGATCTTTCCAATCTGTCTAAGACATTTATGGACTAGAACGTCCCATATTCTCATTAACCTGTCTAAAGACATTTATGGACTAGAACATCCCATATTCTCATTAACCTGTCTAAAGACATTTGTGGATTAGAACGTCCCATGTTCTGGTTCACTGATAGTACAGGAATAATAACCCTAGGCTTCGTGCTGTAATTCTTCACCATGAATTGTCGAGCCCCGTTACCTATGAACACAATATACATGTACATAATGAAATACACAAGATTGAGGAATAGAATTTAATTGATAGTTGAAATTGTTCTGTATATAAGATGGATACGATCTTTCCAATCTGTCAAAGACATTTATGGACGTCCCATATTCTCATTAACCTGTCTAAAGACATTTATGGACTAGAACATCCCATATTCTCATTAACCTGTCTAAAGACATTTGTGGATTAGAACGTCCCATGTTCTGGTTCACTGTTAGTACAGGAATAATAACCCTAGGCTTCGTGCTGTAATTCTTCACCATGAATTGTTGAGCCCCGTTACCTATGAACACAATAAAATTAAGTACTAGCTACACATGTAGTATTTTGAATTGTTCGGAGGCCTCGTAGGCAGAGTGGTCTTTAGTAGTTGCAACTGTAAACACCAGCCAGTCAACACTGAGGTTGCAAATTCGAACCCTGCTCTTGAGGGTGCACTCGACTTCAATCTTAATTGACTAAAGTTGCAAGTTTTCCTATCGAAGGTTGGTGGTTTTTCCTGGCCACTCCAGCTTCCTCCACCAATAAAAACTGGCAGCCATGAAATTGCCCCAAAACAGTGCTTAAAAGTGACAAAAAAACACAAAAAATCAAATCAATCGAATAACAACCTATTAGTATTAACTTATGCAAACATAGTGCCTTTGTATTTTATCAAGATTTATTTAATTAAGATGAACTTAAATTGATAGTTTGCATTGACCTATATTAATGTTTACAATCTTTCCAACCTGTCTAAAGACATTTGTGAATTAGAACTTCCCATGTTCTGGTGCACTGATAGTACAGGAATAATAACCATAGGCTTCGTGCTGTAATTCTTTACTGTGGATTGTCTAGCCCCGTTACCTATGAACACAATAAAAAGAATTTCTAGTCTGTTTAAATGTCCCTGAGCACCTCGTATTTAGGGCTTTGAGCCTAATGATGTATTAAGATTTCTTTTATTATGCACCTTTTCACCGACATAAAATTTGAACAGTTGAGGTCACTAAGGGAAAAGTAAAGGTTACATAAAACGATGGAATGAAATTAGAGCTAAACAGTGGTTTCTTATTACCTCTCTGGAATTGTTTTGATTTTTGTAATAATAGATAAGGTCAAGGTTATAATACATTTTATATAGACAGATTTGTTCTAGTGCAATGATAGTGACAGGATTAATAACCCTAGGCTGTGTGCTAAAATTCTTAACTATGAATTGTCAAGCCCCGTTACCTATGAACACAATATAAAGAATTTTTAAGTCTTGAAAAAAATGTTTTTTAATTGTCCCTCATTTTATAGCTATAACTTGTTTGACCCTAATCATTGACATAATTTGAACTTTTGAGGTCACTTCCAAAAAAGGTAAAGGTCAGAGCATGTGATGGAAGAAATGTTTTCATATAATGACATCTTTTGCACCATTATGTACATTGTTTTCGAAATTTAGCTGAAAATATGTCTCGTGCAAAGAATAAGACTACATATGATTTTAAGGAATAAAAGATGACATGTGATTGAAGGTCACAATAACCTTTAAATAGATAGGAGAATTTAAAGTTATCGTCTTAATCACTAGCCATTGTCACATTTCTTTATTTTCATATTGTACTTTGAGATAATATATTTTGTGCTGCTGGTCAGATCTGTTTTGTGTTGATTGTGGAATAGAGTCTAAAGATAGTTGAAATTGCTCTGTGTAAAAGATGTAGACAGTCTTTCCAACCTATCTAAGACATTTGTTTAGAACGTCCAATACTCTCATAAACCTGTCTAAAAACATTTGTGGATTAGAACGTCCCATACTCTCATTAACCTGTCTAAAGACATTTATGGACTAGAACGTCCCATATTCTCATTAACCTGTCTAAAGACATTTGTGGATTAGAATGTCCCATGTTCTGGTGCACTGATAGTATAGGAATAATAACCCTAGGCTGCGTGCTGTAATTCTTTACCATGAATTGTCAAGCCCCGTTACCTATGAACACAATTTAAAGAATTTCAAATTGTTGAATTATAAATGATAAGGAAGTAACCCATATTTCATTCTTTGACGCTAATTTTTTACTGACACAAAAATTAAACTTACACTTTGTTTTGATTGCATTAAAGAACTAGGTAAATTTATAATTCAATCACCAGGTAAAAGGATCAAGGTCACAATGACAATTTAGTGATCAGCTGAAATTTTGACAAAAAAATAGGTTCCACTTTTCTTCAACACACATAGGTTACAACCTATTAACTTAATTATGCAAATAAGGTGCTTTTGTAATTTATCAAGATTTATTTCTGTTAAATGAACTTAAATTAATAGAACTTAGAAGGCATTAATCTGTATTAGTGATGTATAGTCTTTCCAACCTGTCTAAAGACATTTGTGGATTAGAACGTCCCATGTTCTGGTTCACTGATAGTACAGGAATAATAACCCTAGGCTTCGTGCTGTAATTCTTCACCATGAATTTGTCGAGCCCCGTTACCTATGAACACAATATACATGTACATAATGAAATACATAAAGATTGAGAAATAGAATTTAATTGATAGTTGAAATTGTTCTGTATATAAGATGGATACGATCTTTCCAATCTGTCTAAGACATTTATGGACTAGAACGTCCCATATTCTCATTAACCTGTCTAAAGACATTTATGGACTACAACGTCCCATATTCTCATTAACCTGTCTAAAGACATTTGTGGATTAGAACGTCCCATGTTCTGGTTCACTGATAGTACAGGAATAATAACCCTAGGCTTCGTGCTGTAATTCTTCACCATGAATTGTCGAGCCCCGTTACCTATGAACACAATATACATGTAAATAATGAAATACATAAGATTGAGGAATAGAATTTAATTGATAGTTAAAATTGTTCTGTATATAAGACTGAACTGTCCGAAAATATAAGCGTCGAATGACACATAATTGCACACAGATTTACCATAACAATTATTCCCGCTTATATTAGCTCCTGAAATACTCATTACTCTAGAGTATACCTTAAACCTGCATATCTAGTCATGTGACAAATGTCACAATAAATACATGTGTTCTTTATAACATTGATAAATACATTTAGTTAACTGTTGGTAACATCTCTGTTTTATGATTTTAGGGTTTAGATGTTGATCACTTAGTGATTGAACACATCATGGTTAATGAGGCTCCTAAGATGAGAAGAAGAACATACAGAGCTCATGGTCGAATTAACCGTAAGTACATGAAGTGTAGACCTAACTTTAATACAGTACATTCCGGTTATTTGCATAGCCTATTTGTCAGACGAAATTATGCAATAAAGCGGAGTATGCTTATATCCGAAATGCCAAATTACGGAGTCAAATAACATCGATAGTGCAGATCAGCAAAGAAGAAAGATGAACATCCATAGTCCACTTACAACATATTGAATGCTTATTTATTCTAATAAAAGTTATTTGTCTACTGTCATACATTTTATTTCATTGTGTATTCTTTCAATAAAGTTTATTAACACATTTTGTTTTAGTTTATTTATGTACCAACTTTTCCTTTACCTGAGATACGAAAATAGATTTGTTTCTATGGCCCGGATGTACAAATTAAATTGTTACGCTTTGTTTAAAATAAATGGTTTAACAATACTACACAGTTTATAATCATTGTAAACAATAATTGTGCAATGAACTGCCTTTGATATTCAGTATTTACCGATTACACAGTGATGTGACACTGTTACTGTAACACCGCTAGTTTCGTTTATGCAAAGCAGTTAACATGTGATGGGGCCATGCACGGGTTATTTGCTGGACACGAGTGTTGAAAGTGAGAAAATATAATCATCAGACGTTAATTTTCTTTTTAAAAAATATCAAAAAGGAAAGATTGATGTATAAAATTCTTCAACCATATATAAATGCCCTGTAATATTTAACATACATGTAGATCACCCAAGCTGAATTACGGATAATGATCGATAATTAGCAGCATTAATGTTTTTGTAATCCAATCAATAATTAACACCTTTTGAGATAGAAGATCATAGAATGGTTGTGTTTTTACAACAATCAGCTGATTGACATTTTTATGACCTCGAGGCTTAAAATAGAATATGGGAAACTTTGCCTGTGTACACATCGAGGCCTTTTCTATAATCATATAAACACGAAAGATACTGTTTTAAAACTTTATTTGAATAACACACAAGTAAATGTGAAATAATAATGAAAATTATGATGCATTCAAGAAAAATATACTTACCAAATTGCCGTTTCCGGTCAAAAATCTCGTCAGTTTTAACTGAGCATTTCTAGCTGGCGATTATTTTCTATGCAATAAACCGAAATGCCACTTGTAAGGCTATGCATATTACCGGACAATTTAACATTAGGTGAATGGGAAATGGTTTTGTGCAGGAGAAAAGTATGCAATTAACCGAATTATGCTATTAAGCGGAATGCAATTAAGTGGAATCGACTGTATTAATTTGAATGTAAGAAGTCTGCTTAATTGTTTGCTGCTTCATAACAAAGGTCTGAGATAATCTGTATTGGTACATAATCACTTACTGTTTTTCACCACAAGAATTCAGGGGGGGGAAAAATGTCACTTGTAGAAACTTAGTGAAACTGTGGTACTTTCAAGTTCGATCGTTTGTAGTATTTTCAGGGAAAAGAAACTGTTCCCCTTCCTCGTGAAGTTGAAAATATTGATAAATGATTCTTGAAATACTTTAAATGTGCAAAAATAAACTACTGGAAAAGATATTAAAATAACAAAGGAATAGTATTTGTAATTCAGTAAATCGAAAACAAGCATGACGAATTCCATTTATTTTAGTTTCTTGTAGAACTCTTCCCGGCAATTGAATTTTTAGAGTAAATAACACCTGTTTATACATGCCTAAATATAGATTATAAATGAATTTATTGTATGATTTCAGCTTACATGAGCAGTCCCTGTCATATAGAGGTTATCCTGGCAGAAAGAGAAATAGCAGTACCTAAACCAGGAGGAACAGAGGAGGAACCTACAAAGAAAAAAGTTTCTCAGAAAAAACTCAAAAAGCAGAAAATGATGATGAGAGACTAAATAAATTAAATAAATTGTGGTTCCAAATGATTTATATCTTCAACTATTGGCCAACTTATATTCATATATTTACAGGTTTACCCACATTCCTCAGGGATAACTATACAACCAGCAAAATATCTTTAATCAGTTGTCCAATTTTCATCAAATAAATCAGAGGGACATGACCATTAAAGTGATGGAATGTCATTAAAGTTCTCCATAAATAGGACATAGATATTTTAATTTGCCTAGAACAGCTAACAGTAATAAGGAGATGGATCGAAAATGCATTTATTTCTTGTCTTCCATTCTCATCACTACAAGCTTAGAAATGTGTGATTAAATCAATTAAATGTATAGTACAGATATTATAAAAATAAGGAGATCTGGTATATTGACAATGAGACATCTATCTAGAAATAAACAAATGAATTTGATGTTAATATTAGCAATTCAACCTTCAAAAATGAGGGGAAAAACTAAGAGCATGGAATGACTAAATGATTCTGATTTCAATAGGAAAAAATCCACAGTTGCACAGTTAGTCCTCGTGGGAATTCCAAATTTTCATACTTCTGAAGTTGTCCAATATACAGTTTGTTTCAATTTTTGCGATATCGCACACATTCACTCAATGTTTTAATGGAATTAGAACATGACTATCTACAAATGAAAAGGAGAGATTTGTATTAGAAATATGAATAACAGTTTTATTTTGTTTAAATGCACCTTTCTAATTGACGGCAATTCATAAAAGTGTGAAAATTTATTTTTTATCTATTGTCCTATATGCAATATGAATTGTGTCAAAATAAGCTTGTAAGCTTAGTCAATACTTTTAGGTGAAAATGTACTTCCAAGTTCCATACCACATAAAGCTGCATTAGTCTGATTTTTGTGGAGCCTGCAACTTTTGTTGCAGAAAGCTCGACATAGGGATAGTGATCCGGCAGCGGCGGTGTTAGCTCACTTCTTAAAAGCTTTATATTTTAGAAGGTAGAAGACCTGGATGCTTCATACTTTGTATATAGATGCCTCATGTTACGAACTTTCCGTCAGTCACATGTCCAATGTCCTTGACCTCATTTTCATGGTTCAGTGACTACTTGAAAAAAAAGTTTAGATTTTTTGTAATGTTAAATTCTCTCTTATTATAAGTAATTGGATAACTATATTTGGTATGTGCGTACCTTGCAAGGTCCTCATGCCTGTCAGACCGTTTTCACTTGACCTCGACCTCATTTCATGGATCAGTGAACAAGGTTAAGTTTTGGTGGTCAAGTCCATATCTCAGATACTATAAGCAATAGGTCTAGTATATTCAGTGTATGGAAGGACTGTAAGGTGTCATTTGACCTTGACCTCATTTTCATGGTTCAGTGGTTATAGTTAAGTTTTTGTGTTTTGGTCTGTTTTTCTTATACTATATGCAATAGGTATACTATAATTGGTGTATGGAATGATTGTAAGGTGTACATGATTAGTTGACAGGTGTCATCTGACCTTGACCTCATTTTCATGGTTCAGTGGTCGAAGTTAATTTTTTTAGTTTTTTGGTCTATTTTTCTAATACTTTATGCCTTAGGTCAACTATATTTGGTGTATGGAAATATTTTATGATCTATATGTCGGTTACGCAGGTTTTATTTGACCTTGACCTCATTTTCACGGTCCATTGCTAAGTTTTAAGTGTTTGTGTTTTGGTCTGTTTTTCTTTATTTATAAGCAATAAGTCAACTATATTTGTTGTATTGAAGAATTGTTAGCTGTACATGTCTGCCTGGCATGGTTCATTTGACCTTTACCTCATTTTCATGGTTCATTGATCAATGTTTCATTTTCTTGGTTAATGTTGAGTTTATGTGACAGTTGTAATAAAGCTTTATATCTAGGTCTATCAAGATAGTATGAAGATTAGTAAAGAAGGCGAGACATTTCAGTGTGTGCACTCTTGTTATCATTCAAACTGATTTAATTTGAAAACGAGTTCATGGACCCTTATTTTTCAAGACAGCAATTTGTTTCATTTTGCAGGGAGATTATGTGACCCAAATTTTATAAAACTAAATATAGGATTTCTTTTAATTTTGATAAACATGCAGCAAAAATGATGTATTTTCCTCAATTTATGAACATTTGATAAATATGAGTTATTTCTGAATAAAAAATGCATAATTTTTCAGGGTACTTATAAAATACAGACATTATCGATTATTTAACAAAAAACAGTTTCTGTTTATCTTTCATAACAAAAAAGTTATGTTTTTCTTTCGAAAAAGAAATTATGGCCACAAATCTGATTTTTGAGCAAATATACAAAATTTCGACCTGATTTTACTCAAAAAGTAGCACAGAAGTTATATTTTTTATAACATATTTGATTTAATCGGGTAACAAATAGACTATATGTAAATTTTCACGAACTTGTAAATACAGGATCAAAACTGTATCGTATGCCCTTAAGGGGGCTTGCGGGTCTAAATGATTTTTTTTTTTATTTAATATAGGATTTCGCTATATTTTTCTATAAATGAACTTTATCTTATACTTAATAGAAAAATGAAATAAAAAAATGGGGTCACCGTTCATTTACGCTCACAATCTGCCTTCAAAAGAAGCATACATTTTAGTTAATGTCCTTTTTTTCTTTTGATCTAATAGGAGAAATAATGGTAATATCAAAATAAAACTAGAGGCTCTAAAGAGCCTGTGTCGCTCACCTTGGTCTATGTGCATATTAAACAAAGGACACAAATGGATTCATGACAAAATTGTATTTTGGTGATGGTGATGTGTTTGAAGTTCTTACTTTACTGAACGATTTTGCTTCTTACAATTATATCTATCATGAACTTTGCCCATTAGTAACAGAGAACTATATTTGGTAAAAATTAACATAAATTTACCAAATTAATGAAAATTGTTAAAAATTGACTATAAAGGGCAATAACTCCTTAAGGGGTCAATTGACCATTTAGGTCATGTTGACTTATTTGTAGATCTTACTTTGCTGAACATTATTGCTGTTTACAGTTTATCGCTATCTATAATAGTATTCAAGATAACCAAAAACGGCAAAATTTCTTTAAAAATTACCAATTGGAGGGCAGCAACCCAACAACCAGTTGTCCAATTCATCTGAAAAATTCAGGGCAGATAGATATTGACTTGATTAACAATTTAACTTCTTGTCAGATTTGCTCTAGATGCTTTGGTTTCATAGTTATAAGCAAAAAACTGCATTTTACCCCTATGTTCTATTTTTAGCCGTGGCGGCCATCTTGGTTGAATGGCCAGGTCATCGGACACATTTTTCAAACTAGATACCCCAAAGATGATTGTGGCCTTGTAGTTTCAGTGGAGATTTTGTAAAAGATTACTTAGATTTATGAAAAATGGTTAAAGATTGACTATAAAGGGCAATAACTCCTAAAGGGGTCAACTGACCATTTTGGTCATGTTGACTTATTTGTAGATCTTACTTTGCTGAACATTATTGCTGTTTACAATTTATCTCTATCTATAATAATATTCAAGATAATAACCAAAAACAGCAAAATTTCCTCAAAATTACCAATTCAGGGGCAGCAACCCAACAACCGATTGACCGATTCATCTGAAAATTTCAGGGCAGATAGTTCTTGACCTGATAAACATTTTTATCCCATGTCAGATTTCCTCAAAATGCTTTGGTTTTTGAGTTATAAGCCAAAAACTGCATTTTACCCCTTTGTTCTATTTTTAGCCGTGGCGGCCATCTTGGTTGGTTGACCAGGTCACGCCACACATTTTTTAAACTAGATACCCCAAAGATGATTGTGGCCAAGTTTGGATGAATTTGGCCAAGTAGTTTCAGAGGAGAAGATTTTTGTAAAAGATTACTTTAATTAACGAAAAATGGTTAAAAATTGACTATAAAGGGCAATAACTCCTAAACGGATCAACTGACCATTTTGGTCATGTTGACTTATTTGTAGATCTTACTTTGCTGAACATTATTGCTGTTTACAGTTTATCTCTAACTATAATAATATTCAAGATAATAACCAAAAACAGCAAAATTTCTTCAAAATTACCAATTCAGGGGCAGCAACCCAACAACCGATTGACCGATTCATCTGAAAATTTCAGGGCAGATAGATCTTGACCTGATAAACATTTTTACCCCATGTCAGATTTGCTCTAAATGCTTTGGTTTTTGAGTTATAAGCCAAAAACTGCATTTTACCCCTATGTTCTATTTTTAGCCGTGGCGGCCATCTTGGTTGGTTGACCGGGTCACGCCACACATTTTTTAAACTAGATACCCCAATGATGATTGTGGCTAAGTTTGGTTTGATTTGGCCCAGTAGTTTCAGAGGAGAAGATTTTTGTAAAAGTTAACGACGACGGACGACGACGACGACGGACGCCAAGTGATGAGAAAAGCTCACTTGGCCCTTCGGGCCAGGTGAGCTAAAAAGAACCAAATATCAGAAATCGCTTAAATTTTACAATTATTTAGTTTATGTACAGCTTATTCCAAAACAACAATAAAAAATATAGTTCACCGATAATTTAAAAAAGATATTTCAATTTTAATGCCAAAAAATAGCATTTTTGCACCAAAGGGAGATAATTTGGAGCTTTTTCAATGATATCTACATTTTAAAAGTCACCTGGGGTCAACACGAATTGATTTTTTGGAATGATTTTTGTACTACATGTTAAAGTAACAACTACTTAAGGTAATTGAGGTTATTTTAAGTGTAAGAATAAAGGCACAAAAACTAAGATTTTTTCTGGTATTCTCTAGCTTGGAGGGTGTAATGTCCCAAACTATTCAGGAATTGTGACCAAAAAAAAGATTTTCTGGTTTCAGGATAATAACTTTAGGATATGTCTATAGATCACTATGAACTTGTACCACAAAAGTTACAATTCTATAACAAAAAAGGGACCAATTAAACAAGCATTTTTGTCGAGCCTTCGTCTTTAGTCGAAAAAGCGAGACATAGCGATCCTACATTCCGGCGGCGTCAACAAATATTCACTCTGTGGTTAAAGTTTTTGAAATTTTAATAACTTTCTTAAACTAAACTGGATTTCTACCAAACTTGGACAGAAGCTTGTTTATGTCCATAAGATAGTGTGCAGAAGTAAATTTTGTGAAAATAAAAATTCCATTTTTTCCGTATTTTACTTATAAATGGACTTAGTTTTTCTGCCAGGAAACATTACATTCACTCTGTGATTAAAGTTTTTGAAATTTTAATAACTTTCTTAAACTATACTGTATTTGTACCAAACTTATACAGAAGCTTGTTTAGGATCATAAGATAGTATCCAGAAGGAAATTTTGGAAAAATAAAATTCCATTTTTTCAATATTTTACTTAAAAATGGACTTAGTTTTTCTGCCAGGAAACATAACATTCACTCTGTGGTTACAGTTTTTGAAATTTTAATAACTTTCTTAAACTATCCTGGGTTTGTATCAAACTTAGACAATAGCTTGTTTATGATCAAAAGCTAGTATCTATAAGAAAATTTTGTAAAAATTTTTGTACCTGTGTATCTGTATTTTACTTATAAATGGACTTAGTTTTTCTTCCAGTTTACGTTACAGACAGTCTGCAGTTAAAGTTTTTAAAACACTGTATTTTTACCAAACTTGGACAGAAGCTTCTTAGAATCATAAGATAGTATCAAGAGGAATATTTTTATTGATTTTATTCCTCTTTTGTTGAGCCTGCAATTAACAGCATAAGTAGGCGAGACACTGGGTTCCACGGAACCCTTAAGATTTTTTCTTGTTTCAAGACAACAATCGATTTTTAAGTGTATGGATCTCTGTGAAATTGTACCATAATGTCATTAGGTTCCATACTCAAAAGATGGTTTTGGGTGGTTGTAAGTTGTAACCCAAAACATTCAAATTAGAAGGATTTTCTGATTGTTGGACAATAAGTAGTTTAAGTCTAGAGTATGAATCTCTGAAATTGTATGACAATGTTCCATAAGAAAAAGGAATATTGGCTTTGAATTTGGGAGTTGGAACTTATGTTTTATTGGCCGTGAACTGTCAGACTTAGATCATTTTAATTATGTCACATACGAATTCCAGTTTTATTAAATTTACTATGACCCTATATAAATACAGTTTTGGGGTAGAAGGGTAATCAGCTCCACTATTTTAATAATATATGCTCTTGATTAGTTATGATTATGACAAAATATTCTGTTTTCTAAGCAAAAACATAAAATTCATTGTAATTTAAGGCTTTTAGGTTTTAGAGACAACATTGAAAGACCGATATGTTGGATAAAGCCACTTTCGTAATTCTCATAATCATTCAAACCGTATAAAATTGAGAATGGAAATGGGGAATGTGTCAAAGAGACAACAACCCGACCATAGAGCAAACAACAGCAGAAGGTCACCAACAGGTCTTCAATACAGCGAGAAATTCCCGCACCCAGAGGCGTCCTTCAGCTAGCCCTAAACAAATATATAATATATATACTAGTTCAGTTATAATGAACGCCATACTAAACTCCAAATTGTACACAAGATTAGAAAGTAAAATTAAAAATAATACAAGACTAACAAAGGCCAGAGGCTCCTGACCTTTGGACAGGCAAAACATTGCTGAGGGGTTAAACAAGTTTATGAGATCTCAACCCTCCCCCTATCTGTCGGTTCTTGTTTTGTATTGTGCTTAGACTTTGGTGAGTTTTTTATGACTAGATTTAAATATAGTGACTGCAATATTGTTCTAATGTACTAGTACTGCTTAAGTCCACATTAGGGACCTCCTTGGCCTTGTTTTACGGTATCAATGATTCTTTTTTTGTTGAAGACCCTCCAGCAACTATCAAAATAAAAACTTTGACCATTGATAATTTCTTTTTTTTCTATGCATTGACTAGTGAAGACGACTTAATGCAAGTTTAACCCTTCAATGTAAAAGGTCATACACTAGTAATTTTGGGCTCTTTCATGGTAGCTTCATGGTTGTTCGGTGTGAGCCAAGGTTTAGTGTTGAAGGGTCGTACATTGACCTATAATGGTTACTTTTATAAATTGCTATTTGGACGGAGACTCGAGAATTGTCTCATTGGCACTCTCACCACCTCCCTATATCTATACATGGCAATACATTGTTGTTGTTTTTTCAAATTATTTGATACCGGGAAATTGGTGATCTTACTTTAATTCAAACCATGTAAGCTATTTAGTTTTATTTACAAAAAAAGCCAGCTTTTTATTCTTTGATATTAAGTTCAATTCTCCATGCAGAAACGACCATTTTTTTCTGTGTCTAGTAGCATCGAATATTCTTAAAATACTTTCTCACACAATGTCTGGACATCCGATGAACATGCAACATTGCAAAACCACACGTTAACAAATGAAAATCATCGTCGTAAAGTAGGACAATACATTGCAAAACCACACGTTAACAAATGAAAATCAACGTCGTAAAGTAGGACAATAAATGGACATGCAACATTGCAAAACCACACGTTAACAAATGAAAATCAACGTCGTAAAGTAGGACAATACATTGCAAAACCACACGTTAACAAATGAAAATCAACGTCGTAAAGTAGGACAATACATTGCAAAACCACACGTTTTTAACAAATGAAAATCAACGTCGTAAAGTAGGACAATAAATGGACATGCAACATTGCAAAACCACACGTTAACAAATGAAATTCAAAGCAATCTGATATGAAGACAGTCTTTTGTTTCATTTTTTTTTTTTAATTTCTAACATGAGACATTTGAGACATTAAGGTTCCACTAAAGTCAAAATATAGGACACTTCATAAACATCTAAACTTTGCCTGTATTTTTCAACCTATAATGAATAAAGTCATAAACTATGAAAACATATGTTCATTTAAACATACTTTACATATACACACTGTGTAAATTGTAAATAAACTTGAAATTGTTATGTTGTGGCCAAACCGGTTCTTGGGGTGAACACTAAATTTTCAAAAAAATCTGCAGGCCTGCAAGACGACTTAATTTGCTTAAAATTGGTATGGATGAATACTGTAACATGTAATGCAGGGCAAGCCATTGTTGATTTTTCACATACATATGTTTTAATGGCATATTTGTCTAATTTCTGTATTGTATCTTCCATATTCGTTCACTTAGATACATGAAATTAACTGAAACTCGAAAATCAATACCTTTTATAAAAAATCAACAATGGCTTGCCCTGCATTACATGTAATATTATTCGTCCATACCAATTTTAAGCAAATTAAGTCGTCTTGCAGGCCTGCAGATTTTTTTGAAAATTTTGTGTTCACCCCAAGAACCGGTTTGGCCACAACATAACAATTTCAAGTTTATTTACAATTTACACAGAGTGTATATGTAAAGTATGTTTTAATGAACATATGTTTTCATAGTTTATGACTTTATTCATTATAGGTTGAAAAATACAGGCAAAGTTTAGATGTTTATGAAGTGTCCTATATTTTGACTTTAGTGGAACCTTAAGAAAACGCAAACCTCTTTTGTTGCCAATTTATAGATTCAAGACACTTAAATCTATCTAAATCTATCTGTGATATCCATTATTTCAAGTTCAAAAGGGGGGGGGGGGGTATCAGTGAAAAAACTATGTGAATTTATTAAGTTTTTTTTTTATCCTACAATGAACTTTTGGTGTCGGCCCTTAGTGAGTGAAAGGACAATCGTCATTCTTCTTTAGAAGTTCTTGTATGCTTTGTATTTTAGCTCATATTGAATTGTTTCTCATCACTTGACGTCGGTCAAAAATAGACTGACAACACCATGGCTAGAAAAAGACCAACATAGGTAAATAAAGACTGAGTAACTCGATTACTCGAACACCATAAAAAAAAATGTGCGCCAGCCTGTTCCACATGTGGTACCTGTCGTGATGCTCATGCAAGTACAAACCTGATCATGTGTTCAGTAGGTAACATTCTAGGTGGAAAGAGGATGGATTGTAATAACGATGTTGGAAAATATCCGTCGTCATCTCATTCTGTGAAACGGATCATCCATCAAGTCAACTCAACTTGTGATGGCGTCCGTAAACTTAACGAAGGAATGATTAAACATTCACTACTTCGAAATCTTGATTTGAAAGCTTCACAAAATGACGCACATGAAAAGTATTCAATTGCAGGAAAGCTGAAATATTCTCTTTTGTCGTAAAGTATTGTTTTCAACAGACCCTCATTGTCAATTCTCTAGATGTATTAAGTTAAAATAGATTTAACTTATCTGTACCTTTTCTCAAGTTCGATTGGAAAGATACATTCAACAATAGAAAATAACAGCAATGGATGCTACGCCTACAACTTCGTTGAATTAAATCTAAAATTATAAATGTCATGGTGATGTATATAGATATAGGAAGATGTGGTGTGAGTGCCAATGAGACAACTCTCCATCCAAATAACAATTTATAAAAGTAAATCATTATAGGTCAATGTACGCGTCAAAAGACAAATAGAAAGTGAAATACATGCACATGTTCAACTTTTACCTATTATCAATTTTGATATCCTTCTTTACACACAGTAAAACAGACATTTTCTCGTTACTTCAAGCCGAAACTAGGATAAAATCATATATTTAAAACTATACCTCTAAAAATATTTATCTCAAAGGCTGACTTTGAATTGGGTATACAAGTCAACTATGATAATCTCTGAACTCTCGAACCCTTTCTCTATTGAGGAGGGGCCGTGGTACCATTAGTTGAACCCATGACAGTCTGTATCACTAGCCAAACACTGTTAGAGGTTTTGTGTGATCGAATCACGCACGTGGCAGGTGTTCTCGACTCCAATCTAATTGACTACGTTTGTCTGTTTTTTTTCCCTGCTGAATGTGGGTAGTTCTCTGCGGGAACTCCGGCTTCCGTCACCAATAAAAACTGACCACCACGAAATAGCACATCAGTGCTCTTAGTGGTGTTAACCACCAATCAACTTATCTAAAATAAGACATTCGTTTGGCTGTGAGGGGATATAACATAGTCAAATCCGGTCGGAATTAAATTCGATACAAAATTCACAGTGTAGTGAGACTCAGAGTGTCATTCTCTCTGCACGTTAAAGAACTGATTTCTGGTTATCATACGACGATTATTTCTTGTGGCAGTCAAAACTGTCCTTCTTTCCGGTCATCCTACCATGCAGAATCTACATATTCTATTTAAAATTGTTGACTCGTTCGTTCTCGTCCTGAATATGCAACAAATGCTTGACACTTGACATTTAGCCTATTAAAATAGTTTTGTTATTGCATAACAACGGACCAATTTCAACTCTTTCACAACAGAATTATTTATAATGAATCCGATTGATTTCCACGACGATGAATTTGATATATTGGGGTTTGAGCATTCTTCTAGAAGAGTGATTTGGACGCACGGAATAGTTTTAAAAGATGTTTTTTTTCATTTTTTTTTACCGCTTAAATCATTCTATTCTAAAAAGATGTCAGAGGATAAAGAAAACTTATCAAGAAAAGTGCGAATGAAATTCTGTGAGAAATATTACATTCGGAAATGTAAACTGTACGAGGGGGACTAGGATGGAGATTTTAATTAAAGAAAGAACGGTTTCATCTATAGCAAACTAGTAGCAACAATCTAAGGTTGGGAGCTACAATAGGTTCTTGAAATCTTTAGTTATTTTCACTGGGAAAAACTTAATAATTTTGGATAGACCTTGTACAACAAATATCATTCGGCAGCGCAAATGTAATTTTGAGAAAAAATCTTAAAAAAAAACACCACTTAGTAACTGTCGACCTGAAAATACATTTGAAATCCTTTTACATAAATGCGTAGCCGTAGGCTTTATACGGGTCACCGATGGCTCCTAAAATTACTTGTTTAAACTCTACTCACCCCGTTACACGCACACCTTTCAGTTTTGTGAGACCGATACTTGACGTTTGACTGACGGACTACCAATATGAATCTTTCTGGGTATGACAATCTACCGGATGAATCGCCTATTGGACAAAGACACAAAAGGAAGGACAGCACAAGAGAGCTAAATGGAAGTTATATTCTTGCTTGTAGAGGAGAAGAAAGTTTGGAAACGAGTGGATTTGACCCATTGTCTCCGGTATCTTCGAAGGGGAGACCAAAGGTATGTGTATGATCATTTAAAAACAAAGCCTATTATCTGATTATTACTTATAGAAGACGAGAACTTAATACATGCTAAAGTCATAATTTTTTTTGTGTACAACCATAAAATACATCTTTAGTGGTCAACATGTGGTCTTCAATAATACACAAGTATCTTGATTACGTCAGGCTTAGCTATATATTGTTCAGAATCTTTGAATAATCGAGAGAGATCTTTCTGAGTTGCCGGTCACTGCGCGAAATTTTACGCGCGGAACCAGGCACATTGCTCTTTATTTAACGTTCATGGTACAATGGTTCAGGTTTTTTTTAAAACCAATTGTCCAGTTTTTAATATCAGGCCAACTATATATATTGTAGAATTTTGACGTTCGTCTATTATGGTTTCCTGATCTTGATATCATATGCGATTTGATGAAACAGCTTTCTTGGTCGTTTTTTTTTTAAGACAAGAAGATCGTGTTCTTGGTGGAATTATAGATTATCGTTGATTATCTCAACGAGATTGATTTTCTCGCTTGAGCTGGTACAGCGAAAGTGAGAAAAGCAATCGAGTTGAGATGACCAATGATAATCTTTTTATCGCTATTTTACCTATGACGACGTTGTCAATTTCAATGTCAATTTCGTTAGCAACGCCACGTGGCCTCCTTAGTTTCTAGCGATTATTTTTCCATATCAAGCGAGAAGCATGATATGAAAATTATCACAAAAAAAGATCAAAGAAAAAATGCACAAAATAGCGATAATAAAGGGTATTGGATATTTCTACAAACAGGGACAGATATTATATTTTTTATAACAAAGTTTTCAGACAAATCTCTGTTATATATAAGGAACTAATAAACGTTGACGGAAATGATCTTTATATTTTATTTAGGTTCATAAAGATTTGACAGTGTACAGCAGTGTCGCTTTGGACGAGTCTGATTATACTAATAACACAACAGAAGAACTAAAACCAAAACGATCTAGAATTATACACGATAGTATTGCTGATAAATCTCTACCCAACCCTCATAATACAACGTAAGTCAATATAATAACAGTACAGACGCTATCAAACGGGATGACAAGTCTCTACCCGATCCTCATAATACCACGTAAGTCAATACTAGTATACCTGGCAATACCATCTTCGCTAGCCAAGGGTTACGATCCACTCCCGTAAGATAACACTGGTTATCCTGCTGTCTAGTTGAGATGAGGCTGGGTGTAGGTGATGGTGTTCACTAATTATCCGGAATCCACTACAGATTCGTGTAGTTTGTTCCATTCTCTAGCTGTTCTTGGGAATAATGAATGATAGTATGCATCTGTTCTACTGTCACCAAATCAGATGTGTAATATTTGGCTGAATGCAATTGCAATAAACTAGTGTTGGATAAAATAACACAGCACAATACTCTGTCTCCGTTGGTTTTGTTTTATTCTGCGATTAGTCAACTATTGTGCAAATAACAGATAATGCACATGTATGCTCTTTATTTGTATTTCTTTATTTGTACTAGTTGAAATTAAGTTGGTTTCCCCGCTACCACGTTGAGCAAGCAGTAATGGGGATATTTCATTTGCGTAACAGTTCATTGTAGGCCCTCTTCGCGGTCTTCGTTTAAAGTTGATTCGATTTCTTTGAAAAGCCAAGTGTGAATTTCAGGATGAAAACAGTATATGTTTATTGTCGGAAATATATGCTGTCTTTTTACTCCCTGAGAAAAATGAAAAAAAAGCTCGTTTTTACATTTTCCCGGGGGGACAATGTGTACACATAAACAGGGGGTTTGTAAACGTTCTGCTCCATTGAAAACCAAGCTGAATGGCAAAAAATAAAATAAACGCAACATGACTGCTTACGCTTGAGAAAACAAATGAATGCAATTGAATGGCAAAAAATAAAATAAACGCGACATGACTGCATACGATCACCATAGTTTGGCTAGTTGTTCAAATTGGTGCTTTGATTTTGCGCCAATGGGCATTTCATTTTCGCCAAAAATAATCTCTCATTTGCCCCACAAACTATATTTCATTTGCGCTAATATTACAAGAAAATACAGGTATATATAGAATAAAAAATACTTTTAATAATCAAGGCAGCTTTTGTTTGCATGACTAAACATATTACTCAGAAATCATTCATTATAAAACCATATGATTTATATCAACATTTGGTTAAAACACAGTTCTGTTATAATTCAACGTAGTCATATAACCTAATATAAAACATAAAAGAAAGCACTATATATTGGAGTAAAATTGTGAGACAGTTATAAGCCCTATGCACTATAGTAAAGATATGTCTGTCCTGGCACAAATCTTGTAAGCGACGGTACTGATGTATTTGTGTCTTGAAATTTCGCCTCTTATGCGCATTACATCGGTTTTTTTCTGTCTCCCATCGTCATGTGAACACCACACATTATTTTAAACCTTTGTGACTTTCATTTTTATATCAGAAAAGAGTATGAACTAACTCAATTATCCAGGGGGAATACTTTTAGAGCAATGCATATTTAACTTTTCTGTTATATCTCAGTACCTGTACTACCCGTACAATGGCGCAAATGAAATATAACATTGTGGCTCAAATGAAAGATCGCATTTTTTTAAAATAAGCGCAAATGTACATGCATTGTCGTCTTAAAATGTTGTCTTTGATCTTTTTTTAGGAAGGATATAAAAACAATCCATGCACACTGAAAAAGGAAGCATAAATTTATATAAAATAATCAAAAGAATATAAGTAGATTTATGAATTGCGAAACTAACTGCATTTTTTTCAAGTAAGAATTGAATTTTTCTAGTTTGATATCTCACTTATAAATTTTCAATGAATGACAACTTGGTTCCTTTTCTTACTCCGTGTTTATTGAAAAAAACTAAAGTGTCGTATAGTTAACTTGTTGTCCCATCTGTCTAACAGGTGTGACGATACTAGACTTCTCTGTGACAGTATAGCTGATCTAACCACACTCCCCAATCCTGAAAGTGATAGGTATGTTAAAATCCTTTGTAGTAATGAACCCCACATTATTTTTCCTTTTTAGTCCAGCCATTTAATATTAGAAAGTTCTCCATCCTTTGTATGTAAGTTTTTTTCTCGCGCCTGAGGGCGAAACATATGTGCTGCTTTTTAGGCGTCGACGTCGGCGTCAACTGTAATTGTTAACTTTTTTTGTTTAAAGTCAGTTTGACAGGAGCTACTTATAATAGATCAATGATATTAGATTCTATAAAGTTGCATTACTATCAGTACCTATCAGTTTTGCGATTAGTTCATTGTCCAGCGATTTTGAATTTATAAAAAAATTTCAATGTGAAGTTTTATGATTAAGTCATTTTGATATGAACTATATACTGGTGATAGATCAATTATAATTTATAAAGTTGCATTTCATTTTGTCGACTATTTGAGGCCTATACATCTTATGTCATGGTCCAGTGACTTAAATTAATTACCAAGTTTCAATGCTTATTTATGTGCCTAAGTTTTTAAGTTTGGTCGGAACTACTAATGATAAAAATGATATTTTTTTTAAAAGTTGCATTACTATGCACTTCATTGCAGTTTGTCACCATTTTTGTACCCTGCTATCTATGTCATAGTCCACCAGTTTTGAATAAAATCATCTGAGCAGTCTTTCTGCCGACAGAAGAGACATATCTCTGTGTCAACAAATTATATCAGTTTAATATGTAATAATTATAAAAACACTTTTATCCGGCCTGTATTTCCTCTTCTCTTTTTTTTTGTTTTTATTCTTACTTTAAAATATTGGTACTATGAAGAGGTTTGTAATGAAATGCCACTTTCAATCAAAGAACGAATAAAATTCTCCCTTATAGGTAAGATGCATAGACAGTAGCGGGTCTGGGAAGTATGGTGGAAAATTTCATCTTTATTTTTATCTTTTCTGGAGTTCCATGTTGACCTCTATTTGATTTTTTTTTGAAACTGGTATATCTTTTTTACAGTGATGCACCGCATTGTAGAATCTGCCATGAAGGAGACGAAGAGGAGGACCTTCTATCGCCATGTTTCTGTTCGGGATCTGTCGGAGCTTTACATATGTCATGTCTTGAAAAGTGGTTAGGAGCATCCGATAAAACAAGATGTGAAATTTGTGGATTCCAATTTTCAATTTCGAAAAACCCAAAACCAGTCACATGGGTAAGAGTTATTTTCAC
Source organism: Mytilus trossulus (assembly GCF_036588685.1). Taxonomy (NCBI): domain Eukaryota; kingdom Metazoa; phylum Mollusca; class Bivalvia; order Mytilida; family Mytilidae; genus Mytilus; species Mytilus trossulus. The sequence goes on along the minus strand of NC_086376.1, from coordinate 78,692,602 downwards.
ATGTAATTGTATTTAACTGTCTACTCATATATAATAACAAATACGCTTTATGTAAAAAGTCATTTATCATATGTCCTTGTGAACTTTTAGGGGATATTTTGTCTTCCATTCATCTTGTTTTAAATTATATTTTTGTTTTAAGATTAATATAAAAGTGCTAGCATAACTGTCTAAGACGCAAGTTAAAATAGGGGAAGATAAAGGGCTTATTTTTATCTGACACACGTGGTTCATCGCGTTTCAGTAAAAATCTGATACTAGTATTCAAAGTCAGGGAGTTTTAACATTTTGACTAATTTAATTATGTATATATAGTGCTGAAGTTTGGCTATAGAAATGGGAATTCTCTTTCATGTAATTCAGAGTACTCACAGTACTAGAGGATATTTTCCCAAATGGGGAGGAGGTTAGAAATCTAAGTTTAAAATCATTGTATACCACATGTGCATTTTCAGAATTCTGATTATATTTTATTAAATTTGGCTTACTTTATATATAATTACTGACCTTTTTGTCGAGCCTTCGACTTAAGTCGAAAAAGCGAGACTAAGCGATCCTTCATTCCGTCGTCGTTGGCGGCGCCCACAAATATTCACTCTGTGGTTTAACAACTTTCTGAAACTATCACTAGATTTCTACCAAACTTGGACAGAAGCTTGTTTGTGATCATAAGATAGTATCCCCATAAGTAAATTTTGTGAAAATAAAATTCTATTTTTTCCGTATTTTACTTATAAATGGACTTAGTTTTTCTGCGAGGAAATATTACATTCACTCTGTGGTTAAAGTTTTTAAAATTTTAACTTTCTTAAACTATAATGGGTTAGTACCAAACTTGGACAGAAGGTTGTGTATGATCATAAGCTAGTATCCAGAAAAAAAATTCATCGACAGATTGTAGAGCCATTAAAGTCCACATGTACATGATATAATATTTAGTTTGATTATATGTTACTGATGATAAAGTCAATATTCATACCAAAAGAAATCCATTTTTCCGTATTCTACTTTTAAATGCCAGGTAAAAACACATTCACTCTGTGGTTGAATTTTTAAAAAAATTAATTACTTTCTTATACTTTTTTTTTTAATTTGTTCCAAACTTGGACAGATGCTTGTTTATGATCAAAAGTGTATAGTATCGAGAAGAAAGTTTTGTCAATATTTTGTACCTGTGTATCTGTATTTTACTTATATGAAAATGGACTTAGTTTTTCTGACATTACATACAGTCCACAGTTAACGTTTTTAAACATTTCATAAAATATCCTGGATTTTTACCAAAATTGAACAGAAGCTTCTTAATATCAAAAGATAGTATCAAGTGGAATATTTTTATTGATTTTTTTCCTCATTTTTGTTGAGCCTTCGATTTACAGGAAAAGTAGACGAGACACTGGGTACCGCGGAACGCTTAAAAGATATTTTTTTTATCTTTCAGTTCCTTAAAAACAAGTCATTAGGAAGAGAAAGAAGATATTTAATTGCAGATATTGGTTGTGCCATTTGGTTCACACCATTTACAATTGGTTCCTTCACTGGGTGCATGATTGGTGCCAGCTATTTTACATCTGTTGACAAAGACTGGCAGGCAACAACACTTATTCTTCTAGCCATGATCAACCTTCTGATTTTCTCTTTGTGGTGTGGGGTTTGTATTTAATATCTATTATTTTAATCATCTATTTATAACCTTATAAAAAAAGGTTTAATTAGTATTGCATGCATTAACTGGACAATCAGTAAATGTGACCGCGATGAATATTTATCATTCATAGTGCCAAATCAGATAATGGATAACTCGAAAGTTATATATAGGAGGTATATATAAAGTAAGACAAGGGAGATGGAGAAATGCGTAAGAAGGAAGAATAAAATGCTAAAGTGATCTTAATTATTAATCTTAAAAAACCCGTTTGATTAAATCTGAAGATTGGAATCGTTTTTGACTATACTGAAACTCTCTAAGTCAAATGTCTAAATATTCGACTAAAAACAGGAAAAGAAACCTCACCAACGTTCATTAGAACTTCTTTTTGCTTTTATGCTTTTAAATTCATCAGACCTTTTTAGAAAAACAACAAACGGTGTTTTGACTTTTTAAAAGCAAAACGAAGTTCTAATGAACATTAAGTTGGTATGCTTCTTTTCCTGTTTTCTGTCGAAAATTCAGTGTTAATTTGAAGCAGAACCATGCAAAACAAGTTTCTATATAGTCTGTTTGCATTTTTTTCAGTTTACAATCAGGCGGAACTATATTCTGTGTTCAACATGGCGAGAAAACTTTCAAGAGATAAAAATCAAATATAATCCACCCGACAAAAATAATAACAAACAAACTGTCAGCCGAGGAAGTTCTGTCACTGACCGAATGCTTCTGGAAAACAGCTTTAAAACAGTGCATGCGGGAAAGACTTCTCCAGAGTTTCCAGCAAAACCAATTATCAGAAAAATAACATATGAAACTTCTCCCAAACACAGAAAACAACACTGTCACATTGAACTGGAAGAAGAGGATTCGACTCTGCAACCAGGAACACCATATCCAAAGCGTAAACAAAGTTCAAAAATGAAAAGATGCTGTGCTGATAAAACAATGACGGAAACTCTCCCACCAAATGAATTAACAATTTTAGAGGGTAAAAAAGTTAGAAAAGTAAGAAACAAACGTGTCGATCATCTTCAAAATAATTCCACTTCTACACCAGCCAAGACGAATTCTGGAATGCATAATATCTTTGATGAGAACCACTGTTCAGCTACACCTATACAGCTTGTGCCTTACCAAAATATACAATCCGATATAATATATGCTAATCCTGCTGCTGTAGATCATCCAGGCATGTTTGTGGAAACTCCTTTTGCGATCGTGCATACAAACGTTGCTACTCAAAGTATGACGAGACAAGGACTTATTTTCCAAGCTCCCCCAAAAGCCCGACGGTGTGAAGAAGCTATGGCGATGCCACCTGATGATATGGACAATGGAATACAAGACGTTAGCTAATAACTTCATAGTGCTAGATATTGTGTAAACATTGTTATATTCTATTTGCAACTGAAAATCATTCATTATCTATCAATTATCACTGTCTTGTCTCAAAATATAGAATTGCATTCAAAACTTTATGTATCGTTATATTAACTATAAATTATACTGTGGTAAGGTTAAAAGACCTTATAAGTTCCATACCGTTGTATAAAGGTCAGATGCGTTATTTTACAAAGTGTCCATCGTTCATTTGTACTCATAATCATGGTGCTCGAAAGTGTATAGGGATTTTGTTACGAGTATTTCTAACTTATAATGAGTCTTATGATATTTGGTTTATGAGATTCTTGCATGGATTAAATCCCCGCCAAAATAAGGATTTAGTTGATATCGATCTCGTCTCATGGAATCTTGGACATGTTAAGTTTGTTAAGTCATGCCCATATCTCGGTAATGAGCAGTAGGTCAACTATTGATAATTGTTGGTATATGAAATAATTGTAAATTGTCCATGTCTTTCTGGCAGGTTATACATTTGATTAACTGTCATTTTTATTGTTTCATTTATCAAATACATTAAGCAAAAGGTCACCGAAGTTTGGTGTATTCAATGATTGCATTGTGTAAATGTCTGTCTGGCAGGTTGGTCTGACATTGTCCTCAGTTTCATGGTTCAAACGTCAGCATTATGTTTTCTTGTTAAGGTCAGTTTCTTAAAAGCTATAAGAAATAGATGAACTATATCTGGCATATGTGATGATTGTAATGTATAATAAGAAGACGTGGAATGATTTCCAATGGAGTCAGGTAAAGAGTTGGCAATGAAACTCTTTACCAGACACCAAATTACATAAAAGGTGTAGGTCTCCGTTTGGCCTCTCAAAACCTCATATCTCCCAAAAAGCTACAAAAAGCCCCAATTTTTTCCGTTTTTTAACATTTTTACCCAGAAGTACCCAAGTATTAGGTACTAGGAGGTGTACTCTACGGATATGAACGTAAATAACTTATAGTATCACAAGCTTGTCAAAACTGAGGCTGTATATTCGGATCCCGCACGTGGCAGGTACGTTTAACTTCAATCTTAATTGACTAGGATTGTCATCGGGTTCTCACCGTCTTCCTCCGACAAAAACACGTTTTAATGACCCTCTTGCTTGTGGAATGATTCAAAGTTTGGGTAGGTCAGGATATGATTTGCTATTTATAATCTGTCATCGGTCTTGAAATTGGTACCACTGATATCAAAATTAAAAGTATAATGCGTCACAAGATATGGATAGTTATTTCTCTCCTTATTTCAAATGTCCTTGGAGTCGCATGCCTGAATACTTCTGTCTGTGCAAATTATACTTTGACTCTTTCTGGCTCAATCGTTAAGTAAATATCAGTGACAAATAAATATCGCAACTTAGGGTAAAAATCATTACAGCGGAAGAAATTTCATGGCTTCAAACATAAAATCTAATTAGAGTTATCTTTCTTTTAAAGATGGGTACAATATCATGTAGACAACAAATACTCTCATCTGTTTAGTCTCTACGACGAGTATCACTTTTGACAATCTGTTTTCATGATAACTCAGTAGCGCTAATAACATAACTATTTATATAAAATTAAAATCAAACTCAATCATATTATGGTCTATGTAATCATTTTACTTGTAAAAGCCCATTTTATATCATTTCAAAGAGACTCTCATTTTACTGTTTGGTCTCAATCAAATCAGTTTGTACACCGAAAGTCGACAAACCCGATTTTCAGAAATCGCGATGTGTTCAAAATCAAAAACTGCCATTTGCTTTGATGCAAGTAGAAATGAAAATAGCAGATGTCAACGAGGGCGTAAAAAAATGTTTGTTTTAAAATAGAATGCAACCATTGTTTGATATAAACTTTAATCATGATAAAGAAAAAGCATCTGAAGAAGAAAAAAACTGGATCTTTTTTATTTTTCCATATTCAACTAATTAATGGTTGCAGTAGACATCCTTTATGTTAATACTACAGGAATCGCAGGGGAGACAAATGCTTCATATGAACACTTTAGTATTTTTTACTTAAATGGAAACTATTTGTGGGGAAATCGTGAAACCTTTTTTATAATCATCTAATTTTTATCAAGGAACAAGAAACTCGTTCAAGTGACCAGTCAAGAATTTGAACTTTCATGTTTATTTTTTACTTAATACCACTCAACAAAAATATAACAGATTAGAAATATTTTCAATTCATATGAGCTTAAACATCTAATTCAACACTTGAAAATTCTTAAACCAGTGTTAAAGTACAAGTATTAAAATAGTCCACCGTCTTGATTTCAAGTTTAAAGTAAACAAACTTTCTCTAATCAGTTTAAATAAAAGAATTCCTGTGTGTTTGAGTGTTACTGTGTATCCAATTATCAGAAGTATTCAAATTAGGATACTTTTAACGTCAATGATCCTAATTGGAATTCCGTAAAGATAAAAGGTAAGGCTTTATTTGGGTTTTTCTTCTGGAATATAAACAGAAAGAAGTGATTGTGGGGAGGGTAGCGGTCACTCAATAAAACTAAAGAAATACATTCAGATTAAGATAATTCACGACTCCTTACTTGTATATTAAGAATTTAGTTTATCAACATAAAAGCTACGTCCGTCTCCGGCCATACCTGTATGTCTCCAACCAACCTCATTTAAATTCAAATACTTATCACAGCAGTGTTAAACAGCATTTACATATAAGTCCGCATGCATTTTTCATATATATTAGCACCTCTTTTGGTTTTAGTTTATATTCATTATTTACAATTATTACGATATATCAATGATATTCAATCCTATATTTCATTTGAACAATACAGTTTTGTAACAATTGGCTCACGCTAACCTTGATTAAACATTAACGTTCACATTGACATTGCTATATCTGAAGCGTTTAAATTGATGTTCTGCTATAACTTTCCACTTTTATGCTATAATGTTGATACCCCAGTAATCTAAAATACTTTTGGCATAACGACTTACGATTTCACGCTTGCATGATTATTAGAAAATAATGCAACTATCGTGGAAAAGAGATAATATGACTTATCTTTTATTTGCATAAGATAACTGCGGTAACGCCAAAAAAAAACAAAAAAAAACAACGCTTTTATTGATGTTGTTCATCTCAAATTCACAGTGAGGTTCTCAATCCGTCCGTTCGAATATTTTGCTTAATTTAGTCGATCACGTGCATGATTACTGAAGACGTTTTTAGGATAATAGAGATATATCTGGCACATATAGGTCCAAGTCGTAATTTCATGATTATTTTTTTGTGATTTCTAGGCACTGACAAAGGTTTTACTTCCTGGTTTAGTTCTTGCATGGACACAGTCGGGGATCCAGAAGGGGGAGGGGTTCCAGGGGTTGGAACCCCCATTTTTTAACGATCAATGGATTTGAATGGGGACATATAATTGGACCCCCCCCCCCCCTTTTAAATTGTCTGGATCCGCCCCTGGGACAGATATCTATACAAAAAAACTGTTGATTAGTATATCTAAAATGAATGTTTAGAAAGCCCAACGCTTTGTTAGAGAAAAGTCATAGTTACTATGCATTATGATAATTGGCTTGTAAAAAGAAATAATAAATGACAGATAAAAAGACATTATCTATTAATCTAAATGTTTCACATTCCTTTCTACATTCATCTATGTAATGTTTAAGGTTATGTTAGTCTGTTTTTATTTGCAGTGGGGGTGACTAATTTTGGGTTTAGTTTAACTTAAAGACATTTGAATGTCGTGCATCAAAATTGAAATAGCAATCCATTCCAGGAACAATAATCTCGGGTAATTGTTTCGATATGCATCCATTTATTGGATTTTCTTTTGAAAATATACTGAATAATGATATTATCCAAAGTCTTCTAATCTCGGTAAGTTTGTGTGCATGATGATTGAATGGCATCGGGATATTTTATCTTAGCCAAGGTAAATTATCAATAATATATCTATTATGAGAGTTTGAGGTTTGCTACATCTGGTAAGAACTGATTGTAGGCAGAATATGTATGTATCAATGAATCATATGGCTTTTGTTTATTATTATAAACAAACGTCATTTGATCTGATGCCAGTTGCTATTGGAGGTCATATGATATTACATGCATATCTACATACTGTGCCTTTACCCGAAGTTACCCTTACTAATTGCAGACACTGTCATTCAACTGCTTCCTAAATTACACTTTCGTTTTTCGGTTAGCTTGCATTGACAGTTGCATAGATACAACGAATAAGTTATACCATGGAAGTACTATATCAATATGATACTTCCATGGTACTCCAAGCAGGTGCTATCTCTTAGGGATGACCCTGGGAACAGTATATCTAATAAGTTAATATATTAGTTTGTATGTTCCGGGATGACTTTAGTCAAATTATTTCGTTATGATGACTAAAAGTAAGATAACCCCCCATATCGGACACTCAGTGATCATTTACTTCCAGTTAAGGTATCAGTAAGGATTATGTCTTAATCATGTTATTATCTACAATACCAAATTATGCGATACTCTATAATGTATGCTTCCGTCTTAATTTCCATTTACGCCATCCTTAATTATTACGCAACTTCACTTATGAGTGTGGAATGTGACTGAGTTGCAAGTAGACAATCTAACATTCCTTGTTAAAACTGATGAACATAATTTAAGTAGTTGCTCCTGGGAGTAGTTGTAACGTGAAAGATAAAGATAAAGATATTTATTGGTTTAAAATCAAAATTTACAGATTGCTACATAATTTGACAAAAAACATTGGCTATATATAAACATACAAACACATATTTATCAACATTTATAAACATTTTTTTAAAATGTAAGGTGAAATAAACGTTGCACGCACACTGAGGTATAGAGAAATCCTACTGGCAAGAAAACAAGAACCAAGCAACAGTAGTAAAACTTAGACTGTCACTCGCAGATTAAGTCTTCGGAAATTAGATCCGCTCTTATATGTCAACGTTAAAGGAGAAGAAAGTTTAACATCCGCACATTATCAGATACTTTACTAACATCATGCAAATTTTTCGGACGATAAATTAGTCTCGCCAATCGAAGAACGCCGATGGACGGGCAAATGAAGAAAGATCCGAGATACAATGCGCATTTTAAGACAAACTTGAGAAAGGCGAAAAACGAATACATAATCGCTAAAACGCTTTCCATTGAAAACTCAAGGAAATCAATAAGATCAATATGTTCCATTAACTAATAAATTTGTTAAAAAATGAAGCATGTTTTTAACAGAAAGATATATTTCTTTCCCAAAATGTCTAAAACTATTTGTGAAAAAAAGGATTAATACATCAGTGGCAGTCTAATGTGTAAACTATAATTAAGCCTAAACATAAAATGAGTCCTCAATGCTAAAACCCATGCATAAATGACTTTGCCTATATATTCTACCTCTTAATACGTGTATCCACCCACCTCTGCCATTCTTTGTTTTATGCATGTCATTCTCTGTACCTTTGATTTTATATGGTGAACTATTGTACTCTTAACGGCATGAGCACGTTGGGTAATCAGATCAAAATGTTTATATACAATAGCTAGTTTCACATATAAAAAAAATAAGCATACGCTAAGATTCGAGGAAAGGGGATTTAACCGGCAAAAAGGGCAAAAACATCACCGACGTACCATGGTGAGAATTATTTTTTTACAAGGGTTTCCCAAAATGATTGGAATAAGGGGTCCTATTGTTTGTCATTAACCAAAGGACTATACTTTATTCTGCCAGGGTTATCACTAAGGTGGGTCCATGGGTCCTTCATTCATGAAAATATGAGTAAACTCATCGTTTTCAAAACTGGTTAGTCTGAAAAAACAGCGAGATGAAAAAAATGTTGTGTCAACTGAGCGCGAGAACCATTATTTTATAGCAAAAGTTTAACTGTAACATAAATTAGATGTCATTTTCGAACCTCGTTTTGTGATTCAAATGGAGATGAGTCATTGATAAATATTACAGCGATAGCATGTCTCCTTAATTCTCAATATGGAACTCGCCGTGGCCGTACAAGATGAGATCCTGGACTCGCCTTAAAAATATCCTTAATGAGAACCCTGAACTGCAATGCATTAGATAATACAGAAATCATCATTGGTGCAACTATGTAGTAAAAGTTCTGCCATCTTTCTGTAATGCATTGAAGTGATTTATAATATATAGCAATACCTTTATCTACTATCAAAATACACATCCTAAATCTCTTTTCTCCTATCTTCAAGATGACATGAATCGTTATGAAAAATCACGAGCGTTTATTATGTGTTATTTTTATCTATCGTTTCTGCTTTTATCGTAAAATGCACTTTCTAAATAGCTTTTCCAATGCTGTACTTATCGTGTATACATTTGTATGTCTAATTACACGTTTCAACACAAGTCTGGCAAAGAATCATCAGATCTTATCATTTCACTTACAAGCCAAACTTCTTATAAACACAATTTCAGAAGCTTTAAATTTACAAGAGAAATCGGTCAGTTTACACAAACAAAACATATCATTCTGTACATTTCTCAATTCTTATTTTTCTTTGCATCTGTCATCCTAGTTCATCTCGATAGACTTACCAAAATTTCAAAATATATTAATGTGTGTGTGTGTGTGTTTAGACCAGGACCAAACCAACCCCACCCCTCCTTAAAAAAGCTTCGGCAATCTCGCTGTGGTCAAAAGGTAACATGCACATTATGTTTGACCATGGAAGTATTATATTGACTTCCATATACTACTTCTATGGTTTGACTGACCTATATTTTCAACATCTTGTAAAAAATAATGCAAGTTGTACACAATTTGATTATAGAATCATATTCAAAACAGTGTGGTCCTGGCCATTGATTGACGACCTAAATTATCCCACTGACTGGGACAGATTAGGTGAACGTTTGTCGGTAACAATCAATGCTCACTATGTACTTGTTAAAAACACTGAATCTGTGGGGTCACCAAAGGTTCTCAGCACCTAAATAAAGCAATTCGAAAAACGAATCCGGAATAATACGATGTGTTGATTTATATTAATGATATGAATCAAAACATAAAGGTTATTCCTGAATAATTTTTTGAATAATTTTATTATTAAAGGCGTTAAGAACCTTTTGGTGACCCCACAGTTTAAATTCTATAATAAGTAAGAAGTGAGCAATGGTCGTTACAGACAAACGTTCACCTAATCTGTCCTAGTCAATGGAATAATTTAGGTCGTCAATCAATGGCCAGGACCACACTGTTTTGAATATGATTCTATTTTACTTCAAATCATATATTTTGAGTAGTAGTACCACCAAAGATGGCTGATGAATTACCTAACATGGTGATGTGACACAGTGTTTTGGTCATAATTTAAACTTAATTTCAACGGACTCAATTTCCTCTTTATATAGTGTTTATTTTCCGTTGTTAATGTTATATATTCAACTGTAAAAAATAAAAATATTAAAACATTCGGCAATCATTTTCCTCTTTCTATCTAATCATGTTTATAAAGTAAAAAGAAAAGTATAACGATTTTGTTTCATCTCTGTATCAAGAGTGTAAACATTTGTTTGTAATGTTTAAACTATTTGTGATAACGGCTGAATCATCTGGAATGCAAGAAAGTGTATTGTTGAATTTTCGATGTAGCAGTAAAGTAAACACTTGAGATTTAAATTAAAATCGAAGTGATGTGCATTAGAATGCAAGCGTGCATATTTTGAAAATAAACGCATTTTTTTCTTTCGAAGAGGTAACTAGAAACAGGTGTTTTGGGGGAAGATTATTTGTCGTGGTTCGACGGAGGCAATATTGACGAACGCGAACTGTTTCCGGCAGTAGCGTTGGCGGCGTCAACAATTGATCATGTCAGTTTAGGCAACAACAAAAAAATATGCCAGCAATATTTGGTATGCTGTTGTATTAACATTGGTGTATCTCATTTGCGTGGAAAATCTTTGGCTTTGCGCCTGAAGTCTTTGAAACATTGTGCATATGATATAGTTTTATATGTCAAAGTTTTGCCATTTCGATTTCAACCCGTAAGTTTGTATAAAGAAAATAGAAAAGTTTATTTTACTGTTGAACCTCGGTTTACTTTAAAGTTGAACCCAGGTTAAATAAAGTTTACTTTAAAGTTTAACCTTAGTTTATTCTACTATTGAACCTCAGTTTCTTTATCTGTTGAACCTAAGTTTATTTTACCGTTGAACCTCAGTTTCTTTTACTGCTGACCCTCGGGTTATTTTACTATTGAACCTCAGTTTCTTTATTGTTGTGTTGTTTTCTGATTAATACGAGAGCAATAATTTGAAATTTGACTTGGCTATAACAAATTGGTCTAGCTCAGAAGTACATAGGCGCTTCAATCTGATTAAAATTCAGATCTATCTGGAATATATGATGAGGATATCGACATCAGAGATCCATATTTTAATGATTGACAGGTACTTGTCTCTGATCTGAATTATATTAAGGTAGATATGGGTTTTTTTTCCGAGACAAGTGCCTGTTAGCTAGTATGGACGTTTTTGGCAGTTAAGACATGCGGGAGTATATTGTATTACGTAAACGAACATTATACAAAATTCATTAAGATAAACAAAAACTGCCTCCGCAAAAATGTGTTGTATTTACACGATGCACAATGAAGCTATTTATTACTTTTATACCCACAACGTGACGTGACCTTAGAGTTATCTTAGTTCAATTACGTATTAGATCCAGTCCTTATTTGGCAAATAATTTAAATGTACACTACAAAAAGGGATAAATATTTGGTAATATTTCATTCATAAAATAAAATCGTCACATTATTAGTCACGCGGTATTTTTTTAACCTGGGAAAGGTGTTTTTTAAGATTTACATAGTTGTATATATATCATAAACAATGTAGAGCAGTAAATTAAATAACTATAACGTATAAACCGCAGTATTTAGTAAGGTATGACATAATAAATAAACTAGAGGCTCTAAAGAGCCTGTGTCGCTCACCTTGGTTTATGTGAATATTAAACAAAGGAAGCAGATGGATTCATGACAAAATTGTGTTTTGGTGATGGTGATATGTTTGTAAATCTTACTTTACTGAACATTCTTGCTGCTTACAATTATCACTATCTATAATGAACTTGGCCCAGTAGTTTCTGTGGAAAATGTTACCGGTAGTAAAAATTACAAATTTTATGAAAATTGTTTAAAATTGACTATAAAGGACAATAACTCCTTAAGGGGTCAATTGACCATTTTGGTCGTATTAACTTATTTGTAAATCTTACTTTGCTGAACATTATTGTTGTTTACAGTTTATCTCTATCTATAATAATATTCAAGATAATAACCAAAAACAGCAAAATTTCCTTAAAATTACCAATTCAGGGACAACAACCCAACAACGGGTTCTTTGATTCATCTGAAAATTTCAGGGCAGATAGATCTTGACCTGATAAACAGTTTTATTTCGTCAGATTTGCTCTAAATGCTTTGGTTTTTGAGTTATAAGCCAAAATCTGCATTTCAGTCCTATGTTCTATTTTTAGCCATGGTGGCCATCTTGGTTGGTTTGGCGGGTCACGCCTCACATTTTTTAAACTAGATACCCCAGATATGATTGTTGCTAAGTTTGGATTAATTTTGCCCAGCAGTTTCAGGAGAAGATTTTTGTAAAAGATATATAAAATTTACGAAAATTGTTAAAAAATTGACTTTAAAGGGCAATAACTACTAATGGGGTCAAATGACCATTTTGCTCATGTTGACTTATTTGTAAATCTTACTTTGCTGGACATTATTGCTGTTAACAGTTTATCTCTATCTATAATAATATTCTAGATAATAACCAAAAACAGCAAAATTTCCTTAAAATTAGCAATTAAAGAGGCAGCAACCCAACAACGGGTTTTCAGATTCATCTGAAAATTTCAGGCCAGATAGATCTTGAACTGATAATCAATTTTAATTGTGTCAGATTTGCTCTAAATGCTTAGGTTTTTGAGTTATAAGCCAAAAACTGCGTTTTACCCCTATGTTCTATTTTTAGCAATGGCGGCCATCTTGGTTGGTTTGGCGAGTCACGCCGCACCTTTTTAAAACTATATACCCAAAAGATGAGTGTGGCCAAGTTTGGACTAATTTAGCCAAGCAGTTTCAGAGGAGAAGATTTTTGTAAAAGATATATAAAATTTACGAAAAATGGTTAAAAATTGACTTTAAAGGGCAATAACTCCTAAAGGGGTCAAATGACCATTTTGGTCACGTTGACTTATTTGTAAATCTTACTTTGCTGAACATTATTGCTGTTTACAGTTTATCTCTATCCATAATAAAATTCAAGAAAATAACCAAAAACAGCAAAATTTTCTTAAAATTACCAATTCAGGGGCAACAACCCAACAACGGGTTGTCCGATACATCTGAAAATTTCAGGGCAGATAGATCTTGACCTGATAAACAGTTTTATTTCTGTCAGATTTGCTCTAAATGCTTTGGTTTTTGAGTTATAAGCCAAAATCTGCATTTCAGTCCTATGTTCTATTTTTAGCCATGGTGGCCATCTTGGTTGGTTTGGCGGGTCACGCCAACTAGATACCCCAGATATGATTGTTGCTAAGTTTGGATTAATTTGGCCCAGCAGTTTCAGGAGAAGATTTTTGTAAAAGATATATAAAATTTACGAAAAATTGTTAAAAAATTGACTTTAAAGGGCAATAACTACTAATGGGGTCAAATGACCATTTTGCTCATGTTGACTTATTTGTAAATCTTACTTTGCTGGACATTATTGCTATTAACAGTTTATCTCTATCTATAATAATATTCAAGATAATAACCAAAAACAGCAAAATTTCCTTAAAATTAGCAATTAAAGAGGCAGCAACCCAACAACGGGTTTTCAGATTCATCTGAAAATTTCAGGGCAGATAGATCTTGAACTGATAATCAATTTTAATTGTGTCAGATTTGCTCTAAATGCTTAGGTTTTTGAGTTATAAGCCAAAAACTGCGTTTTACCCCTATGTTCTATTTTTAGCAATGGCGGCCATCTTGGTTGGTTTGGCGAGTCACGCCGCACCTTTTTAAAACTATATACCCAAAAGATGAGTGTGGCCAAGTTTGGACTAATTTAGCCAAGCAGTTTCAGAGGAGAAGATTTTTGTAAAAGATATATAAAATTTACGAAAAATGGTTAAAAATTGACTTTAAAGGGCAATAACTCCTAAAGGGGTCAAATGACCATTTTGGTCACGTTGACTTATTGTAAATCTTACTTTGCTGAACATTATTGCTGTTTACAGTTTATCTCTATCTATAATAAAATTCAAGAAAATAACCAAAAACAGCAAAATTTCCCTAAAATTACCAATTCAGGGGCAACAACCCAACAACGGGTTGTCCGATACATCTGAAAATTCCAGGGCAGATAGATCTTGACATGATAAACAACTTCTCCATGTCGGATTTGCTCTAAATGCCTTTTTAGAGTTATAAGCCAAAAACTGCATTTTACCCCTATGTAGTTTTTTTAGCCATGGCGGCCAACTTGGCTGGTTTTGAGGGTCACGTCACACATTTTTTAAACTAGATACCCCAATGATGATTGTGGCCAAGTTTGGTTAAATTTGGCCCAGTAGTTTCAGAGGAGAAGATTTTTGTAAAAGTTAACGACGACGGACGACGACGACGACGGACGATGAACGACGGTCGCCGGACGCCAAGTGATGAGAAAAGCTTACTTGGCCCTTCGGGCCAGGTGAGCTAAAAAGCAGTTATTATATGCATTAATAAAAACCCGAGTAAATAAAACTTGAAAAGGGGGAGGCGAACGGTATATTTTCAATTTCTGTTACATTGACTGATTCAACAATCAGAAATCAAGTTAGATCATGCATTTTACATCGATTGCCGACTTCATTTTTACATTTTTTCTCTCAGTGGAACTCAAGAAATGATTTTTTGTTTACAAAATTATACATTTCCGGTAGCCTCGTAAAATAAAACCCATAAGTACGCTGTAGATATAAAGCACTGAACAGCTAAACACAGGACACTTGTTACATGAATTTTGTTTTGTTACAAGGCGGATACATAATAGGATAGAAATAGCTATTCACAAGTCATTATATAAGTAGGTTGTTCTTGAAATTACCTGCAGTGTGTGACGACCAGGATGTAGGGCGGAAGATTTGGACTGCCACTGGAATACAAAGGTATATGTTGGAGGGCAACCCATATATTAACTCATGCAAGGCCACATACGGCCATCTCAAATAGATGTTGCAATCCCACTTCTATGACATGCAAAGAGCGCTGAGAACGCGAGATGCATTTCAATGATGATACACAGCTTAATCAAATAATTAAACTATACAACTTTAATAATTCTAACCGGACGTAGCAGCGAATTTATACAAAATATTCTTCTGCAATGAATTACGAGCCCATTCATTGTTGACATCAATATAGATATCTCCATTTTCATATACTAGTATATGCAAGGCCCATACAATAATTCCTTGCATGGTTACATTACACTGACCGCAACACTTGCAGACGGGACAAGGGGTCCCGCGTATGTTCTTTGTTATCTTAGACAGAAGCTAACACAAGACGAACAGTTATTTCTGTCAGAGAGCTATTTTGATTCTATTGACAATCAATTTTAAAATACATATTTAGTCATAGGATAGGCATTTAAAGGAAATGTAAATACGAATTAATAAATGTTAAGTTAATGAATAAATAAACATTATCAAATTAAATCATTTAACCTCTACTTTATGTGGAATTTTAATATTGACTTTGATATTTTAATTTTACAGTTAGGATTCCGATATGTCACAAGTTATTTATATAAGTTCATGAAGTTTTAAAAGGGAATGTAACTCTCGATGTATGCAGAGCTTCTTGCAAATAGTCGGATGGAAAGTTTTGGATTGCATGGTCTTGTATGGTGATATGATTTTAAGGTTTTGCTAGAGAACTTCTGCGTTAATCATAATGTGATAAAATTATAATTCTTGTATTGTGACCGAGGTCAATTAAAAAATAGGGTATGTGGTTCATAAATGTTTCCCTTTTTTTTTTTAAATATACATTTGTTATTAGATCATTGGGTTTCCTGTTTGAATGATTGTATACCAGTGGCGGATCCAGGAATTATCATAAGTGGGGGCCCACTGACTGACCTAAGAGGGTGCCCACTTCAGTCACGCTTCAGTGATTCCCTATATAAACAACCAAATTTTTTCCCAAAAAGGGGGGGCCCGCCCCCCCCCCCCCCCTTAATCCGCCTCTGTATACTACTATATAGTCATTTTTTTTTTTATCTTTATAGTCTTCTGTTCGGTCTGTGCCAAGGCCAACACTTTGACCTATAAATGGTTTACTTTTACAAATTATGACTTAGCTAGAGAGTTGTCTCATTGGCACTCATACCAGATCTGTACACATGGTGGGCCGATTAATAATATATATAGTTGAGGAAATTTGTACTAAACCCAATCCACTTTGTACAATTTTAATATCCTTTCAAAGCTGGACGTGGCAGTTCGAGTACACAACTCTGTACATATCATTAGGAACATGTATCTGAGTATATCTCCTCTTTCCCCAAAAAGGGGAGAATAGGAAACATTTAAAACCGTATACCATTGTAGAGGTATGTTCCAATAATGTCCTATCCGAAATCACAAAAAGATAATGTGAAACATATAAATTCAAAGATTCAAATAGATTTGTTTAGGTTCACGTCCAAATTCAGTCTACGGAAGATGTTCTTGGCTCTTTCGATATCATTTGACTTGGTAAATAAATTGTTATAGAAATATCTCATCTGTCAACCTCCATATAAAGAGTAGTAAGGCAAACCAAGGAATCATTAGTATAGCAACCCATCAGCAAAAGATGTACAAATGTCCATTCAAATTATACTGACATTTAACCTTGACCTACATTTTACATTTCACTGATCTTTAATAACGTCCTAGTTCGTTTCTAAATATGTTGACCATATCAGATGGATTTAGGCACTACGTGTGATCCTGTGTGTGTAAAAGCTTTACAACCAAAGACATCTATATTCTCCTATTTCAAGTTACTATATATCTTCAGTTCTTGGAAAATGAGAAATATGAACCTTGTATAAGAATCGAAACAAGATGGGATATATAGTTCTATTCAGGTAAACACTACTTTTACTCGACTGACATGGGTACCTTTTTACATACATGTCACACATTAATACTTGATGTTTGTCTTTGGCAATCCTCACTTTTAAATTCTACTTTTGGTCCAATTATGAGAGGGGAAACATTAAGTTCACCGGCAAACTAAGGATATCACATTCCGAATCCGTCCTTTTCAATTTCACTGATCTATACAAGTTTCACATGAGATTCGATTACATGTAAATACCTGACGATAACCCTACTAAATTCCTTCCTTTTTGTAATGTTAACCGTTTATATATCGATCTTCTTCTGTCTCATATTTTTTTTCAACAACTTATAGAGAAAAAGTAACATTTTACCTGTATGTATATATATAATTGTAAATTCTTTCACGTGAAGATTAAACGGTCTTGTCATGTTTCTTACAAATTCTTTCAAGTTGTAATTGTCAATTAAATTGAATCAAATATTTTATTTAGCAGACGGTGCAGGAAGTTTTATTACAAGTTTAATGGCGATCTTAACAAGATAATCAAGTCCTGAAGGTAAATATTTTGTATTTTATTGAAATGTGTTGAACTTTAAAAAAAATCGTTCATCGAACGAGCACTTGCATAATGCATGAAGTGACAAAATGGTTAGGTTTACGTAGTTTTTAACGCCGTTTCAATGTTTCTGTGCAGTCAGTGGCAACTCAAGGTCTTTCCGTTAAAAAGAAAGGGGACCAACTAAAAATTGCAATACAAAAGTGGCACCATGCACTCCCTGGTTGGTCTGTTCCTTGCTTCGTACTAGACCAAAAAAATCTGAGCGACCGATTTTTAACGTTCTGGTTCTCATGGTAACAGTCCAATCCTTCCCGGAAGAATCAGTTTGCAATTAAACTTGCCAATCGTTTGTTTTATTCGTTAAAGCCACTTGCTTGCCGAAGAAACAGCAAATACCAATGTGTAAGTCATGTTTCACCCGGTCGGGGATAAAACTACCCGTGATGCAACATGAAATTATCGAGGCCGGGTATAGCGAATCAACTTCAGAAAGTTTTCTAGTCTATACTATAAGTATGTCCTCTTTCATTTAGATTTGTAGACGTCAGTGATCACTTTTTGTGGGAAGAGGGCCAAAAGCATCGTTTGCCTCAGATATACTTTTCAGTGAAAGGTGCCAGTTGCCCTTTTTACCCCCACCCATGCCGACAAGATATTGAAACGAAAAGAAGAAGGTTCCTTCGTAATGACATGTTAGTAAGAGCTGTATTAACACAAAATACATTTTTCTGTGCAATTGTAAAAGTTGAAGATTTTAAAGTGATGTTTTAAATGTAATGGGATAATACACAGTAAATACTTCAAAAATGTAATTGGAAATCTCAAGTAGAAGATGTTTGAACTTTAGTACACAGTCTGAACTTAAGATTGCTTTTCCGTTATATTTCTTTTTTCTAATTTCAAGCGTCAAATATGGGAGAGGAGTTTTGATACGTGTAATTGAAATTAAATATATGTTTAAACCATACCTTTTTCTAAAATACATTTCAAATAAGACTGTTCTGATCAGAAATCAGTAAATAGGAATAAAGTTTCTATTGTGGTATGTATAATTTTATTCACAAAGAAACGGCCGAAAACAGAAAACTTAATGAAAGAAATATTTTTATGTGTATGATGTGCATATGATGTTAATAATATTTAAGTAAGGTTAAAAAGTCCACGTGTAGGTGCTCCTACTTTCAGAAGGAGAATGCACATAAGTAAATGATGATCTGTAGCTTCTGGGCATCCAAGCTCCCTCCACCAATAAAAAATTACGGATACGAAATAATTAATAGTGCTGAATTGACGTTTATCTCTATCTGACAGTTTCGTCAATTCATTTGTAAGATTATCATAACGGCTAACAACATCCAAAGATTAGTTTCGGATAATAGGACGATAGGTCGGGTCGATCCGATACACGAAGCTTAAAAAGGCAAACAGATACACCTTAAATTAATTAGTATCAGTTTTTGAACGCACGATTTACTAACTGTATAAAAATGTGGTATTATTGCCAATGAGACAAATGACCAAAAATGACACAGACATTAACAACTATAGTTCATCGTAAGGCCTTCAACAATGAGCAAAGCCCATACCGCATAGTCAGCTATAATAGGCTCCGATAAGACAATGTAAAACAATTCAAACGAGAAAGCTAACGGCCTTATTTATGTAAAAAAGAAATGATCGAAAAACAAATATGTAACACATAAACAAACGACAACCACTGAATTTACAGGCTCCTGACTTGGGACAGGCACGTACATAAATAATGTGGCGGGGTTAAACATGTTAGCGGGATCCCAACCCTCCCCTAACCTGGGACAGTGGTATAACACTACAACATAAGAACGAACTATACAAATCAGTTGAAAAAGGCTTTACTCATCAGATGGAGAAAAAAAAGTGTCGATATCACAGCGGGTTAGTCCCCATGGGAATCATCGGAACAGTAGGCAATGCTCCGACACGATTTATAACATATTTTTCTAAAATTTAATTTTACAAGATGGGTTTGGCTATTATGCTTTGGGTATTTTTGTCATTAAAATGATTTCAAATTTCAAATTTCAATTGATTTTTATGGATCCGTCAATATCTTATATAAAGTAAGAGCTACAGCAAATATATATGTAGTTAGGGAGACTGTGATAATTGTTTCGATCTTTAATATAGTAACACTACAATTAAATCTCAGTAAAAAAAATAAAGATTGGTTCAATGTCTGGTTTATTTCGTCCATTTAATCCCTTTTTGTATGATAAAAACTACAGATAAACACCTGAGAAGGGAATTTTATAACTTGACAGGAGTAAGATCGTAAAATATTGTGCTTGATATACAATTTCTTGGAAATTTGAAAAGCTGCGTGCAAATAGTTTGCACAACCTAAGGGATTTGCACAACCTCTGCCAAATCTGTTCTGAGCAATTTAGAGAAAAAAAAGCATTCATATTCGGACCAAGATGAGAAGGATTATTTCAAGTTGGCCGCATCTGACCCTAAGCTATATTTACTCCTTCTAAATCAATAATGTACGATTTACAGCGAAAATTGTAAGTGATGGGTTAGATTAAACTGAGTTGCTGTTACAGAAAACAAATCATAAAGCACCTGAAAGAATATATCATTAATCTGACTTCACAATTAGTATTGTCCTTTTTAAACTCTTTTTGTTTATAGAATAAGGGGAATCATCTATTTAACAAGGTTATCATCAAATGATTTGACAAGTAATATTATCACTATGTGATCGAAATGAAAATCAGTTATTTATTATTATATGTGAACAGATAAACATCCCATTTAAAAATTAAGTGAGATTACTAATATCAATCAATTGTCCCTTTGAACCTCTTTCCTTTAAAACTGATTATACCAATCCTTAAAAGCAAAGACAAAAAGCAAGACAAAACACTTAAAATAAACTGATTTTGTCTTTGGCGGCCTAAATGCCAGATGACCTTCACTGTAGGTGACCAATGATCCATTTTCAAAATGTATCTTTAGATCGATATGCAATCAAAACCATATGAGAGAAAACACTGACGCGTGCCTCTGACTCGCGCTGTGAACATGTGGCTTTATTTAGTACGGTGTTTATGGATTACAAATGATAATTACATATAAGTTAATCTTTCATCATATATGACTTATTATTACAACATAAATAAGTCTGCACGTTTTACTTTTTAAAGATGTCAAAAAGTCATTGGTTTTACATGTCTATAATATGTTTCATTTGTCATCTAATTGTAAGAGTGAACAAAATGAGATTAAAAGGTAATCTAAATGATAAAATAAATAAACAAATAAACAAATGCAAAGAAAAAAAAAGAACTTTGAAAAAAGAACAGATCCGATATGAATGGTAAATGTACATACTCTTGAAAATTAAAGGTGGTCAAAGACATAAACAAAATCTTATGGTATGGATATCCGTAGTAAAATGTACAATCACATATTTTAACAACAATTGCTATTCACTTTGACTCCAGTGACCATTCGCTTATAGATTTAAAAAAAATAACAATGGTAATTTTAATGAACGCTTTCTTGATTTTAAGACCTCAAAGAAAACATCATACATAAACTGACGGGGTCATATTAAGGACATTCCAAGTTTAATCACAGTTCTTCGGATTCGCTCGCTTTTTTGGCATGATTTTTAAAATATGCATTCGAGATTCAAAAGCATATGAATTTTGCTCTCTTAACTCATTTTTTGAAGATATTAAAAAGTCAAAAGCACAAGCATTTAATTGGTGTGGCCAAAGTTTAATTGTTTCAACTAAAAAGTAAGCTTTTGTTGTCTCACTCTGCTCTTTTGACTGGTTGCTTTCTCGTTAACACACTCCTATTTCCATTTTCAACAAATTTGAAAAATAAATAATAGCTTTGAATTAGATACAAGTGATACAAATCAAAAGCTTGATCTTTTTTTTTTTTTTTATCTATTTTGTAATTTGAAAATAAGTAATAGCTATCCGAAATAATACAATGGATTGAAAGATTTTGTTACAATGCTTACCAAACACATTTATTTTTTTAAATTTGAAAATTAAGCTATGAATAATGCAAGTGATTTTAAAAAAGAGACTTTGAAATCTTTAATTGGGTGGGACACTATTACAGAAATACCATAAGATGTAAGTAAAACATCTATGCTTGAACCGACTCATATCAATAATACAATAACTGATTAGAAAAGTATAGTTTCCTCATCTGTAACCATGGCATTCGGAAACTTTTACTTCGGGTTTATAGTTCTCGTTTTACATATATATCTTGTGTTATTTAAAATAACCCATGTAAGATAAGTTCATTTTCTAACAAGGGCATGATACAAAATTAGATATATCAGCAATTTATGACATTCCATATGCTAGGTAATTAATAAATCTGTAGTCAATGGGGGTGAAAACTCAATAATCAACGATCAGATCAAAATTCGGTTACTGTTAATTAAGTTGATAATCCTTCGTAACAAACCTACACACCCCCATGAAAAAGTCTGCGATGCCTTGCGCGTCGTCTGCCTTCACCAAAGATGGTTGTAATCTTATCGCTTCGCTTGAACAGACGAACCACATGGGGGATTCCGATCGTCAATAACACACCCTCCGATAGGCCGATTTGGCACATTCCGTCAGAATCTCTTTCTCAATTTAGTTGGCAACAACCTTGACTGTTTACTTCGGCACAGCATCTTTCGACTTGAGTGGAGCGAGGTCTAGAAAAGCAGGAGTCTCAGTCAGTCAATACAGCTCTCGTCTGCAGATTAGTCAAGCCAATTCCCTTCGCTTTTTTATTCTTTTGTTTTGTGTTTAGTAACCACACTACAAAAAACTATCAATATGGATGCTATCAAGAAGAAGATGGTTGCCATGAAAATGGAAAAGGAAAATGCTCTTGATAGAGCTGAACAATTGGAACAAAAACTGAGGGAGACCGAGGAAGCGAAGGCCAAGGTAAAATATAGATTTCAAAGCTTTATTGTGTTTTACAAATTTGTTGCAAAATCGTGGTTATTCGCGAAAATCGGAAGCTTCTTCTGAACTTTTTCATTGTTCGATCGTAAATGTGACTTAATGATTAAATTCTCAATACGGAATATGTGTTCTATAGTGTATTTAATATGAAAATGTGGATATGTAACGTATATTTAACAATTTATAAGGTAAAACGATGGACTTTGATGTATACATGCAGTATCCTGATGCTTGTTAAAGGATCTTTACTCTCGTCAGGAGTATAAAACATATGGATATTAAACATGGAATCCGTGTTCTGTATATGATGTAATATAATGCATAACATGAACCCATCCTGAAATGCTGATTATCACTTTTTGTTGGGAAACATTCCAAACATCGTAACGGTAGAGACGCCATCTTGAAATATGAAACCAATACATTTTAAAAATAGAATCTTGTAGGATGCAGTGCTATGCACCCGAAAATCTTACTCTTATTAGGAATCGAAACATTTTCTCATACCACTTTCTGTTTCAAATATTTCAATTTTAATTTGCATGAGCTTGTCTGTTTCATGTTGTATGAGCTCGTCATCATGTAGCATCAGCTTTTTAATAAAATCGTCTTGGTCTTGGTCTGTAGTTTCTATACTGTTTTGTATACTATAGTATAATCTATACTTGTCATAAAAAAAATCTTTTATATAAAACTTATTTTGGAAAGAGTTAAATATTCATAACTAAAATATGCATTTGTACTTGAGAAGTCGTAGATTTCATGTTACGGGTGGTGGGTTTTATAAGGGGGAATGCATGCGCACAGTTCGCAAAATATACGAGAAAAAAACTTCTTTACTCATAAAAAAATATGAAATATTAAAAACAAACTGGAAATTGGTTGCACTTACTACAAGAACTCAGTAACAAAAAAAAAATATTTCGACGAAAAGAAATTCACGAGGTCAAATACTTTCAAAATTCATCTTACCAGTATTATACTAATAGTTTGATCTTTTTTTCATGTCAGACCAGTTCTTTTTCATAATATATACGAGATATTGCTATTGAAACTAATACAATCAATTCTTTTCATCATAGTTTGATACTTACTGTTTTCAGGGAAATGTGAAATAATGGAATATTTCGAGTTTTATTTAATAAAAATTATTGCATTTCAGATTGAAGATGACTACAATTCCCTACAGAAAAAGAGTATACAGACGGAAAACGATTTAGATAATACACAAACACAGTTACAAGATGTTCAAGCCAAATACGAAACGACGGAAAAACAAATTGCTGAGGTAAGGATCCTCCTATGCAAACATTTTACGACAGTGTGAAAACGCACAGAAAATAGGACACAAGTTTTCAATACTCTACCTCTTAAAATGAAAACAATTTATTTATAAAATTTAAATCTAATTTCATTTAATATTTTTAGACAGATGATTTTGTTTATTGTAGTTTTATGGTTTAATTTTCGAACAGTTGTGACAATTTGTTACGTCTGGTTCGCGTACAACAACATTCTGAATTAAAATTTATTAATTATAATATATAAATCAACTGAAATTAAACAAGAGTATATAAACTTGTGTCAAAACTTTTTTCCTCATCATTACCAATAATCAACTTAAAGGCTTTTTTAAGCGCATGGCTTGCATTAAATGTGTTGTTATACATATCTCTTTTAACATCTGTTTTTTCTTACATTCTGATCTTATTAACGACTTTCTTCATGAGTGTACTATCTCACCACACGTGTATAAGATATGTGTATTGCTCCGGTAACAAATTACCTATTCATAATGTGTTGTGTGACGTCATCAATACCTGATATGGAAATGCAGTGATGGAATGCAGCGCTACTCAGAGGATAACTACGTATCGGCTGTGCTATCAATTAACTATCACCCCGTTTCAACTTCGATTTGTTTACATTTGTATTCAAATTTAATAAAATGAAAATAAATACTATTGAATTAGTTTAATACTGAGATCGAAACATTTGAAAGTTTAAAAAATTTATTAGTGCAAATTTGACTTTAGGATTATGCTATCGAAGAAGAAAAGTCATTGGATTTAACGATGAATGATCAATTCCAATCGGAAAAAGATTTAACGGACATGGTTCAACTATCTCAAGATTCTGTATGTTCTTATCAACTCTCTCAGGACTCGGTACAATCTAATTTGTCACAGGATTTTACGTCAGAACTTTTAGGAGGCGAAAGTGTAAACGAACCCGAGAAAAAAGTTCGGAAGAAAAAAACAGGAACTAAAAAAGTTAGGAAGAAAAAGGCGGAACAACTTGACGATGAAACGGGTGAGGCCGCAGATAAACCGAAGAAAAAAAAGAAAAAAATCAAAATTACAAAACGACCTGAACCTGAAGGTGGCAATGCACCACAACATAGTTGTAATCCTATGACAGAATTTGACCGAGTTATTTATAGTAATGAACCTTTGTTTTCGGATATGGAACTCTCGGACCATGAAACATCAAACGATGTTCCCGAACGACCAACACGGACACCCAGACCCGGTGGGGCAATGATTCCTTGTCTCCAGTTAGGAATGCATTCAAACACTATGATTAAATTTGCGATCATTGGAAGTGAAATTCAAAATTTATTGCGGGTGTCTTTAATTAGGGTATGGTATAATGAATAAAAGAGTTGCATGAACCTGCATGATGTTTACATAGCTTAAGAAGTGTATGTCAGCTTATTTTTACACAACTTTGACGTTCAAGATAGATCGGTGACACGACAACTTTGACGTTCAAGATAGATGTTTCAAAACATAAGAACCTGTAAAAATTAAACAATGTTATCTGGGGTGAAGCATTAACGAAATGTTTAGAACTTCAGCCTCCCATTACCCTCTACATGCACTGCATACACATCATAGTCGGTAAACTTTAAATGTTTAAATGTCAAAACTCCAAATTGCTTTAATAATAACTAAACTGCTCAATTTAACCGTTAAAAATAGATGCAAGTTTAATGTCACACACATGTATAACTGATTGTGTATACATGTATTTACACATTTTTGTCTAAAACCTATTCTTATCGCACACTGCACGTGCATTTCTACATTGATACACTAATTGGCGCATCCATATATAGATGCTAGGGGTAATGAACCTGTTCACATGGAAACGTATAGCTGCTATGCTTCCTGTAATTACACACAAAAACCTGTTAATTACTTACTTTGATACATTTACCTTGTGTCTGTTACACTTTAAATTCAATTATTTCCATTTTATCAATATTTAAAAATGAATAAACCAGGGATATTTTTCAAACAGGACTTCGTTCTATCAGTTTATTATTAAAATGTTTTGAGCGTCAAATTATACTAGTATTTAATTATGATGTTAGGTTACACTTGTCTTAAAACTGAACAATTTATTTTTCCATTTATACAAATTCTAAAGTTACCAATTACAAAGTTTATTTTTTTATCAATAGAAATAGTTAAAACCCTGGTTGATTGTTATAAATTATTTTTTCAACTGTACTTGAAATGCCCCAAAAGTGCAATATTATCAATTACACCTGTCTCGCCTTTAACGTAACAAAATCTTATTTACCTGTTTTAAGGATGGATTCCATGTTGTAATTATTTACTATATTTCATATAATTTTAATTGTCAACAACGTGTAAAAACTTATCAAAATGAAAGTAAAAGTAAGACGTTATTACCATATTTGGATTTAATGTAATCTGCCGTAAGGGGATAAGCAATTGAGTAAACAGCACAGGTGTCTCATTTTAGGTCAAATGACTCGTAGTGCGACATTTGAATGTGTATCCCTTTGCGTAAGAATATAGATATTTTAACCACGTAACGGTTGTGATTGTGGTATCCGTCAAGGACAATTTTATTTAATAATCAGTTTCAATTTTACATACAAACCGAGTAGCTGCTTTAAAAAACATAGCGATAGAAACACCGAAGACCTACATTGAGTCGAAGTGATAAAAATTATAGTGGAGTAATACGGTCAAGAAAGATCGGAGTGGAATTCATTGACAAGAGAAAAATTTAAAGTTTAATATTTTCAAAATGTCCGTAAAAGCAGGTGGCGGGGCATTGAATGCTCTTAAGGAGAAAATGCAACATTTAAGAGACGAGAATGAAAAGTTAAAAGATGATTTAGAAGAAAAATCAGCACAACTAGAGTTTTCTCAACGGACCATAGACACCGTAGGTGTTGCCTTCATTTCCGCTTTAGAGTTTTATAGTTGTAAAAGCTTTATATGTGTATTTCTTATTGGATTATCTTTAAGGAATATTTGTTAGCATGCATATCAAATTACAAGTGGATTATATATGTTCTTTGCGGAGAAATGGGACTAATTATTCATGACCGGGCAAGTACCGGCTTCTTCCCAAGTATGGTATGGCGGATATACAAAGGGAGATCACTCTAAATTAATAATTCCACATAATTGAAATACTTTCGATAATTTTTGGAGAAAACGAAATTGTTGTCTTCAATATTTTATGAAATAATACATTATATATTCTATGGCCTAAACATCTTACATTGTTAACACATTAGTGTAAAATATAGGTGCACAATATCAGAACTTGATCCAAATGCTAATGTTTATGATTCATCCTCCATTTACATGTACATAATTTTGTAGATGTACAAAAGTTAATAACTTAATAAGGGTAAAGATGTATCCAGGTTGAAAATTACTTTGTCCAGTCTAAAAGAAGACAGGTAATTGCAAACATATGCAATTACTTTATTCTTCGAAGATATCAATTTTAAGGGCTATTATTCAAATTGACACCAAGGCAAATTAGTTCTTAAAATTATAGCATACACAATTATTAAGTATTGTATGATGGCACTTTTAATCTAAAAGCTATCCCCCAATGTAGCCCCCTTTTTAGCAGCACCTGTAATTTCTTTGATATCTTGGTACAAATTGATAACTTTATTTACTTTGAGATATGATCACATAATGTCTATGCTATTAAAACTTTCACTATTTAAACCATCAGTATCTTATCAGGCCCTAACATTATAGGACATTGTTTTAAATTGTTCCACAATTATATGTAATCACAGGTATACACTATGTTATAAAATTTATGATAGTTATCAACAAATATTGACAATGTCATTAAAAGTACACAAAAAGCACATAATGTCATAAATGTTGTGTACAATATATACATTGTGTATAATACATTGTATATATTGTTCTCTATTGCAGACTTTATTAAAGATTCTGGGCTTTTATATATATTACAGACAGTTGCTACTGTTGACCTTATGAAATGCACTTTTAAACAATATTTTTGCTAATATAGAAAATTTAAGATTTTCCTGTAAATAACTCTTAAAACATACTTATTCCTTCAAAGAGAAATACAATAAAACTTATGAAATTGAGTAAGGGGAAACAAAAATTTCTTTCATTTGTTGCTTTTAAATGTTTGATTTTGTAATATTTTCTTTAAAGGCACCTTCTTTAAAAGTTATGCAAAGTTCACCATTTAAAATCAGACAAATAAGGCATTTTGTACAACTTAGAAATGATTAAACCAAGGGCAATCCTTTCCATATCAGTGGGAAAACCACAGACATTCTCAAAATGCATGAGTGATTTGTTAAAATATGTGTAGTATGAACACACACTTCCTGTGCAAAACATTTATTTAAACATGGGTTTTCATCATACCTTGATCACCACACCTTTATATATAATATTTATAGATATAATATTGTCATATCATATTTCAATAGACAGAGACAGTTGGAGAGGTTTTTAATCATTTAAGTGTTTTCAATTGTAACTGCTACTTAAATAATGAGGACAAAGTGAATTCCAGTCATAACTTTACCTAGATATACCTTAATGACTACTGATGCATAACATGTTTTGTCAGCTAAAAAAGTTACAACTGGTCAAATTCCTTTAACAAAAAAAATGAATATTATAAACAGATACCTTGAGGGATATTATGCAGATAAGAATCAAGGGGATTTTGTTAATTTGTTTACAAATTTTAAAGATAACAAAAAAGCTATTATTAAATTGTATAAATTGTATGCAAAATTTTAAATGAAATCTTATGCAGTTAATAATCAGAAAACCCTATAAGCTAACATTCCCATGTACATGAACTGAGAAACAGATTAATTTTTAGATGAGATTTAGTATATAATTTTATTTTCTTCTATAAAACTTTTTCTTAATTTACTATGTCATGTATGTGGAATATAACTGTAAACATTTTAAATACCAGTCAATGTCTTTTACTAGTAGTACAATGTATCAAATTCCTTTTAATAGTTCATAAATATTGAAAAAATCACATAGGTAATAATTACAAACACATGAAATGATTTATCAACTTCTCTAACAATACATGCAGTACCCATAGATGAAGATGATGACTCATGCAACTTTAAATTGGGCGTAGACATTTTAATACTACCATAAACTAATTGTTTGTTTAAATTTAATTTGCACTTAAACAGTAAAATAGTGCAGTGTAAGCTGTTTTAAGAGATCTCATGTTGTTTACCTATATAAAGTCATTCTGTCATTTCAAACCTAATTCAGCCTTTATAAAAATGCATCTTGTGTGCAAATTTGTGTAATAAATTGCTAATTGTGACATGAATTAAATACCTCCTGTA
This sequence comes from Mytilus trossulus, assembly GCF_036588685.1. NCBI lineage: Eukaryota > Metazoa > Mollusca > Bivalvia > Mytilida > Mytilidae > Mytilus > Mytilus trossulus. The sequence goes on along the minus strand of NC_086376.1, from coordinate 78,663,218 downwards.
TTGATGTATTTATGAGGTTCAACTACCAAAATTGTGCATGTAGGTTACAAAACAGTTAAACCTGTTATTTTCTTAACAAACTTCCCTTTAACTGGATATGTTGAAATGAAATTTGAATGTTACATTTTAAACTGAAATTGATCGATGCTGCCCATAGATACATGTTACACATATCATTGAACATGATTTAACAGCTACATGCATGTATGTTCTGAAAGCTCCAAGACTACATTTTATTCATGTATATACATGTACATGTACATGTAGCTGATCATGCAACGACCTAAATAAAAACCTTGATAAGAAAGTCATGAACCTAAGGGATATAAAACAGTTTTAAGTCTATTAGTTATTTTTGATTGGTTTCACTGTATAAATGACTGTAAGGTTATTTGTCTGATTCGTATATTGATATATTTGATATAGATCTAACTTGTATCTTTATGAAGACATGGATCATATATTACAATGTTCTAAGAGTGACAAACATAACACAGTTTAAATTGTTACTTTATGTTGATCAACCCCCATGTAAATAGATTGATGGATGGGGCCACTAAACTTTATAGTTTGCATTGTAATGTAGATGTAGATATTTATATTGACTGACATCTATGTGTATTTATATTTAATTGGTTTGAGGTCTGATCAAATTTGTTATACAAAATGTAAATTGCTAGAGTCAATTCTATGCAAATAATGTGGTATATGAGCAATGATGAGTGTGTGATTTGTCCCGTTGTATGAGTAAAAACAGGATGTTAAACAATTTGTTAACCTCAAAAAGTTTCATATTATTTTGTTAAAAAAGCTATAAGTTTGTTATCAAGTTATGGTTAAATTCTCATGTTGTAGTTAGATTGTCCATTAATAGTTGAAAAATGACAGCTTAGAAATTTATATAAAGCAATGTTTTTGTCATTAAGAAAAGGTACATCTCCCCTACAATTCAGTTTCAAACAAAGTTTTATAAAAGAAGTTTGTTTAGAAAAAGGTCATTCATGTTGTAGTATGTATACAAATACATCTGACATTAAACTGTAGTTTTGATTATAAATGTATATTGATCATTTCACTTTAACTGGAAAGTTTGACATCAAACTGTTCAACCCATGAAAATAATTATATTAATTCTACATAATGGTACACTTTGTTATAAATCAGCAGGAAGACTGAAACATACAATGTATGTACAAAATATTAAAAAAAGTATATTATAAGAATAAAATGAACATATAAATACATGTAGTATCCATATTTTATTGTTAGTTAAAGAATTGAACATGTATGCTTAATATGGTTTTGCTGTAAATTTCAGCATGAACAAGAAATCCAAAGTTTAACAAGAAAAATCAGTATGTTAGAGGAAGATATTATGAAATCTGAGGAACGATACATAACAGCAGCATCTAAATTAGAGGAAGCATCAAAGGCTGCAGATGAGAGTGAAAGGTATATATCATTCTTTTAGCCATACCAACATCATATTGTGTATCTGTTGCCTACGCAGACTTGAAAAAAAGGGGGGGTAAAGTTCTCAAAGGTGCAAATGTCAAAATAATGATATTGTCTTGCAAAAATACTTTCAAAATAGAAAAGAGTATTGGTTCAAATACATGTACTTGGTGGGTGGGATGAAATCTTTCTAAATATACTCTGGTAATGTGGTACAAGGATTGGGAATAGATTTAAGTATGGATATTTGTTGTTGATATGGCTAACACAAGACAAGGTTACATTCATATATTGCTATATTACTTAACAACAGCAAACCCAAGATGTTTTAAAAGAAAATGAAAAAATAAAGCATTTACATTTGCATTTGTCACATTATAAACAGTAATTTAACAACTTGGGTTGCTGTTACATTGAATGATCAACTACACTTTCATTCATACTTGGTCATGTTGGTATACCATATTTTGCATTTAATATATTCATTTATTATATATATCATGTAGCAGTTTTATGAATTCCTTTTTTTCTTGGTGTACCATTATTGAGCATTCGCAAAATTACTAAACTAAGAACTTTAAGTGAAAAGCACATTCTGAGTTGTTTAGTTTGAAATAAGAAAACAACGAAATTTTTATATTCGCCTTTCAATTAAATATTTTTGAAATAACAAACGAATGGTACCCAAGAAATGAAAGAAGTTTATAAATCTACTATCTTTACTTCTGTGTGGTTGTCTGTACTGAAATTTAATATCTATCATGGCTTTAACAACTATCATTTATTAGAAATGTAAAGAAACATCAACTTTTTGTACATGTTTGGAATAAATTTAAAACTCGTAAAAAGATCAGGTTCAAAGTCTGATAGATAACATTTAAAGTACAGATTTCCACAAAAGCAAACTGGCTGTTCATAAGTATTTCTATGGGGAATTCTCAGTTATACTGATTTTGCATGCACTGATATGCATATTTAGGTTATGTTTTTTCATATTTCATTGAATTATCATAATTGTACATAAATTATTTCCTACCTTGGAAGTTTAAAAGTTGTTGATAAGATATTTGAGTTCAGAGCATACTTTGGTACTTATTCAATGCTGTTTGCCTTGCTATAATCAATATAATAGCTTTCATTTTACTATGATTTAAGCATAAGGACTAAGGTGTGCTTTTAACATGAAATCTAAAAATGTTTTGAAATTTGAAAATCATCAAAATCATGAGAGGACAAATTTGTTTTTTTAAACTTTTTATTGCAAGGTAAGCATTTTAAAAGGTTAATGAAGGGGAGATAACTGAAACATAACATTATATTTTCACCTCATGTTGAGAATTCTCAAAGTATGTTCTGAAATGAATTATACACTTACTAACATGAATACACACATTTGCCTATAACACTAGAGCATTCATAAAATCTTTCAGATATTGATAAAATATAGAAAAAGACTATATATTGTAAGGCCACACCAATTTAATTTCTTGTTCTACGGATTTTTGGACCCCAAAAATTGGGGCGAGCGAGCGATTTGAAAGTTTTAATAAAAAAATATTTAATTTGCAAATTTTTGAGGCGAAGCTTAAAAAGTAAAGGCGAGCGATTATAATTTTTTTTTGTAAACATAAAATAGTAGGTTTTGACTATATTAAAACTTGATTTATAACTTGTACCTTGACATTCAGTCTTTAATTTATGAAGTATTTTTTCCCTGTTCAACAAGAAATAATTGAATAATTAAATCTGGTATATGTATGTGTGACTGACAATGAGACAATTTTCCATCCAAGTCATAATCAGGTTCAGAACAACCCCTTAATGTTATGAATATCCCTTTTATGAGGGGTCAAAATATTAAAGTTTTAATATTTTTTTTTGTAAAAAAACTTTTACAAAAGGGCTTATATTTTCCCAAAGAACTATAATATTTGGTATTAAATGGTCAAAACATGTCCAAGAATTTCCTAATATTCCTGGACTTTTAACAGTTTAATATTATTCAAAATAAGTGGACCCATCCCTCTTTTAGAAAAGTTGTTTAAAATATAATGTATTTCTCCTCTTTTTGAGTAAAAAATTCTAAGTTGTCAAAGGTTTTGTATAGTAGCACTGTACAAATCCTTTTCTATTTTCTTTTCTACAACAGACTGAACAGTAAACATGGTAAAATGACCCTTCAAGGCCCTTGTCTGAGGAAGGGTTGGTCCAAACCTGATATTAAATAACAAACATAGTTCAAAGTACGGCCTTTTACACAGTGCTTTGATCAAGACCAACCAGCAAGCTATAGGGGACCACAACTTAGTATTGTACACAATTCGAACAGGAAAACCAACGATCTAAATTATATTTTCAAACGGGAAAATACCAATGAACCACATCAACAAACGATAACTGCCGAATGACGGGTCTCTGAATCAACCAGGACAGGTGCACAAACCTGCAGCGGGTATGACCGTCACCATACATTATAATTGCAGTTGAAGGCAAATCCTTCAGAAGTTCTTTGTACTTTATTTTAACAACGAACATTTTTTTATAGGGAATATAAGTTAGGGGGAAAGAAACCAACGTTTTGTTCTGTACTGGTATTTCTATTTATATCGGAGCACTCCCGCTTGGAATAAATCGGTTTCATGCTGAAACAAATACTCTCGCAGATATTTACAGTGTTGTGGGGTGCTGATAGGTTTAAAATCGTTATATAAAGGCTAGACTGATTTTAAAAAACAAATGTTGAGATCTTTATATAATATTTACAAAAAAAAACGGTGCGGGAAATGGACATGATTTCATTTCCGGATGCGGGAAGCGGGAATATAATAAAAATAAAAAAATCTGTTTTGAAAAAAATAGGTGCGGGCGGGTCCGTCGAACAAGGAATCAAATTGGTGTGGCCTAATGTTAAGATAAAATATAGAAAGGTTCAACATAAATATTGACTAGAATTTAGTCAAGCTTCAGTGGAGAAAAAGGTGAAACGGAAAGTTTATGAATGGGCACCTATGAATGTATGCTTCATAAGAAACAAATCTTAGAAATATAGTAAATCTTTTCCTTAAAAAAATGGATCTTTAGATAACACATGTTTCACACCCCTATAAAGTGACCTAAGGGACAGGTTGACTGTTTTGGAATGATATAACATGATGAGTCACCTACATGCATCATTTCCTCAAGGACTTATTGATATTACACATGTATTATTGATTTTCTGAAAAAGCTAAATAGCATTTTGTAGAGTTCATACAATAGTTCTCAAAAATCAGTTTCTTGAAAGTTCTGAATACAGAAAAAAACAAAAAAATGTTTCAAGAGATTATTTGTACATGCAGATAATTATTGGAAGTTTTATTTTAATGAAAATTGACCTGAATAACAATAAAAAGGAAAGAAAGTAATTGATGATAGATGGGGGCAAATGAACACTTATATACCCCTTAGCCAAAATGTGTCAGAAACTGGTTTTATATACCTGTTAGGCTAATGAAGTATAAACAGTCAAATACATTATTTGGTAAACAATTTGTGGATTAAAATTAATACTTTCAAAAATTTATGATTAATAGGTTTTAAAGTTCTGATTAAGATACACAATCATGTATATGGTAAAAGATAAAAGGATCTACAAAATAGCTATGTACAATATAAGTACAAGAAAAACATAACTATAAACATGGTCTATATGCCAATTTTATCTATTTCCATGTTAGAGCTAACAACCTGTTACACTTAAATACATGCATTGCTTTTAATGATAATACAATACTACAAAAGACCTTAGTATTTCATTACATGTTGTAGTGAATAGTACAGAAAAATGGCTGATCTATAGATTCAATTACATCCTGCTTGCATATGTTAAACCTGATAATATGTAAAAGGAAATTTTAAATGATTCCCTACTTCCTGTTAATCTATATACACTAACCCTCTTATGATTATATATATATATATATGTATAATTATAAATTCTTGGCTTTTGTCCCTACTGTGAAAAATAGTTGAGAAATGTTAAGATTTGGTCTATTAGATTAAATTATTTTTGATTTTAAATTGTTTCTTCAATGAAATTGTTTATTGTGATAAGATACATGTATTCTAAAGGAGCAGACCAAAGTCTTTTCATTTCTTAACTATTCAGTACATATGGGGGAACGTGCAAAAAATCATGTACTCACTAGATAACATATACTGCCTCTAATGCCATACAATATTTATGGTTTAAGGTTTATTTTATTCTGGAATGTTTTTATTTATTTCAAACACTTTTATTTACGTACTAGTACTGTGTTACTTGATTTTATGCACCTCACACCTACAGCAAATACCGTAATAAAAAAGTGCTAAAACATTTGTTTTAGAAAATTTCACAGTTAATGCACTGTCACTTTTATGTTTCATTTCTGCACCTTTACCTTCCTAATAAGAGATAGAAGTTTATTGAGAACAAAATGATTAAGCATTTCAAACCCTTGAGACTAACAAATTGGGATAAATATACCATATCTGTTCAGATAAAAGCATTGACATTTTCAAAAGGGGACAAGTTTATGATCTATGAGAGGGATGAACTTTAATAAGGACAATTATGGTAGATAATCCTGCTTAGATGTTGTCCAGTTGCTTTTTTGTTTCTATGTGTTTATTTCTGTTATAAATTACTTGCATGGCATTAGAGGCAGACGTCAATTGGAATTTCGAACCTCCACTGATGAAGAAAATTTGGATAGATTGGAGAGGAATTTGCATGATTTTAAAATCACTGCTGAAGACAATGAGAAGAAATACACTGAGGTAATAAGACAATTAATGGCTTGCATGTGGATTTTCTTTTTTCTGACAGAGGTCGACGAGCTTTGGAGAACAAAACGTTTCTCGATGACGGGAGAATAGAACAGCTTGAAGCTGCCTTAAAACAAACAGAACTTATCGCAAATGAAGCGGAACGAAAATATGATGAGGTAAAATCTGTGGTCATTGGGTGTGGCTTTTTATAACTTTTAGCTTTTATTGCCCATTAGACAATTAATATTCCTTTTTTTCTATTTTTTTCAGGAATCATTTGAAAACTAATGACTTTCTATTCTTTTAGATGGTGAAAATTTGTGGCATATTTCAGTTGCTGGTATTTTTGGTCAAAATGTTTTAAATAATTCTGTTTAAATCATCTTCATAGAGGAAGAAAGGTACTAGAAAGTCGTAGTGTTGCAGATGATGAACGAATAGATGCTCTCGAACAACAACTGAAAGAGGCCAAATACATTGCCGAGGATGCTGATAGAAAATACGACGAGGTGACTGTGCCACAAAAAACTTATTGGCATGCTTCTCATCTTGTTGCAAGAGATAAATACTGATTGTTAGTTCATATGCCCTCTAGTCTATAGCTTTATATTAATTCTTATACTGTATTCTGCACTCAGAAATAGGAAGGTCTTGGAAAACCTTAACTGTGGTAATGACGAAAGAATAGACCAACTTGAGAAACAATTGACTGAGGCAAAATGGATAGCTGAAGAAGCCGATAAAAAATATGAAGAGGTGATTCATTTGCATGATCAGTTGGGGTGACCATCAAAAGACACAAATAGACTTAGCAGTTTTTGTTCTCGACTGTTTATTATCTTTTATTTTGTGTGTTCATTAATCCATATTTTTTGCAATTCCATGTAATGACATGATAGCAATAGGATAGAATGGCAAGGAAAATATATTCTTTATCAATTACTAAATTTACATAAGATATCTTTAAAATTGAGAACAAAAATGAAATGATGTCTTGCTTTCTTAAGATCTGTTATTCACTTTAATATTTCAATTTAGGGGGGGGACTCAAGAGAAAAAGTATATTTGTAAACTTTCTGAATATGTTTTCTGAGGATGATGATTTATACAGAAAAGAAAGCAAGACTATCATATTTCCATGCATTTTCCCACTTATTTATTACCCAGTGTGACATAAATTACCCTTTTATCCATTTGAGAAAAGTTTTGAAAAAAATGTTCATTTCTATTAACCATTTGATTTTCTTTTATGCTGGACTAATGTTTGATAGCTTTTGTTTGCTATACTGCAATGAATTGTTTGATAATCTCCTTCATAAAACGGTCTCTCTAATTTTATCTTATCAATCTGAAATCTATACTGGTTTCCTTTTGATTTTTTCTCAAAATTTGTAAAATTTGAATTATTTCCCTTGCACATGAACCTTTGCAATTTAATCTGAGTTATTTCCCTTGCAATTGAGTCCAGAATTCAGTTTCATTTTAGGCGAGACTTGACCATGGAGCATGAAAGCCTACAGAAGTCTCAGTAATACAGATTTGTGCATGACTATTTATTAACTCTTCTCTTTTCTCTAAATATACTCTTTGCTGCATTCAATTCACAGAATGTCCCAAGAAAAATGCATCTTGCACATTGACAATTTCTGATATGCATAAGTGAAAAATATATGTAGAAGATAATATATTAGTTTAATTCATTATTAGAACTAGTTTAAATATTTGCAGCAAAGGGTGTACTGTTAAGAAAATAGAAATTTTGTTGAAATCTGAAACATGGGTGAAATATGTGGAATTCAGTTTTGCAATGAAAAAAATTGTTCTAAAAGTAAACACATATTCCATTGATGGTTCTTGTTTGTTAGGACTCTGATGACTTAGATAAAACAACCCAGTGGAATTATTGATTCTCTATTCAAGTATGCATTAAAAAAGAATATGTCAGTACCAGGACATTCTCAAGAGTAAATGGTTGGTGGCTGTGATTATCTAAGTCAACACTGTTCCTCTGTAAGGGAACTGTTAATTTTCGCTTTTCACAATGAAAAAATATATGAAAATATATAATTATTTCTTAAAGAATCTGAATTGAAAGCTAATGTTCATTGGTGAATCTTGCGAAAATTGACAGTTCTGAAATTGATTTGAGAAAGAGCATGTTTATTTATGCAATTTGCAATAAGATTTGATTTTGATGTTTTTCAAGTAATTATAAGATAGGTAATAAGTTAAGATTTCAATTTTATAACTATTTCATTGTTTTATCAATTTTAAATATTTCAAATAAAGTAAAAGTAAAGTAAATAATTTATTTTTTTTGAAGTAAATGTTGTGAATTAACAAAGTAAATGGTTTGTGATAGCAAGCATGAGCATTCTTCACAATGTCTTTGAAAATCCTTGCACGTTAATTGTACCATTTAATTTTGGTGCAGTTAGATTTATGTATTGTTAGACTTAGTTTTCAGAATATTAATAAAAAGGGGAGATAATTGGAGTTTTATGTCTAAATATGCAGCATTCATTTCTTCATAAAAGTAAAATTTCAACTGTCAAACAAATTAACATAGCATTTAGCTATATTTTCTAATTTTGTTATTGCATCTCCATAAAAAAATGATATTCTGAAAATTTTATATTAATGTTTACGTGTAAGGATTTACAAAATTTTGTTGAACACTCATAAGTAATGTAGTCCCCAAATTTGATTTGCAGCATGGTGTGTAAAAAATTGCATGATGTTTTAGAAAAAGAATATTTGGCATTTGTTAAATAACAAAAGCATGATAAATGTTAAAAAAAACAATTTGAAATTTGAAAAAATATTTGGACATGTAAAAGTTTTGAAAAAAGGAATTGACCCTTCTATTTCCTACAACAGGCTGCCCGTAAACTTGCTATCACTGAAGTGGACCTCGAGCGTGCCGAGGCACGATTAGAAGCTGCAGAAGCGTGAGTATAGGGAATGCTTTGGAATGCCTTTGTGTGTGTTACCATATATAATTAACATTTTCTAGGCTGCTCGCAAGTTGATAGTAGCTGAAACTGAATTAGAACGCACTGAAGAAAAATACGAGCATATGAGAAGGTTGGTGAATGGTTAATTAACAGACACAGCTTAATAGGGAATATTAGTTCACATACACAATCAGCTTCATAGCTCACTGTCTAATCAATCTGTTCACCACAAAGTTCACACTATTTCAATGTTGTGAGGTAAACTCAAGAGGAGATAATAACATATTTAAAAAAAAAACTTGTGGTAAATTTGTATTTGAATACAAATATATTTATCTCAATAGAACACAACACATAAGCATTTTCAACATTAAATTGACCAATGCCAATTTCTTCAGATTGGTTGAGATAATGTTAGAGACATAAGAAAGCAGCAACACATAGAAAAAAAGATATTCATTGTATATTTTGTCTATCAGCACAAAACAAAGAATCAAAGCCATAACGCATACATGTGCTTAGGAAAAGTGCTTAGTTATACCCTTATACTAACATTTGTTGCACTTTATATGTAGGGAATTTGTCACATGATACTATTACATTTGTAACATGATACTATTACATTTGTCACATGATACTGTTACATCACATGATAAGTTTAATTGATAAAAAATATATGTTCAAGAGGAATACTTTACATGAATGAAAGCAAGATGTTCTTAGCATTTAATTTATAAGAAGAATTAAAACAAGTGTAATGATACAAGCTCATTTTAATTGAAAAAAAGCTTTTACTCAAAGAAAAATTGTGTTATTTAAGATTTGCATGGTGTGTTAGCATGATTTCACATTGACAATTGACCGATTTCAGAAAATATGCCCTCTTGACCCTTGAATCTATATACAAAAGATTAGTATATGTACAAAGTATTTGTTTACAGAAGTTAAATGCAAAAAAAATATTCCCTGAAATGTTCAGTCACATTTTTATTGACGATTTGGTCAAGGAATGGAATTTGAATTCAACTGAAAATGAAGGTTTGAATTGCCATTTTGTGGACAGAGTTCACATAAACCAAAATGTCAAATGCATGTGGTCATGCCTGCATGGTGTGTTGATCCCTTTGTATGCCTGTTGTGAATTTTTCAGACAAGTAAAAACACTTGAAGATGAACTTCATATAGCTACTAACAACCTTAGAGGCCTAGAAATAGGCGAAGAAAAGGTAAGCATGCTCGATGTTGTGTTTGTAATAACTGCATTGATTGGCTTGTTTGAATAAGGTTCAAATCATTTGACCTTTGGCTAGATTTCATCGGTGGGGGTATTATGATAAATGTTCTATGATTTTATAACTATTCAAACAAGCCAAATTGTTTTGAGATTACTAAAATTGGCAAATCTTTGAAGAAATATGCATTTCACCTTTTTAATTGGATAATAGAAAATTATGAACAAAATTTAGAATGCATATTTTCCTTATTGATTGCTAATTTCAATTCTATATGTTTGTGTATGGTTCAGTTGTCTTTGGAGAAATGTATAATATTCCAAATACTCCTGAAAATATTTCCATGGCTGTTGAAGAAAGTTGTGTGAATGCAAGTCCTGGAATGTTATGTGTATGCATAACTAGTCAGTTTTATATGCATTTTGTAAATCATGTTATCATTTAAAACAATTTACATAATTTCATTTACACAGAGAAAGTTTATGCATGGTAACCAGCCATTCTCTGTTTTAGATAAAAATAATTAACTTGATCATTTTGATATGAACAAAATTTCATTCAGTAAAGTAATTTTCATATTGCTCTACCAAGTTTAACGTTAAATTAATTTAATTTGTATATATGTCCATTCCAAAATCACACAATTTTCATAATCAGCAGCTAGACCTAGCCAGATTTACACACCCATATTTTTATTTCAGCATACTTTAATGATTGGGTTTGCTGGAGTTATATTTGTGGCATGAGAGTTTTCAGTTGTAAAAGCATGGAGTTTTATTTTCTTTTAAAACAAAAACAAAAAACGATTTTGAAATGAACTTCCAGAAGCATATTTGATGAAGCACATTTTTCATCATTGGGCTTATCAGGTTGTTCATTTCATAAAATCAACATGCCTAGTAAACCCTTTCTTATTTTACAGCAAAGTAATTGATCTTGAAGAGCAGCTCACAGTTGTTGGGGCAAATATCAAAACCCTTCAGGTCCAAAATGACCAGGTAAGATAAACTGGCTGGGTCCGGCTGTACTTAAGTTGTTTCATTTCTTTGCTTTTTCAGGAAAGTCCTGGAGCTCGAAGAGGAGTTGAAGGTTATTGGAAACAATATGAAATCTCTCGAGCTTTCTCAGGAAGAGGTATAAAACCAACACCATATTCAAATGGTGCATGGTGTTCGCTTTCTTGCGGCGCATGAACTGACCCATTTAATCATTTAACTTTCCTCTCTTAAAAACTTAAGTTATGAACAATAGATTTTGTTCATACTTTGCCAAACTGTAGTTAGCAGTCTATTAAAACAAAACAATAAAAAACTCTAGGTCACAGTGATATTTTTTCAATCTAAAGATTGTGTGAAATTAAGATTTTGTAAAGATTATACTTGTATACATGGACACACATTAATATGTGAATAGGGGTAAAACTAAATGATGATTTTTTTTTTATAGCTTTTATATTAAAATTGAAATTTGGTCACCATATTGGTTTTTCTTGAATAGTTACAAAAATGGAAAATTTACAGTTTACTCCTTCATAAAAAAGATCTAATTTATCTATTCAAATAGAACATAGTTCACAATTTTGAATTAAGATCAGCATTTTCTATATTTTTAAACAAAAAGTACCCAAAAGCTAAAATTATAAAAGACTTAATTCCTTTAATTAAGGTCTGTTCCATTTCTGTATCAAAATTGCTAAGATTATCAGGGTTCCAGAATAAGCCTTTGCAGTTATTTACATTAAAAATTGAATTTATTTATTAAAACGTAAAATTAAACAAAAACAAATTTTGATATACATGTTTGTATATTGTTAAGTTCCCCAAAGTTTTAAGTGTTGGTCTTATATATATGCTCATTTTCATGATAAATTGAATGTTAACTAATAATAAGCACTATTATATTAGCTTCTGCTCTCTAAACACATAATTAATATTCTTGAAATTATGTTTTGAGAGAAAACCTTTAAGGGTCAGTTGATAAAGTTCATAAGTGTTTTTATATCAAACTAGTGTAAGTATTTTTTAATCAGGCACAATACACAAAGCATAATTTCAGGAATATTTTCAAATATAGATAATATATTTTTCTACCAAATTCAAGCAATTTAATCTAAAAGAATGCATTAGATGTAGATTTATTTTTATTTTGGCAGCATGTCAAACATAGCAGCCTCAATTTGATGTTGTAGGCATGTTCAGAATGTAAAAATGTGAAAATCCACAATTTATCAATTTTTAGGCAAAATATTTTGGCAAGAAACTGAAAAAAAAGTTAATTGAACAAAAATCTTAATTATATAATAGATTAGATATGCTGTAGGTTCCTGCTAATTATTGCTTACAAATGTATTGTGTCTGCCTAATTTATTTTGCTTTTTTTCCTTTTATATTGTAGGCAGATCAGTATTGTACAGGGCATGGCTATGTCCATCATATATATTTGTTATATTTTGTAATAAATTGCAGATTTTAAATGAGAAAAGCCAACTGATCATCTAAATTTGAAAAAAAAGAATTGCAGTGGATCCAATTTGAAAAAAATATCAAAATACGAATGATCATCAGGTGGTTTACAAATTTGCGTTAAAATAATAGTTATATTTATTGTAGTTGCTGAACTTTAGATTTCAATCTAAGACTTTTATCTACAGATTAAAATAATATGGAAAGATCAGAAAATTAAAGAGCTATTAGTGATGTTTTTGCTGTTTGATATCTGGGCAAAAATTGTAATTGGAGAAGTCAATATTTTAGAGAAAAAGACCTGGTTTAAAAAGAAGTTTCGATTTTGAAATCTTTCCACATTGTTTAAACTTGACCATTGGTCATTGTTGAGTTATACACTTTACTAATGTCTAGAATGTACTTGTGTTTAACAGGCCTCACAGAGAGAGGACAGTTACGAAGAAACAATCAGAGATCTTACAAACAGACTGAAGGATGTAAGTATTATATGTAAACAAATCAATGCTTGTATACTAAGCATCTCTACTAGGTTTCTGTCTTTTCTTGAGCCAGAATATTCCAAGTGGGACCAGTTTTTTTTCAAATTCTTACCTTCATTTGCATGGTGCTTGAAATTCACCTGAGAAATTAAACGAAAGGTGTTCTGAAGAAAAGTTACATTTAATTTCAAGTCTCCTTCCTTTTAGCTATTTTTACATGATTTTTTTTAAGGATGAGAAGTAAAAAATAATTCTATAAAAAAGAGATGAAAACTTTAACTATTAGTTACTGATTGTTCTAATTTATCTGTTTTTAATTTACAGGTTAAAATTAGAGCACCAATCCAAATTATGATAAATACTATGTGCTTCTCTCTCTATATAACACTATGCTATCCTATCTGGCAATGCTCTGCTTTCTACATTTTTTTAGTATACTTAGTACACACATTTTGTTCTGTATAATTATGTGAATCACTATTATTTTTGTATCAACCATAAAAAAAGAAGAAAAGGCATCAACACTACCAGAAAAAGTTATTTATAACATGGCCTTGTGACACTGTCCAACAAAAATACCATCCAACACTATCCAGGAATATTAAAAAAATATAAGACCAATGGACACTCTCTTAAAAAAATTTAAAAGTCACATGACCATGCCTACAAAGTAAAAGACGATTGATAATTTGAATTTTACCATTCATTTTAAAAGGCTGAAAATCGTGCAACAGAGGCTGAGAGAACTGTATCCAAGTTGCAAAAAGAAGTAGACCGATTGGAAGGTAGGGTGCATGGTGCCCTCGAGCGATTAGTTTATGTTGTTGCACCTGTTATCTTGGTTTTTTGTTTTTCAGCTAGACCAGAGGTTCTATCATTAAATTTGCTCAAGTCAAAGTTTTTATTTATCAAGATCACATTTCTGGTTTTGTAGATTTTATAAATATAATAGTATGGTTTGCCTCTTTAGAAAAAAAATACAAGTTGAAAATACTTGAGAATTGACTTGATTTTAGAGAGTATCTTGAGCAAATTTGAAGATGGAGTTTACCTCGAGAGATTTTTGTTTTGTTTGTTTGTGGCCAAAATAATTCCTTGAAATTAAGAAAAAATATGAACCTGCATGTCTAAACAGTCATTGACTAACAAGTATGAAAAATGATAGGAATTATTTTGGCTCATTGTTTAGTTTTAGATTGTGCAAAGTGTTCAGCAATTTCTTGTCTTTAAAAATAAAAAATAAATTTGTTATTCATACCATAAAGAAAGAAACAATAATTTTTTGAAAAGAAAAGAAATGCTGAATCCTTTTGCAATAAAGAACCAATTTTTTGCCCAAGATCCAGAAAACTAACTAATTGCATGATGTTGATATTTGTGTGATTTGTCCTTAGGCTGAATATAGGGCTGAAACTAGTGACCGTACCGTTCAAACGTTACAGAGAGAGGTGGACAAAATCCAAGGTAGGTCAGATACAAATCAAAATTGCCAAAAGTTATGACAGTAATCAAAAAAGGAAAAAGAGACTATCTATCAAAGGGAAGTAATGTGTTATCAGATTATCATACAGTTACTTCCCTTTAGATAAGAAAAGAAAAAATATCAATTACTACCAGAAGACAATGCTATACGATACGATATGTGTATGATACATCATTTATGAAAAGAGTAACCAGGCTTCAACATGAAATGGGTTTTAACGGTTTACCTAGTTTATAATTTCCTCAAATCTATTTAATGCATCATGAATGATTGACATGTCAATGCAGGTATTGTCACTAATTTCACTACAGAAGATGCATTCATTAACAGAAAAATGTTAAAATCTTTGATTTTATAAAAAAAGTTTAGAATTTGGTGAATAGTATTTTTGTTTTTCTGATAAGCTGATGGAATACTTTACTGTTAATGAATTGAGTGTCTGTAATGAAGTTATTGATATTAGTGTTACTGTAAATGCCTTTTGTGTGATAATTTAACATTGAAACATGCAAGTTATAGAACATGTGTACTAATAACATATACAAATTTCATGTATTACAATCAGTTTATGATTTAATTGAAAAACATAAAATACATATGTTGAAAAGAAAGCAGATTTTCATGATATTTATTGAAAACTACATCTTTTGGTAACTGATTGTAGTGAAATTTCCTGCATATTTATAATATTTAGAGCATTATTAAAGTAGAAATTAAGAGTGGATCTTTCCAAAAAATAAGGTGTATAATCAGAATAGAAAATTTTAAACAAATTGCTATTATTTGGCTAAATGGCAAGTTCAAAGAAAAAAAAGTACTAATCCTCATGAAAATTGTTTTCTGCTGCCACCATAGTGAGGGCATGATTGCATGATGTTATTTTTCTGCATGTGTGTGTGTTTACAGAGGATTTTGAAAATGAACACAGACAAAGAATGGATCTGCAAGAAGAAATGGATGCTACATTAGCAGACTTAAACAATTTGTAGAGATGCATGCTTTTTTTTGAATGATCTACACAGTTGTACAGGTTTGAACTTATATAGATACATTTTATACACAGTGGCTCAAAAGTGTTGGAAGATATAATGTGTAAAGGAAAATGTTATAAAACATCATGGAGAGTGATTTTTACATTTATCTGATTTTAATAACTTTTCATAATGAAAATGGATGAGACTTAAGAATATATTTTCAAATTTTGAACCACTGTGACCTGTTGTATGATAAAATAATATGTTAAAACAAAATGAAAATGAACAAGCAAACAACATAATATTTATCTGATATATCAGGCTGATTTAGAGCAATTCTGTGATGACACTACTATTGTTGACAGTAAATTGATAAGATGTTGATTTTGGATTTTACTTGCCTAACAGTTACCACACATCTCTTTTAATTGGCAATTCAAATTATATTTTTAAAAATTCAGTTAATGTATGCATTATTTTAAACTATTTAATAGAAGGAAGTCATAGCCAAACAAAATATAAACATTATACTTAGGTTATGAAGTATTATAAGTGGCAACTCTGAAATTAACCACTCTACAAACAAAAAAGAAGGATAAAATCTTAGATTTGGAAATTGACCAAATTCTATACCATCAAAGCAAGTGCAGAGGATAATATCTTCTTACAAAAAGCTTATGTTTTACTAGAACTGTAAAGTACATGTATTAATAGTGTTAGCTGTTGAAGTATGATAAAGATGCCTCATAAAAAGTCACATGTCTAATTTCTCAGAATTCTGCTACAGTAAATTTGTATTTCATATGTTTTTACCACCACCATAAACAGAATCTAATTTAACATTATTATTTTTTCAGATGAATTGCTTACTGAGAAGGAGAAATATAAGGCAATCAGCGACGAATTGGATGCCACCTTCGCTGAATTGGCTGGATACTAAAAACTGGTTTCATATTCCCCTCACCAAAGTCGTATATATCATTGGTTTCTTTACAGGCCAGAATCATGTGTTTCTCGGACAATAATGCATTTTCTTGTAATAATGTATTTATTTGTACAGTTAAATGTTTTGACTGTTTTGTGTAAAGAAGGATAATGATATAATACAGTGCTTGAAGTACATGTTCATTTTCAATTATTTATGTAAAGACAAATAAATATCTGTTACTAATATATTTCGATTTTAAAAAACGAGATCTTTAGTCACAAATCTTTAAGGTTACTACACAACTTTTGATACCAAGCAAATTTTTCGTCTATTTTATGTTTTTGCAATGTTTGTATATCTGGGGAAATATGTTTGTGTGAATCAGTATTGGACCGCCAGACTTTTTAGCTACTTTGTTGAGGGAATCATGGGATACATATAGAGCAGGTTTCTCCTTCCATGCAATTTGTAGTAACCTTTAAGATTTTTGACATGCTGTTGACAAATTTTACACAAGAAAAGGGGTAGCAAAATAACAGAATATGGTGGGTTGATAGATATTCAGATTGGCATTTTAAAAAGTTGCAGAATCTGCAGTAAAATGACCAAACTGTCCTTATTTTTGGCCTACCATTGAACAATCGGGCAATATCCAGTCCCAATCCTTCTTTCCCTCCACTTCTGTTGAAGGAGACACCACAGTTGTATAATATAATGTATTGAACGTTGATTTTTTTGCATGTAATATTTGTATAGTATGACTAAGACTGGTAGCAGGCCTAGGGTTCACAAAATATGCTCCACTTCTTTCATAAGTAAATTATTGTATTTCTATAACAGAACAATTCTTAATTGTATTGTACCAAATTTTTATTCTTTATTATAAATATTCTTATACTTTACATATTTTTTTTTTGTCGTTTGACAACATTTTTAGTAAGAAGTTTGGAACTAATATGTTACGAGAGCTGTACTTGTGATGACATTGTGTTCATCATGTGACGACTCCCTGGATATTGCCAACTTGTTTTTACCGACAATAAACTTGTATTGCTTAACTACAGAATTTGTCTTTATCATATTTTTTTTAATCCTGCCCTGTTGTAAATGACCAGATTGATTCAGGCCTTTGGTTGATTGAGATGTTTCTTGGTGTGTGTTTCATGAATCATCTCCCTTTGTCTGTACACTTGAGATTTTGCTAAGTAGAAAAAAAAACCTGTTAAATGATAGGGATAATGTGAAATTGACACAATTTGATCTACCCCAAAGTAGTGCTGCTGCTTATCTGTATGTTCAAAAAATGATTTCAATATGATACCATGCCACGGTAATGAGTTTAATCACACAAATCCAAGTCATTTGCATTGGAAAGAGTTTGCATTGTGAATAGACAAAAAATGCTAAGACTGCTAGAAATGTCCATTCTACTATTCTAGGCCTTTTCCAGACTAATATTAACACTTAAAAGTGGTTGGTGTTTTTGACATATCAACAATGAGCAGTACATACACATTGGAAGTTAAATATATTGGAGTCAAAATCACCCAATGGAAGTCTTTTGTTATCCTTTAGTAGTTAAAACTTAGAACACAATAGAACAATCGACTTCATCAATTATTATAATTTATTAAAGGTTTAAGTGATGCAATGTCAAGTATTTTAGTTATCACAAACTAAATTATGTTTATTTATATCTTAACATAAAGCCAGACAGGGCTTTCCCATAAGTTATTGTGCTTTCTCCCCGCCCTGGAAATCTATATTCAATACACTTCTATGAGGTTATTGGCACTATCTTGATGTTTTGGTGAATTATTTGATGCTGTATATTTGAAGGTCAAATGTATGTGTTTTGATGTCTTGGATGTTTGATGAGTTAGTCATCAGGTTCTGGTTCGTATAGGATTATAAACTTTGATGATTCATCGATTTTTATGCAGCATTTTGCAGTTAGAAAAGTTTGGTTGTTTAAATATAAGAAGTGGAATTGATACCAATGAGTTTACTATCAATCAAGTTTGATTTGAATTTACTTCTTGTTGGATTTGCAATGCAAAATATGAATACAAAAAACATATAAGGAGGTACAAGAAAAATGACAAGACAATTTGAAAATTGAAACAGCATCATAACCCAACGAAAAAAAATAAAATCATCAAAACAATTAGGGGAAAATTAAGTTCTATTTACACGAACCCAAACTTAAAGTTGAGAGCCAGTCAGTGTTCTACTCGTGCTACAATCTAATGAGGCATTATCCTAAGAAGATTGTCTCATATCCTTGGACAGAGATATATACGAAAGCTCTTTTTTTGAGAGCCCAGGTGGTCGTGTGGTCTAGCGGGACGGCTGCAGTGCAGGCGATTTGGTGTCACGATATCACAGTAGCATGGGTTCGAATCCCGGCGAGGGAAGAACCAAAAATTTGCGAAAGCAAATTTACAGATCTAACATTGTTGGGTTGATGTTTAGACGAGTTGTATATACATTATGTACACAGCCATGTATCACCATCATTGATGGCGATCCGATGGATACATCTGTTGTAGGGTTGTCACTGACTCAGACGTACTTATGAATATAATTATTTTCTGTGACTGTATCTTACATTAATTTGTAGGATCCTTTACTATAGATAATTTAGCTGATCTGTAACCACAACATCTTCATGCCTTTTATATCATGTACTGTAGTACGCCGCTAGATTAAAACTGACGTGGAAAGGTAACATATGGCCACCGAAAGCTCTTTTTTTGAGAGCCCAGGTGGTCGTGTGGTCTAGCGGGACGGCTGCAGTGCAGGCGATTTGGTGTCACGATATCACAGTAGCATGGGTTCGAATCCCGGCGAGGGAAGAACCAAAAATTTGCGAAAGCAAATTTACAGATCTAACATTGTTGGGTTGATGTTTAGACGAGTTGTATATATATACTCGTCGAAATATATATATATATATACAACTCGTCTAAACATCAACCCAACAATGTTAGATCTGTAAATTTGCTTTCGCAAATTTTTGGTTCTTCCCTCGCCAAAGCAAATTTACGAAAGCAAATTTACAGATCTAACATTGTTGGGTTGATGTTTAGACGAGTTGTATATACATTATGTACACAGCCATGAATGATGGCGATCCGGTGGATACATCTGTTGTAGGGTTGTCACTGACTCAGACGTACTTATATATATATATATATATATATAAACGATTGGAACATGCAAATTCTCTGAGTATTTGATTGTATTCTTATTATGAGAAGGAGTGCATGCTTTAATAACTGCTCGATAAAAGAAGCTTCTACATTGAAATAAATAGATTTCAATCTATTTACATTGAAAATATTGGCCAACTGATGACTAGTAAAGATACAAGTGGATCCTCCTGAACACACTTAGTAATCTGACCCTTGAAGTTCAAGTGTTGGTGCAGCTGCTTCTGTAAAAAAAAGCTGACATAATTTGAAAAAAGGAGTTCCTGTATATTTCCTTTATTGTTCATATCTGTCTTGATTTATGTCGCCCCTTGTTTTACCGGGTGGTAAGTCGACTCGAGGTTAGGTCGTCAGTAAACAGTTCTCAGTTAGATGGTCGATTCTTCTTGTAAGTGTGATGGTTAAGAACGAAACTATCCGCTCTGCTGTAATTGTTCAAGGTCTTTAATCAGCATTCTTGGATGAGGTCCCACAGCATTTCAGCATACTCGATCGACATTATGATCAGTGCACAGGAGACGGTGACATTGTCATATGGCTTTTAGGGGATAGGATTCACTGATGATGATATGTATATTGCGCATCAATATATTTATCACCCTCAAATTCCAGCTGGTGTATATAATAAGAGTAGTGGTATGATTGCCAATGAGACAATTATTCACAAAGATCAGATGACACAGATATCAACTACTATAGGTCACTGTTCGGCCTTCAACAATGAGCACATTGTAAATTTGTTTGCACGACTTGACGATTGTATGGAATCCGTAAGCCAGTGCACTTTTCTGTGATATCTGTTATACACGTTTCCTACTCCAAGGACAGAAAGTTCTCTAGAGTATCACCGGATCTGCCTGATTCCTGATCTTTCTGTAGACCAGGCATCTTCAAACAATCTGGCATCTCGAAATGTGTATTTCGGCATTCAATAATGAAAACTATGTAAAAAGAGTAGTCGTAAGGCAGTCCTATAAAAGAGGGAAAGATACCAAAGGGACGATCAAAATCATAAATCGAAAATAAACTGACAACGCCAAAGCTAAAATTGAAAACGACAAACAGACAAACAATAGTACATATGACACAAGTTCACATAGAAAACTAAAGAATAAGCATTACGAACCCACCAAAAACTAGGAGTGATCTCAGGTGCTCCGACAAAGTACGCAGATCCTACTCCACATGTGGCACCCGTCGTGTTGCCCATGTTATAAAAATACGGTAAATAGTATAATTCGGTCTGTCACATTCATGAAAGGTAAGGGGATTTCAACTTCACTATTTTGAACTCTTGGTTTAATAGCTTCCTTGTGAACAGCAACCCCCTATTAAGAAAATCATGATTGGAAATACAAGCACGGTAATATCTTTTCAATTGGGAGATATATACCCATATGTAGGTGCTGCTGGAATGTTTCTTCTTATAAATTGAATCATCTCTTTTGTCGTAAAGTTTTGTTTTCAACCGACCCTCATTGTCAATTTATAGATGTAAGTCAAGATATGAGGCTATTTTAACTGTATCTGTTGTATCCCTTATCTCTAGTTCGATGGGATAAATGCGTTCAATATAGTCATCAAAGTATGAATTATTTAGACATTATGACATCTATACTATATAGCGGATTGTAAAGAGAAAGGATACTTTAAGATAAAACTTAAGGTACACCAGAAAGAACATCTAATGGTGTTTGTGTGTGACCTTTAGTACACCTGACAGGTTACTGTTCTTCAAGAAGTCCTTTATCCGCAATTAGTAATCTTCCCTAGTTTTGATTGGTGGTTGCTAAACGCCCAGTGGCAAATATTTCATGCAAGTTCAGGACGTTAGCAGAAAAACAAAACAAAACAATCACTTGGTCTAATATAGCACGTGAAAGTTGGGGAAATTAACGTCAGACCAGACGTGGCTGCAAAATTGTATGTTACCAAGTTTACGTCCTACTTTGGCAATGGTTTTACTGGCGATCGGAAGACGATCTAAACTATCATATATTTTTTTTATTATTTCCTTGTATAGAAGGAATAAATTTTAGTTCGCTCTCAACAATGATTTGTGTTAATCATATACACTGTTGGATGTTCAGTAAATTCAGATGGCGATATTGCTTTTTTTATAGTCGTTTATCTGTTTATGGTTCTACCAGTGCCACGTGTGTCGATTTCAAAACTAGAATGTTATCCCAATACAAAAATGCACAGAACTTTAAAACTGTTATACGTCACCGTACGGCCTTCACCAATGAACAAAGTCCCTAATCACAAATGTAAAACAATTCAATCGAGAAAACTAACGGCCTAATAAATGTTAAAAAAAAATGAACGACAAACAGATAAGTTACACCGCAAAATAAGACAACCACTGAATTACAGGTTCCTGACTTAATAAAGGCACATACATACAGAATGTGGCATGTTAAACAAGTGAGCAGGATCATAACCCTCCCCAAAACTCCTGGGACAGAAGGGTTGAAGATAAGTTAAGTTTGGAACAATCAAATAAGCAGGTATATCTTAAACGTACAGATAAAAACAAAGTATGATAGGGAATTTATTTAAGAAGGACTCGATATCAATTCTGACCTGCACAAGTCAACACTTTTTTCTATTGAGACGCACATTAAGATACGAAAAAGGCAATTTACTGGAGATTCTCCACTTTTTAATGGACCTATGATTAACTTCTTTTTTTTTAAAATGTTTTGCGTTTTTTATTGTTGTCTCAGTGCCGTCTTATTTCCGTTCCTTAACTATGTACACCAGACAAATGGTGTCAGATAATTTAAACTTTTACAAGAATTTGAAGTCGAATCTTTAAATATCAAAGATGAAAGTCTTCTCAACGTCTAAATATCTTAACGCGAATAAAAGGAAGAATGGTATGCTTAGTTTATAATAATAGGATTAAGTCTTCACAGCACTGAACCCATTCGGAAATTGTATAAAAAACGCAACAAATGAACCCTTATACAAAAAAGTAACACACAGGACTAAAAGAGGCTACGGTTTCTGATTGAATGAATGAATGAATGAATTGGAAACGTTTGTTCTGGAAAATTTAGTCGCAATAGACGTGGTGAATGGCTAAAAATTATCAAAACAGACGGTTCTTTTGACTGATTTATGATGAATAATTTTACCTAACCTGATGGCATCAATACATTTCTTGTCAAATGAAAGATTTCAGAAAGGTACTTTTCTCACGATACATCATTTCCAATGTAAACCAATCGGAAAGTCTGTGTAGGGGTGAACATCCGAGATGATAGCAGTAAAAGTCATATGATTTGTACTTAGGACCAATATAGTTTCGAAGGGAAATGATGAATACCAAACGACTTCTACATACATAAATATCATATTTGGTTGTTATATCCAGTTCGAGTTAGTAGTATAGCTATAGGTAACATTTGTTCCCACTGTAGACTAGAACAAAAAGCAATGAAAGAAGAGTAACTCAATTTAGAAAATAATTCTTGTGCAAAATATTAACATTTGCATACAGTATCATCTCTCAGAATTTGCACATACTGTTTCATAACTTATTAATCTCAATAATTTAGTAAATATATTTTTCATTCAAATAAAAATAGGTTTGATGCAGAACATACGTCCAAAATAATAAAACTCTAAGAGTGATAAAATATACAATTTAAACACAGCACTAGATTAAACAAAAATACATAGTTTTTTCTCTAGTTTGTTGAATTAGGTCTAGGATTTGTAACAGTTCAGTTAAACATTAACTTGTCTCGTTATATATCGTGTTTGCTTTTGAATTGAAATTTGCGAAATTTTCAACAATGTTGTTTTTTAGAATTTAAAGAATTCTTGTTCCTGAATTAATGCATAAAAGTGTCCAGAATATATTCTAAAAAATGCAGTTCCCATTATTCAAATTGAACAATTGTAATGGTATTACGTTAACGTGTAGATCATAGTATGGTCCTCAACTAATTTCTTTGAGTATAAATCTTTCTTCCTCTTCTTTCACACACTGCCCTCAATCAAACGCTGAATATCATGGTTATTTACGGGTGATTAAACGCTGGTTAACAAGTATATTGTTGATATGGTCATTTTTCACGAATATAGTCCCTAGTGTTGACAGTGGGTTACTTGCCATTTTTTTTAATACCCTTCCGAATTTATTTCTTCATGTTTAATGCCTCAAATTGCAAGTAAGGAGGAGGGGGATTACACTGTAAACAAATTTGGGTCCAGAATTTTAAAGGAAAGTAGTGATTTGGTCCAGCTGAAAAAGATTAAAAATTGACACTTCGGAAGCTGTCGAAAGATTTCAAGACGCCTAAATATAAAACTGTCCATATTTTGAGTTAGAGCCGATGAAATTTTCTATAATTTTGATATAATGTATCCCAAAAGTAGTACAACACACTGAAAAAATTTCATTGAGAAAGCGCAGGTGGGATTTTTTTTTAATTTTCATTTATGTTATAAAAGAAATGCACTACGAAATAACTGTGGTCTCGGACCAGTTACTGATGTTGATCACCTGATTATCTGAAGGGACTTAGCTGTGGTGATATTATGAGTTAGCTTGTTTTCGTCCTTGAAGGTATTTACGAAGAAGGACCACCAGGTCAGAAGAACGTGTCAGTTTAACATTCGTTTGATGCATGTCCAGGTGACATTTTCTCTATTTATACTTTTACATATTAGAAAAAATAATTGGGAATGCATTAATGGTAATCGTAAACTTATTAAGATCAATAGTTTCGGCATTCTTCTATATATCAAGAATCCCGTAAAAGTATGATGGTCTTATTAATGTGGTCCCCACATGCCATATATATTTATGCACTTTAAGTGTTTCATAGTTATGATTATAACTTTATACAATCACGAATGAACATTTTTTAAATAATGCTTGCATGTCTAATGGAATTTTACATATACAATTTTTTTTCCAAATAAAAAAAGTTGTCTGCTTTACAGAAAGATCTTTCCAAAATTTGGAACCTTGCGTATATATTAAGAAAAAAAAAACAATTGTTGACATTTTAAAGTTTTAACTACATTTAATGATTTTAAGACTTCAATCCAGTTGCCTTTTGGTTATATTTATCATTTGATCGCTGTCTTCAAGTATTATTGAAGCATACCTCACATCACACATCTAGCCAGAAATAAATAAAGTTGCTATTGATAATCTTCATGTTTTTCTTGACTAGTCTTAAAACCTTCGCGAACAACAGTATATTGTATTGTATTGTATTGACGTACTCTTGTACACTGTTGAGTCTGAGGATAATAAAACTTTGAATCTTGAATGTATTTTATTGATAGTTAAAGGTACTTTCGATTGAAACAATACCATGCTATGTTTGATGTAATGGATACTAAATTATCTCTTCATAACAAACATGTTCATTCGATTTTGATGCGTTTTGTTATTTGATTTTGCCATGTGATTACGGACTTTCCGAATTGATTATCCACTAGGTTCAGTATTTTTGTGATTTTACTTTTTTTGGAAAACAAGTTATTACAACTTATAATAATCCCTTTCCACTTTACGGGTGCGAGTGCTACCTTGTAGCGGTATTAGCCTGCTTTTTATCAAAATCTACAATGGAGTCTTTTACGTGCAAGATACATAGCTCTCTCTCTCAACACGGGTCAGCAATTTATCATCCCCTTCCGACAGACTATCAACGTTTTCGAAGACCATACCCACAAATGGTGTCAAGGAAGAGCCGAAAATAAGTCCCTGAAATGTTCTGACAGGAACGGGGATGAATCAGGAACATAAGTGTTTATAGTCTGATGCGCAAACCACTACAACACGACTCTCCTATAACTTTGAAATCACCGCAGATGAGAATCAACCCCAGAACCCCTCCCTAGATTTCCAACTAGCAGATATGCATTTGGTAATGCTTTTATCAAATCAAACTTTTATTGTTTCTTTGCTTTGTCTTTTTCAGTAAAATTAATGAGCATACAGCTTCAAGTTCAAAATAATTCAGTTAAAATTTAATTAAAACGAGGTTTATAACTTTTAGCTGCAAACGATAAAGTGTGCATTTATGAATATGCCTTACACAAAATCTTAACTTAACAGACGAAAATAATCCCAATATGATTCATTGATCTTTTACACCTTCTATAATACAGAGATCCATTTTGCTTCGCAACATGCGAAGGTTGAAATCTTGTAATTGACTCCACTATAGGCTTAACTATAAAACAGCTGATCTTTACAATTTTTTGAAATTAAAATGTTATATAGAAAACAGATTTCATGTTCATATCATGTTTGTAGTAATGTGAATTGTTGATTTAACGAAAAAAAGTGGTTCATGCCACGAAGAATAAAAATGTAGGAAACCCTGAAATCAAAGCTACTTTTTTTTCTACTTTATGTTTGCTGTTTTTACTAGGCCGCAACACTTCCTGCTGTAAACATGATATTATTCCACCTTCCTGGTTTTATGTGATATTCCCAAAACTGCATTTTTTTTTAAAATCTAAAAACATGTTTTTAAGCATAAACTTTAAATAAAATTAACAGAAAAAAATAGAGTTCCGAAAAAAATCAGGAAAAAATGGACTATCTAATTTCACTCCAACTATAGTTGTAATATAAGGATTCGATATTACACACCATTTTTGAAATAAATTATATTACTTACTATCATTAGTTCTGATTGGTTGCTTATTGGTTTTGCTAAGTTTCTATTGGTTTGAATGAGATGGTAAATTTTGAACATGCATGTCAAGAAAGGAAACATAAATTATATGCTGATGGTCTGACAGTATATGTATTAGAGATCGGAGTATACATATGTTACCATAGGAACGATATATATGTATGATATATATGTTTGTATGTTTTGTATTGTCTTGGTATCAATCCTGTAATTTTGGATTTCAAACCAATAAAAATTACCTACTTACTTACTTACTATAGGAACGCGTCGAAAGTTAAAAATATACATTTATTATTATGCATATTTTTTTAATACTAAACACTGGACACTTTGAACTTGCACAACATCACTCATTTTTTGCAAGTTTGCTGTCGTCCTTTCTTAAAGACCCCGGCCATGTAAGTAACCAAACCATGTCTATATGACACAACTGGTTTTATTCACATTGTTTCTGTGGTTTTCAAATTATCATATCATTTATGCAGTCAATACTTATAAAATACTGGCATTTCCTGATCAGTGTACTCGATGGAAACCAATATATTAAAAAAATAGCTATTTGTAAAAAGTTATTTGGTACACGATTGGTCTGCAAAAAGCACAATGCATTTCAAATCATATCAATCTTTTCTTTTTATTCTATGGATAGTTACCAGTTCAGTATTATCATGTATATCTATTATATAGTCATTTTATAAAATTTACTGTTTGCAAAACTATGTATTATTCTTAATAATAATGATGTTTTTGTCCCAGGCGGATAACACTGGCCTCACAACTTTTCTGGAATTTTTGGTCCTCGGCGATCTTCAACTTTGTAGTTGTTATAGCTTTCAAAATTTTTACATCTGAGCATAGTTTTGTGTGGACGTAGCGCGCGTCTGGCGTATACACATATAATTGTTAACCTGTTACCTTTTGATGGCCATTATCCGTTTGTTTCTCTGTCCTATATTTTTTCTCCCATTTATCTGTTTTTATATTGTAACCCTGTCGTGTAATGTTGTCATTTTAATGTTATAATTAACCATGACATTAAAGCGGGAGGCTTGGTATGCTACAAAACCAGGTTCAACCCACCATTTTTTCATAAAATGCCCTATACCAAGTCAAGAAAATGGCCATTGTTACATTAGTTCGTTTCTGTGTGCGTTACATTTCGGTGTTGTATCTCTGTTGTGTCGTAGTTCTCTTATATTTGATACGTTTCCCTCAGTTTTAGTTTGTATTTAACCAGATTTGTTTTTTCTCTATCGGTTATGAAATTTTGAACAGCGGTATACTACTGTTGCCGTTATTTATCGCCTGTCAGATTGTTCTTGCTGGAGATTGGTATATAATAATAAACCAATTATTGACAGTTTTCTTATTGTATTTCATTATCACTTCATTTCATATTCAGTTGTTTTTGCAATTCGTTTAATCACAATGACTTTTTTGAACTTGTTTTTGTCTTATTTGCAATGTTCAAAGAATTATTTTGTCATAAAATGTTGACAGTAAACACTTTATTACAAAATAGTTGTGTTTTTGTTACAAAATTACGGTCCTTTATGAAATATATGACAGATTGCCGAATAAATTGCGTAATTTATGATCTGTACAAAACCCATAACTGTTATTCTTTTAGATGAATCTTACTATTTTCTATTGAAAAAAAACACAAAAAAACAAATGCATTGATCATCTTTGGAATTTCGTCGTTTATGTATAACAAGAGCTTTCTTCCACTTTTGTATACTGATACACTCCATAACATTTTTCCCCAGCGAATATGCATTATGCTTCAACATATATTACTAAATAACGTTTCAGTGAGTTTCTAATTCTTTCAAATTTAAATTCCCAAATTGCTTTAAAAGAAACATTCAATGAAATGTGCTGCCTAATTGACATCGCGTCATGAAGTATATCATATTAAATGCTTCGACTCGTGATAGGTTGATAATGTTTTCTTGGGTAAAAGTCTGCTCTATCACCCCCTAAGCTATATATGCTATATGTGTCTACATAATGTTTAAGCACAAACATATATAGCGCTTCCCCTCCCAAAAGATGTGCCTTGAATTGAAAAGAGCAAATTTTTACAAAGTAGCCGTTTCTATCCAATAAGATTCTACGACATCTATCGTAAATTTTTAACAAACAAAAAAGTGACAGAACTTAAAATTTATTTTAAACTTAAACGACACAAATGAATGGTACACACTTGATTCTGATGTCTGATTCTGGTGATTCTGATGACGACGATGATAATTATTTTAATATTTTACAAATACAAGTAATGAAAATTGTTAGAATATATGATCTTTTACATATTAATCGGTGCAGTTTCGACTGGCTGAATTTGTTAAAGGAAACTCTTACAGGGATTAAGGAAAACAGAGAAATACGAAATCAGATACATGCTATATGTTGTATTTTGTAGACGTGTTTCTTCTTGCCGTTTCGTTTTTGTCCTTGTCGTTGTCCGTTTGTCTTCAACTTATGAGTTTTAGTCAATACCAAACTGTGATATAATATAAGTTATATAGTTCGCTACTGACCCCCTTCGGATCCATAGAGGGTTAGTTTTAATAATCTTATTACAAAATCTCAAACTATTCTAAATTCTACAAACCTTACAGATTTCTACCAATAAAAAAATGACGACAGAAAATGTATAACTTTACTACTATAATTTCAAACGGAACATTTTTAGACACTTTTTATATGTCTACTATGCAAGGCCACATGTATATTTTATGACAGAAAAAGACGACCCGAACTAATATTGTGACATACACAAGATAGTAAAACATATACAGAGATAATAAAATATGATAAGGTGATAAAAATGTACATTAGTGCATCAGCGTAGTCTTTATTTTTGTGAAAACAAAATAGTAATATACAGTTTGCAACTCCTACCAAACCAAGGTAACATAGCTTTACATATTCAACTACAGCCAAAGAAGGCACTATTTGGGACATATTCCCTGAACTCGAACCTCACAATAACATATTCAACTGCAGCCAAAGAAGGCACTATTTGGGACATATTCCCTGAAATCGAACCTCACAATAACATATTCAACTACAGCCAAAGAAGGCACTATTTGGGACATATTCCCTGAACTCGAACCTCACAATAACATATTCATGCATTACATTAAGTCACTGTTTTCAAAGATCTAGTCCTTCAGGCAATCATCCGTCAAGTACAATAAGAACCGATATTGACGTTAGCAAAGACATGA
This sequence comes from Mytilus trossulus, assembly GCF_036588685.1. Lineage (NCBI taxonomy): Eukaryota > Metazoa > Mollusca > Bivalvia > Mytilida > Mytilidae > Mytilus > Mytilus trossulus. The sequence goes on along the minus strand of NC_086376.1, from coordinate 78,633,320 downwards.
TGTCATCTGGACTAGCATTCATCCGATTATCTCTTTATATGTGCAACTCGGATATTGCTCATTCCAATCATCATTCTAAAACAAGACTATTTTTTTTGCACGCAGCTTAGTGTTGATATCCAGCTACAAGAAATTACAGATTTTGTTGACTGTGTATAGCACTATCATTACCAAAAGTAAAACAGAAAACGGCTGTCATGTACGTTTTATGTTTCTGCCATTATTGAATTTGGAACTTTGTTTTATAGATCACTATAGACGGTATGGGTTTCGCTCATGGTTGAAGGCCGTATGGTGTTCTTTTGTTTGTTTATATCATCATTATCTGTTCTCTGGACTCGTGATAGCATTATTTTCTAAAAAGAAGAAGGTCTTTGGTTTGTATCCCGACCAGGTCATACCAAGACTGTAAGATCGGCGTTTGCAACTAATCGCGCGGACTCCTGCGGACTGTTACCTTATGAACTGGCATATTAAAAAATGTATGGCTCAGCGTGTCGGTGAAATACATAGCAGGGTTTATATTCATTATTATATTCTCGTTCTGAATATGTATTAAATTACCACTAGACATTAAACCCTCTTATTAATCCACCCCTTTGTTCTCTGTATGGTTGATAGTTCGAGCACTGACAAAAATCATTCCACATCCTCGTGTTTTTGTCTGTTTGATAGTTGTCTTATTGGCAATCATACCATATTTCCTTATTTTCATGTTGGTGTTGATGGTAAGCCCTGAACATACATGGTAAAGTTTATTTACAACTTTTCTAGACTCGTGAAGTGTATAATACTGTGTTGTTTAGTCTTTTGTTGAAGACCGTAGTTTAAAGGCTTTCCCCAGTATAGTGTCGTGTATTATTGTCATTTGACGTTCACACCAAAACTCATTTTACATTCATTAACAAACTTATTTAACGGAACACTTTTCTAATTGTTTATGCAATCATGTCAACAGGTTAGATGACCCAATCTGTAAAAATGGCGCCTGAAATAAAAAATAAAAGCAAAAAAATACACAAGATAACATACGACTGAGGTAACCTCATAACAGACTAGCAAATGAGTAACCAACAAAATAGAAGTTATACCAAATTACTGACCATTATACGGTGTAACAACCTTTATATGATTCATATATTAATATCCACTTATATACAAAATGGACCTATAAATCAATATTGTCACGTTTCTGTGTATATTTGTATATTTATTCTCTGATTCATCAGTTACTGTATATATACATTATTTGTGAATAAGCAGTTTGATTTCCTGGTAACTTATAGGTCTTCTCCATCTGTACTAAAATCCTTACCCTACTAAAGTTAACTACTTCAGAACTGCCGGTCTACCGCCAGTGGCGGATGCAGGAATTTTCGAAAGGGGCCCCAGGCAAAAGGGGGGGGGGTGCAAAACATATGTCCCGATTCAAATGCATTGATCGGCCAAAATAAGGGGGGGGTGCGCACCCCTGGAACCCCCCTCTGGATCCGCCACTGACCGCCGTTTTACTTTTAAGATATTAACAACAAGCGTAAATATCATTCTTTATCTGGTATTTTTTTTTAGGGATTATGATAAATAATCTCGTCAAGATGTCGTTTTATGAAATTGCATAACTTTTATATCATGATTTTCAATAATATATGATCCAATCGCTGGTAGACCTTCACCTAAATTACTGACAAATAGTATATTGGCGTAAACTACATACAATCATTTGGACTAACGCCCTCTTGATGTATCTAATATAAAAAAAAAAAAGGTTTTAGAAGGTATGCACTAGACAATCACATGTCTATGATTTGATTGAAAAGATAATGAAGACATTCGGGACTTTTATTTAGTGATTTTTTAAAGAATAAAACAGAAACCATTCGAATCGTCTTCAAATTAAGAAACCTCGCGGTGTTCAAGTTGTTATATAGCTTTCATGAATTTTAAACAGACTTGCTTCCTCATTGTCAGAAATGTAATATTGCATAAGGAATAAGCTTCAAAATGTTTTAGAAATTGGGTACAACAAAGAAATTTCATTGTCTCGTCTTTTAAGTGCAGCTAGTAAAATTTCCAGTTGCTGGCATAACAACGATTAATATTGAGAATAGAAATGGGGAATATGTCAAAGAGACAACAATCCTATCAAAGAACAAACAACAGCGAATGGATACTTTACTTTGTCAGTGCGCAGTCAAATACTGGACACAAGACATTCATAACGTGTTGTATTAATTTTGTACAGCACTAGATCAGTACCGCTGCTTGAGGACTTTTAATCATAAACGATATATTTAACTCATTGTTGTCAGTACTTCGGTAATTGAGTTTTCTAAAACTGTCTTTATAAATTTATAGATGATCAGAAGAAAAAAGGTTTCAGTCAACTACCTTTGTCAAAGTTGATCTCCGATAGATTTGGCTTTCATTGTTATGTTCTGTTTTGTCAAATATAGATCTTCGGTTTCAGTATCTGTTCTTTTATACAAGCATTCGGCTTTGATAAAGGAAGATATGGAAAAGGGTTTCGGACGCATGAAATTCATAATGCGTTGTTCATTTTTATAACAAGACAAATGTTGTTGTGGCGCTGCAACACACTTGGTATTACAGAAAAAAATTTGACTTCTTTGAAAAGGTTAAACTGAATGATTTAAAGCCATTTTGTAATCTGTACTTTAAAGTTGTCTGGTATTTTATGCAAAATTAATAATAATAAAATGAATTTTATCAAAAACAGCAATCTCTGACTTTTCAATTCGTTTTGATATTCCATTTTTTTAATCTGTCTCTTTTTTTTAGTCTATCTCAATTTGTTTTTCAAAACAAAGGAGAAAAGTAAAACTATCACATCTCGTAATACTGATTATAGTGATGTTTCATTTTACGAATTTACCACGAAGGTAACCCCTGAACATTTATAGCTGCGACCTTTATATCCGGTATACCTATTTTAGTCATTGACACTTAACAGAGAACTCACAAGTCACTGACCATTCATCTTTTGTGTAAGAAAGAGGGCATGGTGGTGTTGTTTGATTTTAAATTTCTGAAGAAAAAATCTAATAATATATAATATATAGCTTATTAATTAATTAAACGTTTTAATGGTACCAAACCTCCCCTTTTCTGAAACAATAGTATAACATAACAACATAGAAATACACACTATAAAATATCAATTGGAAGGCCTTACTTAATGAAAAATATAAATGTTCCATATTAATTAACAGAACATGTCAATTTTCGGAGCTCTAAAAGTTTTTAGAAAAAACTGAAAATTAGGAAAATATATGTTGGGTCTTCCAATGTTTCTACATTGAAACATGAAGATGCAGAAAATACCTTAATGATGACCATATCATATTTGAGAATTGAACACGCATAAGTCACTGGAGAAAAGCATTGCATACACATCAATAATCTCATGATTGTGACCTAATATTTCCCCCCAAAATCCTTTTGAAATCTCATTGATTACTGTATCCCAGAAGTTAAAGTATTTATGCTTAATACCCTTCTTATGCCCCCTAAAAATATAACTGACAGGTTAAACTTGATGACTCGTAAAAGCAAATAATATTATCTTTACAGCATCTATTTTCATAAAAAGCGACAGAAGAAATAGAAAATACACATTGAACGAAACAAAAACTTTCGAGTAAGGTGTAAACATAAAAAAAAAACTACACTGTTCATTCATTTAAGGATTGAACTCACTTTCAATTCTTCCTACAGAAAGAAAAGAATAAATAAAAAAAAATATTCATCAAATTTGGGCACATAGCATACAAACAATATCATTTTAAACAACAATAAAATATGCAATACACAGACAATAAATATGTATCATGTGTAATAAAAAAAACAATAATTTTTACCAAAGCCACGATACAAACTTTCAGAACGCCATTCCAAATGAGACAACCTATAGGTATACAAATATAAGCATACATAGCAGATAATAAAAAGCAGAGGGAGAAAGAGCAATGGAAATGTAAAAACAAATTATATAATGTCAAACGTGCCTTTTTATGGTAAGCAAGTAACATTGTTGAACTCGATGTTATAATTTGAAATAAGTGATCTTTGTCAAAAACATGTGATAACTGAGCCGACATGATGCACCGTATGTTACTCTAAAAACCAAATACTAGTATTGAACATCTAAAAGCATCAAAAAGCATATAAAGCAACAATCCTTAGGAATATATTTTTACCTCATCGTATCTCAGCTGTTGTCAAAAAAAAATTATACATAAGTTGTAACTGTTTACATAAATCACAAAAAACTGACATTTACGCTTGATATTACGAAAAAATAATAAATAAAGATTTACTTAAGATAGATAATAATGTTCCGAAAGTAACACACCGTCAGCTAACTTGTCATTTGTCCCTAACACCAACTAATCATTTGCCGTCTATAAATGAAGTTTGTGTAGTTCTTTAAACTTTGTTTTTGACACCTTTTTGCCAAGTGTTAAACTGACATTGATGATTGAGCGTCTTTGGTGTCCTCGCTACACCACACACATTATTAAAGAAAGACACGATTGAAAAAAAAGTGTGTAAACGGGTAAGGGGTTGTGTTTGTTCTAAACGACTTATACTTTCTACATCCAAGAACATCGTCCTCCGTTTACTTGTATCTCAGTTTTCTCAGCGCAACCAAGTGATGATTCGACTTCCAAAGTAAAATATCATCAATTTTATTTGAAAGGACGTTTGCATTGATTGCAGATGTTTGTTAGCCTTTATCGAATTTAATCACATTTTGTTCAGATTCTGATCGATTCAGAGCTTGACATGATATTGACACATGTCAATTATTATGTTTTCCGTAAGTTTTATAGTCTTGTTGATCTGAATTAACACTTGATTTGAGTATTAAAAATACTGTAAACAGTATGATAACCTTCATATATCTCTTTATGTTTTGTTTGTGTTTAATATCAAAACATTGACAGAAGAAACCAATTGGACTATCACACATCGCATTTAGAAATGATCGAAGCCTGAAAAATTTCTACCAAAATTGTGTTGAATAAGGATGCAACACATTACTCAAACTACAGGCACTTGTAGGAAAAGTCCTGTATGAAAGGACTGCACAACATGTTACCTGAAGGTGAAGACTGTCCATGTTTCTGAAGGAAAGGAAAGGAATACGCAACATATTGCCCGTATGACTGCTTTATATTTTGTATGTAGGGAAAGGAATGGTCCAAATATCTTTAATATATGTGTAACTTTATCTGTCTTCCCGAGCCTGTACTTATTCTTCGAAGTTACGTTAAGTAATTTAGTCGTATTAATGTACACAAATATATAGGGAGGTCTTATATATGACAAATTTATCGACTCTGCACAGGTGTGATACTGTAAATCTATAGGACAATTTCATCAAATACTGATAATCATGTCTCTAAAATTTACTATAGCAAATCAACATCGAATTACATGTATACTTAAAACTTATCAGTCTCTGTTTGGACCTTTTCCCAACAGATTGACAGAAAAATGTCATGCACAGGCCTAACCACTTTTAGGTGATTTTTCTGAATGCGCGTATGGGCAGGATTTTTGGGCAATAACATTGGTATCGTTATATGTATTGTAAGCACGGCTTAATCCAGCACATACATTTTCAAACCTACATCTATATAAGAAAAACAACCTTTTAAGCTGTAAAATCGCTTACAAATTTTCATTACTGCCTGGTGTATGGGATGAATTATGTATAACATATGATTTTTGGAAGTGTTAAATGTTTTGCCATCGTTTCTTGAAGTAAGTACACAGATTATAAAAGAGGGACGAAAGATACCAGAGGGACAGTCAAACTCATAAATCGAAAATAAACTGACAACGCCTGTCTAAAAAGGAAAAAGACAAACAGACAAACAACAGAACACATGATACAACACAGAAAACTAAAGAATAAGCAACGCGAACCCCATCAAAAACTAGGGGTGATTTCAGGTGCTCCGGAAGGGAAAGTAGATCCTGCATCACATGTGACACTCGTCGTCTTGCTTGTGTCATAAAAAATCCGGTAAATAGTCTAATTTGGTAGATGACATTCATGAAAGGGAAGGGGATTGTAGTTACGAATTAAGGAATATATCCAATATCATTTGTGAAACGGGTATTTCATAACGGTCAACCAACTCGTTGTAGTGTCCAATAAATTTACGAAGGGATGATTTCAACTTCACCATTTGGAAATTTTGGTTTAATAGCTTCCTTGTAAGCAGCAACCCTCTATCAAGAAAAGCATGATAGGAAATGCTAAAGGATATTGCTAACTTCTTATCTTTCTTGCTAAGAAGTTCCTGTATGAAGTAAGCCTCATAATAATAAAGAAACAAATCGACTAGAAGAGGGACACAATTGGCTCCCAGTAGACTTGAAAACAACGTCGATGCGTCTGACGAAATATTTTTCTCAGACAAGCATGCTCTTCCTCGACAGGAGCATTAAACAACATACGGAACAATATACCATAATAATTAACAATACACCACGAAAAGTAAATTCAAAACAATTTGTGTATCTTTCCATGCAAGTGTTTTACTATAGAGTAACTGTATGGCACTGAATTTGCGGAGCTTTAGCAGCTTTTGTATTACTACAACTAATGATAGCTAAGTTTCATAAATGTCTGCCAACGGTTATGACTGCTTGGTCTGTGACTGTTTGATAACTTCTGCATATTCATTATTTCTTCGAACTTGAACTAGACTATCATTTGCTAGTACGCCAAAAAAATCAGATAAAACTGTGATGCAAAGAGTTATGCAATTGCCGCCAAAATAGCAGTATCGGAGTCATCTACTATGACAGTCTCTTACATCGCCCGCACAACCAGTCTTTGTTGATCTATAGGTATCTTGGATTTCGTAAGGTCTTTATAACACACGAGAAATAACGCTGTTGCTGAGTAATATTTGAGTTTTGTCATATTTGGAACATGGAAGAAATTAATTGACTTTGATGTTGTAAATCTCTTCATCTTTGGAGGTTCAACCAAAAAAGATAAAGAACTGGATCTTCCATTACTGCACTGGATATCTAAACTACATAAGTTTCCTTAAACACATCGGTATATTACTGGGTCTTTCAAGTGCCCACGAAACCTCTTTCTGAATTTTTTTAACAACCATTTCATAAGCAATCAAAAACGGACTGAAAAGTTATTGTGAAACTGTATATTCTAGAGGTGGCGTGAATCAGATGTGGAAACTAAAAAATAAATCCAAAGATCTTTTAGATAACAAAAAATCAAAGACACTTTCATATTTCAATAGTATTTAAACATTTGACTTTTCTGTCCTTTAAAAAGGTTTTGGCACTCACACCACATCTTCCCATATCTAATTACCCATTCCAAGCTAAAAGACAAACTAACAGTCGTTATTGCTTTGTTTCATAAAAAAGAATGGCCAACGTAGAAATAATCATCTTGTCTTTAATAGGGAAGGATAAATCCTACTCTGTAAAGAAACACACTGATTCAAATAAAAAATTCTCTTAAACTGACATTATCCAGATGCTTGATGTCTAAATTGACAACATATTTTGTTTGGAGGACGTGTTTTTCAACAGACTGTCGGTATTCCAATGGGATCCAAATTGCCCCTCTTTTTGTCGACTTGTTTCTTTATAATTATGAGGCTGATTTCATAAGGAACTTCTTAGGAATAAAGAGAAGAAGTTAGCAATATTTCTTAACTTTACTTTTCGCTATATAGATAATGTTCTCTCACTAAGTAATTAAAAAAATTGGTGACTATGTTGAACGCATCTTTCCAATCGAACTAGAGGTAAAGAATATCACAGATGCAGTTTAGTCTGCCTCATATGTTGACTTACACATAAAAATTGAGGGTCGGCTGAAAACAAAACTTTACTACAAAAGAGATGATTCAGCTTCCCAATTGTGAACTTTTCATTTCTATGTAGCAACATTCCAGCAACGCCTGCATACGGAGTATATAGCTCCTAATTGAAATGATATTCCCGGGCTGGTATTTCCTATCATGATTTCCTTGATAGAGGGTTGCTGCTCACAAGGAAGCTTTTAAACCAAGAGTTCCAAATGGTAAAGTTGAAATTACCACTTCGTAAATTTTACGGACGCCATCACGAGTCGGTTTACCGTTATAGAATAACCGTTTCACAGATGATATTGGATATGTTCCTTATGTCGTAACTAACTACAATCCCCTTCCTTTTTCACGAATGTGACTTACCGAGTTAGACAATCAACCGGATTTGCAATATCATGTGCAACACGACAGGTGCCACATATGGAGCAGAATATGCCTATCCTGCCGAGGCACCTGTAATCACCCCAGCTTTTTTAGGGTTCTTGTTGCTTAGTCCTTAGTTTTCTATGTTGTGTCTTGTGTACCATTATTTGTCTATTTGTCTTTTTCTTTTTTAGACACGGCGTTGTCAGTTTATTTTTCGTTCTATGAGTTTGACTGTCTCTCTGGTATCTTTCACCCCTCTCTCGTGCTGTCAATGTTTGTCAACAGGGATAATGTATACTTAATTTGAACATATTCTTAAATATCCTTGTGCTATACGACAAACACGTTCTGACTTCCGACATCTGGTACAGCACAATGTCTTTAATCATACTATCGTAAACGTTAAAACCATTGCAGAAAATATATAGGTGCCGACTTGGAATTTCAGTGATGTGAGAGTTTACCCCTCAATGTGACATTTAGATGAAGAACATCATTAAAAGCGCTGCTTCTTTGCTTTTTGTGCATTTTGTAGTTGTTGTTGCTGTGCATGTAATGATTTTATGTCATAGATAGATACCCCATACTCTTTTTTTTTCAAAAAAAAAATAAAAAAAAAAAGAATTAAGCAAATTATGAACTTTAATCCTGCTTTCAGAGACAGTATTCATGTTTTATTTAGTATTTGCATACTTAAGTTATGTTGTTTTGCATCTGAGATATGGATTAGAAATGTGTTTTACTTATTGATTTTCACCCGAGAAGAAGAACTAAAAACACTATGTTAATCTCATGTTTATATGCCTCATGCCTGTATCATATCAGAAACATCTTTATTGGTGGTCTTTATTTATGTCTCACTGTTCAGCACATATAAATGCGTAATTCTGAATGTCTTAATTGAATAAATTGTTTAAGAATCGTTGAAGAATTTAATTATCATAGTAGGTCTTGTAAACATGGTTAAATATATGCATAACCAGTTAAATTTCTCTGTTTAACAAAACTTTGAAATTTTGAAATACTAAGGCTATTCTTCCTCAGGAATATATTACCGTAGCTGTATTTGGCAAACTTTTATGAATTTTTGGTCCTCAAAGCTCTTCAACTTCGTTCTTTATTTGGCCTTTTTTAACATTTTTGGATTCGAGCGTCACTGATGAGTCTTTTGTAGAAACGCACGTCTGCTGTAAGTGTAAAATTTTAGTCCTAGTATTTATGATGAGTTTATTTATTATTTATCATGTCATATTTGTTTAGTATTGCGTAGTACGGGTGCTGCAGTCTTACTGATATATTACTAAGATGTATCGTTTTTTTTTTATATTCATGAGAAATCACAGTAGTTTGGTTCCAGTATAATCTGGTTTTATTATCATACAAATATATATGCTGACAATACACTAAAGCCAAATTTCAAAACGCAAAGTCAGACACCTTTAACATACAATGTTGAACATCATTGCACAATGAAATAATTATATAAATAGTAGAATAGTCGTAATCAAAAACTGACAATTATTTATACATATGTTTCCTTTGATAATGAAGCATATGATTTTATGTCCATAATAAGGTGATTTGATGGTCCTAACACCAAATATATTACCATACTTTATTGGTCTAGTGTCGCTTCTACTCATGATGAAGATAAATAGACATCTATATATTAACATATTCATAAGTTTTGATGATTTTTGTGAACTAATGCATAACCTTTAATACTGCAAGTTATGGTCAAGATATAAATAAGACCCATACTTACTTTTTCGTCAGTCAGACAGTAAGCGGGTGTTGCCATAGTTAACTTAGGTAAGGACGTTTCCTTTTTTTAAGTAATGTTGTCTGTGGGAATAATATTTGTGTCAGTTGAAACGGCAAGGAATACACAATTATTAAAATATAAACTTTTACATTTTCTATCATTTATCGTAAAACAAAACATTTCTATTAATAAGTATTGCAATATGCATTTTTTTTAAATGAATTATCAGTATTTAGTTCTAATATAATCTTAAAGCAATCCTAATTCTAGCTCACTTTTAAATTATAGTTTTTCATGTGTGACGTCATGCTGTTTCTAAATTTCATAAATTCAAATGTGGCATAACGTTTGCCTTTTCGCCATCGTATGTGACGTCATTTTTTTTTTAATTGCGTTGACGCCTGGACTGATTCTGGTGTGTCTATGCTGTATTGAACTTGGCATCATGTATTCGGGTTTAGTTTTCTGTAATAAGTTAATACTTCAGTTTCATTATGAATATATCTTTCACATTCATTTGTTAAAATTTACTGTTTGCAATAGCATGCATCGTTCTATATAATAATGTTCTTATCCCGGGCATAAAAACAATGCCGTATTTGGCAAAACCTTTTCAACTTTTGATCTTCAGTGCTGTACAACTTTGTACTTTTTTTCACTTTCGATCTTGTATATCGGGGCGTTATGTATTCGGGTTTAGTTTTCTGTAATTAGTTAATACTTCAGTTTCATTATGTATATCTCTTTCACATTCATTTGATAAAATTTACTGTTTGCAATAGCATGAATTGTTCTATATAATAAGAATGTTCTTATCCCGGGCATACAAACAATGCTGTATTTAGCAAAACCTTTTCAAATTTTGATCTTCAGTGCTGTACAACTTTGTACTTTTTTCACTTTCGATCTTTTATATCTGGGCGTCACTGGTGCGTCTTGTGTGGACAAGACGCGTTTTTGGCGTATTGGATTTTAAACCTGATGCTTTTTGTTATCTATTTTGGCGTATTGGATTTTAAACCTGATGCTTTTTGTTATCTATTTTGGCGTATTGGATTTTAAACCTGATGCTTTTTGTTATCTATTAATCATGCTTTTTATTTTGTCTAATATGTTCTCCTTTTTATTTGTATTGTAGTCCTGTAATATTATGTTGTCATTTCGATGTTATATTTAACTTTGCCATTAAAGTGCGAGGTTTGGCATGCCATAAAACCAGGTTCAACCCACCATTTTTATTCCCCTTTAAAAGTGTCCTGTACCAAGTCAGGAAGATGGCCATTGTTATAATATTGTTCGTTTCTGTGTGTGTGTTGCATTTTAATGTTGAGTCGTTTCTGTTTTCTCTTATTTTTGAGATAAGACGTGGCACGGTACTTGTCTATCCCATATTCATGTATTCGGTTTTGATGTTATATTTGTTATTCTCGTGGTGTATTGTCTGTTGGTTGGTCCGTTTCTGTGTGCTGTTGCGTTTCGGTGTTGTGTCGTTGTTCTCCTCTTATATTTAATGCGTTTCCCTCAGTTTTGGTTTGTTGCCCCGATTTTGTTTTTTGTCCATGGATTTATGAGTTTTGAACAGCGGTATACTACTGTTGCCTTTATTTATATACAATATTAGTTCAATGTTAGAAAAATATAAACATTTTGTATGTATGAGGCTGAGAAACTGGCGAAGGGCGAGGTTTTACCGATCCCTTCCCAAGTTTTGTGCCGAATACAAAAATTATATTTTAATGCCATTGATCTAATATTGTTTTTATACTGCAATTTAATTTAAACCATTGATTGCTATATAAATTGTAACACAGACGTATGTTCATTCCTTAATGAACCCCTGATGCTGGAAAAGTGTTCCATAATGAAATTGACATTGCACAAGCTGTGTTACTTTATTTAGGCATTAACACAACTAGTTGCAGTATAAACCAGTATTTGTGTAAAAAGAAAAGTAAATTGTGAATAAACTATTTCAGATGAGGTCAGTCAAAGTTGTCATATGTCCTATTTGGTATAATTTGGAAAGATAGAAAGTGTTAAGAGATATATGAAGAGGTTTCGATATATATATTGGCAACAATATGAACCTTTCATTTGGTGTGTGTTTAAATTTTGGGAGGGAGCATATTTTAAACTAATTGCTAGATTCTAAATTTCTATTTTTCAGAAGAAATTAAAAAAAATAATAGTTTGTTTTTACTGAACATTGGGAAATTGAATAATATTTATTGAAAAAAATATTGTTCTGTTCGTCATGAAAACTATAATTTTGATTTATTTCTTTTAATTAAAAAAATACACCATATAAAAAACAAACAAACAACGAAACCCCATCACCACTAAATATAAAAGTTGGTGCTACAGGTAAACAACGTGGAATTCACGGAGGATTATAATATTACGAATATAATATGAATAAAAGGCGATATGTGGGGTTACGTCAATGATATATACTACATGCATAGATACACAAAATAGTTAGCTTCTGAAAAATATATTTTATTGGTATTTTGTCGATGGTATGGCTAATAGAGTGTTAAACATCACGGTATAAAACAAGTAAATCCTTGGATCATATCGGTAAACAATCATAGATACGTGTATATGTGTTTTTACAGTTTTTTTTCAATGAAGTATACAACATACATCCATTTTTAAGAAATTTTGCCCGTAATATTTTGGTATGTATGGATAGTATCCTTGCGAAGAAGATAGTTACAATGCTCACATTTATTTCTAATCAAATATTTTTTGGTGAATTATTTATAAACTAATTTATAAAACGTTAAATGTTGAAATAAACAGATACATGTTACATGCATTATAAAATGAAGATGTGATTGGGGTAAAACTTGGGTTAAAGTGGTAGTTCGTGTACAGTTAAGACATAATCTATGTTTCAAGGTCTAATATTTCAATTTGGAAATTTTGATGACATCTAAGTAAAAGTAAAATTCACTAATATAATTTGATAATTTGATTAATATCTTAAATTCTCAAGTCAGATACATGCTTTTGTCATATCGTTTACTGATTAATTGCAAATTTATCCTGGCATTCACTTTCCTCATTAGATCATTATGAATTAATAAAATATGACATTTGTTTTACAGGGAAACATTTGATTTAAAATGGTCCCATTATTTGTTGCATTTTTGATAGCCACTGCTCAGGCAAGTGGATATGGCGGCTATAACAGTGGCTATGGCAGTGGAGGTGGAGGTGGAGTAGTTACGGTTGTCAGAGGAGGTGGTGGTGGCGGAGGAGGAGGAGGAGGTGGTGGTGGCGGAGGAGGAGGAGGATACGGAGGAGGATATGGAGGATATGGATCAGGCGGTTATGGAAAAACTGGCGGCTATGGATATGGCGGCGGCTATGGTGGCGGTAATGTCATGGTTGTCAGTGGAGGTCATGGCGGTTATGGTAATCAAGGATACGGATCAGGCAGTGGATATGGATCAGTAAGCACTTACCTTCCAGTCGGATCCAAAGGTGGTAGCTTGAATCTTGGAGGAGGATTTGGAGGAGGAGCGTATGGAGGAGGATACGGAGGAGGATATGGAGGCGGAATCGGAGGAGGATATGGAGGAGGATATGGAGGCGGAATTGGAGGAGGAGGTGGAAAAGGTGGAGTTGTTGTTGTAAGTGGCGGAGGAAACGGCGGCAATGGTGGATATGGAGGAGGATACGGAGGAGGATATGGCGGTGGATATGGAGGTGGATACGGAGGAGGATATGGTGGTGGTGTTGTTGTCAGTGGTGGTGGAGGTGGAGGATATGGTGGAGGATACGGAGGAGGATATGGTGGAGGAATTGGCGGAGGAATTGGAGGAGGAGGTGGCAAAGGTGGAGTTGTTGTCGTAAGTGGTGGAGGACACGGCGGTAATGGTGGATATGGAGGTGGATATGGAGGAGGATACGGAGGAGGAACTGGAGGAGGTGGAAACGGTGGAGCTATTGTCGTAAGTGGTGGAGGACACGGCGGGAATAGTGGATACGGAGGTGGATACGGTGGTGGATATGGAGGTGGATATGGAGGAGGATATGGAGGAGGAATTGGAGGAGGAATTGGAGGAGGCGGAGGAAAAGGTGGAGTTGTTGTTGTAAGTGGTGGAGGTTACGGCGGTAATGGTGGATACGGAGGCGGATATGGTGGTGGATATGGAGGCGGATATGGCGGAGGATACGGAGGTGGATATGGCGGTGGATACGGAGGAGGAAACGGAGGCGGATTCGGAGGAGGATTTGGCAACGGCGGTGGAAAAGGTGGAGTTGTTGTTGTAAGTGGCGGGGGACACGGCGGCAATGGTGGATATGGAGGAGGATATGGCGGTGGATACGGAGGAGGATATGGAGGAGGATATGGCGGAGGTGTTGTTGTCAGTGGTGGTGGAGGTGGTGGACTTGGAGGAAAAGGTGGTTACAAGTCATATTAAACAGCTTCAGGTAATTATCTCTACTGTTCATTGTCTTATACAACAAATAAAAAGGAATTGAGGGAAACCTAAGGGACATTCAAAACGCGTAAGTCGAAGAGAGAGTGATAACGCCACGCCCCCTTATAAATGACGAAAAGACAATCAAGTGCACAAAAACACTCCACCAAAACTAAAAGCTGAACAATAAGAACTGCACTAAATACAGGGGTGATTTCAGTCATCCTAGTAACAGTGGTAAATCCTTCTCCACATGCTACGGTCGTCGTGTTACTCATGTAAAATACGTCGAAAACTTATTTAGCATTTAAGCGATATAAAAAATGTGCATGATATGCAATGGTATCGTTTTAAAGAAGAATACATCTTTAAAAGTCAAAATGTTGAATTGTTAATCGGACCCCTTAGTTTAGAAATGTGCATATAATCTAAATGACTTGTCAATTCCTTTATGCTAAGTACATATCACTAGTAATTACAACTGACACTGTGAAACCCTGAGTCAAAACAATAAATAAACATGAGAAATCATAAATATATATAAAGGAAAAATACTCATACAACTACGTATGTATCGGCGTTGAAGACCCACAAAAAAAAATCAAGATTCGCCGTATATACCACTGATGGTTAATTGTTTTGTGTTTTTGGCAAAATAGATATATAAAAATAGATATATACTGTTACATTCTTTTATTTAAACCTAAAGTTATTGTACTAAATTAAAACAATACATTTCAAATATAATGTTATGTAATGTAATATAACAAATATCCAACCAGAACAACTTCCTTTAAACTACAAATTGTATAGTGACATATATATTTATAGTTTTATATCAAATTTGTTAATTTAAGTGAAAAAAAAACCCAACCAAACCAATACAAGCTGGCCAAATACTTATTCACTAAATAATATAACTGATGAATATCTCATATTTTATAAAACCATAATTTGCATTATTATATTTCAGAAGCAGAATACATACATCAAACCGATGAAGATCTACACTCGCCCGCTCATTTTGTACATATATTTAAATCGTTACTGTCATAATAAAACAATGTTCTTTGTTATTCTTCTGTTTTGGTGTTTATTGCATCCCTCTCTCTCTCTCTCTCTCTCTCTCTCTCTCTCTCTCTTGAATGCTCCTTTTTGTAACTTCATTGGGGTGTAAAAGCGTTGACCGAAGAACAGTTTGTTTCCGCGCGCTACAGTTTAAAAATGTGCGCACAGTCAACGCTTTTACAACCCTATGAATTTTAAAAAAGAAGCATTCAATACTAATAATTACTTTCTTAACTATAACTATGAAAACACGAATTTTATAATTGTTTTATTTAATTCACCTGTGCACTTTATTGTGGCACCACGTGTTATCATGAATGAATTTTTTTATTGAGTAATGCAATTACTTACGGAACATGTGATGTGCAGTTAGCCAATCAGAATAAAGTATCATAATGAAACATACATCTAATGTAATTATACAGTTTGTAATAATGAATAAGAATAAGAATAAGAATACGAATAAGAATAAGAATAAGAATACAAATAAGAATAAGAATAAGAATAAGAATAAGAATACTTTATTAATCCGATTAAGGACCCTTGCGGTTTTTAAATTTCATACAATGATTACAATGATTTGTGTTATAACAATGAAATAATAAAATGAAATGCATGATAATAGAACACTGAACAGTTGTTGCATGCACATGGAAGAGAAAGTAATATGAGAGACAATCAATTTCTGTAAGGTTTTTTCCCCTTTAAACAGTTATGGTGTTTTGAGCTGCATAAAAAAAATGCAGCCCCAACTGATTAGATATAGAGGTATTTTTCTCCCAGGTACACACAGCAATCAATTACTAGATATTTATGTATACAATTATATTTCTTTCACATTTGCCAGAATTTGATAAGCACCTTAGAGATTTGACTGCAGTTTATTAATGCATATATAAGCATTTACATATTGAATAGGAATACAACCACAAAGGTAAGAAGAATAGACTTGTGCAATATATGGAACAAAACATCGACACCATGGCAAAGCATTCACATATCTTCTGATCCCAAGCATATATATGCATATATTATATATGAATATAATGTACATTTGTATCCATATGGCTTGAGGGCATACATAAATCAACATAGTAATTTTACAATACATCATACAGAAAAAAACCAACAAAAGAACAAAACATTATTTACATATATGTATCTATTATGCAGTTGTTGAGTCCACCCTCCTCAGTGACCATGACTTTTTAACAAATGAAGCAGCATACAGCATAATTGACGGACAAGAAAGACATAACACCAATTTGATACAAAGAATTGGTTTGGAAGTTTATACCTCCCAATAACTTATTATTCGTAAATTTAACAGACCCATTACGAGTTTGTTGACCGTTATGGAATAACCGTTTCACAAATGATATTGGATATGTTCCTTATGTTGTAACTACTATTCCCTTCCTTTTCATGAATGTGACCTACCGAATTAGACATTTTATAGGATTTGTAATAGCATACACTAAAAAAATTTACTCACGTTTTTGTGGTACATTTCTACCCTCGTATATATCATTACTGTTCGACAAGACAGAAAACTGGTAATGTTATACATTCTGTTTGTTCAGTACTGTTTATTATTATACAAAAACGGTACATTTACTAATTCTATAAATTCAGTACTGATTTTGACAGTATTGTTTCAGTACTGATTTTGACAGTACTGTTGCAGTACTGATTTCGTTAGTAATGTTTCAGTACTGATTTTGTCAGTAGTGTTTCAGTACTGATATTGTCCTACAAGTATACCGATTTTGTTAATACTTTTAATGAGTTTATATTTTCATTCACTGTTTAAGTAATAAACTTACTTTTTAGTGCGCACCTTATCCATAAGAAAAATATTTGTGCCTTTAGGTATAGTTGTAGCAGTAGATTTGGTGTGGTAAATCTTTTTAATTTGAATGTGTATTGTTTTAAAAAATATTTGGAAGTGAAAACTTATAAACTAGGTTAGTATAGTATTGTACATTATAATTGTGACATATTTTGTATGTTGTGTAGAAATCTCTGATTCAGTTTTGGTCTAATATTAGAGAAATGTTTACAATGTGCATCTCAGTACAACTGGTATCCAAATATAGGTTTGATAATTCTGTGACATGACCAAGGAAAATAATCAAGCTTACTTTCGTCTATCGAAAAACTATGTAAGTGAAGGGGAAAACAACAGAAATAAAGTAAGAACTTATAAGCAGTTTATCGGATATTACCCTTTAGGAGCACCTGAATTCACTCCCGGTTTGGTTTTAAATGGAGTTCGTGTTGGTTTTTCTTATGTATTTTTCAAAAATTTGTTGTAAATGCCCTTTAGTTTTGTTATTCTTTAATTATTCTTGATTTTGATTTTGACTATGCATAGAAAAGAATACAAACTCGACATCAGAGAGATTCACACTTGGTGCAGCGGCGAAATCTAAAAAAAGATGCTTAGTTAAGGAGTTTAATGCACCCAAAGATAACACACCTGGATTTTTTTTAAACGAAAGAATACATGTGAAACTTATAATTTAAATATGCCGTAAGAAAATCGTATGATCGAATTTCTGTAAAAATGTCTTTTTAGGGAGTTATGTAGTGTATAAGACAAAACAAACGGATACACTCAAATGTTAATTATTATTACGAATCAAAATATTTCAGCTTTTTTTAATATGCAAATGTAACACTGATGATCAAATAGACAATAATATTTTTTTTTTAAATATTTACCATCAACATTTTAAAAACTGTTTTACTTTAGAAGTTTTGGTTTTACACGATTTTCACCGGTTTCCTTTATTAACAGAGTAATAATAAAACGCTGCATTTGTGTTTATTTGGTATAACTATACTCCTTGATATTTATCTTATACAAAACAACATTTTTTTTTTTATATTTGAACATCTAGAGAGGATATACAATTTATTTTTCATCATTGTTTGCATCGTGTAAGTAGTCGTTTAAAAAGTATTCCGGATCTGTTGGGAAAAATTCCGGAAAATGTCACAGTTAGGTAGTCCTTAAAAACTTGACCCAACAAGTGCCAATAGAGAGAAATCGTCCTTAGATTGGCGTAAATACATTACTTGTAAGGCTAAAAGCATGAAACATAGTCAAGTAAAATACCGTAGATCTTGCTGTTAATCATAGACAAACTAACAAAATCTTACTCGTTATAGACAAAAACTTATGGAAACGAATGAGAAAATCAATAGCACTTGCTTAATTTCACCTGCTATAAGTTAATCTAAAATAGCAACCCGATCAGATTAATGTTCCTGCATTTTTTTTAAGACTGCACACAAAGTGGAATCAATAAACTCACCATTAATACCAGGAAACACATTTTATATTTGCGCAAGATGCGCGTTTCTTCTACAAAAGACTCATCATGTTGTAATTACTGCAGTCATATGTTACTATGTTAGGCAATGCATTATTATTTACACTAAACAATGTCTCTTTTACCTTATTTTTAATCATAACTGAAATTTCTTTTATTAATCAAAACCATTTTTTTTATATTTGATTAAACATTCTATGTCGTACAAACATGTGAAGTTTGTGACAAAAATTTTTTTTTTTTATGCCCCTTGATTATTTTATTATCCTTTAAAGTTCACAAATAAAATATTTTGCATGTATCATGTTTCATTGCTCTCCCCGTTGCCATCTTTTCTTTGGAATGCTTTGTAGAATACCAGTTTCCTGGCTCTTTTCCTCAATTCGATCCTGCATATGATGTGTCTTGCTACATGTACAGTGGTAATTCAAGAGGACACTTTAGTTCTAATATGAGCTCATTATAAGCATCCATCTTAAATGTTTTGGTACTCATACGAAACTCAGGATTAAATGGTTCATGATTAATTGTATTTTTTCTTTTCTGACGAGTGCCGTATTTATACATAATTTGTATATAGCAACACGACGGGTGCCACATGTGGAGCACGATCTGCTTACCCTTCTGGGGCACCTGAAATCATCCCCAGTCTTTGGTTGGATTCGTGCGCTGCTTAGTCTTCTGACCTATTATTTGTCTGTTTGTCTTTTTATTTTTAACCTTGGCGTTGTCAATATAAAAAAAGATGTAGTATGATTGCCAATGAGACAAGAGTCCACAAGAGACCAGTATAACACAGAGATTAACAACTATAGGTCACCGTACGGCCTTCACCAAAGTCCATACAATAGTCAGCTATAAAAGGCAGTATATTTTCAATCTATGAGTTAGATTGTATCTTTTGTTCCTCTTTTCTTTCTTATGGGATACACAACTTATTACGTTTATATGACAAAACAAACAATAATAATAATTTGTAAATAAGAACATAACTAAATATGTATACATACACTTACAGGCTTACATCCTGTCGATGCTGATATTTTGACAAATAATTATATAAACAAGCTCGAGTTTTTCTAAGAGTGGGTATGACGTCTTTCCATAAAATCAAATAAAAGTGTCTTTGTTGATATTTGTGTTGGAATCATGATTTATTGGATATTTTGTCGATCTGATGTGCAAGTATTTTTAAATACAATAAATTTGACAGATGTTCTTATATAGTAATATTAAAACATTGTCTGAATCAGAGTAGAGTTAATCGTCGCCCCGATAATTTTTAACCACACCGGTATCACATGCTGTATGTGCATGTCCCAAGTGAGGCGCCTGTAATTCGGGGGTTGTTGTTTGTTGTTTGTTGTTGTCTGTTTTATGTTTTCTCGTTCGTTTATTGTTGTGTCAGAA
Organism: Mytilus trossulus; assembly: GCF_036588685.1. NCBI lineage: Eukaryota > Metazoa > Mollusca > Bivalvia > Mytilida > Mytilidae > Mytilus > Mytilus trossulus. The sequence continues at coordinate 78,613,042 of NC_086376.1, read as the reverse complement.
ACTATGTCTTTGAGTTCCTTGTTTGAATTGTTTTGTCATGTCGTGTCGGGATCTTTTAAAGCTATCTATATTGTATCGTTGAGATATATAAACACCATAAGATGGTGTGACAAGGGAACGTTACCATCTAAAACGAATAATTAACAATGGGAGATGAAAAAGTCAGATCTTTGATCGTAAATTGTGGTATTAGGTTTTTAAGTCATTATTGAGAGCCAAACTATCATACAAATATCTAAAAGTGTTATATTTTTTTTGTATCAGATGTTGTTTCGATGTGCACATGTCCAATAACAGACTACGACTTTCCTGCAAGGTACACTCTAATTAAAACATAAAAATCTGACCTCATATAATCACAGAGGAACACAAAATTGACTTTCGTGTTTTATCTTAAAAATTTTAGTCTATCTTTTACATCTGTGTGATCTTATTAATAAATCATTTTTTATTTGTTTCTTTTTAGTAATTTTTAGGAACCGCGGCCCTGCACTTTGAAAAAAATTAATCGGAATTAATTTGACATTTTCCTATGTGTTCCTGGATCTTCCATCTTTATAAGTTTTGTTTCAACAAAGCAAGTTAAACTCGGAATTGTATTCAAAAGACACAAAATCAACACTAATTTATTAACACCAATCTCTTGTCTTTTGAGCCGAAACCGATAGGAATATCTTCCTTTCCAATATCTAGAATAAATTTCATTTTCATTTAGTAAAGGAAACTCAAGATTGTAAAATATTTTGAGAGCAGTTGTTTCTGCATCTTTGCTAGCCAAGTGTTATAACTCAGTCCCATCCCCTCGACGAAAATCCCTTGACAATTGGTAACACGTGCGTGAACTTTCTGCAGTGTTGAGGTGTCAAGATGTAAGCGTCTAGTGTTTACAAACTTCGTGAAGCAAGAATCGAAACTAAACTATACTAGACATTCCAACATTTGCACTAGAAGCATACAAAGAAACTTCAATCAGTTGAATAAAAACTTTGATATTGTTATCAAATATTGACAGAGGTTGGAAGTACAGCTATGGGATTAATAGCCGGCTAGATAAAAGTCGTCAGCCTTGAAAGTTATTTCATCTAGGAGAAGAAAAACTCTGATATAAAATTCCGGGTAGATTTGACTCGTCAGCCTTGGTCGGTAATGGATCTAAAGGAAAGACACCTTTAGTAAAGATTCTCTGGTTCTACAGGTTGGGGATTGACCGATAGATCAACAAGTTATCATTGTAAAAAAATTAAAAGTTACAGAAACGTGAAATGGAAAAATGATTTTTCTGATAGGAAATACAGAGGTTAGATAAAAAAACAGAACTGGAACAGTAATGATCAATTTCAAAGTTGCTGAGACTAGGCTATAATCTGGACATACAGAAAGACATGAGTTTGAAGTAGCACTAATTATATCTAAAGCAAACAGAAAAACACTCATGGACTGGCAACCTATGAATGAAAAAATAATAACAGCTCGATTTTTTTCTAGACATGTTGAGTTGACCATTATACAGTGTTATGCACCAACGAACGAAGCTTCCGATGAAGTGAAAGAGGAATTAAAAACCTTGAATGATGTAACAGCAAAGGTCCATAAACATGATATGAAAATAGTAATTGGTGAAATGAATACACCTTATCGCTATTTTTCCGCCATTACTGGATATCACACAGGTTCCCGTAAAATTTTGACGTCATAAAACAAAATATCTGACGCCACAACAGAAAAGTGATTGTTGTATGCGTCAAAAGGTCAAGCGGCCAGATCAACCGGGATTAGCGAAAAGGTGTATGCGAAGATAGGATGAGATAATGTTGGATATGAAGATGTGATGGGAAAGAACGGGTATGGTGTTATCATTGAAAACGGAGAACTATTTTGGAATTATTGTCCGACTAACAGCATTGTTATTTGCTCCAGCAATATTCCAACATAAAAATATTCATTAATATACATGGACGTCACCAGAAGGAAGCATCAAGAATCAGATTGATCAGATCACGATTGACAAGAGTTTTAGAAGATCTATGGAAGATGTACGGTCGTATAGAGGTTCTGATATTGGTAGTGATCATGAAGTACTTATTTCCAGAGTTAAGCTTTAACGTTGTCGACAGAGAGTTAATCGGAAACAGAATAAAAACATGACACAGATAAGCTGAAGATACCAAAAGTGGCACAGACCTCAAACTCGAGTTAAGGAACAGACTTAAGGTATTGGAAGAAACAGAAGGCATAGAAGAACAGTGGATAGATATTAAACAAGCAATATGTGATTTTGGTGAACAAACACTGGGATTTAAAGACAGGAAACAACCAGAATGGATCCCTGCCAACAGTATCCACAAAAAATCAATGATAAAAGATCACAACTACCGAAAGAAAAGTTGGAGAAACATTATAAAGAAAAGAACAAGCTAAAGGAGGTAAAATTTAGTACAAGAGATGATAAAAGGAAGTATGTTGATAATATAGCAAAAAGTACAGAGGAGGCAGCAAATAAGGGAGAGCTGGGCAAGAAAATTTCAAACAGCGGCATGAGAGGGAACAGACCCGTAAAGTCAAAAGATGGGTATTGTCTCATTGGCACACATACCACATCTTCACATATCTATGTAATAACCAGTGAGAAGAAACATAAGAAAATTGGAAAGAAAACTTCGAAGAGATTTTAAACTCGAAAGATCCACCATTAATAGCAGATTTCCAACCTATAGATGTTGTTTGATATGAATATTGACCCTTCAACCATAGCAGAATTAATAAAGAGTATAAGGACAGTCAGTAATGGTTATTGCCAACATACAAACTATTGAAAACTAATGTAGACACACTAGCAAAAGTCTTTTGTCATCTTTTTACAAAGATTTGGAACAGGAAATCAACTGGAAAGGACTAACCTTACTTTCTGCAGAATTATCATCAACAGAATTAGAAATGCTATTGACAACATACTTCATAAAGAACAAGCTGAGTTGCGAAGAAGTCGAGGCTGTAGCAATCAAATATTCATCCTGAGAAATATAGTAGAATAATGAATGGAACAGCCCCCTATTTATAAACTTATTCGACTTCAAAAAGGTGTTTGACACTATCCATCTAGAAACCTTAAAAACAGATCATGGGAAACTATGGAATCCCAGGTAAGATAATCAGGATGGTACAAGCATTCAATGATCACTTCAGTTGTGTAATTGAACATGAGGATAAACATTCGGAATGGTACCACAATAAATCCTTAGTCAGACAAGGATGTTTAATGTCTGGATTCCTTTTCTTACTGGTTATAGACTGGACAATGAAGCAAACAACACAGAAAAGGCGTGATATCAACTAGGGAAGATTAAAGGTATGAGAAGGTCTTGATTTTGCAGATGCTTTTGTTGTTCTATCAGCAAAAAGAACACAGCTGCAATCCAACACAGACGATATACAAAAGATAGCTAAACAACTGGAGTAGAAATAAACAAGACACAAAGTAATATTATATCGGACAACGAAGATATAGAGATAAGTAGTAGACAGCTTTACATACCATGGAGCGGTCATAGATTTCTACGACAATGCAACAGTCGACATAAAACAGCATACTTTAGGCTAAGAAAAATATGGGCATCAAAACAATACAATAGAAATACAAAAATGAAAAGAAGATAAGATAAGCAAGAGTGATGGAGATATACTTAACACCTTTAACAGCAGGAACTTGTGTTGAATCTTCAAGATATTTTGGCCAAATATGATATCCAACGCAGAACTGCTACACCAAGCCAACATGTGCTGCATAACCAACATCAAAAAGACCAGAAGATGGAGTTGGATAGGTCACATCCTGAGGATGGACCCATGGAATGATTGTAGAGTCGCTTTGACGTGGACACCACCAGGAAAGAGAAATGTAGGAAGACCACAAGGAAACTTGGAGACGAATAGTAGACAAGGAAAGAACAGGATTTAGATGGAGAAAATGGGGAAAAGCACAACAAGCAGCAACAGACAGACTCATGGCACGAAAAAAAGTTGTAAGTTGTAAGTGAGTTATGGGTGTAAAGACTTGTTGCACAATCAGCACATAACAATTGTTTATCTAGATGTCCATCAGTTACACATACTTATCAGAAGGGTGCTTTTTGGCTTGATGCAGTCAGTTTCGACTGCAACCAAAGGAAATCATTATCTATAAGATCCGAAATTCTCTCTTTATTCGTCAAGGCTTAAAGAAGGCGACTGGATCGTCACATTTGGCTCGCAAAGATGACTTTTCATGTGTTTGTCACTTGACAGGAATCTGTAAGCGGTTATCCCATGTCATATCTGAATTCCACCTGCTATTCAAAGAATTAAGTGTTGATGATTGATGGATGTAGCCCGCCTAAAGGGCGGGATTTTCTCACTGCTGTGTTGGTGGCCTTCTGCTGTTTTCTGCCCTTTGATCGGGTTGCTGTCCCTTAGACAAATTACTTATTTCCATTCTCAATTTTGTTATGCTCTATGCCGATAAATATTCGCAATTCTATTAAGTTATGTACTACAAAATACACATTATAATCATTATTTTAATTTCATAAGCATTAAGCATACAATAAAATACCAGCCAGCCTTACGGAATATAATTTATTTTTTATTAATTATCCTGCATTTGCTACTTTCAAGTTAGTGTCAAATTATACTAGTAGCCTTTTAACCATCCACCGATATTGAATAAAACAAAACAAAAAATAACAAGCGATGGTGCCAAAACATATATATGTTTACTAATGTAAACTGTACAAACAAGTGATTTTCGGTCGTTTTGGTTTCTTATAGCTCGAAAGTTGGTAAGTTATATATATATTTTTTTAAAGCTGACGTAAAAAGTATAGACAGTATTTTTCTAAAGTAATTCAGAATCGGACAAAAAAATCGAATCCTGTTTAAAATTTACCTTGTGTTGCTACTTGCATTCATTCTGTGGTAATACTATATAGAAGTAATTGAAGAATTTATATTTCCTTTACCTAAGTAGACTCACAAGGGATTTAATCCGTAAAATATGACGAAGTTTAATCAGTAAAATATGACGAAGTTGACTGAATAGAAAAAAGAATGTATATGTAATATAAGGAACATTCAAAGTCTATGAAACAGGCCTAAACAAAACCTGCTCTAGACAGGAACAATATGTCTGGTATTTTTCTGATACTTGTAACAAAGCGATTTGAGATAGACACGGTCATGAAACTTCTACTGTGTTTAATTAAAAACAAAAGTTCAATGGTTAAGAATTTTTTTGTCAAGACCCGCTATAGTTAAGAATGTTTCACGCAAACGTAAATTTGCACAAAAGGTAATGAGCCGATTACGTTTTCATTCTCAAATATCATCTTAAAGACTTAAAAAAGCAACCCAACGTAAATACATTATACAGTACAAACCACAATCAGATTGAAAATGTAGAAACTCTATATATATACATATATCCTTTAGTAAACAATCTTGTTTTACTAGGGCATTGGATTATTATGAAAAAACTATACACAACAAATAATAACATAGGGGCACACATTCCCATTTTTTTTGACAAAAATTAAACAAAGTCTTACAGGTTCTTAACTCTGTAATAACTTTACCAAGGTAGAAGGTGTTTAGAAAATTGATAAAAATGTTCACATTTACAAGTTACAATGACGATTAATTAAGGCGAAATTTATATACATTTTAAATTTCTTGATTTTCCTCGTATTACATCAACCTCTAAGTATACTGCAAACGTATGTGCGCATCAAAGAAACAATTTCATATTTTATTTGATTATGCAAATAGCTATAATATAAAAGCTTTTCGGACATTATTTTGTTGTTTCTTGGGTGCGCACGATGTGTTCACACAGGAAATATGGATGAAAACTGCTATTAACATAGAAATACTTTTGACATAATTTGAACGTCATAACATCAAAGTCGTGCGTAGTTCATGTCTCTTGATCTTATTCATTTATTTATCTTAAAATATTATCATGTAAAATTTTAAATAGCCCTCACATTGGTTCTGATGCCAATCACCGACATATAGTCCTAATACAACTCCAAAAAAATCTGTGGCTTACTTGGATCAATTTTAGTTACACAAAAAACAATGTGTTCAAAATCTAAAATGTGTGCTGATAATAAAGCTTGTAACTGTCTTTTTCCGTTTGTTTTCCAGGTAATTTGGTCTATAAAAACGGAACTCATATTTAAATATGATTTTTTTTCTCGTACAACTATTGACCAACAATTTCTAAAATACAGGAATCGGTAATCATACAATTGTAACACTTTACACTGTTTTGCACTACATCTAATTTATTTATATCTTTATTAGCCTCCCAAAGGAGAGATAGTGATACCAATGCAAAAACAATGCATAACACAATATATAAAAATTTGAATAGAAAAAAACATACCAAAGAGAAAAAGACTAATGTTTGAATGCCAACAAAAATAATTCATTAGAAGTTTATATAATAACAATAGGTGTTTTCAGAAGTATTTAAATGTTAAAAATAATAAGTGAATTTCATAGAATTGCAACACTTTTATCACTTTTTGAAAAAAAATAGTAGAAAAAAATACATTTTATCAAAAAAGAAAAAAAGATATTTTGGTTAATGAAATGTTCATCAGACATATTAGAAATATTTAAGAAATTTTAGTTAAAACAACTAATTTAAACTAAAAAGAGAATACTAGAGCTTTATTAAATTCGAAATCATTTTAAATAATAGTTTATGAATCACTTACAATAAAAAATAAAAAGGTTTTTATATTATTACCAAGAATAATATCCTGAACAAATAAATAGTAATCTAGCATGAGATACAAAGTTTCAAGAAATTCCATCACGTAATATGAGAAGATATCACAGCACACACAATTATAGAAATATTGAAAAATGCTTCGAAGTCCTAAGACCCTAATGCAGATTTTTTTTTTATTGTGGACAATATGCACATGTTAACTTTGTGATGTATCACTTTTTAAAGTTTCGTTTTTAGAGAATGCATATTTGTTCAAGCAGTAACAGCAAAAAAAGGATTTTCAACAAACTTGACAAACATGAATTATATTTAGCTACCTGTAATTTGCCTATTGGTTTAATTATTAGTATGAATGTTTTGAAAAGCATGCACTTTTGTTTTTGATAACTACTAAGTACTTAGACCTTTTCCTCGAACGCCAACATAACTTTACAGGTAAATCGTCGGTAGATCAAAGAACGTTGGCATTCAAGGAAGTATAATAGTCCCAGTGTCAATGGACACCATGCCTAAGAGGGGGCGTATGACATTTGCGCCGATTTTGAAAATTTTCATTCTTTCATTTGTGCCGATTTCATTTTTTCATTTGCGCCAATTTTAAATTTTTCTTAATTGGATTTACAGGTTAGTTACAGGTAAGTTCATACTTTTACATTGGCTGAGCACAGAGTATAAAGACAAATCAAGTGACATTGCAATTGGTAAATGGCTATCCCAATGTTTCGGGTTACCATTCCTTTCCCTAAATGAAATCGATGACTGCCTCACAGTTGACATTGTCTGACGCTCCTTCTGATGACAAATGTCATACCTTCTTAGACAACGTACAAGTACATATTCCATAACGGTCAACCAATTCGTGATGGCATCCATAAATTAAAGAAGGGATGACAAAGAAAAGAACGCCGCTAAGAGGGTTGACAAAATATTCAGTCGGTATACTGGTGTAGATTGTGGAATGTAAATGAGTTTCAATTTTCGTTTTTTTTAATGGCATGCAATATTTCTGTATCCCTTTTAAAAATTTATAGAGAAAATGTAATTAAAGTTACGATATTGACATTTGTTCTACAAGTTACGTAACATTGTATATATACTTGATAAATCGGGAAAATATTTTGTTAATACTTTTATAAAATTGAAATTTAAATAAAACATGCAATAATTGATTCTGGTTTATTTAGCAAAACAAACAACTATTATAGTTACTTGTTTATCCAAGAACATTTTACTTCATAAAGTAATGTGGAACAATTACGTGGGATACTTAGAACTCTAAAATTTGAAAAAAAGTTGGACAATCGGAAATGAACCGATTTGACAATGGTAAAAACAAATGTCTATAAAACATATTAATTCAATTTTAATTAATTGTCCCTCTTACACTGAACTTATTTCAAACTTTAAACAAAATGTTGACATCGCCGACGTCAGAAACAACACGCGAAAGCCTTTCTTCGCGACAGCCTTTCTTCGCGACATCATAGAGAAGAGACAAACATAATTGAACTAAAAAGATATAATTCGGAACATTGCTACTATATTTTACTTATAAATATAATATGAAATAAAGAAAATGTAATTATAAATGAAATTAAAGGCTTGTCTCAATTTGCCTTTCATGCATATCTCTGTGTAGAATTTGGAAAACTTTTTCATTTCCATTTATCACAACATGTAAAATCATGAAGCCTTTTCTCTTTCTTGATAATGCAAATTCCTTGACTTCTGCCATCATGTTAGAAACGCAGCACTCCAAGAACCATTCCTCTTTAATATCATACATATCTGTAAAACAATTATTAGGTTGTAAATAAATAAACTTGCACAGTGCCAAAATGTAAGAACATAATGTTAGAAGTTCTTTCACAAGGGTTTGGGAGATTTAATTATATTTTTTTTCAGCCAAGTATACGCAATATTTGTTTCTTGTTTGAATTAGTAAAAAAAAAAACACCACGTCGATTTCAATAGAGCGCACTTAGAAAGAAAAAAAGACACGTGGTAGTTGCAGTGCACATTTTGTCACTTAACGACATGCAATAAATCAACAACATAAAATATGACTACACGGACCCACCAACAGAAGAAGGTGTAGGTACCCTCTTTTGCAATACAACACGCCAGCGCCAGCAGTTATCACACCCTTATGGGCGATTAAATGTTCAAATTTGTTGCTTTATCTGTTTAAATAAACAGGGTTGAAGACATTAACATCAATGTACTTGTAACTAGTATTGACCGGATGATTGTAATGATAAGTGATATAGATCATCTCTCGTAGTTGAGTTTAAAATAGTGAATCTTTCATTTCTATATATCTCGAAGATAACATTTTAATGAACACAAAATCTGGAATCAGATTTAAAGAAACCTTCCTACGATTGACATCTTTACGCAAATAGTTGTAACTTAACAAAAACGGAATGTTAAACTTTAGCTGTTAAAAAAACCTCTATCAAATTGCCAAAAAAAAATGAAATGTTAAAAACAGCAATTTTAAAACAATCCAGCGTGAATAAATATGCATGACAATACATCATTTCATGGAATTAAAGAGGTTATGATTAAAAGCTGCGCTGTTCTCATAAATCAAGTGTGCGAAAATAACATAGCAATCGATAAAGATATGTGCTTAAAATATTTTTGACTTTGAAAGGCTATTTGAAGACTGAAGCGAATGCTTGATAATGAACGAGATAACTAACATTTCTAGTAAAATTAAATTTTAAACAGAAATACGATCCATATTCAAAGTAGATGGTGGATATGAGAAATTTCCATGGAGTTGCCAAAAACGCAAGAGCGGCTAATAATGATAAGACTGTTTTAAAATACGCGATAAATATATTTTTGAAAGGGAAGTTTATTCAGGTTTGACAATTAAAGTGGCTATTAATAAAGGAAAAAAGAGTATATTCAAAGAAATAAGTGTGTCTCACTGCATTTCCCTAGCAAAATTATTTACTTATAAAAATCATGTTTTTTTAACGACATTGACCGGCTATAAATTCATCGCGCGGTTGTCACAGGTTATCAAAATTGATAAAATGTGTTTTCCTTTTTAAATGATATGGACTTCCGTAATATCTGCTTCCCCTTTTGTATTTTGGGTGCCAAATATTTTGGTATTTTCCTTACACATACATTTTGCCATTGCTTCATTGGAGGAAGTACTCACTTGTCGTTTCTCTTTATATCACTTATTATCGCTATTTTGTGCATTTTTCATTTGATCTTTTTTTGTGATAATTTTCATATCATGCTTCTCGCTTGAGATGGAAAAATTATCGCTAGAAACTAAGGAGGCCACGTGGCATTGCTAGCGAAATTGACATTGAAATTGACAACGTCGTCATAGGTAAAATAGCGATAAACAGATTATCATTGGTCATCTCAACTCGATTGCTTTTCTCACTTTCGCTGTACCAGCTCAAGCGAAAAAATCAATCTCGTTGAGATAATCTATAATTACAATGCATTGATACTTTATAAAAGCCCTAATCTTATATAAAAAAGTAAGACAAGATTTTCTAGAATGAAAAATTCTGTCCTGCCTTTTAATTTTTCACTCTATCCGGTCCTGCTTTTTTTTTAGTTTATCCTGACTTTTTTTACATAAATTGTCATCCTGACATTTTTTTTTTGCAAGTGTCTCATCCTGCCTTTATTTTTCACTCAAAACTCCTGTCCTGCCTATTTTTTCAAATTTCATTTAGCCCCTCCCCCCCATAAAAATCAAATGGTAGCTCCCTAAAAGTAATTCAAATGTGGATGTCAAGTTATGTATCAGTTATACAACCATTAAAATTGTGTATACAATATATATTTTGGAAGTAAATCTGACTTAATCACTATCCAGGCAGACATCAAATTCGATCTCAATTGATTAAAATTTGTCTGAACATGAGTTTCCAATCTTTCAATCTAGAAAGAACACCCAAATTGTATAATAATGTGTATAAAACATGTTATGGTTCAGGCATAAAATATGGCAGGATAAGAAAACAATTATAACATGTGTGCATACACTCAACCAACTCATCCCTTATGTTGCCCGTTTAAAAATTGTCACGATTTTTGAAAAACAAAATGAGTTGTACCGTTGGTTAAGATTAGTCTTAGAAGTTTACATTTCTATATATTTACCATTTTAAATATTGCATATAATTTGTTTATTTTCATAAAGGAAATGTTGGCATTGATAGTGGCAGATGAACTGATGGAGGTTTACATAAAGATATATTAGAGAAACCCTAGTCATCTGATGAATGTTTTAGAATTAAGACAACAAGAAGGAGGATTTGATGTACCCTGATGCACCAGCAGATTCTGCATGCAGATAAATGTCCACATAGGCAGAACAATTTAGCAAAACTGCACAGAACATCCATTCGACACTTAAGAGTAAGTTGACATTTGTTGAATTCCTTTATAAATAATCTTACAAATTTAATTAAACTCTATTATTTCACGAGGCTAGACAGCTTTACACGAGAGGGGATATAAATTTAAGGTGATAAAGTTTTCAAAATGGGGATAGTCATGGATGAATCTCACCTTGCCTAGAGGATTAAAAAGAATATGACAGGGTTAAATATTTTGAGAGTTCATTCCGTCCCATATGACCGTTTAACACAAAAGCACACTGTAAAAAAATAAGTCTGAAAGGTGTTAGTTTTATCAGATCGCTGCAATGCCATTTTAAGATGTTGACATATCCAAAACAGATTTTCATCACTTATTTCAGTCTAATTTAGGTAACTATGACACTATTCGGATAATGTAATCTAAAACGGGTTTGGATCGTCCTATCATTTTGTATGGGTTCAATAGTTTGTATGGTTCTTGAGTCACAGTTCAGCATCCATCCCCTTGCAATTATTTCAAAGCATTTTAGTTACTTTGACTCTATGCGTCGGAATCAATAGGTAATCTTACTTCCAATATAAAAAAAAATCTAGTAAGATTGCAATATGATATATATCACCAAGAAAAGAAAATTACTTTTGAAATTATACACGGATCAAACACTATTTACAGGGGCGGATCCTACAGCCATTTAAAAAAAAAGGGGGGGTTCCAGCTATATATATCTCCATTAAAATGCAGTGTACACCTCCCATCTTTTATTATGCGTCCATAAGCATAAACAATAAGGTAAATTTGCATGTGTGCAGTTTTACTAAAGTATCAAGGGATTATGCAAATTTAACCACATATTGTGTATTCATATTCTCATGTACGTGTCATACCTAGTATTTCAATTTAGAAGATGAGCTATGAATGCCATTGAGACAATGATCTAATAGAGACCAAATTTTTACCTACATGAACATAAATACATGAATTAGCATACATGTGCAAATGTGCGTTGTGACTGGTGCTGTTGTCTGCATTTTGTAATTAAATGTTCATACTAGTATAACAGTATATTAAGAAGTAGTTTATCGCTTATTCCATCATGTATTTATTTATGCTTTCTGTTCATTTTAAGTTTTAAAATTATACCTGATCCTAAAACTGGCATAGCTAGATGCTTAATTTTCAATTTGTCTGCTTCAGTTAGCAAATCTCGTAAACAGCTGTTCATCAAGTTGAAGAATTTGGTTTGTTCCTTAGAATTCTTTCGAAGTATTGTGTCAGTAAAAGTTGGCATGAATGCACACAAAACATAATTGAATTCTAAATTTTGATCTCCCAAAATACTAACAGTGGAGCCAACTGTATTTGTCTTTCCTTTTTTCAACCGATTGTAATTTTTCTGGTAAGTAGTTCCACCTCTCTCATAGCATTTTCTTGAGCTCTGGCTTTGACAATTCATCAGAACATCTTCTGTTATGATAATTCCTGTGTCATCATATTTCCAATCACCAAATTCTTTGGTGTTTGCTATACTTTTCACATGCGCATGTTTTAACGATTTAAGCAGGGCACCATCGCAAGCTATAAGAGCCAATTTGTTTTCAGGATAAACATATTCTAAATGCTTTCCAGCTTGATATTCCGATCTAATATGTGGCTTAAAAATTTCAATTGCTTTCTTAGGCAGATTCCTAATTTTATCCTTCCAATTAGGATGACTTTCAGGTTCCGCATACAGAAATGCTGCTTGTACGTAACTGTTTGCTTCTTCATTTATGTCTACAAAATGAATCTCTTTAATTGACGTTTTTCTCCCATCTTTCCGGATGAAATCCATGACACCCTTTGGGTATGCGGTAAACTGTGCGTCAGGAGGTGCGTTTCCATATCCTAATAAAAAAAGAAAAATAAATAACACAAAAGTACGTTTCCCGCGTTGCAAATATTTTACTTGTACAAGGGCAATAATCAAAAGAAAATTTAATCAATAAATATCTTATAATCAATGAAGTTTTGAGATAATACACAATGCTATTTTCCAAATCTTTGTATTTCCAAGAGGTAAAACTCTCTTGTCAGCACTCATCCAAGACTTTGATGATGTAAGCTTTTGGTATAAACTTTAAATCAATTCGTCAAATAATATAGAATTTACAGATCAAAGAACCATAAGAATTTAATTTTTGTTGCAAACAAACAAAGTTTAATTATAGACCCTCTTTGAATTTAATTTTGACTAATTTAAAAAAAAAAAACGGGGATCAAAATAAAAAAAAACATAAATGGTTAGATTCAGTATATCAAAGAATTCTAATAATTAAATTTAGGATTATTTAAAAACGCTGCACAAAATGCAAAGATAAATATACGAATAGATTCGGCATATTTAGGTAGGATGGTGACCATTATTTTAATTTAATATTTTAAAAAGCTCATTAAAAGAGCTGTTATTTCATATTTCATTTATGAGTCTATCGCTAAGGATTATTTTTATAACACCAATTGTGTTATCCGTCACGTGACCCATGCATTTTCTTTTTATACATGTGAGAAAGTCACGAATTAAACTAATCAAGGAAAAACATATGATTTAAAAAAAAAACCTAATCTATCAATAAAAAGACCAGACTTTTAAACCTTATTTAAGCTAAGTTTTGTTTCTGGGTCCCTTTACTTTAGCAGTAAGGGTCGTAACCACCAAAATCAATAAGAAACATACGTAGAATATGGCTGTTGGCAATTCTCTTTAAATGAATAAAGAATTTAATCAATCAACACGACTTTTTTCTTATAATGTCCTGTACTAAATTTGAAATGAAATTTAGATTATGCGTACATACGTTGATAATCATCTTAATAACGTGTTATTTATTATATACTTAGTAGTAAATACAGATAAATTGTATGTGTAATACAGTCAATAGCAAGCGTGCTGTATCATCCATCCATGATGATATCGATATCAGCACGGTTGCAAAAGCTTTATCAAATCCCTAGTCTGTATCTGTATGACGTCATTTCAAACCTCCTTATCTGTATGACGTCATGTTACATAAAAACATCTACTTGAGGTATACGTATATAATAAAGTGTATATGACATGGCTTTTTCAATATCATACACCATATCAACCCTCAACCAATATACAATATAATCCCTCGAGCAGATCTCTTGGGATTATATTGGTGTCTCGGGTTGATACGGATGCGATATTGAAAAAGCCATATGCTATTCTCTATTCATTTGACTTTATCATATACTTAGCATTAATATGATAGCTTTTGCATATGTGTAACGAACGGAAGTACACGAGCCATATTTTCCCACCCAGGCTGATAACCCATATCAGCCCGGTCTGATAACCCATATCAGGGGCGTCTCGTGCAAAAACCCATAGTAGTGCTTCTCGTGCAAGTTACTTCCGGTGTTTCCGGTATCGGTCGTTTACTTTGCCATTGTGACGTCAGATATTTTTAAGGACGACGTCAAAATGTACGTGAACTTTTGTGGGGATAATTATACTTGCTAACAAATGCCATTTACAATTATAAATCATTTTATAGTACAACAAACCTGGAGTTATAATGATCATAAAACTCTGTCAAATTTTCAATGTTTCAAAATGCCTCTATAGGAAATGTTACCATACATATATATGGAGGTAGTGATGCTGTTGTTGGACAATTATAGTATATTTGATTCATAACTTAACTTCTTTATAAAGTTTTTGACTGTTTTAGTTGTTGCATTTGATTATCTGCCTTACATAAAACTATTGTCGGAAGTATATGATAAAGTGATTAATACATGGCCTTTTCCATATCAGCCTGGGTATCATCCCTCGACCCATATCAGCGCCTCGACTCCGTCTCGGGCTGATATGGGCGTCTCGGGATGATACACAGGCTGATATGGAAAAGGCCATGTATTAATCTCTATTTATTAATATTACTTTTACTGTTAGGTGTGTTTTTTGTGATATCCATTTGACGTGGCTCTGTACTTATGCATCCCGTCATTGTGTTATTGTTCTATGATAATATTTGCAACTCGTGTCTTCCATATTTGTCTATACTCCTTTTTGTGTTTCTTTATTACATAATGACGTGGCTCTTTTTTAGAAGTAATTCATAATAAGCATAAGGACAACACGGCTGGTAATCTACACACGCAGAACATTTGGTTCTGCAACGAAAACCGTGAAAGGATTTTCTGGTTGTGCTTGAGTGGAGCAATTTTCACCGCTTCAAAGGGTATAGACATTTCTAAATCGCAATTTTCTTATTCGACTAATCAAAATATTGAAAACAGAGAATGCTATGCTGTGGTGAATAATTTAACGAAGAGATACATGTATCATTTACTGTTGTTCGTGGAGTTGAACTCCTACAAAATCAGTTGCCCCACGAGAATTTGCCTAAAAAAGTGACATTTAGATTTTGAAATGGTTCCATTGACAGACCTACATGTTCAAATTTACTTTTTTATTTGGTCAATGGGTATGAATGTCGTTTTGGGCGACGAGGACGCTGTCTTGTGTTGATAGACATCTTAATAAATCAAAAAAACCTCATATTTTCATTTTGTCATGCGTGAGGGAATGTTCTGATTGAGGACATCATGAATGCGTGAGGGGACTTGGAATTATATTTTAATATAAATAAGCTATCAGTCGTTGAAAGTTGCCTTGATATGATTAGATTGTTTATGAAAAAAAACAAAGGAGTGGGTCCGGTAAGGACTGATTTTGGCCTCAAATTTCAGGTTCATCTTTTGAAAGACTTTGACCACTTTTGAATCACTTAAGTGTCAATTTAATTTGATTCAATTAGTTTATGTGAAAGATTTTTACTAATTTAGTCATAAGAAATGATCCGATTCAAGCTCAAATATGAAAAACTACCAAATATGCCGAAACATGTCACTTTTCAGATGTTTTTTTGTGAAAAATGAAAGTCGCCGCATCCGTGTTTATCCACAACCTTTATATATGTTATGTATTATCATAAAATACAACTTACATCTCAATATCAAGGATAAACACGCATGCGGCCTTTCTTTTTACACGGAAACCGTCAAAAATTTAACTAAAATGCTAGAATTGTGGAGATTTCAGTAATTTAGCATGACTTAATGGTGCTACTACGTACCGATATATGTGCATTGCATTGTCAAAAACAGCCCATATTTATGTAACAGAAGCCTTCTTCTATCCAATAAATAACTATAAGTTTACATTTTAACAACTTTATAAAAGTGCTATATTTTGGGGCCAAAAAGGGGTCTTACTGGACCTACTCCATTGCCGGTGCGCATAAATGAAAATTATGAGATAGAATTTTGAAATAACAATAAATCACCAAGTTTTCTTTTTATATATATGAATAAAAGTCTAACTAATAAATTTCAAATATGTCTCCAAATTCGTGGATTTGGGCAAATAATCGGTATATTTTACTACCACAATTTGATATTAATTAATGTTGTAATTTTCATTGTTATATCAGTATTGCAAATCTAATCCTGAATTTTGTCCATCCTATTTTTGGAATATTGTTTAAGAAATTCATGTGACGTCATTTTGTGCGTTGGTGGCATGGCTAACTCGGCTGTGAATTTTTATGTGCTGGTTTAGGTTGTTTTATGTATCCGTTTTTATTGTGTAGTTAGTCACCACTTCGATTTTATCATGTATATCTATAACATAGTCATTTTATAAAACTTAACTGGTTGCAAAATTATGATTTATTCGAAATAACAAAGATGTTCTTATTCCAGGCAGAAACCATAGCCGTATTAGAACAACATTTTGGAACTTTTGTTCCTCAATGTACTTGTCTTGGCTTTCGAACTTTTTTCATCTGAACGTCACTGGTAAGCCTTGTGTGGACGAAAGACGCGTCTGACGTATAAGGTTTTATTTTAACCTTGTACCTTTTTTTTTAGCTATAATTGGCGTGTTTCTCTGTTCTATATATTCTCTCATTTATTTGTATTGTAGTCCTGTCATGTAATGTTGTCTTTAAATGATATATTTACCATTGCCGTAGAAGCGGGAGGTTTGGCATGCCACAAAACCGGATTCATCCCACCATTTTTTCTTAAAATGTCCTGTGCCAAGTGTGTGTGTTCATGTTTATTGTTTACTTGTGTTTCTGTTGTGTCTTAGATTTCCTCTTATATTTGATGCGTTTTCCTCAGTTTAAGTTTGTAGTCCGACTTTGTTTTTCTCTATCAATTTATGAATTTCGAACAACGGTTTACTACTGTTGCCTTTAATGGAGACATATTTGCAATTTTTTGGTTATACTGTTTATGCATATACAGAAAACTTTGTGATGTATTGTATAAATCAAAATATTCAAACAAATATCAAAATTTGTGTTTTAGCAATCCATTTTTTTTTAAAATACGCAATATAAGGGGAGTTAACTCTTTTCTTAAAAAAAAATATATACTTGGCTGATGGGATGATATGAAATTTTTCAACTTTTATTTGTAGCAAGAAACAAATCGTTGACCTATTTTTTCCTTTTATTGTTCGAAAAACATATCTTCCCACAATGTATTTCAAAATTCTATTTCAATAATTTTGTTTAAGCACACAAATGTGTTTTTTCATGAACAATCTGACACCATTTAGGCAATTTTCAAAGCTCATAGTTTGGAAATAATATTATGATTTCACTCCCCTCACGCATTCACGATGTCCTCAATCAGAACCGATCCCCTCACGCATGACATAATAAACATATGAGGTTTTAGATTTATTAAGATGTCAATCAACACCGGACAGCGTACACGCCGCCAAAATCGACATTCATACACATTGACCGAATAAAAAGTAAACTTGAACTTTATGGTCTGTAATTAGAACCATTTCAAAATTAAAATGTCACTTTTTTAGGCAAAATCTCGTGCGGCAACTGATTTTGTAGGAGTTCAACTCCACGTACAACAGTAAATGATATATGTATCTCTTTGTTCAAGTATTCACCACAGCATAGCATTTTCCGATTTTCAATATTTTGATCAGTCGAATAAGAAAATTGCGATTTAGAAATGTCTATACCCTTTGAAGTCGTGACAATTGCTCCACTCAAGCAAAACCGGAAAATCCTCTCACGGTTTTCATTGCAGAACCAAATGTTCTGCGTGTATAGATGACCAGCCGTGACAAGGGAAACACTAATCTACATACAGCAGAGAATAAGCCAATAATAATAACAGACTATTTTCTTTTCATACTTTGAACGACAAAAAATATTTTTATATATCTACCTGTGTGACGTTTACATTCTGATCAACTGTTGTACGTCATACTTGCGATTCTACGTCAGAGTTAATATTAATCTATTTTGTCGAATTTTATATTCAAAGAGAGACGAGGAAAAAATTGAGGAAATATAATCAACTTTACACCTCAAAAATGTATGTGAAATAATTATCAACGCTGGCAGTGTTAAAACTAATTTGAATGTTGTTTAAAAAAACTGTCTTGATGAGTGACGAAACTATTGTAACAGAATATAAAAATAACGAGATGGGGTATGATTTCTAATGATACAACTATCCACCAAAATCCAAATAAAATTGAGCTATTATTGGCACTCGTGCGGCCTTCAACAATGACAAAAACCCATATCATATAGTGAGCAATTAAAGGCCACGACATGAAAAAATATTTAACAATTAAATTGAGACATCTGAAGGTGAACTTAGTAAAATATGTTTTTGTGTAATTGCCATTTGTTCTTTCGTTGTATTTTGTTATTTTTAAAAAGGAGAAACAAAATGTGTGAATTGGTGGATTGTTCTCGAATATCATTTACTTGTAAGAATGTTATGTTCGGATGTCCATTATTTTTAAGAAAGAAGAGGATTAATCTTTAAAAATATCGGATAGTTAAAGGTAGCATAATGGTTTGACTGCTGTTCCACTATTTTTGACATTTTTAACCTATTATGTCTATTTGTTTTGGTCACGCATCGTTTGTCAATATAATGGAAATTGATGTGACTGTCATGAGAGGTTTTGCAAGGTTTAAAACCAGGTTCAATCTACAATTTTCTACATAAGAAAATGTCTGTACCAAGTCAAGAAGATGACAGTTGTTGTCCTTGTTGTATCATTTGATTTTGCCATTACATTAGGAACTTTCCATTTGAATTTTCCTCGGAGTTCAGTATTTTTGTGATATTACTTTAAATTACTGGTATTAAAAACAGCTATGAATTTGTATTGTGATTGAATATTTAACACAGTATAGGTCTGTGACACAGAATGAATGTGGTAAATGAACTGATAAATTTGAAATTGGACATTTACCTATTGTTATCCAATATCCAAAATCTTAGTTCACTGTTAGAATCAGGATATCAAAGAACCCCAAAAAATCAACGTTTAATGAAAAACTTGAATTAATTAAATTTTTTCTTTTTTCGATGGAAATAACCGAAATATAACTGATTTACATGAACATATTATTATTAGATATAATTTAATCAGTAACAAAATAACTTTCTAAAATAAGTTATGATGTTTTTCAAATTATAATCAAATATAATTAATAGTTCCCAATATTTTCCCTTTCATCATGTTCATTTTTCACCAACTAATATAGATCTGCAACTAATCTATCAATGTCAACAACTCTATCAACCCAATTTAATGTAATGAAATACATCCCTTTATAATAAGAAGGGTAACAGCTAACGTCGTGAAAATTGAACTTGACCGTCTTTTAGTCACAGGGAACAACATATTTAAATTTCAAAAAAAATTGTCAAAGCGTTTTTATGTAAATGAACGGACACTGTATGACAGCCGACCACCCGTCGTATATCCCTGAATCAAAAGTTTTTCCTTCAAATATCCAGGTAAAAATTAACAAGGTGCTCCACAGGGCGCAGCTTTATACGACCGCAGAGGTCGAACCATGAACATTTGGGGCAAGTATGGACACAATATTCAAGTTTAATACAGCTCTGACTTTGGATTCAATTGATCAGATTCTTGACATAATATGAGTTTCTGTCACAGAAAAAAATGTCAAGATCTTACAAATCTATAATGCAATATTGTGCAATTAAAGATTACTTCTTCAAACTTTTAAAACATTTGAAATTCGAGAAATTTGGGAAAAAATGATAACTACTACCACCCCCATTTTTTGCGATAACTCCAAATCCTGACATTTCTTTATACATTATTTACAATAAGTGTAAGGGAGGAAAATCCGACCATACTTAACATTGTATGTTAACTGTGTTTGAATTACCTCCCTTACGCTGCTTTTAGATTGTCTCAACTGTCCATTGACCAGAACAACCCAGTGTCCCCCTTTTTTGCCCCTTATTCTACCTTTTTGAATTCCAAAAACAACCTCCCAACGTTTTCTTATCATCCCTTAATGGTATGGAAACTTGTAGTAACATTTCAGAGAGATTCAACCACTTAAACACAAGTTATTGTTTGAAAACAACAAACATGCTTTTTTTGGGCCCCCTTTTTCGCCCCCTAATTCCTAAACTATTGGGACTATAATCACAAAAATCAACCCTAACCTTCCCTTTAGTGGTATTGAACCTTCTGGTAAACATTTATATAGATCCATTCACTAAATCTAAAGTTATTGTCTGGAAAACCTAGTTTCCCCCTTTTTTTTGTCCCTAATTTCGCCTTTTTTAGCAACACATTTTGAGCCATAACCCCCAAAAGTCATTGCTAACCATCCCTTTATGGTATGGAAACGTGTAATATAATTTCAGAGAGATTCATACACCCAAACTACAAAATTGCTTATTTCGGGCCCCTTTTTGGCCAAAATTGCTTATTTCGGAGACCTTTTTGGCCCCTAATTCCTAAACGTTTGGAACCATAACTCCCAAAATCAATCTCTGCCTTCCTTTCGTGGTAATTAACCGTCTGATAAATAGATAAGTATAGAGATCCATTCACTAAAAATAAAGTTATTGTCTGGAAACTAATGTGTCTTCGGACGACCCAGACGACGACATGATACCATCATACGACGAAAAAAACATTTTTGCGGTCGTATAAAGACAACAACCCCAAAAAAACGAAACTTTGATCTTTCAGGTTTTAAGGCAACATCTTGCAAAGAAAATAATTGGGACAAACAAAAATCCACAATGATTAATTGATTAATCTGGAAACTGGACATATCTTTATCTATCATTCACTGCAGAAAAATCAAGACAAAATATCTTTTTCTATTTGAAATTATTATCAATATTGCATTTTTATCACTTCAATCCTATTAAGCGAAGTCAAGTTTTTAACACAATAAGATGTAAATAATATAATAATACACATTTTTAAGACAGTCACAAAGAAGTTCATCTAAAACCTGTCTACACCAACCTCCGGTGAACATTGCTTACAAGACAACCACTCGTTGTTAGAACCAAAAGTTTCGTAGTTTTTCATGCATATACTGTCTAGCTAATATAACCGAAATATGGAAACAGGCCGAGGAAAAATTCGACCAGATATTTCAATAACGTATTGAGTGATTGTATTTCTGGTGACAAATGTAATTTGAATAAAAATTATTAAAAAATATATATTAAATGACTATAGAATATCATATACTATTAATATAAATCTTAAACGAAAGGAAAATAGTCTTACCGGAACTGATCGATGGTAATGCGATAGACACCATTTTCTCTTTATTTGCTTGTTGAAGGCATATCGTCACAGCCTTAGAAAGGGATTCTGTAAAATCTATTTTCTCCATACCCTCAACCCATCTTGGAGCATTGACATGGAGAATCTTCTTATAGTGTAACATTTTCCCAGTCGAGGATACAAAAACTTTTTCTGGGTCTAGCATTGTAAATTTTTGTATAAATCTCTGACACTGATGAATCATGGTTTCTCCCGCGTTTTTAGCAATGACAGCCGATACACCAAACTGATTTGTCATTAAACTGTCCGTAGAATTTACAATACAATCAATGCTTCCAAGTTGGCATATATCCGCATTATAAACAAACACTTTTATCCCGTCTTTAGTTGTCATTATAACGGAATCATCAGGAGCGAGTTTAAGTTTCTTTATATGTTGATCATTAGTTTTAGGTTTGTTGTTGCTTGCAAGTGGTGTTTGTTTACACGAATCATCGCCTGGTCTACGGTTAGGTTGTTTTCTGTTTTTTGGATATGCTCCTTGCGTCTTGTCGAATGTTTCATTTTGATGATCACTCTCTATTGGCGGATGATTTTCATGCTTTGCATGCTCATACTGTACGGTATTATGTCCTGTATAATTAGACGTGTTTGGCTCGTCTTCTGCTCGGACTGTATTATGTGATTGAATCGTATCCTCCTGACCACATTTAGGGACTGTGTTATCTTGGCTTTGTCTATTTTCTGATGTAAATGTGTCACCACTTTCATGAAACTGCTGTTTGTCAACAGCATTTTCTTCTTTTTGTTCTCCTTTAATTTTTATTTGCTCACCAACACTTTCTTCAGTTTGATAAAAATTCGGTCCATCTTTTTTCCACCTACAGAGGATATCACGGGCAATGCTTATTTCGGTCAGGTCCCCAGTAAGAATGATTTCACCTCCATTTCTCTCAATACAGACGCCTGACTGTTTCTTTAATTGTAGACCATTGTTTTCCTTACAGATATACACATTCATTGATTCATTCAATTTTGCTCGTATGTTTACAACAGCCTAGAAATATAAATAACGTTGAATACTGTAATTGATTACTGTTGATATTTATTTATTCTTTTCCTTTTTTAAGGATTATATGAGTCCATTAGGCAGAAATATAAACCTCATTCCATTAAACATTACCACTTTAGAATCATATTCAAAACAGTGTGGTCCTGGCCATTGATTGACGACCTAAATTATCCCATTGACTTGGACATATTAGGTGAACGATTGTCCGTAACAATCACTGCTCACTATGTACTTGTTAAAGACACTGAATCTGTGGGGTCACCAAAGGTTCGCAACACCTAAATAAAACAATTCGAAAAACGAATCCGGAATAATACTATGTGTTGATTTATATTAGTAATATAAATCAAAACATAAAGGTTATTCCTGAATAATTTTTCGAATTATTTTATTATTAAAGGCGTTAATAACCTTTGGTGACCCCACAGTTTAAATTCTATAATAAGTAAGAAGTGAGCAATGGTCGTTACAGACAAACGTTCACCTAATCTGTCCCAGTCAATGGGATAATTTAGGTCGTCAATCAATGGCCAGGACCACACTGTTTTGAATATGATTCTATTATAATGCATTTTCGTTTTGTTTGCTATGAAGAACAAAAGAGACGTCTTTACGACATTATACGGTTCTTTATAACAGAAAAATCACTACATCAAATGGCAAGCTCTACATTGTAGATTATTCCCAATAAAGTGACTGTGCTACCTGATGGTCCGCTGTCAACGCCAAATTCTTGCGAGTACAAGATACACTTACATGATGATATAAAACAGTTAAATAAACAAACATTTATTTCTTATTTGAGACAGGCGTATAACGTTGTTGTTAGATTGCATTGGTTATCGGTAACTCACAACCAAGTCATTTACAATCTTTTCCGTATATTTTCAGATTTATCAACTGTGTTCAATTCAGAACTCCCTTGTCAATTTGTTTGAAGTCAAGTAAGATTCTTTCAGAATCTTTAGTAGTTGTTATTTACCTATACACATCAAGTTCATACTGAATTATCTGAAAAAATACTATTGAAATCAAGCAAATGGACTGATCATATTAAACTGAATAATTTACTGTTTGGACTTTTAAGATGGCGTTGAAATCAAAATTAAAGTCTCAAACTAATTTAGTATTGATGTATGGATTGATTTGATAAATGTCCTCAACATTATAATCACCAGAAAATTAAATCATATAATTAAATGGAGTCATGCAATGGTTAAAGTCACATTGATATTTCTATAGCTCTTAAATACCTTATAATTTTTACTTCTCATATAGTTAAAAAGATAAAAGGCAATCATAAATGAAAATGAGCATACAATCGTCATTTCATGGTAACAGCTCCTTAAGGGGTTAAAAAATGGAGGTATAAAAATCTTGAAAATCTGAGATTTTGTGCAACTATAACAATTTGTCAATTCATTGAAGCATAGATGTAATACCCAGTATTATTACATCTATGATTGAAGTATTCAAGATATAGAACCACTTGTATTCACCAAACATTAGTTGACATATTTTAGAAGCATATATGACATTACCTTATTAAATATGATTAAAGCTATTTTGGTTCAAATGCTCACGTTCCTTTCAATGGCAACAACTTCTTAAGGGATGGTTTAAATTTTTCGAGTATAATAAACCTAATTGTAGATCTTACTTTTCTAAAGATGTTTGCTGTGACAGTTTCTATTTATTTTGTATATTTAAGATAATAGCCAAACACTTAAAACCTATAAAAAAAATGTTTAAAGGGTTGTTTGATTTGTGCTTTAAAATGCTACGCCGGGCGCAGCGTGATACAACCGATACGGTCGAACCGGAACAATTGGGAAAATAATAGACACTACGTGCATGTTGAAACAGCCCTTATTTGGGATTGTAGTTAGATATTTGACATAACATAGGTAGCTGAGACAGAACGAATGTAGTCCTTGCACTCTTGTTTATACCTTTTATGGTTCAATATTCAAAATATAAATACATGGTTAGATTCAGCATATTCAAATATAGCAAAAATGTAATTTATCAATTCATTAATGATAAAGAGGCTTACTATTTTTTAAAGCTCAATAACGGAATAATATCTAATCTGTAGTTTTTAGGAAACTTTATATAATAATTAATAAAATGTATCTAGAGAGTGTAATTAAAAGATGTAATATGTAATAAAGTGGATTATCATTGAAATGTGGTTTGAATTATTTCTGTTTTAACAGAAATATCAATATGATAGAAATTGTTTTAATTGTATATGCGTGAAGTTTAAGTGGGTTGATACATTTCAAGTAAAATGCTGTTAATTTGATAGGCAACCTTATGTTTCAAGGTAATTTCAACCACATTGAAATTAAATATCAATTCAGACAAAGTTTTAAAAAAAAATATGCTTGTTTTGTTTACCTCTTTTCGACCACTTTATATTTCAATGCGAATACAGCCACACTTTTCAAAATCAATGCAAAATTCCTTTCGTGTTACTATTCAAATAAACTCATCACATATACAAGGATTGAAATATTAGATTTGTAGGATCAAATACGGCTTAGGTAATCTATTTCTAAGGTAGAATTTTAAAAATTAAAAGTTTTGTTAACAGCTACTAGCCATTTATAGTTGACCAAAATGACAATATCAATACTGACTTATATCAACACAGAAGTGGTGACTACTGGGCTTGTGATACCCTCATGGAATAAAAAATCCATCAGCAGATACATCTACCCAGTGTTTTTTAATAAACTTGAAAGCCGTACGGTGACCTATAGTTATCAAAAGTACCAGGATTATAATTTTTTTCTACGCCAGACGCGCGTTTCGTCTACATTAGACTCATCAGTGACGCTCAGATCAAAAAAGTTCAAAAGCCAAACAAATACAAAGTTGAAGAGCATTGAGGACCCAAAATTCCAAAAAGTTGTGCCAAATACGTCTAAGTTAATCTAATCCTGGGGTAAGAAAATCCTTAGTATTTCGTAAAATTCAAAGTTTTATAAACAGAAAATTTATAAAAATGACCATGTAATTGATATTCATGTCAACACCGAAGTGCTGACTACTAAGCTGGTGATACCCTCGGGGACGAAACGTCCACCAGCAGTGGCATCGACCCAGTGGTGTAAATAGTTATCAAAAGTACCAGGATTATAATTTTTTTCTACGCCAGACGCGCGTTTCGTCTACATAAGACTCATCAGTGACGCCCAGATCAAAAAAGTTCAAAAGCCAAACAAATACAAAGTTGTTAATGTGTGTGTCATTTTGGTCTCTTGTGGACAGTTGTCTCATTGACAATCAAACCACATCTTCTTTTTTATATCATCATAGTTACAAGGATTGAAATTACGTGTTAGCACCAGAGGGGTGTTCCGTCTACATCTGTGACGCTCGAATACAATTTTAAAATACGGCAAAATAAAGTACTGGTTGACGAGAATTTAGGAGAAAAAAAAACTAAAAGTTTTTCCATAACATCTAAGGTAGAAAACACCTTAGTATTTAAAAGATTCAATTTTTTGTAATCTTATTTATAATTATGACAATATCTCTAATAACTTATGTCAACACAGCCGCACCAATTTATACCCATTTATATTTAGTCTGGAAACTAGTAAAAGGTCACTTTTTGATGAGAAATTCTGACTCGTGAAGGGCCATAACCCCTATAATCAATCACAACCTTCTTATTGTGGTATTGAACTTTGTAGAAAAATAGAGATCTATACTATCATACTCAAGTTAATTTCTGGAAACCAAAATTGTATTCGGACAACGACAAAATCACAATACTATCATACAGCCGCCAATGTTTGCTGTCGTATTAAAATTTTATGACAGATATATTTAGACCTTCATGCCATTTTTGCTTCGTCGAGTTGTCTGAATTAATATGATATGTAAAAGAGAGGCAGAAGAATACCAACCGAATATTCGAACTCATAAGTCGAACACAAACGGACAAAAGAATGGCAAAATACGGAAAAACGACATAAAGGCAATCAACAATACACACAACAAAACAAAGAAAACTAAAGATTGAAAACTAAAGATTGAAAACTAAAGATTGAAAACACAAACTCAACAAACACTGGGGTGATTTTAGGTGCTACAGAAAGGTAATCAGATCTTGCTCAGTACCCAACACCTTTGTGTTAATTCTTTGTATTGCATTGAAAAAACTTTTATTAGCACAATATTTTTGAATTTTAGATCATCTATGCTCTCTAACTTGGTTTTTGTTTGGCTTTATAACTATTTTGATCTGAGCGTCACTGATGAGTCTTATGAAGACAGAAGGCGCGTCTTGCGTATCAAATTATAATCCTGGTACCTTTGATAACTATTATTCATCGACTATGCATATAATGATACTTAACACAATATAGTACGGTAAAGTCGCTTATTTAAATAGTTTAATCGTCATTCGGACTATATGGCTATACATAACAGTATTGGTAGTTTAAAGGTTTAATTTTATTATTGGACTTGTCGTCAAAACATCGTACGCTGCAATTTTTTGTAAAATGGACTTTTAAGTACGTTAATTTACTTGAAAGAAAAATCGACTTTGAAAAGTTGTGATGTCCACATTGTCAAAGAACATCCGTGATATGGCTTCTGAGTTGTTACACCTTATTTTAACGATTTCAAATAAAGTTAACCAAAATAATCCGTTATTGAAGAGTTTTTTGTAAAAGAATAAGACTACAAATATACAGCATGTAATACAGTAAGTTTAAATTTAGTTTCCTCATTTGTTTTTACGCAAAAATGTAAAATAATCAACATTTATATGATATTTCATACCTTTATTAATCAATAATATCAAATTCATTAATCTCAGAAGCATTATTTCAGCAATTCAAGCCAGGCACATGTCCGAACGCTCATATGACAAAGTTATTTGAAGCTCATTTACAGGCTCTTATTGATATATATAAGCTATGATGATGTGTTGAATCACTTATATTCAAATGCTGAGATGTGTTCCTTGAAGCAGTCAATATTTTGCTGGCAAATGTTAGAGCAGAAAGAGAGGGTAATTGGTCACTTGTTTGAGATCGTCATTTCAAATGTCCCCTTATTTTTTTGTAACCAACCGTACCAATTACTGAAGGTT
This sequence comes from Mytilus trossulus, assembly GCF_036588685.1. NCBI lineage: Eukaryota > Metazoa > Mollusca > Bivalvia > Mytilida > Mytilidae > Mytilus > Mytilus trossulus. The sequence goes on along the minus strand of NC_086376.1, from coordinate 78,585,054 downwards.
GATGCCAGTTTCGTTTACTGAAAGTTGATGCCAGTTTACATACTCGATATACTTCAACTTTCTGAGAATATTGAGCACCTTTTACAGATGCCGATTTTGCTATTAGGCATACTCCTAGTTATCTCATTGGTACTCATACCGCATTTTAACGGTATATGGACAGACATGGCAAAAAAAAAAAGGGGATTAGTTTGCAATGTATAGGCATTACAAATCAAAAGTCTGCGTTTGTTAGATGGACCATTACTTGTCATTTCATGAAGATGTGGTATGAGTACCAATGAGATAACTATCTATCAAAGTAACAATTTATAAAAAAAAAACCATTACAGATCAAGGTATGCATTTTAACAGGGAGCCTTGGCTCACACCGAACAGCAAGTTATAAAGAGCCCCAAAAGTGACTAGTGTAAAACCATTCAAACAGGAATACCAACGTTCTAATCTATATAAAAACGAAAAACGAGAAAACCCTCTGAACCACTTAAATATACAACAACCACTGAAAATTAGATTCCTGACTAAGGACAGTGGCAAATAGTTTTGCGGAATTTAACGTTATAGTGGTACCAAAGCGTCTTCCTTTTCTGAAGAATATGTTATTGAAAACATCTGATTGAATGATGACTGATACCTTTGAAGTGGAATCCCATCCTCCATGTCCTATCAATAGCTCTTCTGGAATGCATGCTAGATGAGATATTCAAGATTTTTTGCTCACAGCTTATGCACTTTCCCTACTTTCCTTTGTACCATCACTACATTTAAGATGGTATGGCATTGGTTCCATGTATTAATGTTAAAAAAAGTAACACTTTCGGTGACATTGCAGCTGACTATCCCAAAAATATGTCCCAAAACTTTTCTATAGCGCACACAGTAGCAGATGTATAATAGATAACTCTATAATGTCTGCTGAAAGGAAACTCCACACAAAGACTACAGCTACCACCGAAGTGAATCAGATTATTATAGGGAGAAGTATTTCTGATTGAAGTTTCCTTCTGTTAAAGAAGACTAGCAGTCTCTCCTTTATTTCTTTGGTAGTTTCATTCTTCAAAACTTTGACAAATTCCATATGATTCCACTTGATTGTGAGTTTTACTTAGCCTGAACGTGTGTAAATCCCGAAAATGCCAAGGTTATTTAAACCAACACTGTTAATGACTGTCGAAACTTGGTTACCACCAAAGAGAAGGTCTATTCGCATATGATACTCAATGCCTTACACTCTTACAAGACGTTTAAAGAAATGGGAAAGGGCGGAAGAATGATCATAAGGACAAATGTGATTGTTTTGTGTGTTCACTACTACAAACATATGACATACTAAAACGAGTTGTGGGCGCAAATGGGGAACATAACCAGAAAAAGGATGGGCGATTTTACTCATTCATCAACTGTGTGACTGTCTTTCCCCAACACTTTGTTAACTATTGCTTGCTGTATATGTACTTACCAGATGTCACACAGATTTTTCTCTGTTTGGGGTACGTAAGCAAACTGTCTACAAGACGTTGAAGAACACAAACAAGTATTTGAGGGGTTTGCAGAGCTTCTGTTATATTGAAAGAGATGAAGCTTTTGTTTGGGCTCAAAAGTTAATTTCAAAGTTTTCTGATAAAAAAACCCCAAATCTCTTCAAATCATCCCATCATGATATTTATACAATGCGCGCCCAGCCTGCCACCAGTAAAGATCCTAGTTTAGTTAGGTTACCACTCTGTGAAGCGGAACTGAAACAGAATGTTTGACGTGCTTCGTTTCAAACTAAAATTTGGACCGCTGCGTTTTATATATTACTAAACCCCCTATTCTGTCAGCTTTAGAATATATACGGTCGGTTAGAGTTATATGATTCATTACATCCCGTGCATTTTTAAGGACATGTATCAACAGAATTCTTGAAGGATCTTGCGTTTTCATGTAGGGGAAGATATCTATGTAAAAAGTCATTTGTTTTTTGTTAAAAACAAACCCATTGCATGTTAGAAGCTTTCTCTTGTAAAGAATAATGTAAAAATGAAATTTCCAATCAGAACATACTAAACATGCTAAAGGCTTAATTTGGTTTAGTGGATCTCTTTGGTTGGATTTTTAATTGTAACTGTTTCGAGTGGGTTTTAGTTTAAATGAACTACATGAATGAGCTTTTGCAAAATACGCCTTCATGACAGTAGGCTTCGGGCAAAAATAATATTCATCATTTATTGCTGAGGTTAAATATCAGACAGCAATGTAACAACTGTAACTAGAACAAGTGTTTAAAACGCCGATTTTCAGAACAAATCGACTCCCTTAATCCTTTATTTTTACATTTTAACTAATTGACCTGAAAGAAATGTTTGTTTCTGAAATTTAATTTAAATTGTTGTATAAAGCTTTAAAAATGAAAATATGGAAGAAAAAATAATAACAGAATTTGATCTTTGACCTTAATTTATGCAAAACTGTTACCACATTTCCTTTTGACAACATCGATATTTCAAAAGTACTATTTTTTCCGAGTCCAATGATACATAGTACACGCTTTTCGCGAATGCCCACCTTGTTATTGATTTTCTTTCCATGTAGCAATGGGTTTTGTATTCTTCGTTCTGGCGAAAGAGGTATATTTATATGTCACTGTATCAAAAAAAGGAGAAAACACACTAACATGAAGGAATAATAAAAAAGTTATGAAAACATTATTGAGGTCAATAACATCTATTGCGATAATAGAAACATATCCTTATTTTTCGATTTTGTACAAGTAAAAACCATTTTTAAGCAATATTTTGTACAGGTTATAACATGTACGAGGTACTTTTGTACATGTTATAACTTGTATTTTTGCATTATACAAGTTATAACATGTACAATATTTTTGTACATGTTATAACCTGTACAAAATTGTAACTTGTACATGACATATATACCATGTACACCATACAAAGTAGTTCATACACTTGCAATCATTATTTGGAAATCTTTTGAAAATTCAACAGTTTCTTGGTATCATATTTTTTACTAATGTCAATAAGAAAAAGAATGTTTTCAATTCTATATATGAAGGAAGGTGTCAAAAATGGAACTTGAATTATAGAATTTAAAGCTGTTTTTTTTATAATTCATACAAAATAAAGGAAGTTACGGTCAGATATTACCAGAAGTGCTGTTAACTAAAACATTCACCGTCGCTTGCTTTCATTTCCGATATATACTAGAAAAAAATAATTCACTAATCTCTTTTATTTTTAATTCCTCGAACTTTAACACGAAAGTTAAACTTGAAACACAAAACATTGTCTAAAAATGTGTAGCCGTATATAGGCATGTTCATCCCGCGTGAAATCAATAGGTTTCCATATACATGCAATTTGCATATGCAGACGTTGATTTCAGATTAAATAGTTCATAAAATATTTCCACAATTTGAATGAATTTTATTAATATGATATTTTGATTATTTGTTTCATATTCCTATTAATTTCTCACATTTTCAATATATTATATGTATACATTTTTCCAATTAATAAAATTTGCAATATTTAAAAAAATACTCAACGTTATGTTTTTACTGGTTATTGATGAATAATTAAAGCTTCAATATGAGAAACAGATATATACACGCATAACGTTAAGACAAACAAAGAACTAATTCCGTTTTTAATAATACAATTACTTTTTGACAACAGCTAGAAGCTAATATACTGTGCATAGAAATGCGACAACAGGCGTGATGTTTTATCAATAAGTTACCATCAACATGGCAGCGTATATTGGTATTCCGTTTTAACACATGACATAGGCAAAATTTCGCTGTTGTTATTACTGTGCTATAATTTTGATAATGCACAGCTATAAGCATTTATTTCCTCTGATATACTGCACAATTAAATCGTTAGCTTATCTGTAACGAGGTATCCAGGAGGTCTCAAAAGCATAGGGGCGAAAAAAACAATAAAGTGGAAATAATACCGCTGAAATTGTTTTTGGCGATTTTAGGCTGAAACATATATTACATATTTTGCTATTGATTAGGGAAGGGATGTGGATAGGGGAAGGGGATGTACGCCCCTTCGTCCTGTCGTAAATACGGCGCGAACACACCGCGGGAACGTCACTTATGTCTTATATTGTAACGTCAAGACTTTGTGACGTGTCACTTGCATACTTGGGCATTATATAGATCGATTACATTATTAGAACATGAAACGTTTTATTCCTTAATTCACGTATTCCCGACATTTTGGTGCCGTGACTCTCTCCTAAATCCACGACTGACCTGGTTGATCATATCCAAAATTTTACAAAATATGAAACAGAAAGTGTTACTCATTTCTTTGATATTTTGTGAAGAATGCAATTTTTTTAATCAGGATAGTTATGGTTTTAGAAATTTCACACAATATTTCATTATTATATGTAAATAACTGATATTTGATTTGAATTTGTTTTGTACTCAAAGGAAATTTTTATGAATCTTTAAATATCGAATCCGGTCTAGTGACTGAGATCGAATAAAATGAGGTTTAAATTTGATGTGTGCAAAAACAGACAAAAAAGGATACTAGAAGCAATCAGACATAAGTTCAAAATTAATTCAGTTGTTTGAAAAGCTAAGCAATTTGGAAGGGGGGTTAAGATGGAAAGATGCACGTTTATATTATGTTTACTTTGCACTGAAAAGTTCTTCTTTTTTTTCAGAGAAAGAAAAATAATTACTCCATACTCAATAACCCTTTCTGATATGATGTCATAAACTGATTGAAATGTACAAACATAAATTTACTTGACTATGCATGAGGATGATGAGGGTAATGCATGGTGAGTTAAACTTAACCAAACCTGAAGATGTGTGTTTTACGTCAGTAAGACAGCAACCAAACCACAAAAAAAATCTAAAAGACATATAAAGGGCAACACATGATATTTAAAAAGCATTCTGTGAGTATTGCATTGCAATACATAGTGTCCTATCATTTAAAAAAAACCCATTGTAATGGAACGAAATTCTAACTTGATCTATAACTTGTCATGGTGTTAAAGGAGCACTAGCTACGATATATATACAAAAATAAAGTATGATTTCTTTTAGATTAATCATTAATTGAATTGGAATAATGAAATAATAATTTGCTTTTAGCAATCAATTTGCTTTAATTTTGTTGAAATAAGCGATTATACATAATTTTTGACGGATTCACTTGCAAGTGAATACGTCATCATCATTCTAACCGATATTCATGTGAACTCAATTTAACCCCCTAGCTAGAGACTGACAACGCATGCATTGTACGTGAACTGGTTATTTAAAGAAACAAAATGTCAACAATGAAAGTGAAACTACGGTAAATCATTTGATTACTAATTCGATCCACATAAATCATTCTTATACGGTTAAAAACAATAAGAAACTTATATTTTTAATCTATAAATTCAAATCAAACAGACCTATAAAAATCCAATTGCACGTGCTGGTTTAACCTATTCATATCTTTATTTGTGTTTACATCGCTTATATGGTCATCTGAGGTCAAATCGATAGTTAATTAGATGGCATCTGGATTTTAATACACACGAAACGAACCTACATATCATCTACCCCATGCTCCGTAAACTGTTTATTTTAAACGTTTGATAGATTGGATAAATGTTTTACATTGTTATTAATCAAATGTGAGAATTTGAGTCAAATTGGTGACCATGAATTTGACAGATAGTGCCCCTTTAACAATAAATCACAAAAATACTGAACTCAGAGGAAAATCCAATCGGAAAGTCCATTATCAAATGGCAAAATCAAATGACAAAACACATCGAAAACGAATGCACAAGAACTGTCATATTCCTGACTTGGAACACAGGCATATTCAAATGTAGAAAATGGTGGATTTAACCTGGTTTTAAAGCGTTAAATCTTTCACTTTGATGACAGTCAAATTATGTTATATCTACAATGATGCGTGAAATAAACAGACATAATAAGTAAAATAGACAAAATATAGGTATAGCATTTATCATCGTGTAACAATTACAAAAAGTACATAAAATTACAAACAAATCTACAATTTAATTCTTCAAACAACTAACTATAGAAAAGAAAAAAACGAACTTGTCATTTATCGTAATACAATGTCTTTTAAAAATGAGTTATTTCCCTTTGAACAGAAATCTGGTAATTAATAAGTATTTCATAAAAAATATTATTCTACGTAATATTAAAAAAGAATTATTTCCCTTTGAACAAATATCTGGGAATAAATAAGTATTTCATCCAAAATCCAAATCTTGGGAAATGGATTTAACTGAACAAGAAGAAAAGCTTATACCGTGAAAATCAAACTTGACCTGTTACTTGTCATGATAAATAAACTCATCTTTTATACTACATGTAGTACTAAATTTTGTATTTACGCCAGAAGAGCGTTTTGTCTACAAAGACCCATTAGTGACGCTGGAATAAAAAAAAATTTAAACAGACACATAATGTAAGAAGTTGAAGAGCATTGAGAACCAAAAATCCTTAAAAGTTTTGCCAAATACAGCTGAGTAAATCTATTCCTGAGGTAGACAAGCCTTAGTAATTCAAAACTTGTAAAGTTTTGTTAACAGTTAATTTATAATTATGACTATATCAATGATAACTAATGTCAGCACAGAAGTGCTATTAACTCGGCTGATGATACTGTCGGGGAATTAAAACTTCACCAGCAGTGGCATCGACTCAGTGGTTGTAAATAAACTGATCAAATATACCAGGATTATTTTTTGTATTTACGCCAGAGAGTAAACCAACTATCCAACCAATATCTTCAAGCATGAAGAAAAGAGGTCTAGTAAACTGATTTGTTGGGCTAACGGATGTACGACAGACAAACAGACATATGGATAGAGTTCAAACTCATTCGACGTCGTCGGTAGAGGACTAAATATGAGCAGAGACCTGATGCGTAAACATGATAAGTGTCTCCTCTCGCCTTTAAGAATACACTTAGTAAAAAGCCATACCCGTTAAATATCAAATGGATAACTTGATTTCTAAAGATATAAAATCACATACATATATCGTAAGTAAATTAGACACAGACATATTGTAACGTCCAAACATCTCTCGTCTGATATTACTCTCACGTCTAACGGCTGTTTCGAAAAACAAGCTTGGGCCTAGGGATGTCAGAGCTCGTCCCATATCAAAAAGGGGATATTTTGTCCGTCCAAAACAGATGCGCTTTTTCGTTGCTTTTGCAGCCGATTTGCGACCAATGGATCTATATAAATCGGGCATCAATGTGTTCATCCTTCATTTATCTCTCCATTTATGTAAGATTCATCTACCTGACATCCCTTATTTTCTCATATTGACAGTTTTCACAGTGACCTATCAAATTTGTCATTTTAACTTTTATTTTCAAACGGACGTCTAGTTAAGCGAGACTGCGAGGCCTCGAGACTGAAGTATGCAAATGTTTCTGCTTATTTCGGTATTGAACATGAATAACCAACCATGAAAACAATCGGAACACTCTGGTTAATTTACCACATTTGCATCGTAAATGAACGTGGTGTGAGATTGTGTATTCATATTGACTCTGGGTCATATGCATAAGTTAGCTCCAATATTCCATTACGATTTACGTTTTCTCGTTAATCGCATAACTTTCTTTCAAAATGAAATCGATGGGTTATATAATATTCTATGTCAAAAGTTACGCAAAAATATTTGGCATTGCATTTCAATGGTTGTATCATAAGATTTTCAGAAAGTAATAGAACATAAAGAAATATTATTTGGTCATATTATAGATATATCAAGATGTGGTATAAGTGCCAACGAGACAACTCTCCATCTAAGTCACAATTTGTAAAAGTGAATCATTATCTATAGGTCAAATAACGGTCTTTAACACGGAGCCTTGGACCAGCAAGCTGTTAAGACACCCGAAAATGACAAGTATTAAACCATTCAAACGAGAAAACTAAGCTTTGAAAACCTGAAAATGTACAGATTTTTGATGTTGCGATTTTAAAGTGGCAATTTTAAGAAATTCGTAAACATGTACAATTACGATAATTAATTTATGCAGAATAATAAGTTGAACTTGATTTAGATATTCATTCTCCTTACAAAAAATCAGAAAATAAATGATCTCAAGCAAAAGCAATTATAATTTATCATACAAAAACTTACATCAGCATTGCTCATCTGAGTTCTGTAGTTGATTTCCGATTGCATACATTTCATCAATTGTACAGCCTCTAAAAAAGTTGGATTACGGGGTTAATTAATGCGTGTGTAACAAATGTAATAATACTTTAATGTTAATCTACTTCCATGTTATAATTAAGAAATCTTATTCTAATCATGCTTTTATTTTGTTTTCGACACGTCGTTTGAAAGTTCTGGTTCTTAGCTTCACATTTAATCCAATGTGTGGTAAGAAATAAGAATGTTTAACATGTTTAAATAATAGAAATACAGTATAATTTAAAGCAATACTCAAATGAGTCATTATTGCTCACTCGCAGTTTCCCCAAAATTCGCTTGACACAACACAGAGGACATATGTGGTGGACATGTGTTAATTAGTTATTCTAAGCATTTGTGCTTGGTAAGTATTTTGATTTTTAAGATACACGACAACTAATGCATGTTCATATTCGTGTTGTTTATTCTTTAGTTTTCTGTGTTGTGTCCGGTGTACTATTGTTGATCATTGTTTGTCTGTTTGTCCTTTTCGTTTTTAGTCATGGCATTGTCAGTTTATTTTCGATTTATGAGTTTGCCTGTCCCTCTGGTATCTTTCGTCCCTCTTTTTTCATCCAATATTCTTTTTTTGCCAAAGATTCCATGTTTGTTGACTGATCACTATCTTATACTTTTCAACATAAAAATGGTAGCATGGCACATTTTGTTAAAAGTGAACGAAAAGAGGCTGTCAAAGAGACAGCAAACTAAGTTTTCCTGCAGAGGTCGAACTTTGAACAGTTGTGCAAGTATGGACACAATGTTTAAGCTTAAAACAGCTCTTACTTTGGATTGTGATTAAATATTGGAATGCATTGGTTTGTGACACAAAATAAATGAGGTCAAAGAACTGAAACATTTGAAATTGGACATTTACCTAAAGTAAAATCACAAAAATACTGAATTCCAAGGAAAATCAAAACGGAAAGTCCCTAATCAAATTGCAAAATCAAAACGGAAAGTTCCAAATCAAATGGCCATATCAAAACGGAAAGTCCCTAATCAAATGGCAAAATCAAATGATAAAACACAAGAAACGAATGAACAATTATAGCTATCATATTCCTGACTTGGAACAGGCATTTTCAAATGGTTAAAATAACTAGAGGCTCTCAAGAGCCTGTGTCGCTCACCTGTTACTGTATTTACTGATGTCGGTCATCGTGGTTGGTTAGCGGGGTCATTGGACACTTTTTTTTTAAATAGATACCCTAATAATGATTATGGCCAAGTTTGGTTAAATTTGGCCTATAGTTTTATCAAAGAAGATTTTTGTATAAGTTACAAAAATGACGAAAAGTTGTTCAATATTGACTATAAAGGGCAATAACTCCTTAAGGGGTCTTCTAACAAATTTGATCATCGGGGACTTATTTGTAGATCTTACTTTGCTGAACATTATTGCTGTTTAAAGTTTATCTCTATCTAAAATAGTATTCAAGATAGTAACAAAATGCAGCAAAATTTCCTTAAAATTACCAATTTTAGGGCAACAACCCAACAACGGGTTGTCAGATTCATCTGATTATTTGTGAGGGGATAGATCTTATTCTGATGGACATTTAAATCCTGAAAGATTTGCCCTAAATGTCTTAGTTTCAAAGATATTAAGCAAAAACGGCATTTTACCACAATGTTTAAATTTTAGCCATGTCGGCAGTTTTGTTTGGAAGGCGGAATCATGGGTCACATTTTTTAAACTATATACCACAATGATAATTGTGGCCAAGTTTGGTTAAATTTGGCCAAGCAGTTTCAGAGAAGAAGATTTTTGTACAAGTTACAAAAAATGACCAAAAGTTGTTAAAAATTGACTATAAAGGGCAATAACTCCTTAAGGGGTTGACTGACAATTTCGGTCATGTTGACTTATTTGTAGGACTTACTTTGCTGAACATTAATGCTGTCACAGTTTATCTCTAACCATAATAGTATTCAAGATAATAACCAAATAACTGCAAAATTTCTTAAAATAACCAATTCAGGGGCAGCAACCCAACAACAGGTTGTCCGATTCGTCTGAAAATTTCAGGGCAGATAGATGTTCAACTGTCAACAATTTAAACCCACGTCAGATTTGCTCTGAATGCTTTGGTTTTTGAGTTATAAGCCAAAAACTGCATTTTAACCCTATGTTCAATTTTTAGCCATGGCGGCCATCTTGGTTGGTTGGTCGGGTCACGCTACACAATTTTTTAAACTAGATACCCCAAAGATGATTTTGGCTAAGTTTGGTTGAATTTGGCCCAGTAGTTTCAGAGGAGAAGATTTTTGGAAAAGTTTACGGACGACGGACGCCAAGTGATGAGAAAAGCTCACTTGACCTTTCAGGTCTGGTGAGCTAAAAAGGAGAACATTTGTTCATACTTTGCCAAAACGCAGGAAATATTGATATAGGTTCAAAAATATAATAAAATTGATAGGTCACCGCGCATTTTCTCAAGGTTGTGACCACATGACACATTTTGTATGGATTATACAGGAACAAACATCATCATGTTATAAGAAGCAAAACTAAATGACAGAGTTGTAAAATAAAATACGAAAAGATAGCTTTCGAGAATAACTGAAGAAAAAGATAGGGTCACTGTACCTTTTTCCGGCTAAATTATAAAATAGGAAAATTCCATGTAGATTCCGTCAGAAAATGCACTATTTCAGAGTTACCTTCCGTTTAAGGAGGCTTGCGGGTGTAAGATTTTCAGAAAAAAATAAAACATTTATTTTTCATAACAAATTTGATTAATTACTCTTAGTAGTTGTTACTTTATCATACATATGGTACAAAAATCATTCCAAAAAAAATAATTCGTGCTTGCCCCAGGTGATATTCAAAATGTAGATATCATTGAAAAAGCTCAAAATTATCTCCCTTTGATGCAAAAATACACATTTTTTTTTGGCATTAAAATTGAAATATCTTTTTTAACTCATCGGTGACCTATATTTTTTATTGTTGTTATTGAACAAGCTGTACATTAACTTAATAATTGTAAAATTTATGCGATTTCTGTAATTTTGTTCTTTTTTTATTTCGATATTACCGCTTTTTCTCCTATTAGTTCAACAGAAAACAAGGACATTACCTAAAAGTATGCTTCTTTCGAAGGCAGATTGTAAGCGTTAATGAACGGTGACCCAATATTTTTATTTCATTTTTCTAATAAATATAAATTAGTGATATATAATAAAGCGAAATCCTATATTAAATAAAAAAAAAAAATATTTAGACCCGCGAGCCCCCTTAAATGACAAAATCAGTTCTAACCCAGGGCCGTAGCGTAATGGAGGCAAATGAGGCAAATGCCTCACTTTTGAAACGACAACCAAACTTTTGAAGTTTGTGGGGTTTTTTTTGTGTTTTTTTTTATTATGTATTTTACATTATCAATATGCGAGTTTCGAGTTTCAAATTATCTACCGGCACACTATATACAGTGTGTCCAATCTTTAGCAACGATTGCAGCTTTTACCATAGCAGTGAAGGTAAAAAATAAGTGTTCCGAATACATTCAAAATAAAAAAAAATTTAAACAAATCTTAAGGTTTATGTACCCTTCTGTAGCCATTTTTGTACGAACTTTTCAAACTTCAATTGTATCAAAACTACAGATTGTATTCATTATATCTGTAGTTTTGATACAATTAAGGTTTGAAAAATTCGTACAAAAATGGCTGCAGAAGGGGGAAATAAACCTTAATGTCGTTACAAAATTGGTTGAAGACGGGTTCTTTGAAGAGAAAAAGATGAAAAAGGAAACTCATGAGTATAACACCCCCTGAAAGTATGCTGTTATTACTTTCCTTGGTTTATTTTTGAATCAATAACGCTATAGTAAAACCAATGTTTACACTATTAACTCACTGAACAACAAATGCTTATCGATAAAATAATTCATTGACCAAAAATATAATAATTATTTATAATTAATTTAAACAAAGTCATGAAGCGCCTTTTCTATGGAAGTCTTTTATGTATAAGGCAATTCATAATTTTTATTTATCTTTAATAAAAGTATGAAATATATTTTTGGTATTGTTTGAAATTTCTTTTCGAGTTTCTTTTTTTTATTATTATGATCAGCATTGTCTGGTTGTATGCTAGCGTGTTCCATTGATTTCTAGTGCGGTAGGTCGTGGGTTCGAACCCCGTTAGATCAAACCAATGACTTGAAAGTTGGTAGAATAATGTGTCCAGGTTGACATGTCTTCCAGCGGAATTTCAGTAACAATGTTGGTCTACTGCCTTCTCTGTACCTATTCTAATGGTTTAACCGTTAATCAATATAGATGCTTATAACATGTTCTAGTCTTTTATAAACTTCTAACTTGCTGTTGGACATAAATATATAATATATATATATACATAAGAACGTGTGTTGAAGCTTTTCGATAGTACAGGTCACAGGAGAGTTGGAAAGTTTTGATTGACAAACAGAGATTAACTTTAATATTTAAACTTGTTTTGTTACTTACTAGGCTAGTAAATAAAAAAAATACATTTCTTTTATGTTTTTTTTTTTTGTTTATTTTTATTATAAATAGTAATGCTGAAATAAGCTTCTCCCGTTTCAGGCACCCGAACCCCCCTAAAAAAAAAGGCTCAAAAAATTTTCGCCTCGCTCCGCTCGGCGAACTTGCCTCACTTTAAAGAACCATGCGCTACGGCCTTGTAACCGTAGAACTTTCAGCTGAACCGTCTGAAACTGTTCTAGCCGTAGAACAGTTCTAAATGACCTTACGGAGTTCAATTCCACTGTGTTGAAATATTTTATCTTTCCAAGGAACAAGAGTGATAACTAAAAAAAAAAAAGCTTTTGTTTAAATTCTTTAAAACTTCTTCTTACTTTTTTTAAGGAAAATTTCGGCAATGTGATCTCCTTTATAATTCATTTTTTAAAGATAAGAACTCTTTCAAAATATTTGATCAGACTTTATTTTCGAAAGTATCAAAGATAAGGCTGATATAAATCTTGAAAATACATTTGACAAACTTATGGCCGGAATTAAACACATGAGAGCGATGACATTGCAATTTTCCATATAATCAATATAACCAAGGGCATAACTCTTTCACAAATAATTGATCGATACTGATTTTTTAAGTACATTGATGATATATACATATGACCTGAATTTAATAAAAATCTGGCAAGAAATGTACACGTGAGAGCGCTAAACAGACAGAACGGACGGCCGTTATTTCAATGTCCATCATAAAGTTTTACGTAAAAAATAGAACAGCCAAATTACTAATTCTGATAAACATACAAATCATGCCAAACCCCCCTTTACGCAACTATCCTTCAGCCTTGAAGTTTTCGGCGATAAAATTGTAATTACTGGCAAACTCTAATAAAAATATCATACTTTCATACCACAAAGACACTCGGTTAACATGTATAAAAAAAAAAATTATGCATAAACGCCATTAACCATCTGTAACTGGAAAACCTCACTATAAAGTCAAGAAGTTTTTAGTAAACATGACCACACACTCGTACGCCAAAGTCTTGCGATTTGATATACTAGAAGTTCCTGATAATTGTAACTCAAGACTAAGCTTGTATAAAGGAAAAAAATATTTGTGTTACTAGTATTCTACTACAAAGCACTAAGATTACAATATGAAAATATCAGATTTACATATACAACTTGAATTGACGTTAAAAATCTCATTTATTTGTATTATTTCTCGATACTTCTTAGTTTATGCGGTCACAAATAAGCCATATGCAAAACTATAACACACCTTTAACTAAAACTTTAACTCAACCAAAACGTTTATTTAATAAAAAGTCAAATAACGTAGATAGTTTACAAAACTTCGGTCAAAGAATTTATCAAATGTTTTGTGAATTTAAATAGCACATTTAAAACTTGATTGGACAATTACCAACATTAAGTCACACTGAAGCGTAACCATCAACCAAAAATGTTCACCTGATAAATGCAACGAAGGTAAATCTAACAGACGCACAGACCGAAAAACATTATGATACTCAACTATTGAAGGCAAACATAAAACCTTATTTAATGCACCAATTATATTCAACTTTGGTAAGATGATCCGTCTGAAAGGACTTTTAAACTGTAACATTTATCATAAAATGAAACAAATATACGATACCTCCCAACAAAATTAAAAAAAACCAATAAGCGTTCATTAGTAAACAAAATTAATTACGTAGCATAAAAAATAGACCTATGGGGAGAAAGGTTATTGAACAGACCTTCAGCAGTTGATTTTATCAATTGTTGTGTCAATTAATTCATTCAGCACTTACGTTCATGCTTGTTTTTCATTGAGATCGTTTTTAATTATTTCTAATTTGTTTTATAAAACATTTATATATATTTATGTTGATCATGTTATTTGGTTTCCAAGCGACATCTATTACTGAATATGCTTCATACAAATTTCGATCTTTACTCCATTATCACAAACACCGAAAGTGAGGCTCTTATATATTATCAACTTATTGGACGATTATAGGCAAATAAATGTCTCACATTTCACAAACAGACATTGGATATACAAGTAGCAAATTAATAAAAATATACATACCTTCCTTCCTATTTACTTTAACTCTTGCTTTAAATGGTAATATATCACTCCAAACAATCTGATCTTCTTTGATATTATATTCTATTAATGTACGACAGAGTTGCTCATAAGGGTTCTTCTCACTACTGTCAACAAGTTGTATTTCAACACAACATGTATCAGGTTGGACGTCTTCAGTATAATTGCTATTAAAATCAAAGATAAAAATACACAGTTTTTACAAGAAGTAAATGAATCATCATCGTCGTCAAAACGATTTCAGCAAATGAAAAAAGAATAATTTGATAATAAGTTCTAAATCAACACGACAGAATTAGACGTTTATAATATTTCCGTTCAACACGAAACGAAAAACAAATTATAAATATATTATTAAACAAACATATGCAACAATGAACATCGAAACATTTTCTGTAACTTTCCCTAGTAACTTAACGACTATCAATGGGGTTTCTAAAAAGTATAAAAAATATTTCTGTTCACCTGTAACACGATACAAGTTAAGAGTAACTTGTAATGTTGAAACACACCTTTTTCGAGGAGCGTTTGCATGCAATTTTCTTAATTCAATGAGGTGAAAAGCATTTTTATTTTAT
This sequence comes from Mytilus trossulus, assembly GCF_036588685.1. NCBI lineage: Eukaryota > Metazoa > Mollusca > Bivalvia > Mytilida > Mytilidae > Mytilus > Mytilus trossulus. Next base: position 78,569,660 of record NC_086376.1, on the reverse strand, counting down.
CTCTTGAGAGATAAAAGTCCATAATATCTGATAAGGTATCAATCAAAAGGATTGCAAATTTAAATGGAAAATATTTAGAGCAAAAGGTACATATCAACTCACTGGTTTGCAATGTTTTGGAGCCTAAAAAGGCAGGGTGTTTAAATGGTTAGATTTACAAGAACAAACTCCGCTAATGGCGCTGTCAGTGTTGGATGTTTCATAAAATTTAAAACTAAAAAATAGAACTTACTAGTATTTCAATGATTTAAGAAACTTTACTTTCATATTAAATAATTTGATAAATTGAACGGATTCATTAAAACAAATAGGTAGCTATTCCCCCCTTCCCAATTTGTAATGAATATTTGCGATGCCTACGCTCAGTTTTTATGGCAGTGATCTTACCTAATTTTTGTCCAATTGTAAAAAAAAATGCTTAAAAGGAGTTACTCAATAAGTTTAAATTACATGTCACAGGGAACAATTTTTGAATCTCTAAAACTGTATAGGTGATAACTGTTTAAATGTAAAATGTTTCTGTCTAGTATCGTCACTAACTACAATTATGGTGAATTGATAATACTTACGTGAAATCATTTCGATATTTAATCTAGAAGTATCTTTTCTACATTTGAAAATGCCTATACAAAGTCAGGAATATGACAGTTGTTGTCCATTCGTTTGGTGTGTTTTTTCATTTGATTAGGAACTTAACGATTGCATTTTCTCGGAGTTCAGTATTTTTGTGATTTTACTTTTTGTATGTAATTGCTTTCAAAAATTGACTGAAAATACATTTAATTAAACAAACGCGTGAAAATTGAAAACGATATTGTTATGAAGTCTTCCAAACAAAATTCTCTAAAACAGCATTCTTTTTTTTTCATTTAGGAAGTATATATACATTTTTTTGGTCACATTTCATAAATCGGATAAGATGTAAATGCACATTGTATTTATCGAATGACGAACGTTTATTCAATTTACTGTTTTGGGCGTTTTGTACATAGAAAACACCGATATTACAAGATTTGATACAATTCATAAGAGATAGACACAGTCTGATTTATACTTCAAATACTTTAACGATACCTTAAACATCCGAGCATTGGAGTGTCATCAAACTGAAGTAGTTGTTTTAAACAAATTGACTATATATTTTTGGGTTTGGTATTGAATAAATAAGTAATAAAAACCAAACCCACTTATGGTAAAATCTGTGAGTATCAACTTCATTACAAAACACAACTAAAGCATACGGTCAATATAAAAAAACCTTTACCTCTGGGGATAATCATCAACTGGTGCAAACGTATTATCTAGTGGCATATTCTTGTTGGCGATAACAGTTTTGTCTGAAACACAATCGAAGGTACTATCATTAGTGCAAAGGGTTTTATAATTGAGTCATGAAAGTGTAATAATTTTGTTTTTCATTTTTAATTAATAATTGATATTTGATTAGATACAATTTAATACGCAAATCTCAGGTAGAGTGAACACATTTATCAATTTTTTTTTATTCAAACGTGTCTGTACCTTTTTTTGAAACATCAGGGATATCAATATCCGAATGTGTGTGCTTTGCCAATTCAGTTGACTGGTTAACATCACCTCTGTCAATTAGTTGGGCACTTGGAGCAACTGTGTGAGTTTGGTCATTGTGTTGGTTAGATTCATCAACAGAAACTGCTGTGTGTTCCTATATTTTCAATAAAATAAACAAAACAGTTTTGAAATGCCATCATAACATAACGCTCCAATATATTTACATTTAGAAGAGATTCTGGTTTCGGCATCATCATATCTTTCATACAAAAAATATCAGTACGTCATTGAAAGTCTGAAATTCAACCAACCCTTTTCAAACATCGTTACTTTGGTTATTAGTAATAGCAAGCACGTTAAACGTAAGTCTGGGATTATTTTACTGTAAATGCTTGCATTGTTCTTTTTGTTAAAGCCCATATGATGAGATATATATGTTTTTACATCCTCATCTTTTGTTCTCTGATCCATAGTTTAATGGCAATCATACCATTCCTCTTTTATAATATATTACGTATTTAAAGCAATACCAATGCCAGGTCTAAAGATCTGTAGCTGCATGCAATTGATTGAGGTTTCAAGTTTACTAATGTATATAGTTATCAAAGGTACTAGCATTATAATTTAGTACGCCAGACGTACGTTTCGTCTACATAATATAACAGATGGAGATGATTTTTAATCTTTAAATGTCACAGTCAAATGTATGTATTTTTTTTTTATATCCTCCCTCTTTTACATAATTGTTTTTATTAGTAATTGATGATATTTCTGTGGCTGAAAACTACTGGTTTATGCATTATACTAAGAAAACCAAAATGTACTAATAACTTAGTCTTTTATAATAAAGTGTTATAACATTTGTGCAAATATAAGCTTGAGATAAGAAAAATTGTGCATATTTTCCCATGCTTGTTTCACATAATTAAACAATTCAAGCTATATGAATAAATTCAAATATGTTTTAGATTTTGAAAATCAATACTTCAGATTTTATAAATGTGCGTAGGAATTGATAATTACGCAAATTTCTTGTATTTAAGAAACTGCATTATTTTACAAAATCACTATAACATATACAATACGTTTACCACAGATCAAGATCATTAAGAATTTCAAGTAAAGCATGTGATTTTAAAGAAGTGTAAATGATTCATGCTTTGTAAGTAAGCACTCTCGTTCTGAAACCGTCATCAAGATACTAGTAGATGCTATTTCTTATTTTATTGTAACCTGTGGTTTTAATTTGAATACTATCGATTTACGTGATTATAACGGCGACCCTGGTATATGTTGCACTTTTAAAGTATTTTTTTGTTTTAGTACTATATAATAAAAGAATTTGACCTTCCTATTTTATAAATATCGAAAGAGAGATTTATTATTTAATGAAATCTTCTTTCACTTGAATGATCTATGGGTACATATGAGATTCCAGTTTTTCAAAGATTTTTGCATAAAAAACATATATTGTTTTACTGTTTGTCTGCTGAAACAACCCATTTGTTTTGAAAACAGGATAAGCAGCATTCATTTCCGCAGCTCCTCTATCGCAACGGTAAGAAAAATGTTGGCTCTTTAGTGTATGGTATATTTTGAATGCATTTGTGTATGGGTGACAGAAAAGCTTTGATCGATAGAGATAAAAACATTGTTCTTCTGGATCGCGCGTTACCAAATTTTGGAATAATTCACAATATTATTCCTTAATAAACTTTACTTCTTCTCAGTTACGGGATGGAAAATTCAATATTTGTTGCTTGTGGTTAATTTACGATGCAAAGAATCATATTTGTATGCAGACATTGTAAAAGATCAACCGGGATGTTTGAATTTTAAATCCTTGAGAATAAAGGTCTCTAGTGCTTTCTTCTCAGTAGCAATATGTTTGATTTATATCTATCAAATGAAAGGTATAGTTTTGTCTTAAAGGGCTACTAGCTTCGAGATATATAAAAAATCTAAAGTTTGATTGTTTTTGTTCAATCAATAATGAAAGTGAAATAGTGAAATAACAATTCGCTTTTTGCAGCCAAAAATGTTCAATTTTGTCAAATTACGCTAAGAAACGTTGATTATTAGTTATTCACTTGCAAGTGAATGAGTCGACCTCTTCAAATCCGTATTCATGTGATCTTCAATTTAACCCCAAGCTAGAGATTGACAACGCATGCATTGTACGTGTACTGGTTATTTAAAGAAAAAGAATGTCAACAATGAAAGTGAAACTACGGTAAATCATTTGATTACTAATTCGATGCACATACACTCATTCTTATACGATTAAAAGCAATGAGAAACATCTATTTTAATACATAAAATAAATCAAATTGACCTATTAAAATCCAATTGCACTTGTTGGTTTAATCTATTCATATCTTTATTTATGTTTACATCGATTATATAGTCATCTGAGGTCAAATCGATAGTTAATTAGATGGCGTCTGGACTAAAATACACACAACACGAACCTTTACATTTTCTACCCCATGCTCTGTAAACTGTTAATTTTAGACTTTTGATAGTTTGGATAAATGTTTTACATTGTTAAAAATCAAATATGAGAATTTGAGTCAAAAAGGTGACCATGAATTTGACAGCTAGTCTAAAATAAAAATAATAGAATTTGTTCATACTTTGCCAAAACGTAGTATCTATTGATATATGTTGGAAAATATAATAAGATTGATGGTCACCGCGCATTTTCTCAAGCTACGGGACGTGACAAAATGGCACATTTTGTATGGATTATACAGGAAAAAACACCATTTTGGGATTAGAAACTAAACAAAATGATAGAATTGTTAAATACTTAAGGAAAATATAGCTTTCAGACAATGCTTTGAGAATATCAAAAGAAAAGATAGGGTCATCGTACGTTTTTCCCGGCTAAAATACAAAATAGGAAAATTCCATGTAGATTTCTTCAGAAAATGCAGTTTTAAAGTCTAAAAATACCAATAAAAAAAAACAAAAAAAAAAACAATCATCATTCACAAAAATATTAATATTTATAAGTTATATTCTTATGAATTAGTTCTTTTAAATGAAAATTCACATTAAATATCTGCATTCCTGCATAAAATTTTGCTGACTTAATAAAAATCTGGACCTTTGGTTCTCTGTTTTTGTTTTAAATCCAAGATGGAGGAAGACACCCATATACCACCTTAAACGTAATCAGGTATGTTTTTTTTTACATTTTAGTGAAAAATATTGCTAAAATGGTTTGCATCTTTACCCTAAAAAAATCCGTACCTCATCATCTTTTGAATGATTTGAAAAGGCCATGGCTAGTGAAATGAAACAAATGGTCAGTAAAAGCATGACAAACGCAGTTTTGAACTTGATAACGATCAAGTTTAAAAAAAAAATTGAGGACTTGATTTTACTTTCAAAATCCTTTGGCTCTATGCTGAATGCTATACATTTTAAAATTAAAAAAAAAAGTTAAAAAAAATACGAACCTCAGGGCACATTTAAAAACAAATGTCCCTAAAAACTAACAAAAAGTGACAAAATCAACTGATCGATTGAAAAACAATTGCTGTATTCATAACTTGGTGCAGGCATTATCCCGAAGAACATACAAAGGGTTTACACATTACGTCAAGAAGAGATTCACAAAAAACTCCTCCTGTGATAACATAGAACATTCTGTATAGTTTTTATGTTAACACATTGATGACTTCTTTGTCGGTTGGTAAATGTACCAACACAAAACGCTTTATTTATAAACAAAATTGTTTCCTTGTACAACTCAATTGTAAGGCATTTCAACCATGCTAAGATGTACGGTAACAGGAAACTCCCTTTCGATTTTGATGTCACATATCAAAAGCCAATTCGTTGTTCTTAAAAATACATTTGCATAGGGTTATATATTACTGTCTAAAATTATAACAGAAGAAAAATGAAACCAAACGTAAATCAAACCAGATGCTCCGCAGGGCGTAGCTTTATACGACCGCAGAGGTGGAACCCTGATTGGTTGGGGCAAGTATGGACACAACATTCAAGCTGGATTTAGCTCTAAATTTGGATTGTGATTAAATAGTTGACACAGCATAGGTTTCTGACACAGAATGAATGTGTTCTAATGAACTTTAATTTTTTTTTCTCTTAGAGCAATTCACTATGCTGTTGAATATTAATCCTCTCAAAAAAATGTTTGAAGAAATTTTCTTTTTATTTATGAAATTTCAAATGAGAAAAATTGAACCCAATTTTTTTAATCGCATCCCCCTTTCCCTTATTCCAAAACTAATCTCAATTAAAATTTCTAATGGAGTTTGCAACAATAACTACTCATTTAAATACATCATTAAATATTAAGATGTAAAAAAAACTGCTTGTTATCACTGAATGGTAAAGATTATTTTAATTTATCAGTTGGTAGTAAAAAATCAATATACATTGTATATTATATATAACAAAGATTTAAGTTGATTCTGGACAAAGAAAGATAACTCCAATTAAAAAAAAATCTTGCTATTTCACAATATTGTGCAATTAGATATTTCTTGCCATTGTGCAATACTGTGCAATTGAAAAGACTTGCTATTGCACAATACTTAATATAATAATTTTAGATCCTGATTTGGACCAACTTGAAAACTGGGCCCATAATCAAAAATCTAAGTACATGTTTGGATTCAGCATATCAAAGAACCCCAAGATTTCAATTTTTGTTAATATCAAACTAAGTTTAGTTTTGGACCCTTTGGACTTTAATGTAGACCAATTTGAAAACAGGACCAAAAATGAAGAATCTACATACACAGTTAGATTTGGCATATCAAAGAACCCCATTTATTCAATTTTTGATGAAATCAAACAAAGTTTAATTTTGGACCCCGATTTGGACCAACTTGAAAACTGAGCCAATAATCAAGAATCTAAGTACATTTTTAGATTCGGCATATCAAAGAACCCAACCGATTCATTTTTTGTCAAAATCAAATTAAGTTTAATTTTGGACCCTTTGGACCTTAATGTAGGCCAATTTGAAAACGGGACCAAAAGTTAAGAATCTACATACACAGTTAGATTCAGCATATCAAAGAACCCCAATTATTCAATTTTGATGAAATCAAACAAAGTTTAGTTTTGGACCCTTTGGGCCCCTTATTCCTAAACTGTTGGGACCAAAACTCCCAAAATCAATACCAACCTTCCTTTTATGGTCATTAACCTTGTGTTCAAATTTCATAGATTTCTATTTACTTTTACTAACATAAAGGTGCAAAAACCAAGAAAAATGCTTTTTTGGGTCCCTTTTTGGCCCCTTATTCCTAAAATGTTGGGACCTTAACTCCCAAAATCAATACCAACCTTCCTTTTGTGGTCATAAACATTGTGTTTAAATTTCATTGATTTCTATTTACTTAAACTAAAGTTATTGTGCGAAAACCAAGAATAATGCTTATTTGGGCCCTTTTTTGGCCCCTAATTCCTAAACTGTTGTAAACAAAACTCCCAAAATCAATCCCAACCTTTCTTTTGTGGTCATAAACCTTGTGTCAAAATTTCATAGATTTCTATTCACTTAAACTAAAGCTATAGTGCGAAAACCAAGAAAATGCTTATTTGGGCCCTTTTTGGCCCCTAATTTCTTAAATATTGGGACCAAAACTCCCAAAATCAATTCCAACCTTCCTTTTGTGGTCATAAACCTTGTGTTAAAATTTCATAGATTTCTATTCACTTTTACTAAAGTTAGAGTGCGAAAACTAAAAGTATTCGGACGACGACGACGACGCAGACGACGACGCAGACGACGACGCCAACGTGATAGCAATATACGACGAAAATTTTTTCAAAATTTGCGGTCGTATAAAAATGTTTACTGAGCTTGTGCATTTAATATAAGTTTTTCCCTTTTATGTTAGGGCTATCACACAAAAGGTTCTTTAATGTTATTGTTCTATTCAAAGTTACCATAAATGCTTTACATAATAATGACTTTAATTCTACAGAAGCATTAAAAATTCTGTAATGGCAAATAAGTCTATACAATACATACCCTTCTTTCAGATAATTTGTCTATTATTTCCTGGAATGTTCCGTCAACGACAGTTTGGTCTCTACCTGTTACCTTAATACTAAGCGACAGACTATCTTCGTTTCTACATGTAAAGTCCGTCTCTGTCCAAGAAGGTCCTTAAGTAATAGAAAGAAGTATCAACCAGAAGAACGTTCTAGCACAATCAGCTTTATATATCTGATATGAAAAAATAAAGGCAACAATAGTATGTTGCTGTTCGAAAGTCATCTTAAATAGCTAATATTTACATTACATGTACGTTTCATTATAATACGTAATTTGTATTGGCTAACAGCAAACTGCCTTCATTCTGAAATCAACATACATTTCAAAATGAAATGTAACATTCATGATGACATTAACATTCGCAATAAAGTGCCCAGGTAAATAAAAAGATACTTCATAGAAACCAGGTTTGCATGATCCTAGTGATAAATAAAATATAATTATAAATATTGAATGCGTCTTTAAGTAATTTTGAGCACATTTTAAGAATGAATCACTTTCAAGCTTTTACACAATTTACAAAAAAAAGCGTTAAATACTTATGATTACATTATTTTGCTAGTATCATAAAAACGCAATGTCTATGATTTTTTGGAGTCTTTTTTTTAGACTGCAATTTATCAAATGCATTACACTCAAAACCTACCTAACATCTGATCTTAAACTAATATGTAGAAAAAACTAAACCAAAGAGCAGTTAAGACTCAAACGTGGAAGAAAACTTAACTTTCATGATTTTTTAAAAGTCGGATACCCATTTTTCGATCAAAGGAAATCGACAACCAAACCAAAACGCTATAGTTTACCATTAGAACATCGAATTGATACATGTATTTGAAAAAAACAAAACAAAAAAGTTAGTTTTTTACGTAAAGAATGATAGCAACCATTATAGATTTCGAAGTACGTACTGATTTCGTAATTTCGAATGAAAAGATGTTCGCGTTTCATTCTAAAAATATGCGCACGGTCAAAGCTTTCTAGTTGAAGTTACAAAAAGAAGCATTCAATACTTATAATTACATTGTTTAGCTAACATCATGAAAACGATTTAAAAAAAACATAATTTACCTATGCACTTTATTGTTGAACCTCGTGCCATCGGGAATGGTAAATTTTATTGTTTAATGAGGCTGATTAAGGAATAACGCGAGATTTCAATCTAGCCAATCAGAAAAAATATATAATAATGAAACTTACATCTAATGTAAATATTATGGAAATAGTAGGTGTAAATTGTGTTTAAAATACAAAATAAGTAAACCTTCTTTGACATTAAAACGACATACTTTCTAATTATTCTACTAAGCTGAAAGTAAGGTATATTCTCAGTAAAAAAAAACACTGTTATACAGAAAAATATTTCTGTATTCAATGAAGCATATATATATAATGAAATTAACCTGATATGTTGCTTCCAGAGTAGTGTGCCTTCTCCTTCTCATTCTGTCTCTTTTCTTCGGTTTCAAATGCCTAAATAAAAATGTAATGTAAGTCTTTCGAAAATATAATCTTGTAGACAAAAATATTTAAAATCCAAACCAAAGTGAGACTTCTATTAAGAGTGTAATATGTGGTCCTCATCAAAGGCCTTTCACTGTTTTATATGACCTTAAAACCTTTGTGTTTTGTATTAATGGTGATTTTTTTGTGAAAAACTATAAACATGGTATACGTAGCCCAACAATTCTAACAAATACAATTTTAAAATAGCTGCAACACACTGTGGTGTGCATATAAAGCAAATGTTTAAGTTAGTACAAACTATGTGTTTATGGTCTTATTTCAATTATATTATGTATACGAGTCTAAATTGAAAACTACGTTCAAACCGATAGTCATAGGTTTGAACGTAGTTTTCAATTTAGACTCGTATATATATATATATATATAAACGAGTCTAAATTGAAAACTACGTTCAAACCTATGACTGCGTTGGATAAAAACCGCAATTTTTATACGTGTGCATGTCAAACAAATTTCGTTGTAGAAGGGTCTAAAAACAGCACAAACAACATTTTCCAAAAGACCAAAAGAGTGAAAAAGTATATTTAAACAAAACGCATTTGACTAACAGGTCGAACAACTGATGTTCTTTAACCCTGCTGACTGCCATTGGCGATTGCCAAATAAAATTGATCACAGGTTGTAACAAAATGGATCTTATTATAAATTTAATACGTCACAGAAAAAAAAAATTGTTAACTTGTGGACAGGATGTTGTGCCACAAACATTCGGTGTATATATATATAAACGAGTCTAAATTGAAAACTACGTTCAAACCTATGATTGCGTTGGATAAAAACCGCAATTTTTATACGTGTGCATGTCAAACAAATTTCGTTGTAGAAGGATCTAAAAACAGCACAAACAACATTTTCCAAAAGACCAAAAACGTGAAAAAGTATATTTAAACAAAACGCATTTGACTAACAGGTCGAACAACTGATGTTCTTTAACCCTGCTGACTGCCATTGACGATTGCCAAAATATATATAATATATATATAAGTACATCTGAGTCAGCGACAACCCTACAACAGATGTATCCAGCGGGACGGCTGCAGTGCAGGCGATTTGGTGTCACGATATCACAGTAGCATGGGTTCGAACCCCGGCGAGGGAGGAACCAAAAATCAGACATCAATCTTTAAACCCACATGTTTCTTAGACCCTGACATACCTGGTGTTGTCCTAGCAGCAAAAAGGCACCAAACAACGGCGTGATTTCGTGTAAATCACGTTACACACGAAATCACGTTACATAAACTGCTAGGTAAAGGAATTAAGTAAAAACAATTCAATTTGAAACTTGACATACACTCCAGTATTTGAGGGGTCTCCTTATACATTTAACGAAGCAGTGATCATAGAAAGAAATATTCAAATTTGTTTGAAACGTTCCACATTATTTTCGAAAATCATCAACATGATCAAGGAGTCTTTCAATCTTTATTCATATATTTCCCAAGCACAATCCATTCACCGATGTTTTGGCTGCTCCTGCCATGTGTCCATCTTTACCAACTGATTTAGGGTTATTTATTTAATTTGTATCATTAGAGTAATTTCAAATTAAAAGAGTCGACAAAACAAACTTCAAATTCGATAACATTTGCTTGTCGAATCACCAATTTTTGAAATAGGTTACGTATATTCTCAATATTTGCACTTGCATTTATCGGATATATAATCCACATTTCAGATACTACCCATTACCTGTCCGTCTTCCAGAATTCCCAATCCGTTTGTAATATTTACCACAAAATGTTATACAAGAACACACCTAATTTTTAATTTGCGATAATATAACACAATTCGATCAGTTAGATAACAATCAAAATGATTTAATACTTAAATTATTCAATTACCCGTATTGCTTGATAATCCTCTTGATAAATAACAAACATTACATCACACAAGGTTCCTGTCGGTTGTTCCAAAGCAAATTTTTGTACAGTATCAAACATTTTGAAAGCAACTTCTTCAGGAGGGTATCCTAGTCTTCCAGTTCCAAGAGCAGGAAATCCAATACTTTTCATATTTAATTCCACTGCTTTTGAAAGACAATTCCTAACAAACGTCTCTAGTAACTAAAACATTCAATTATATTTGTGTAATGATTTATTTTTATTGATTTATAGCACAAAAAGTTTACTTCAAAGGCCACCATTGATATGATTTATTTATTAACCCCACTATCCGATTATTATTTGTTTGTATATGAAGGTTGTTTAACCAAATTTTTTCTTGGCAACATGACAAGTGCGATTTGCTGAAGTTGATAGATTTTGCCTTGCTCAATTTAAGTGTAATAAAATCTTAACACTAAAGTAAAATAAAGATCGTGCTATTATGCGAAACACCTTCTTATCTGAATACAACGTCCAATGGCAATATACCACAATGCCAATTATCATCCGTTTATTTTTCAAAGTAAACATTAACAAGAGGCTGTCACAACGACAGCAAACCGGATTTATTTATATTATTTTGTGTCCTAACAATATCACAAGAACCATTACTGAAGAATGGTGAAAGTGAAAATCAAAGGAGTAGGGGCAATAAGGCCCTTATTTGGCCCAAAAATTACTGCAAATTTTAAAGTTATCATACATATTCTTAAATTACTGAAAACTTGTCTAAGGTATAAGGTACTATGAAAAACAAAACAAATTTGACATAGAACAAGTTACCATGGCGACAAATCATAACCGAATTTGCATATTTTGTTAAATTTCGTGATTTTCCTTGTTTTTTCATCAAATTTTAATATATTTTAGACTGAAAAAGTATGTGCGCACACAAGAAACAACTTTATATTTGGTGAAATAATGCCAATAGTTATAATAAAGCTTTTGTTAAATTATTTTGTTGTTTCTCGGCTGCGCAGGATGTTTCCACAACGGAAATAAAGTCAGAAAACTGCATAAATTCTGTATTTTTCATCGTTTTTGTGAAGACAGTACATATTATGACGTAATTGTGACGTCATCAGATAAACATCTTAATGTTTTTAATTTCTATTTCTTGACCCTATGCATTTTTAAACATTATGTGCCAATTTGAAATAGTTATCAAACATTTCATTTTCTTGGGCCAAAACTAGGCCTTAATGCCTCTACTCCTTTGACCTCCATTTTGTCATCAGTATCAACATATTAAAATTTGAAAGGCTTAGATTGAATGGTTCATGAGTAAATGCACGGACACGACTGGAAACTCCATTTTTCAATCTTTCAAGAACCATAATTCCTGAACGGTAAAAGTCAAAATCGTCATTATTGAACTTGACATCTATTTTGTCATCAGCAACAACATATTAAAATTTGGGAAGCTTTGGTAGAACAGTTCATGAGTAAATGCACGGACACGACTGGAAACTCCATTTTTCAATCTTTCAAGAACCATAACTCCTGAACGGTAAAAGTCAAAATCGTCATTATTGAACTTGACCTCCAATTTGTCATCAGTAACAACATATTAAAATTTGGGAAGCTTTGGTAGAACAGTTCATGTGTAAATGCACGGACACGACTGGAAACTCCATTTTTCAATCTTTCAAGAACCATAACCCCTGAACGGTAAAAGTCAAAATCGCCATTATTGAACTTGACCTTTATTTAGTTGTCAGTAGCAACATATTAAAATGTTAAAAGATTTGGTTGAACGGTTCATGTGTAAATGCACGGACATGACTGGAAACTCCATTTTTCAATCTTTCAAGAACCATAACTCCTGAACGGTAAAAGTCGAAATCGCCATTATTGAACTTGACCTTCATTTAGTTGTCAGTAACAACATATTAAAATTTTAAAAGCTTTGGTTGAACGGTTCATGAGTTAATGCACGGACAACATTTGATTGCCGCCCGTCCGCCCGCCCGACCTCCCGCCCGACCGCCCGCCGTACATCCCCAAATCAATAACCGACATTTTTGTCATAAAAATCCGGTTAAAAATGTTTGGCCCGGTTAAAAATATATTAGGGAAAAAAAGGAGAAAAAACAATTGAGCAAAGCATGATACAATTTTTTGGTCTATATATCATTGCATTACCGAAGTATGTGTTTTGGTTTTAGTTTAATTTGATTTTATTTCAATGTTATACAGCAACTGCTAGAAGGATAAGCATAGTAAACATGTTTTCAAAGAAGTAATTTCGTTGTAAACGAAAATAAACCGTTTAAGATTTAATGGTTTATGTAAATAGCATAAGTACTATAACACATAAACCAATCTTAAACCAGATGCTCCGCAGGGCGTAGCTTTATACGACCGCAGAGGTTGAACCCTGAACGGTTGGGGCAAGTATGGACACAACATTCAAGCTGGATTCAGCTCTAAATTTGGATTGTGATTTAATAGTTGACACAGCATAGGTTTCTGACACAGAATGAATGTGTTTTAATGAACTTAAACTTTTGTTTTCTCTTAGAGCAATTCACTATGATGTTGAATATTAATCCTCTCAAAAAAATGTTTGAAGAAATTTTCTTTTTATTTATGAAATTTCAAATGAGAAAAATTGAACCCAATTTTTAATCACATCCCCCTTTCCCTTATTCCAAAACTAATCTCAATTAAAATATTCTAATGGAGTTTGCAACAATAACTACTCATTTAAATACATAATAAAATATTAAGATGTAAAAAAACTGCTTGTTATCACTGAATGGTAAAGATTATTTAAATTTATCAGTTGGTAATAAAAAGTGAATATACATTGTATATTTTATGTAACAAAGATTTAAGTTGATTCTGGACAAAGAAAGATAACTCTAATTAAAAAAAATTCTTGCAATAAGATATTTCTTGCTTCCTATTCTGGACAAAGAAAGATAACTCTAATTTAAAAAAAAATTGCTATTTCACAATATTGTGAAATTATAGATATTTCTTGCCATTGCACAATACTGTGCAATTGAAAAGACTTGCTATTGCACAATACTTAATAAAATAATTTAAGATCCTGATTTGAACCAACTTGAAAACTGGGCCCATAATCAAAAATCTAAGTACATGTTTAGATTCAGCATATCAAAGAGGCCCAAGAATTTATTTTTTGTTAAAATCAAACTTAGTTTAATTTTGGACCCTTTGGACCTTAATGTAGGCCAATTTGAAAACGGGACCAAAAATGAAGAATCTACATACACAGTTAGATTTGCCATTTCAAAGAACCCCATTTATTCAATTTTTGATGAAATCAAATAAAGTTTAATTTTGGACCAGATTTGGACCAACTTGAAAACTGGGCCAATAATCAAGAATCTAAGTACATTTTTAGATTCAACATATCAAAGAACCCAACCGATTCATTTTTTGTCAAAATCAAACTAAGTTTAATTTTGGACCCTTTGGACCTTAATGTAGACCAATTTGAAAACATGACCAAAAGTTAAGAATCTACATACACAGTTAGATTCGGCATATCAAAGAACCCCAATTATTCAATTTTGATGAAATCAAACAAAGTTTAATTTTGGACCATTTGGGCCCATTTTTTCTAAACTGTTGGGACCAAAACTCCCAAAATCAATACCAACCTTCCTTTAATGGTCATAAACCTTGTGTTTAAATTTCATAGATTTCTATTTACTTATACTAAATTAAATGTTATGGTGCGAAAACCAAGAAAAATGCTTATTTGGGTCCCTTTTTGGCCCCTAATTCCTAAACTGTTGTGACCTAAACTCCCAAAATCAATACCAATCTTCCTTTTGTGGTCATAAACATTGTGTTTAAATTTCATTGATTTCTATTTACTTAACCTAAAGTTATTGTGCAAAAACCAAGAATAATGCTTATTTGGGCCCTTTTTTGGCCCCTAATTCCTAAACTGTTCAAACCAAAACTCCCAAAATTAATCCCAACCTTTCTTTTGTGGTCATCAACCCTGTGTCAAAATTTCATAGATTTCTATTAACTTAAACTAAAGTTATAGTGCGAAAACCAAGAAAATGCTTATTTGGGCCCTTTTTGGCCCCTAATTCCTAAAATGTTGGGACCAAAACTCCCAAAATCAATACCAGCCTTCCTTTAATGGTCATAAACTTTGTGTTAAAATTTCATAGATTTCTATTCACTTTTACTAAAGTTACAGTGCGAAAACTAAAAGTATTCGGACGACAACGACGACGACAACGACGACGACGACGACGCAGACGACGACGCCAACATGATAGCAATATACAACGAAATTTTTTTCAAAATTTGCAGTCGTATAAAAATAGTACTCAACACTAGGTGGAATCTTTGTTTTAGTTCACGAAAACCGATGTTTATCCTTTATTTATATGGATTTCGCCACTTAATTAGGGAATTTACGCTTTGAATTTTCACCGGAGTTTTTTTGTGGTTTTACCTTTTACAACCCTATAAAGTTATTATAAGAGGCATTCAATACTTAAAATCAGTTTTGTTGTCTAGGACCATAAAAACACAATTTTTATCATTTTTTTCTTTTCTTCACCTATGTATTTTAATGTGGAAGCTCGTGCCATCATGAAAGTTACGTTGATTTTCATTTTAAAATGAAGGTTAATCAATCATAATAACGTATTATAATGAAAAAATACATGCAATGTTATAATTTATTTGTGATGATATATCACGTTTATGGCATCTTTGTCATCTTCGTGAAGGATTCTTTGTTCTTGTTCAGTCATAGTATGTAGAAAGCTTTATCAGATACATTTTGACATAGGTAAAATTAGGTGACTTTAAGATATTCTTACATGTTTTCTGTCAAATTTGCATAATGGAAGTGTGCCATGGAAAACCTTTCGACATGGTAAAGAAAAGCTGTCTGTCACCACTACTTCAGCTTGTTCTATATGGGTTCTGGAACCAAGTTTTGCTTTACACTCTTGTTGAATTGCATAACCTGCACTTCGTAATATAGATTTAGATATAGCACCACTGTCCAGTGTTAAATCTTTGCTTGTACTATTTACAATAACATCACACTATGTAAAAATAGAGGAGTAAAATTTATGAATGTTTAAAATTATTTTTTCTCACTTTTCCAGAGTACAGAAGGAAGGTAATTGCCTTTATTAATTTTTTTTTTTTTTTTTTTTTAGAAAGACATCGTGTCTTTTTGGTGGTTGTTGTTATTTGAGACATTTAAATGTATGTCTGAAAGAAATCATTAATTAACAGAAGATAATTATTGCTGTGAAAATTGGAAATATAATCGGTGCTCATTATCTACTAGTCAGTTAAATTACGAACGATTTATTACCCAATCTGTGATTTATACAAGAAAGCTACTTGAAGCTATATTGGTAACCCTGTGAGCTTTTAAAATTAACCAAACGGAAGGCTTCAAGGTAGCAAAAAAGTGACGTACCTGTTCATTTATAAGTTCGCCTTTCTTTATGCTAACCTGTAATGTGCATTTCGGTATCGCTACAAAAGACGATATGTTTAGCATGACTAGTAAATTAATTCAGAAATACAAATATTACTTTTTTGTATAAAGAAAGAGAGTACTGGGTTTTATATAATATAAACTCTATTCGTCAATGTTAGGTGATATCATTTTTTTTGTAAGCAGTTTCTAAAATCTAAAGCAACCAACAACGCCATGGGTAAAAACTTTCCTGAAAAAGAATAAATGAAAACATATTCTAGATCGCTCTGTATATTCCATTATCCTTATATATTTGTGGCCGATAAGCCACTCGCACGAATACACATTTTTCCGTATCACACTACACGGATTGCGATTCAAAAAATGCGTCAATTTTATTAGCTTATCCAGAATCATAAAACAAAATATTCACTGGCTTTTATTTGGTTATTGGTGATATTGTAATATCAAAACAATGAAAGTTTCCTTCATGGCAACAGAGTATAACTTATTATCATATTGAACAAAATTACTCGCGTTGATATCAAGCGATAGCCAATCCTCGCTCATTATGGCTCATATAGTTATGCACATCCACAGGCAGTGTTCTATATTGCCATGGTGATTCCATGATACCACAAATAATTTCGTTTGCGGTTGAACAAACTTTTAAATACTATATTAAAACAAGCGACACACGACATGAGAAATATGCTATATACAGATATATCACATTAACACATTAAGTAATGTATTAACCTCCAATTTCGAGTCACACGCATAACATTTTTATTATTCTATATATACTAAACTTTTATTTGAATTACCTTGTTTCGTATGACCAATACCAAGGCTTACTTCTTCAATTATGCCTGTCGTGATTTTAAACTGACCCTCTCTGTGTTCATACAGATGTATGGGAACACACGGTCGTTGTGTTTGAACCATTGCCAGGATTTGTTTGATGTACTTCATCTTTGGCCATCCTAACTTCTCTATTTCACTCAAATCAAATGCTATTGACTTAGTATTTTCTTTGTCTATACCCTTCATCAAAATATCCAAGCTGTTACTGAACGTTTCTTTTTCCTTGCCACTGTTTCCTCTCCAGATGGGTAAATATACAGTTGCTTCCATGTAATTTTTCACTGGCCTAATGTTCACGTTTGGACTTGGTCTATGTTCTATACAGATATATAATTTTGATAAAAAGTAGTTGTAAAACACATTATTTTCTTGCAATAGGCTCACCCGGTAAAAACCAAGGTTTGCGAAGAGAATTTTTTCTGATCTATTCTGTTTCAAAGACACATATTATAGGCTCATTTCTGGTTATATGTCATGGACAAAATTGGGTTCTTTTTTACTTTTAAAGTGGGTGTTTAGATTTTTAGGGATAAAAAGCCCTCAAAACTAGGTGTGGTTTTCTCTCATCTAAAATTCTGATGACCTCTTATATCAACCCGAAGAAGATTATTTTTATCTTAAAAGATTCTAATAGTTTTTTTTAATTATTTGGATGTCTTTCAAATTTATCAGTTATTTGTGTTAAAGTCGCTTATTCAATTACTTAGTAGTTAACCCTTAGTTCTAACATACCCGACCACACTGAAATGACTTTTGCGTAAAAAAAGTTTCCAAAAAGTGACGGATCATATCATTCAATTTTGGAAAACAAACACACAAAAGAATCAAACAACAAAGCAATGTTAAAATCTACTTTAAAACAAAACTGTACTGCATACCCTCTTGGAGCACAATACTAGTATGTCATCATAGGGTTCGTGATACTTGGTCTTTAAGTTTAGTGTTATATGATGTGTTTTGTATACAGTAAATGTTTTTTTTTTTTGTCTGTTGCCATGTTATTGTCAGTTTGTTTGTTCAGTTTGTTGAGTTGGAATATCGCTTTTGTTGTTTCATCCTCTTTTTCAACATCAAGTATAGTATTGCTTACCTTCAGCAGCCAAAAATACTAATATAAAATACAATGATGACATATCGACATCATTATCATAGATACATTGAAATAAAAATGAAAGGCATCGAATGAATTTGAAACAGATTATTCCACCCAAAAAATCCATCTCATGGTTTTAAAATAATTTTGGATAAAAGAACTAAACAAAATTCAAATTCTTTTTAATAACTGTCAATATTTAATTATTTGACTTATATCTAAAAATTATCTCAAAAACAAACAAGTTATGTACTGCCTTTCATCAACATGGTTACATGCGTTGGCATAGAAAATAAATTTATAAAAAACACGAATGTGTCCAAAGTACACGGATGCCCCACTCGCACTATCATTTTTCATGTTCCATGGACCGTGAAATTTGATAATAATCTGATTTGGCATTAAAATTAGAAAGATTATACTATAGGGAACATATGTACTAAGTTTCAAGTTGATTGGAAGTCAATTTTATCAAAAACTACCTTGACCAAAATCTTTAACCTGAAACTTTCACTTTCTATGTTCAGTGGACCGTGAAATTGGGGTCAAAAGTCTAATTTGGCTTTTAAATTAGATAGATAATATCATAAGCGACAAGTGTAATAAGTTTCAAGTTGATTGGACTTCAGCTTCATCAAAAACTACCTTGACCAAAAACTTTAACCTGAAACTCCCACTTTCATTTTCTATGTTCAGTGGACCGTGCAATTGGAGTCAAAACTCTAATTTGGCTTTAAAACTAGAAAGATCATATCATAAGCAACAAGTGTACTAAGTTTCAAGTTGGTTGGGCTTCTTCATCAAAAACAACCTTGACCAAAAACTTTTACCTGAACGGACGCACAAACGAACGGACGGACGAACGAACGAACGGAGCCACAGACAAGAAAACATAATGCCCCTCTACTATCGTAGGTGGGGCATAAAAATAATACCCGTGTCCTTAATTTTTGGTTAAACATTTACCTTCGGTAGCTGATATGCTGATTTTTAAGTTGTTTTTCAAAATCCAGGAATACTTTTGCAAATCGCAGAGGTACAGCTCGACAATAGATTCACCTGGAAAGATCCATTTACGACATGGGATATGAGGAGTCAGGTCAATATAATTCTTGGAAGTTAACTGTGATGCAGGTAAAATTGTTTCCCTAAAAGTTACCACACACTGACTTTTGCCTTCAACATACTGAATTTTTTCAACAACAGATTCCTTTGCTTCCTCTGTTCTAATTATTTTAGACTGTGACACGATTGAATCATGGAGCTTCTTCAATTCCTCATTTGCCGATTGAACTAATTTGGTCTCTCCTTTAAGAATCCATCCATACTTTCCATACCTTTCTTCTTCATACACATCGACTAAATAGATTTTCTCTACGTGTGGTTTTAATTTCTGGAAATAGGTTCGGCATTTTTCTACGTTTTTATTCCCAATTGATACACATTTTACCACATAGAGTTTTTTTATTATAGTTTCTGCATTTATACGTACGTCATAGGTATAAGCTAGAAAAGCTGTATTGCATTGGGCATTCAATTTTGTAATTACCTTCCCATCGAAATATTTTTCAACTTCCACTAATTGTTGCTTTGCGGACTCAGTACCAAAATAAACATGTGGAACTGCTATACTTTCTTCCCTAATAAAATCTTTGATACCTTTTGACTTTTGGTCCAATGTTCTTTTTTCAACGGCATACATTCTTATGCAGCTGTATTTGTCATCTTCAAACCACACTGCATCAATTATGGTAGGCTCAAGCAAATTTACCTCGGAACTGAGAAAATGATGTATCTTGCTTCGTGATAGTAGTTGAAAGCTGATGTCACTAAAACCAATAACCTGATTATGTGTTTCATATTTTGCTAATGCAAGCGTTTTCTTTATTTCATTTTCTATTTCGTCTTTCTTTTGACAATTTAATACTGACAATTTAAGCTTGAATTTATCAATAGTTAAGACGGTTACATTTTCTTTTTTGAAGTAATCACATGACGCTATATTATACAGCCATATTTTTGCTTGTTCTTCTTCTGTCAAATCAATATAGCCAGGACTGGAAATTTGTATAAAGGAATTTACTAGAGTATTATCTTTTTCGTCATTCTTCCTGCGATGAATTTCCAAAATTTTTTCATCTAAATTCTTTGCTGTATTTTCAACGCAAGGCTTATCACCAACAATCCACAACAAACCCGTATCTTTATCTGTGTATATTGCAAGATCAAGATCATTCTTAAAATACCGAACTAGTACATCAATAATTGTGTCGGTCATAGTGTACTGGGTTCTAAATCTAACAGCCTGCTTGCCAACTGTCATGTTGTTAAAAGCTTCCCGAACAAGCAAGATCGTGTTTTCAGAAGACTGCTTCATTGATGCAATTGGATTACCAGTCATATGGTCTTCAACAACAGTTATTGCGTGTTTTTTCAACTGCTCTTCTATATCATTATGGCGTGTCTTCCAAACATGTTTCCATAGGTACTGTGTTTTTTCATCAACTCTAGCTAACTGATACACACAGAAAAATCTTTTATGTTCCATTTTTATACCCTGAAGAATAAACTCGAAATCAGCTGCATCATTTAAGAAACGTAAAGTTACCACAAAAAGATCACGGGGAACCAGGGGGCTCGCCTGCTGTCGTTGTAAAAGTGTTATATTAACTGCCAAAAAAGCAAAGAGGGAGGGCCAATTTGCCGGAATTTTTATTCGATAAGATAGGTAATTCATGTTTTAGAAATTGACAATGAAGGTCGGTTGAAAACAAAACTTTACGACACAAGAGATGATTTCAGCTTTCCAATTGTGAACTCTACATTTTTAAGTAGCAACATTCCAGCAGCACCCGCATACGGGGTATATATCTCCCAATTGTTACGATATTCCCGTGTTTAAATTTACTATAATTATTTTCTTGATAAAGGGTTGCTGCTCCCAAGGAAGCTTTTAAACCAAGAGTTCCAAATTGTGAAGTAAAAATCATCCCTTCGTAAATTTTACGGACGTCATCAAGAGTTGGTTGGTCGTTATTGAATAATCGTTTCACAAATGATATCGGATATATTCCTTACGTCGTAACTAAAAAAATCCCCTTCCCTTTCATGATGTGACCTATCGAATTAGACTATTTACCGGATTTGTTTAGCACACAAGCAACACGACGGGTGCCACATGTGGAGCAGGATCTGCTTACCCTCCCGGAGCACCTGAGATTACCCCTAGTTTTTGGTGGGGTTCATGTTGTTTATTCATTAGTTTTCTATGTTGTGTCATGTGTACTATTGTTTGTCTGTTTGACTTTTACATTTAAGCCATGGCGTTGTCAGTTTATTTAAGATTTATGAGTTTGACTGTCTCCGTTGGTATCTTTCGTCCCTCTTTTAAATAGCCCGATAAATGATAATTATAGTACATAAAAATACGTCACATCATCAATGTTCATACCTTGAACAGGTATTCCTACACAAACAAGGCCAAGACTATTGATTTTTTAATACTGCTTTTTTTATTATTATTAATATCCTTCATGCAAGGTAACCATACCACGTAACTTGTCAAGGAGCCAAATAATATCGAACAAATACAAATCGTGTTTTTCTCATTCTTGTGGACCAATTGAAAAACGGGGACTAAATTCCAAAACTTAATACACGGTTAGATTCAGCATATTAAACAACCCCAAGAATTCAAGAATAAAACCCCATTGAAATTGGTCAAGAAATAAGCAATATGTACAAAGCATTAGAAAAGTTAAGTTTTTAGCCCCTAATTCCTAAACAGTTTCGGCCATAACTCCCAAAATCAATCCCAACGTTCCTTTTTTGGAATTGAACCTTGTGGTACAATTCAGAAAGATCCATACACTTACAAACAAGTTATTGTTTGGAAATTAGAAAAACACTTATTTTGACCCCTTTTTGGAGTTATATAACTTGTTTAAACAACTTAGCTAACTCGTAAAAACGACTAAGAAACAAAACTCTACTATGACACTAACCGGCTTCTGTATAATTTCCAATAATAAGTTCGCCTGCATATTTTTCAAATATTATTTAAGAAACAGATTGCACCACCAAATCTCGTGTAATAGCATTTATCCACACTCGATGCAGTGATAGAATTTATATTTACACCCTGTTTTGTGTCTATCTCCTGTCATATCAGTATTTGTTGCTTTTATATTTAAATCAGAAATAATAAATGAAAAATGGAATTTTGGGAAAAAAAACCCAAAATTATGAAAAAGTCCCCCCTCCCCCAAAAACTCCCCAAAAAACTAAACTTTATATTAAAGAATAAAAACTGGCGCTCTTTTCTGTAAATAAAGCTGACATGTGTTTAAGGTAACACGATACCGAATGGCATATCTCCCGATTTCCGAAATTTTTGGCATACGTGTACTTTGAATCGAGTTACATCGGAATATGTAATAAAAAAAGGGGGTCACCATTTTTGTTTTTTTGTAATTTTCATAGGAAAACGCCAATTTTGGCGACAAATTTACTTAGGTATATAGGGGAAATGCCTCTTTTTCGGCTTACCTTTCTAGATTTTCGAATGGATGGCTATTTTCTTATATACGGAGAAAAACAAAAAACTAACATAATATCCAGGTTTGCATACTGAATCTATACACGTATAGAAAATCATATGTCACCATCCTTGTTTTTGAAATAAATGGCTTCAAAGTTGATCGATAGGCCTAGAATTTGACCAAAAACGTGTGACGTTACATGGTGTACAGAATATAACGTTATTCCTTCTCAGAGAAATGGAGAAAAAAATATGTGTCGGGATCTGAATGAGTATATTTTATTTTCATTTCCCATGTCGACTGTCGTAAAGTTCCTAGTAATACAATATAAAATCTACTGAATCAAATGTTATTTTATTTCGTTCTGCACATGGAATTTCACTCATATGAATTAATATTCATCTCTTCTGATTTTCACATCAAACGAGCATATACTTGAAACTTGTGTATAAATGCATTAATCACCGGAATTTTGTACACGTATAATTCACGTAAATATTTGAAATAAAATTATTTAAATAATAGCTTTGTTCTAAAATTTGATTAAAACCATGAAAAATACCTTCAGATTTTTGTTAAGTTTACGTGGAAATTTAATGAAACATTTCACGTGAGATTCATTCGAATAACTAATTTTTAACTCCATCATATTAGACAATGGTGGTATCATCAATGCATCCCGTGATGCAGAAATATAGTATTTTAAAAAATTTGATTCATTTAGCAGTTTTTAATTGCTCCGTTTGATGGATGTTTAACGTTCAGTGGCAAATAGTTCATGCATGTTCGGGACGATACAATACAATTTTGAAAACAGTTGCTTATAAAAGACACGTTTGATGCACCAGTCAAAAACATTCTGTTATTTGTGAAAATTATCAGAAAAATAATGATCCTGATAAAATACACATTCCAAAAAAATAAAAAATTCAAAACGAAAAAAATCCCTTATCAAATGACGAAATCAACAGCTGCCATATTCTCGACTTGATACATACAATACATGTAGTATAGTGTACTATGCGTGGTGTAACTGTGTTACTTGTTTGCTCAGCAAGTCAGACAAACCTTGCAAACTGATAACCCGAATAATTTAGTCGTTATATTCCGCTTTGTATTTTATCAAAATGTCTAATCCAGCAACCTGTCATGAAACAAAAAAAAATCCAGACGATATGCGCACCTATAATATGAGTAGTACAAGGTAACACCAGGTACATAGTTTTAAAGCTGACGCAAAACGACTGTACTAGTCCTAAAAAAATATCCGAATTAATCCTATATATACTAAGTGCGGGATTAACGGTCGAACGGACAAATGTTAAACAGTATGATGATACGTGCTCTATAAGTAATTTGGTGACAATAGATATAGAAAGATGTGGTGTGAGTGCCAATGAGACAACTCTGCATCCAAATAACAATTTAAAAAGTAAACCATTATAGGTTAAAGTACGGCCTTCAACACGGAGCCTTGGCTCTCACCGAACAACAAGCTATAAAGGGCCCCAAAATTACTAGTGTAAAACCATTCAAACGGGAAAACCAACGGTCTAATCTATATAAACAAAACGAGAAACGAGAAACACGTATATATTACATAAACAAACGACAACTACTGTACATCAGATTCCTGACTTAGGACAGGTGCAAACATTTGCAGCGGGATTAAACGTTTTAATGGATCCAAACCTTCTCCCTTTTTCTGAAACAATAGCATAACATCACAACATAGAAATATCAATTGGCAGACTTAACTCAATCAAAAAAGTACAAAATGCATATTTTGGAATATTTTCCAAGAGACTGAAATGTTACTGTGACAATTATACTTCATACTCAAAATTTTCCAACGTTTAAAAAACTATAATAAGAAGTGGAAAGATACTATTCCAATTAGCATTAGTCACGATTTTCTTGATGTCTTTGGTGTTGATGTTGTTTCATTAATGCCCAGCTGTTGCTATCATATAAATTGCATATCGCATATCTCCATTTATCATTCTATCAGCCAACTTTTGTACAAATAACATGTACATGTACACATTTTTGTTTGTACTTGCACTTTTACAAATAGAGTCTCATGTTACCCCACTTCCACAATGAGCAAGCGGTAACGTAGATAATTAGTTTTGCGTAACTTTTCTTCCTCGCGGTCTGCGTTTAAACTTTGTCGTTTTCATTGAAAAAAAAATAAAGGCAATGATTTACATTTTAACAACTAAAGTTCCAAGTGACAGGTGTAAATTGTACGATTGATTGCTTTGCTTATTGGTTGGTTAACGTCCAGTGGAAAATATTTCATGCATGTTCAGGACGAGAACAAGTTAATAATAACTTTAATAGGCAGGTATTGCAATAGAGACGGACTTTCGCGATGATGGTCGGGAAAACTTTAACTGACCTATACATGTATATATATACTTGTATACTTGTTCTAAAAACTAATTTTAAGAATAAACTTTCCGAGCCTTTTCCGACGCCTAGTATATGAGCAATATGTCCCTCAGAGCCCTAAAAGGTAACTGTGTTAATTTTCTTTCAGTTGTTTTGTCTCCCAACTTGTACATGTACATTATTTTAATCTCTAAACTTTAAAAAAAAAAAAAACCTCGAATACCCATGCAAGCGTCTCTTGCCGTTTGAATAATAAAAAGTCCGTTGTTTGCATGTAAATTTCGAGAAAAATATTATAACGGAATCAGAGAAGACGGAACCGGTCTGACTATAGCCAGCCTCAACTACCAACTTGCGTTTATAGACGCAAGTGAATACTCGGGGATGGCTTTTCTCAGGCTGTAACGGAACCTGAATTTTGATATTTTATTTCTGCCGAATCAAGTGCCAATGTATTTCTCAGCCTGCGGTAACTTTCTTACGCTTCATTCCGGTGTTGCTGTCCGTCGTGAGTAGACCTGGTTTATACGATTACAAAGCTGGCACTGTATTCTAAAATATTTCCAAAACTATATCAAATGAACTCTGTACAGACTGAGACTATATATGTGTGTTATAGTAGTCTCAGGTACAGGCCAATGAATTTCAGAGACTGTTTATACTTGGAACACAGGAAACTTTGAAAGTTATTCTGCTAAATAACCACTTTTTTACATTCCATACAACCAAACTATTTTCTATATGATTTTCAACGTCTGCTTGTGTTGGGTTTCCTCCTGTTATATCCGTATTTTCTTCCAAATAAATTTCAATTTTGTCCGAGCGGTGTTTTTGATGACTCCATTTTAAAACGAATTAATAGTTGTAAAATCCTCGTGTTTTCTCACATCATCCTAAGCTTCTTTAAATTAGATTTCTACTTTCAAAACAAAATTTCATGGGGATACGGCGTGAATCTTGAATAAGTACCTATTTCAAAAATAAACCAAGGTTTACTTTTAATTCATAAATTGTTATTTGGATGGAGAGTTGTCTCATTGGCTCTCACACCACATCTTCCTATATCTATACCAAGAATAAAAATGAAGTGATTAAACTGTGTCTGTTATGCACAAGAACATTCATAGATAAAGCGTGCAGATGCTTAAATGTCAAAGAAACAGAATATTTAACAAGTAAAGTAATACTTTTTAAAGATAACCGAATGAGCAGAATGGTTGCCGGAAAACGATAAAACAATCTATGTAAAATAATCGCTACGTATGGCATCAAAACTCTCGGCACCCTGCATCTAGGACAAGTTACCGTTAAAAGTGTCACACAAACCACGCTGCATTGGCTGTGAACGTTATTCGATAACGTCAGGAACGATAACTCATGGCGTAACGTCATTCGGTATCGTGTTACCTTAATTTAAGTGGATCAAAGTGAGCTAACCCAATCTCCCCGAATCAGACCATTTAAATAAATAAAAAAATATTGCCATGTGATTTTTTTATCAGGTGAAGGGCGAACTGTCTTGCATTATGCCGTGTGTGCATTCTAAATAGAAAATTATGGTAATACGGAGTAAATGCGCATGGGACAAAATCTCACACAACACATAGAAAAATATCAATAATCAATAGGCTGTTGTTCCTTTTCTTCATCTTGACAGTTGCTGAAGAGTCTTCAACAATTAACGATTCATTCATACCATTCTAGGGTAATTTAACGTTTTTCTGCTAAAATTCATTTTTTTTTATCTTATTCATAAAAAACTAAAAAGTCTCAGACTGAATCTTATTCACACTGAGACAAGTGCCTGTGATCTTATATATATATATTTTACTGTGATATTGGCGACGAGTTGCATTATATTTAAAATGCTCGGCAATAGACAAAAGTAGACAAATGCTTCTAAAGCAACATTTTGTAAACACACCAAATATTTTAGAATTTCAAGATTTAATAAATAGCAACAACCCGTCTAAACTAAACAAGCTGTGCAAGCTTATAAATAAGCATTATTATTGAATGTCTAGAACCTTCTGAGTAACCACTTTATGCCTCTACTTTAAAATGTATACTATGTCACAGTAAATTAGTATGTTTATTTATTTGTATATGTTTCTATACCATTGCGCTTTGCAGGGCCGTAGCGTAATGGAGGCAAATGCCTCACTTTTGAAACGACGACCAAACTTTAGAAGTTTCATTTTTTTTAATTATGCATTTCACATTATCAATATGCGAGTTTTGAGTTTCAAATTATCTACTGGCACACTACATACAGTGTGTCCATTCTACAGCAGCGATTACAACTTTTACAATAGCGATGATGGTAAAAAAATAAGTGTTCCGAACACAAATCAAAATAAAAAAAATGAAACAAATCTTAATGTCGTAACAAAACTGGCCGAAGACGGGTTCTTTAAAGAAGAAAAAAAGATGGAAAGGTACCTCATGAGTATAAATTAACACCCCCTATAAGTATGCTGGCTTATTACTTTCCTTGGTCTATTTTTGAATCCATAACGCTATAATAGTTATACCGATGTTTACACTATCAACTCACTGAACAACAAATGCTAATCGATAAAATAATTCATTGACCAAAAAAACAGTAATTATATTTATAATTGATTAAAACAGAAATCATGAAGCGCCTTTTATATGGAAGTCTGGCAATTCATCTTTTTTATTTATCTTTAATAAAAGTATGAAATATATTTTTGGTATTATTTGAATTTTTTTTTCGTGGTTTTTTTTTTAGTATGATCAGCATTGTTTGGTTGTATGCTAGTGTGTTCCATTGATTCAAGTGCGGTAGGTCGTGGGGTTGCCCGTTAGGTCAAACCAATGAATTTTTAAGTAACAATGTTGGTCTAGTGTTCTCTAAATATGCATGTTTACTATCAACGTGAATCTCGACTATAGAGCGTAGTCGAGATTCACTTTGATAGAAAACATGCATATTTAAAGTATAAATATGGTATATTAGTATATATATGGTACAAATAAGTGATATATATAGAAAAATCTGAGATTTATGATAATAAGAGGGAGGGACTATATGGGGCTCATACAAGATCCTGTCCTGAAGCACCTGTGGTACAGGTCACAGGGGAATCGGAAAGCTTTGGTTGACCAACAGAGATTGATATTGAAACTTTTTTGTTACTTACTAGGCTAGGTAATAAAAAAAACCGCATTTCTGTTATTTTTTTTTTATCATTTTTTATTATAAATATAGTAATATGGCTGAAATAAGCTTCTCCCATTTCATGCACCCGAACCCCCCCCCCCCCCCCCCCAAAAAAAAAGGGCTAAAAAATTTGCCTCATTTTAAAGGGATATGCACTACGGCCTTGCTTTGGTTTACGAGAATAAAGATATATACATAAAAAAAAAGTCCCCCAAAAAGGACTAATTGAACATAAAACCTATCCAAATCGGATTTCAATTATTTATGTATTCCAAAATATATTAATTTA
The DNA here is from genome assembly GCF_036588685.1 of Mytilus trossulus. NCBI lineage: Eukaryota > Metazoa > Mollusca > Bivalvia > Mytilida > Mytilidae > Mytilus > Mytilus trossulus. The sequence goes on along the minus strand of NC_086376.1, from coordinate 78,540,845 downwards.
TTTAGCAGAAATTTCATTTTGTTTTTAAATTTTGCAAAAAAAAGTGGGTGAGGGGGGGGGGGGGATAAAGCAGGCACTCATATGTTTAAGCATGTTTAAAAATCGTCAAAACTGTTTTGGTCTTACTTTGTTGGGTGGTATTCCTTATATTTTATGGAAACAAGTCCCCGGTTTCTGTCCTACAGGTTTAAGTACTTTTGAACGGTGTAGTATATAATTATGTGAGGTACTAGTAGTTGATGCACACATTTGCTGTACATTATCTATGTTTATACTGGTAATAATTACTATTTTATATATTAAATCACCATTAGTATTTCAAAGGATTTGTAATATAAGATTTACTATACAAATCCTTGGTATGCCATATGATAATTGTAAACCTTTAAATTTATATCGATCTTCTTAGGTTAAAATTAGAAATTGAGGTCAGGTAATTTCCACAAAATGGGAACAAGTACAATCGAACATAAAACGAAAGTAAACTGTTATATTTTCAGTATGTGAGTTTATTGACAGTTTGACTTCAAATAACCATTCTTTTATTAAACTAAGCTATCAAATTAGAAAAGACAACCTCTGGTATAGATCATTTATATTAGTATATATATTACAACTTTCGTTTCGGCTAGTATTCATTCTGACAGACTTTGTGCACTGTGATTATACATATGCTAATATAATCAATTTATTCTTGTCATATTTAACAATAAACACATTACAAACGAATTTGCACCGCAAGATATCTAATAGCCTACCTGTTCTTACAACCTACCTGTATTCCGAAGGATAACAAATTCAAGACGCCTTCATTTTGGAAATAATAGCGACAGTAGACCTACGTAATGCGCATATGCGACTTTTGCAAACTAGTCTACATAGGTTGATTTACCTACTAGTTATAAGATAAAATCCAATTTATAAATATTGCTTTTTCTTAACATTGGTCTAGATCTTTGATAGAATGTGCAAACTTGAGAGTAGTATGTTTTTATTTGTAAGACTGTTGATGTAAATATAGAAAATTATGTGTTTTATCATAATTACAGCAGTAATTTCTCAAAAACACATTATTTGTGTTTTTTCTTTAACTTTGCCAAATTAGGGAAGATAACTCAGATAAAGTAATTTTTATAATCGAAAGTGTTGTTAATTTACCTACTTTAATCTGTAGCAAGAAAACAAGTTAAGTGACCCCATTTTTTTCTTTTCCTTATCTGAAAGCATGTTATAAGAACCATCTTCTCACATTATATCATAAATATTAATTAATTAAGGCACCCCAGCAATCTTAATATTGATAGAGACGAATAATTGTTTCATTCTAAGCTTATATTATGTAAGACTCATGTATGGTGGGAAGGTAAGCAAGTAAGTCGTTGCCATAAACAAGTGAGTCGTGGCTAAGTACAAGTAATTCGTGGCCACGGACAAGTAATTTGTTGCCACGGAAAGATAAGTGGTGGCCACGGACAGGTAATTCGTACCCACGGACAAGTAAGTCGTGGCCACGAACAAATAAGCCGTGGCCACGGACAAGTAATTCTTTGCCACGACTTACATTTTTTTCTCTAGAGAATTGAATGACCCAAATAAGCTTTCATAGGATTATGAATGATTGTTAATGTTCGCCAGCTTCAGCCAGTCTAGATATGTTGTAGAAAGTCGCGTACAGTTAACATAGTCATGCATAAAAAAACAAAGTCTTTTGATCATAACTTCTGTACTTCATTTGAGAAAGCTCGACTCTTTTGATAAAATTTCTGATTTTAGATCTTGAAATTGTCATTAGTCGAGAACTTAGTCTAAGAATGTTGATGGACCTGGAATAATGTTTTATCGTGGATTCATTGATATAACCAGATGCTCCGCAGGGCGTAGCTTTATACGACCGCAGAGGTTGAACCCTGAACGGTTGGGGCAAGTATGGACACAACATTCAAGCTGTATTCCGCTCTAAATTTGGATTGTGATTAAATAGTTGACACAGCATAGGTTTCTGACACAGAATGAATGTATTCAAATGAACTTAAAATTTTTGTTTTCTCTTAGAGCAATTCACTATGCTGTTGAATATTAATCCTCTCAAAAAAATGTTTGAAGAAATTTTCTTTTTATGTATGAAATTTCAAATGAGAAAAATTGAACCCAATTTTTTAATCACATCCCCCTTTCCCTTATTCCAAAACTAATTTCAATTAAAATATTCTAATGGAGTTTGCAACAATTACTACTCATTTAAATACATCCTAAAATATCAAGATGTAAAAAAACTGCTTGTTATCACTGAATGGTAAAGATTATTTAAATTTATCAGTTGGTAGTAAAAAGTGAATATACATTGTATATTGTATATAACAAAGATTTAAGTTGATTCTGGACAAAGAAAGATAACTCCGTTTAAAAAAAATTCTTGCAGATATTTCTTGCTTCCTATACTGGACAAAGAAAGATAACTCTTAATTAAAAAAAAATTTGCTATTTCACAATATTGTGAAATTAGATATTTCTTGCCATTGCACAATACTGTGCAATTGAAAAGACTTGCTATTGCACAATACTTAATATAATAATTTTAGATCCTAATTTGGACCAACTTGAAAACTGGGCCCATAATCAAAAATCTAAGTACATGTTTATTTTCAGCATATCAAAGAGGCCCAAGAATTTAATTTTTGTTAAAATCAAACTTAGTTTAATTTTGGACCCTTTGGACCTTAATGTAGACCAATTTGAAAACGGGACCAAAAATTAAGAATCTACATACACAGTTAGATTTGGCATATCAAAGAACCCCAATTATTCAATTTTTGATGAAATCAAACAATGTTTAATTTTGGACCTCGATTTGGGCCAACTTGAAAACTGGGCCAATAATCAAAAATCTAAGTACATTTTTAGATTCAGCATATCAAAGAACCCAAAGGTTTCAATTTTTGTTAAAATCAAACTAAGTTTTATTTTGGACCCTTTGGACCTTAATGTAGACCAATTTGAAAACGGGACCAAAAATTAAGAATCTACATACACAGTTAGATTCGGCATATTAAAGAACCCCAATTATTCAATTTTGATGAAATCAAACAAAATTTAATTTTGGACCCTTTGGGCCCCTTTTTCCTTAACTGTTGGGACCAAAACTCCCAAAATCAATACCAACCTTCCTTTAATAGTCATAAACCTTGTGTTTAAATTTCATAGATTTCTATTTACTTATACTAACGCTATGGTGCGAAAACCAAGAAAAATGCTTATTTGGGTCCCTTTTTGGCCCCTAATTCCTAAACTGTTGGGACCGAAACTCCCAAAATCAATACCAACCTTCCTTTTGTGGTCATAAACATTGTGTTTAAATTTCATTGATTTCTATTTACTTTAACTAAAGTTATTGTGCGAAAACCAAGAATAATGCTTATTTGGGCCCTTTTTTGGCCCCTAATTCCTAAACTGTTGAAACCAAAACTCCCAAAATCAATCCCAACCTTTCTTTTGTGGTCATAAACCTTGTGTTAAAATTTCATAGATTTCTATTCACTTTTACTAAAGTTAGAGTGCGAAAACTAAAAGTATTCGGACGACGACGACGACGACGACGACGACGACGACGACGCCAACGTGAAAGCAATATACGACGAAAATTTTTTCAAAATTTGCGGTCGTATAAAAATGAAACAGGAGTTGGCAAAGACAACTGCATTCTGCGCCTGGTCCTCACGTGTTTATTCTAGTGGTTGGTTTAAACAGATTCAACGAGTCGAAAATTAAAGCAGTAGATTTGTATAAAAAAGCATTTGGTGAAGGGATGATGGAATATCTCATTGTAATTTTTACTAGAAGAGATGAATTGGATAGAAATGGTATGACAATTCAGGGCTATGTAACAAAATTTAAAAGAGATTACAAAAATGTCCTTGCCAGTTGCGATAATCGTTATTTTGCCATCAATAACATTGCACCTGATGCAAACAAAGCAACACAAGCAAACGACTTAATTAACCTGATATTCGAATTACAGAAACAAAACAAAGGAACGATTTACCAACATACAGAGTTTGACAACGCAGAGAGAGAACTCAGAACAGAATACAAGAATTGTGTAATAAATCCCCTACCATTCTTGAAGATATGTCTCTCATGAGAGCATCAATTCGTCAGGAAATTACAGAAGGATTTATTTGGTCTAAAGCAGTTTTATGAATACTTGTTACGGGTGGTGCTGGTCTTGTCGGTGAGATTGCACTATATTTTGCAGGACCGTCTGCTGTGGTCCCTGGTATAGCTGCTATTGGATCAAGTTTTACAAAGTTTAAACCGAGGTGTACTCTAAAACATTTAATCGCAATTAAAGGAAACATGGTATTTTGAATACATTATGAATATGGCATGTACGTAGTTACAATCTTTTGTAATTTTTGATTAATATATCACGGCTGGTAATCTACACACGCAAAACATTTGGTTCTGCAATGAAAACCGTGAGAGGATCTTCCGGTTGTGCTTGAGTGGAGTAATTCTCACCGCTTCAAAAGGTATATACATTTCTAAATCGTAATTTTCTTATTCAACTGATCAAAATATTGAAAATCGGAGAAGGCTATGCTGTGGTGAATACTTTAACGAAGAGATACATGTATAATTCATTGTTGTACGTGGACGGTTAAACTCCTACAAGAGTAGTTGCCGCACGAGAAATTGCATTAAAAGGTGACATTTGTATTCTGAAATGGTTATATTAACAGACTAACAGGACCAAATTACGTTTTTTTTTCTGTCAATGGGTATGAATGACGTTTTTGGCGGCGTGTACGCTGTTCGGTGTTTATAGACGTCTTAATAAATCTAATCAAAGTACTGAAGTACTGAACATCAGAGGACCTCAAGTTGTGTTGAATTATTGATAAATGACAGGTGTTTATATTATACTTGCTGGACAGATATGTTCACCTTACAATATAGTACATATAACATTATTTGCTATGCTATAAATATATATCATATCTGAGATACTGACTTGAACTAGGATACTTAACTTTGTGAATTATCAATGATTATGTGGTCAAATTAGAACTGTTAGATTGGCATTATGACTATATAGTTGCACACATACAAAGATAGTTAGCATATAACTTATAATAGAGAATCAACATAGCAAACAATTCTTCGAGTAGCTATATAGTCACTCACCAATGCTCACTGAACTATGATAAAGAGGTTTAAGACAATCATATTAAAACAGACAATTTGTAATATTGGAGCTAAAGATACCAGCTGAACAGCAAACTCATAAACGGAAAATAAACTTACAATTCCATGACTAAAACTAAAAAAGACATGCAGACAAAAAAAAGTACACTTTTCTAAAAACAACATAGAAAACTAAAGACTGAGCAACCTACCATCCAAAATGTTTTGTGACCAAAAGAATCCAAATCTGAAATATATAATTCATCAATATAAAACTTTGATCTTGGATGGCAGCCATAGCTGCCAAGTTTAATTATGCCAACAAGAATTAAAATTTTACCATAGTTATCTGTGGTATAATTTCCACAATTATTCAATAGTTTTGTTGTGTATGATTTACAAATAGAAAAATAGAGATGGCAAGACCTGAAGAAGGCCGCCTGATTCTTTAAAGTGACATATGAACAACAGAGTCAGTGTGGGGCCACTAAGCTTAACTGCCCGCTTTGCACCAGCCAATATAAATGAATGCCTAGGGTGGGAATCGAACCCACATACACCAACTCTGTTGTCCCTATATTTTTAAATGAACAAAAATAAATTTTAAAAAATGTATAAATTGGTTAAAATTTAATTATCAATTTATACATGAAAATATTTATCATGTTTATAGGTTGATTTTCTGTGATTCAGATGGCTACTCAGATTGTAATCTCATAGGCTCCAATGTACAGCTACATGAATAGACAGTGTAAGAGTGTTTAAAATTGCTAAGGCAGACTTTTGGGGGGAGGAAGGAGCTAAAGGCATGCTTTTTCGAGGAGCTCCATGTATGGTAAATGGGTAGTCCTTTTTTTATATAGTTTTACCCAAAGTGTTGACTTGCTAGACCCCTCCCCCTTTAAAACTCCTGGATTCTCATCCAATTTGATAGAAATCTAAACTGCTTTGAAACAAGGTTGTTTAGGTAATAACAATTATGTTTGGGAATAAAATAGAAAGGTTGCTTTAAACATGTTAAATGTTGCTGAACATTTTGTTTGAATTATCTAGAATATACATATCATTTTGGTCTTTTGTGGATAGTTGTCTCATTGGCAATCATATCACATCTTCTTTTTTATATGTACATGTACATGTGGTTTTAATCGTGGACATTTTAAATCCATGTTAACTTATGCATGACTCTGGCCTCTGGTACAAATTAGAACATGGAATTATTCATGCAAACTCACAGAAAGATTCTCGAGATTTAAATTTCCACAGAATAATAAATAAACAAAAACATTAAACAATTAACATACTAAAATTTATGATAAAACATTTAACATACTAAAATTTATGATAAAAGAGATAACAATCCATTTTTAGATCGTGAAGTTCCCTTGTCACCTACTTACAGTGTTTATATATCTCAACTTGTATTATTCTCTCGTGTATGTACACAATGTAACAATGTTTTAGATTTTAACGAGAGAAATTTATGTATTACTGAAAAATTATTACACCAGGGTTTTCCATATCACAACCTAGTCATTACATTTACTCAATTTTATCAGCGGTATAAGGACATTATTTATCCAATATAGCTCAACATGCAGACTTCTTAAACGTTCAGGTATTTCACATCCAATTTATTATGGAAATATTCTTTATAAAGCACACAGGTGTCAGTATTCACCTCAGAAACTAACAAACCTTTGAATAGACTTTTTAAGAAGGGATATAGTAACGATACTGTTATCAGGTCATTAAAGATTGCATATTTTGGCGTTAATATCGATTCACTTATAGGGTCTTTGCATTGGAACTTAACACATTTATTAAAAAAACAGTTGTTGGCATGACACTGGTTATGTTCTTCTCATATATGTTATGATGGTATGATACTAAACCCCTAACAGGAAGGATTGTGCTTGATATTCATATGATGAAATCTTAATCTTTCAGTCAGTTTTATTGAAGTCTGGAGCTGGCATGTCAGTTAACTGCTAGTAGTCTTTTGTTTTTTATGTATTATTGTCATTTTGTTTATTTTCTATGGTTACATCTTCTGACATCAGACTCAGACTTCTCTTGAACTGAATTTTAATGTGCGTATTGTTATGCTTATGCGTTTACTTTTCAAAATTGGCTAGAGGTAAAGGGAGAGGGTTGAGATCTCACTAACATAACCCCGCCGGATTTTTGCGCCTGTCCCAAGTCAGGAGCCTCTGGCCTTTGTTAGTCTTGTATTATTTTAATTTTGGTTTCTTGTGTACAATTTGGAAATTAGTATAGCGTTCATTATCACTGAACTATTATATATTTGATTAGGGGCTAACTGAAGGACGCCTCCGGTTGCGTGAATTTCTCGCTACTTTGAAGACCTGATGGTGACCTTCTGCTGTTGCTTTTTTTTCTTTGGTCAGGTTGTTGTCTCTCTGACACATTCCCCATTTCCATTCTCAATTTTAACATTTTGATAAAATAAAATAATACACTAACCCTTTGCAATGTTACTTCAAATTTTAATCTGGGGTTCAAGAAAACTTTTTAAATACCTCTTGCAGTCATATGCAGGGTATACATGGTATATAGCTCATAGGTTTGTCTCTATAAACATGATAAAGATTTGCTAAGTTTACTCATGCAGAATCCCAATATCGCTCTCATTAGTATATATAGATACATGTGTGCTCAAATAACCATTTGAATTAGTCTCAAAATTGATATATATCTAACTCAATTGAGTACATCTAGCTCAAATTTTACTCATAAATGTAAGTGATCATATTTGCTCAATTTAAGATCTCATGGGTGCTCGTAGTGATTGGAAACTGATTGTATTTGCTCAAGTACTCATGTATGTGTGAACATATGTCTAATTCTAATACCTAACATTTTACATGGATTACACAACTTAATAATTTTGGCAATACATGTACATGTGACATGTATGGCATGGTCCAAAATTATACAATTATACTACAACAGTTAATCTATATTTATACCTCTAAAATTGTAAGGATTCTTCAAATATATCTAGAGGCTAGTAAATGGTACGGACAACGCCACTTATTGTAATTCAGTAAATGTGATTTACCCAAATTCTGACTTTCAGTGTAAAATAAGACTCTTGCTTTAAGGTTCATCATAAGGAATTGAAAAATATGGCCGTGTTTACACCTCAAAAATTACTATGAGTACAGACAAACTGGTACATTCAGGAAAGTTTTAAGGCATGGCAGGAACTAGATATATAAAAGTTATATGAAGTCTACGTTTCAGAAAATTAAAAACTTACCTGCATTTTGATGTGCATTTTTTTCCAGTTTGCCGAAGATAGCAAAATAAACAAACACCCGAGTTTCATTTGATACGGTCCACTCAGTTACACAGTTTAAACCTGTTAAATCACCTATTGTTTACAGGTGTCTATTGTCCATTTAAATCAATACTACTCACAACATTGATTATATGAGGGGAGCTTCTCAATCGTTTTCACTACTTAGTTAATTTTTGCACCTTCTGCAGGAACGAAAAAAATGGATAGCAAAATCTAGAAAAGTTTATAATTTTCTGAAACATAAAATGCGTTTAAAATTTATATATCTAGTTCCTGCCATCCCATAAAACTGTTGCAGGTGTATAGGTTAGTCTGTACTCAGAGTAAAATTTGGGGTGTAAATACGGCCATTTTAGCCAAAAGGTTATGATGAACCTTAACGAGCAAGAGTCAAAATTCACACTCAAAAATAGTCCATCTCTATTGGAAGAATACTCTGAATATTACATACATGTAAAATACAATTATTTCAACCAATAATTATATATAAGAATTACTCACAGGCACTTGTCTCAACAACAACAAAAATCCTATATACCTTATATTAAGGTATATAGAAAAAAAAATTGAGACAAGTGCCTGTGGAATTACTTACAAATTCATTAACAAAATCTGCTTTTTTTCTAGTCAAGGGACGTAATTATTCAAATATACTAATGCAAGTAACTAAGTCGGAGAAGGAGCGAAAATCCGAAACAGTACCTTAAAAAACAGAAAATAGTTCCAAGTGTGTCCAAGTGATCAATCTACTTGTTATTTACAAAGAAAAGAAATTTAACTTAAAAAATTGTTGAGATCTTTAAAAATCAAAGCGCGAAAGCGCTGTAAAGGCAGTTAATTACAGGTTGTGTGTATTTCTAGTCCAGTTATATCATTATCTTCCATAGAACAGAGGTGGTTTGTAGAATTTAAGATTTAGAGTTCTTTTGTACCTTAGTTCACCTATACATGTATCTATAGTCTAATGTTTACAGTATATTTTCTGTGCCTCGCCATGAAATGCATTTTTAGCCATGGCCTTGTCAGTTTGCTTTAAATTTATGAGTTTGACTGTCCCTTTGGTGTCTTTCGTCCCTCTTCTTTAGACATATAAGAACTTTTCCTTTTCAATATAAATAGACTATTTTTAATTATTGATTGTATACGCATATTCTATGACTCCCATAAAAAAATAGTTCACAAAGATTGACTAGTCTCTGTACTGTGTTTATAGCAAGAACATCAAGTAACATAATGGTAAATGTACATAGTAACATGTCAACTTTTTTGATGACCATACCTGCCAACTGTCAGTATTTGCAGAGTATTTCCCCCATCGAGCTCGAGGCTCCCAAATGGAAATTTTGTAAGAGCAATTTTGTCGACTATTTAAAGAAAACAATTAATTCAACAATGGCTATAAGCTTGTTAATGCAAAGAGAAGCCGAAAACCACATTAGAATATATTTGAAGGGAATCCATGACAATCGCCCCATTAGCAAATAGCCCCACTTTTTCACTAACTCGCCCCACTTTAAAAAAAAACCCTGCCCCAACCTGGATTACCAAATCGCCCCACTTGTGAACTGTGTTAAATCCCGTTAATATTACTCCTGCCAACGCGCCCCACCTAATAGAAAACGATAATATCTAGATAAATATATTATTAACCAGGAAGAATTTAGTAATGCCAACTCGCCCCACTTATGTAAAAAGATGTTATCCCATTGTATATAAGTTAAATTCTGTTAATATAACTCTTGCCAACTGGTCCCACCTAATGGAAATCGGTGAAATCTAGATAAATATATTATTAACCAGGATGTATGTAGTAATGCCAACTCGCCCCACGTATGGAAAAAGATGTTATCCCATTGAATATAAGTTCAATTCCTTATATTGCATTATGATACAATTAACAGGTTTCTTTTCAATTGTTATGCAAATAACTAAGCTTCAAAACTTACATTTATTCTTCAGTATATATCAATAATATTAATTAAATTAATTTTCGGTTTGTTTGTATTCTGTGTAGATTAGTTTTCATTAAAGTGGTGCGAGTTTTTATTTTTAATTATATATATATGTTGTAATTTATTCCAATGAAGAAGGCCGTAATGGCCGAAACGTATGGGAATTTGTTTTATAGTTTTTATTATATATATATATATATCTAAAAATTACCGTTTTTTTATAAGTAGGGCGAGTTGGCAGGAGTAATATTAAACAGGGTTCTCGCAAAGGCGAGTCCATGAGTCCTGGACTCAACAAAATCTGTCTGGAATCACGATTTTCAAAACTGGTGAGTCCACAAATACATCAATATTGAAATATTTTGTATAAACTGAACACAGTTACCATGACTCACCGTGGCCAAAAATGACGAGTCCCTGGACTCGCCTTCAAAAATCCTTAGTGAGAACCCTGATTTAAAATGATTTAACCAATTTCACATGTGGGGCGAGTTGGCAGGAGTAATATTAAACATGATTTAACCAATTTCACATGTGGGGTGATTTGATAAATCAGTTTGTGGTGTTTTTTTAAAAAGTGGGCAGATTAGCCAGTGGGATACTTGTCCTGCTTCCATTTGAAGGCCCCCTTGAAGGTTTTGTATGACTATATGAAACATCTTTCACGTAAAACCCCCATGTGCATTTTGAAAAGTTGGCAGATATGTTTCTTACTCCAGGCAAAATCTACCGGTATGAATGAAAAAGAAGTTTTCAATTAAGGCTCTGTGGCCATAACAGCTGTCTCATTAGCATTGTAACCACTTCCCATATTTGCAATTAAAACAATAGAAGAAAATTATTCAACACAAAAACAAAACTTACTTGTAAATATGAAATTGTCTTTACGGTATGAGTTTTTCTCCTTGTTTGAGATTGTACAGTAGTACCTGTAACTGCTTATACCTATTTCTTATTCACTTTTGCTTGATAAACTCACTAAATATCATATACATTGTACCACATCTCCTTATTTTTATATGCATTCCAATAACATGAACAATTGTAATTCAATTCTATATACATGTACCAAAGTATCAGGGTTGGCAAAGTATTACCCGCCCGGGAATTCCCGGGTGGGAAAACCCGGGTTTTCCCGGGCTGGGCAATACTCCCAGAAATTGGTAATAGTGGGCAATACTGGGCAATATGATTTTCTATGCTTATTTTAACACTAATTAGTAAAGACTTGGTACAGTTTCATAGTATAACAGCTAAATATATACTATTTATACAGATAACCATTGACAGTCATTTCTAGAAGATTGAAATGTAAATTTCATTCTCTTCTCTATTAATTCTATATATGTAGGCAGAACAGAAGATTTGTACATTTAAAGATACCTTTTTAATTACCAAGCATTGTTTTAATAATCCAAACTTTGAAACATGCATTTTATTGCAGTGTTTAAGTGACTTGTTAATTTTATTTGTTATACATTCATATTGCTAAATAAACACCCTAAGGGGTCATGCCAATAAAACTTATAGAATTATAAGGGCTGATTATATTGTTACATAAACAAATGTGTTCTAATCTGAATAATTACTAATCAATTAGTGACATTATTTAAATGTAATTTTTCTTACAAGTACAATTGTTAATTCTTAAACAATGTTAAATTAGGAGTTATATTTATTTGGAGAAAAAAAAAATTTTTTTGCTCTATATTTACCATGTTTACAGTTTGCCAATCTAGACAAATGCTAGACAAACAAAATAGGGTATAAATATCTTATTATATGTTTAACATTTGTATTTATCCCTGAATCCTCTTAAAAATTCAGACAAGTATTTTATATTACCCTGTATTGCCCAATATTACCCACTAAAACCCAGTATAACCCGGGTTTTCCCAGTATTTCCCACTGGGCTGGGCAATACTCATAAAACCCGGGTTTTTGCCAACCCTGTCTAGTATGCATCTTTTGGCAAAATACAAGACTTTGTTCTTAGATGACACAATTAATATAATATATATTTATTGATAAAAAAATAAAATTTAGTATACAACTCTTTAACGGTATAAAAAAAAAGCACAGTTGTGTCATAAATTGTGAAATTTGTGCTGAAAACATAGACATTGATGGTATTTGAGTAATTCCATATGTGAAGCTCAACATTAGCTCGTCAGTTGGTGGTGGACAGTTATAGTTCCTTTCTGCAGGCTAGGATGAATGACTTTTCAGGAAAACCAATTTCACAAATCAAAACTTTCCTCTAGCATGTCTAGATTTCTCCTACAATATTCATCCAGTTTAGTTCTTTTGTTTTAATTGGACACCGTCCTGATTTTTAATTTTGCAAACCATTCAGTCTCTTGCTTGCAAATGGTGCATGAAAATAGGATGGGTATGGCAGTAGACAAGTCTCTTTAAAGTGGGTTTGTGCCCTGAAAAAAAGTTTTATAACTTAAGTTTAATTGAAACTTTGTGCAACACATATACCTAAATAACTATATAACATAGAAGAGAGCATCATTCGTATCAATGTTTTGTTCCTGTTTACATTGTCATTGATATTTTTTCAGAAAGCCTGAGGCATAGCTCATGAATTCCCGTCATTAGACATTACATCCTAAATTAACATAATTACTGCTAGAATGATTATCAGTATGATAAACGTACACTATCATTGTACAGCCCAAGTCTTCAGTATATATAATTGTTGCATTCATTCACTCCTGTGTTCAGTCGTTCAAAAATTTCTAAACATCAACAAATGAACTTTAATAACAACAAGAAAACACTAGAAAAGATACGTACATACAACCCGTGTTTAAGTGTATTTGAAAGAGAAATAAATCTGGTTAAACGATGTAAAAAGGAGAAATATATCTGGTTAAACGATGTATAAAGGAGGAAAAATTGTAGATATTGCATTACGATGCGTTCTACCTAATAGCACGTGGATATGTTTACATATTTAGACTTGACCCAGTATGACCCGTACCTTGTAGGTCACCGCCGTCTTTTAAACACTTGACTACAGTCGTGTATAAGCTAGACAATAAAAAGCTTAAGCCTGTACTATTTGTGTGAAGTAAATGTGTTTGTTCTGTACATTTAAATTGTTTTACCTGATAGCAAGAACGTATATCTATCCGTTTCCTTCTCAATTCACTTTGTCAAATTCTTCGAGCTTCTTCAAAACATACGTATTACTGCGCCCGGAAGTGAAAAAAAAAGAGAAATCCTCGTAAAATAATGCTATTTTCAATTTTGTGGAATCCATTTTGTTATATTAATTATACAAAGATAAAAAAAAAGTTACGATTAATTATGAATTTGCATATCATTATACGGAACGTTTATGGACTATTTTTTAAGTCGGTCATTTTGGCGGTAAATCATGTACACATACACACGTAGATTGGCTGGTACCCGATTGTAATGTTACACATCAAATATATCAAATAGCTAATACCCGGAACATAGTACCGGGAACCAGGATAATACGTAGATAACATACATAACTAATACCGAAATTGAAAACGCTTTACGGTTTCTCGTTCATAAACCGAATTCCGCTTTGAATTATAGAAGATGCAATATTAATCATGTTCAGTCGACTATTCATTGTTATATCAACGTCTGAACTAATTAAAGAATCTTTAGATGTCAGATAACACTTGAAATTGACCCGACCTCTTTCCACACGGAATATACAAATAATGATAGTTTGTAGTCAGGTTGACTGCTTATAATGCAAAATACACACTTATAACAAGTTCTATAAAACGAACAATACACACTGATCGTTTCTTTAGTCCCCAATGTAAATGAAAGAAACAAAAACCATATCATACCATAAAAAGAAGAGGAGAAATTCGAACATTTCCGGATCTATTTCTGGCCAAAAGACCCCCAGCATGGATTGCGTATGAAAAGATGAACCTCATGACTTAAAAGTCAGGCCTTAAAGCACTGCCTTTAAAAACCACAAATTGTTGCATTTAAGAATACAAAGAAAGTAACCTTATCTTTAAGGGCCTTGCAGGTTCTTGTTACTCCTACCCAATCTGCTGGTATTTTCAAAATGGCTGCGGGGGACGCGGCCTGAAAAATGATTTTAATATTGTGTCAGATTCAATATTCCTGATTTTGCTACGTTAATATTATAGACAAATATGCTACAAACGGTTTAAAGATGTTACTCTAAATCAAATAATTGAAATATAATTACCTTTCTGTGTGTAATTGCGTGAATTGATTTTCTCTCGCTCGCTCTTGCTCACTTGATGAATATGCATACGTGGTATTCATCCGCAACAACAATTTTTCGGTATATCATTGATATTGAAGATCGTTTGGTTAATATACGAATATTTCTAACGACAATACATTTTCATATTATTAATTTGCATTTAAAAAAATCAAAAAAATCTTAGTATCCATTGAAAACATGAATTTTAATGAAGCGACAAGGAATTTTGTTCTGCACTATAATGTCCGCGGGTTCATACGGTTAATTTCCCAACACGAATTATATATGCATTTCTTTGATCTTTGAAAATCTTTGAAAAGTAGGCGATGGCAATACACCCGAGGCCTCTGATGTAAAAAAAAAGTACATGTTTTCATTCCCTCAAGGGCCTCTGATGTAAAAAGTACATGTTTTCATTATTTTATGCGTGAGGGGATCGGTTCTGATTGAGGACATCGTGAATGCGTGAGGGGACGTGAAATTATATATTTATATCCAAGCTATGAGTTGTTAAAAGTTACATAAATTTGGTTAGATTGTTCATGAAAAAACACATTTGAGCGCATAAATAAAATATGAGAGAAAATAGATTATTTTCTCTGAGTCGTTTAAACCCGGGACACAGAACTACAAACAATAGACCATCAACTCTGAAAACCAAAACTAAAACTAAAATAGAAACATGGATCACGAAAAACAAGGCGCCACCAGAGAGTGAAGAGAAGTTGCTTCTTGCAAGACACTAACCGTGAAAACAATTTGATATGGAGACAATCTTTTGTTTAGTTTTTTTTTAAATTTCCAACATGAGGCATTTGCATAGTGTTTTAGAACATAAATTAATAATATAAAAATGCAAATCAAAAAAACAAATATTAATATGATGTATAACATAAAAAAACACCTAGTATAATGATGTGTAAAGTTATTACGGCGATGAGGTTGAAATTATCATCCTAGCACGAGCTTGTCTCAGAAAAAAATATATCTGTACTTTAACTTCACTTTCAGGTATAGACATGTGATTTTTTTTCAAAGATAAGTGGTTGTAACCATCCACAAGATTTTTGCAGTCATCCGATGTTCAGTACTCAGTACTTTGATTGAGTTCATGCGACTCATTAGTATTTTTGTCATCTGAATTAGCGTCTCTTCTTAATCAATTTATTTGTAACCAACTGATGTCTTAATTCATTATTAAATTTTAAGAAACTTGTTGAGCGCACACACACATACTAAGCCCGTCACATTTTTTAGGAGCAAGTCTCAAACTTGAAGCTGGAATCTGTATTACAGTGGTTGTGTTTGGTTGTAGTTTGCCGAGAGGTGTGGATTGATCGAAAATGAGACATTTATCGATAGCATGTTCTGCTATAGTATTTATTGCATACTATGGATAGTTGTCTCATTTTCGATCATACCACATCTCCGTATTTTTATAATGAAACAGCAAACAAACAACTTAAACCAATCAGTAACCGAGTCCTTTGATTTATTAAATTAAAAAAATATTCCTTATAACATTCTTATCCGCTCGAACTAGAAATAAGTATAACTGTTAAATATACACATGGAAAAAAGTATTGCAACACCTTGATTTTTTAAAACTTGCAAAATCAGCCTCTTATTTTGGGTGGAATATGATAAAATATTTGTAAGATAATATTGAAACGAAGTTAATGATAACATTGGCATTAAAACGAACCAAAAATGTATAAAACCAAATGTTTTATCTAATCAAATTCTTTATAACAAAATAAAGTGTTTTTTGTACAAAAAATGCATTTTACAACTTTCAATGTCAGTCATTTCAAAATTAATCTTTAGATGATTGTTCACATCATTGTTGATCGTTATACGCCACAGAATTAGTACTTTTTGTCTAAAAGGTAGCATCAATCATTTTTGACGAAGGGTATTGTTTATTTTATGACGTGTTTGATCTGGGGTGTCCTTTCGTGCACTTTACGCTCAATAGTGTCCAATCGATATGGTTCAAATTCGGGCTACGATCGGGCCGATCGGGCCATGGAAGATAAACCGAATTCCATTGGAACAATGGTTCTTCCTCCACGATGCTAATTTCTAACTTTGGCGAGCTTTGCACTATACTGGATACGGGCAGCTGTGTATCTGTTTGTAGGCAAAGGTCCCCAAAATGGTCTTATCGCACGATAACCAGTAGCGATGAGCCGATCTCGAACAGTTCTTGTTTAAAGGTTCCTGTATGGTAATCACTCTCTTTTGAGGATTGTACTGTTTGCAATGGGTTTCCTTCTGACCAACCTTTATTATGCTTGATTTTCCCTAGCAGATGTTATAGGGGGTCTTCTTGATTTCGGAAGGTCTTTAACATCCTTTGTTGCCTGATTTTTATTCTCAAAACGACGTATAGTCGAATGGTGAAGACCAACAATACGTGCAATTGTCACAGCGACATACATGCTTCTCTCATGTTGATTATCTGCCATCTTGCTGCAGTTATGAGTGATGGATGACCAATTACAAGGTGTCAATCACATAACTTTATACACTTGGTTATTTAAAGTGTTGAAAACAATGACTGTTTACGAGTACAGTAGCTGCATGTGCAGATAAGAACTTATCGAGTCGATATTTCTTGATTTAACTCATATGTGATATATAAATAATGTTTAACTAGTCATATTTCAACAAATTATATCCCCAAAAAATAAAGAGAGTTTTTTTAATTTGAATTTCAATTGGGTGTTGCAATACTTTTTTCCATGTGTATATTTACAGAAACAAAAATTCAATTATTGTATAATGATAAACAACATTGTATATTAAAGTGTGTACCAATAAAAATATTGTAATTAACCAATCACAGGCAAGTTTTTGAAGATATGCAAAACATATAAGAATTTGTTTTTGCATCCACTTGTTTTAATTGGTCGTATGCCTGTCTTCAGGGGCCACTTTTGTCCCTTTTAATCAGTCTATTGCAGGTCTTTCATCCTTTAATTGAAATAGTATTAAATTTAAAAGAAACAAAACAAACAGAAAAGTGAAAAATGTTTATTGGCCATAGTTCAGAGGTAGCAGCCAGTTTCAGTATGTTTGTGAAAGAGGGGAATTTGTAAATAAACTTGAAGACAGATTGGCAATTACAGTTGACCGTTATGGAATAACCGTTTCACAAATGATATCGGATATGTTCCTTATGTTGTAACTACAATCTTCTTCCCTTTCATGAATGTGACCTACCGAATTAGACTATTTACCGGATTTGTTATCACATAAGCAACGCGACGGGTGCCACATGCGAGCAGGATCTGCTTACCCTTCCGGAGCACCTGAGAACCCCTAGTTTTAAGGTGGGGTTCGTTTTGTTTATTCTTTAGTTTTTTATGTTGTGTCCTATGTACTATTGTTTGTCTGTTTGTCTTTTTTCATTTTTACCCTTGGCGTTGTCAGTTTATTTAAGATTTATGAGTTTGACTGTCCCTTTGGTATATTTCGTCCCTCTTTTTAAACATACACGGCGTCATATTTGAAATAGAAATCACATAATGGTCAACCAATCGTGATGCCGTTTTTTTCTCTCTCCAAAAGATGAATTCAACTTCATCTCATTGAACACATAGCTGTGTGAGGGTAGAAGTTAAATACTGAATTTAGTAATTTTCCAAAGTTAAGTTTTATCGTTCGAAAATATGCAGTTCAATCCACATCGTTAAATAAAGGCAACAGTAGTATACCTCTGTTCGAAACTCATAAATGGATTGAGAAAAAAGTTAAAAGTTAAAAGTAGTGTTTCATCTGGTCTCATCTGTACTTTTAAATTTCAAGTAGTTTGATCAAAACGAAAGTACGATCTCATTCTAAATGAAACAAGATACATTGCAGAGTTATACAGGTACATTAAGGTAAGAATTTAATCTCAAATGAATGTCCTTACTCTTCAGAAGCACTGGCGTTATATATATATATATATATAGTAAAGGATTCGAATCCCGACGAGGGAAGAACCAAAAATTTGCGAAAGCAAATTTACAGATCTAACATTGTTGGGTTGATGTTTAGACGAGTTGTATATATCAACCCAACAATGTTAGATCTATATCAACTCGTCTAAACATCAACCCAACAATGTTAGATCAGCAAATATATATACAACTCGTCTAAAAATCAACCCAACAATGTTAGATCTGTAAATTTGCTTTCATAATAAGTACGTCTGAGTCAGTGACAACTCTACAACAGATGTATCCATCGGATCGCCATCAATGATGGTGATACATGACTGTGTACATAATGTATATACAACTCGTCTAAACATCAACCCAACAATGTTAGATCTGTAAATTTGCTTTCGCAAATTTACAGATCTAACATTGTTGGGTTGATGTTTAGACGAGTTGTATATATATAAAAATATTCTTATGAAGACAAAGGAGTAGGTTCAGTAAGACCCTTTTTTGGCCCCAAAATATAGCATTTTTAGAAAATTGTGAAAATGTTATCTTTAAGCTATATATTGGAAAGTAAAATGCTTCTGCTATATATATATGAGCTGGTTTTTTTTTTACAATACAATGCACAAATATCACGTTCTAGCATCCTTAAGTCATGCTAAATTACTGAAATCTTAAAATTTTTAGCATTTTGGTTACTTTCAGACGCTTTCCGTTCATTCGTAATATTGAAATGTAAGTTGTATTTGATGATGATACAAAACATATATCAAGGTTGAGGATGAACACGGATGCTGCCACTTTCATTTTTGACAAATACCATCTAAAAAGTGATGGCATATTTGATAGATTTTACATATTTAAGCTTGAACGAGAGCGTTTTTAATGACTTATTCAGTTAAAATCTTTCACATTAACTAATCGAACCAATTGAAATAGACACTTAAGTGTTTAAAAAGTGTCCAAAAACTTTCGTAAGATGAACCTGAAATTTGAGGCCAAAATCGGCACTAACCGGACCTACTCCTTTCCTAATGCTTCTTAGTTTCCTTATTAAAAGTAAAAAAAGAAGAAGGTTTACAATAAGCATATTCCCATGACCAAAAACACTAAAAATGTAATCAACAATTAGAACATTTAAGATAATTAATAACTAAGGCTTAATTGATTTCAAATATTTTTGTATTTGATGTACAATATACACTTTACATACATTACATTGGTCTCTTGTGGAGAGTTGTCTCATTGACAATCATACCACATCTTCATTTTTATATAAAACACAAAACTATTTAATTGTACATACTTGACTATTTTACTTGGGTTAGAAAAAAACAATGTCGAATCATGATATCTACTTTAATCGTCGTTCTTTTTATAAGATACACCCACCTCATATCATAAAAGTTACTGCAGTAATCTACGATAAAGCCCATTTGTGATATCATTATCAACCTAATATTTATACGCTACGGAACAAGTTTAACGTACAAAATATAGTTGCGTATACCACAGAGACTCAGTATTAAGTCACAGCTCTACACAAATTAATATTTCTATAATTTGAAGGATGACGATAGATAATAATCTGAATAAAGTTTGTTGTATGGGATTTTATTTGTTTTATTTTCCTTAAAATATATAAAGTTTATGTTTCATTTACAGACATGTACAGACAGAGTTTAAGACAACCAGGGTTGAAGAAAACAGATGTTACCGTGACTGGTGATAAATGGAAGTCTGGTATTTATAATATTTATCTGCCTTTCCGCTGAAAAATCATGTCAATAATAAGAAGCAGAAGTGACTCTAAACATTTTTAAATAGAACTTTCAGGCAACATGTCTTCAACGTTTAACTTTTTCACGATATTGATAATCCAGCTTCAGGGTCCGGAATAGATTGATTTCTATGATTTTTATTCATTGACAGGCAAAACACAGAATTGTGTGAATGTCCGTAATATTATTAACCTGAATTATTTGATTAAAAGGCTATATGTGACAAAGAAAAGCACATATAAATAGATAAAGTATATTCAAAGTACCAGAATCTATGACCATAAAACTGCGTTTTATGGTCTTTGTCGTTGTATACAGGAATTGATAAATGATATTAAATTCTGTGCAATATAGTACTTGCATGGTACTCACAATTTTCAAAAACGAAATTCTACATTATACTAACCTCGATCTATTTTTTTCGCTTATAAACTGCATTCTCGTGTCACATATATACACCCACCTAGAAGGTGCTTTACACGATGCGGCTATTGGTTGTCACAAGGCTTAATCAATTACTTTGCTTTCAAATTCTGAGCTTTCCAATTTTATGTCGAACCATTCCAGCAGCGCCTGCATATTGATTACACATCTACCTTACTTGATGTAATATTCGAGTTTGTTGACCCTCATCTAATATCTGTTTCACAGATGACGATGGATATTTTCCAATTGTCGTAGTAACCACAATCCATCCCCTTTATTCCGAATGTTACCTACCGAATAAGACACATCACCGAGGGTGAACTTACATTAGCAACACAAAGGATGTCACATGTGGAGCAGGATCTGCTTACCATACTGGAGTACCTTATAAAAATAAACATAGTCATCTATATTATAAATAAGAAGATGTGGTATGATGTATAAAATACGTCCTTCAACACGGAACAATCTCCAAGTTGGCTCACACCGAACAGCAAGCTATAAAGGACCCCAAAACAATCAAACAGGAACACCAATGAATTAATCTACATAAAAAAAACGGGAAACGGGAAACACATATGAGCCACATCAACAAATGACAACCACTGAACAACAGGCTCCTAAAGCTTAGTTTCATTTCTTTTAGTTTGTATGTCACTGACTTATTATACTCAAAATACATAGGCGAGAGCTACTGACGAGTCATATAATACAAAAAGCGCGTTTTGCATGCATATAGATAAGAAGCTTAATGTATTTAATAACCTTTTAAACTTAATATGATTATTATAATATGGTTCATATTATTATATGGCTCTAAAAATTTAAACTTCTAATAAAAGATTTCATTCAGCATTTTGCAACGAAATGGGAGAAATCATTTATTTTCGTTTTGAAAGGTGTTCTCTTCTTCGACTGGCAACCAAATTTATAGAGCTGTTGCATCAGCATTGCATAACTTAATATTTTTTTTTCTGTTTCAACCATCTGGATCAATGCTACCACAGAATGATGTAAATAAATTTCTGATTTCTGATTTCTAATTTCAGATCTTCAGACTGTCATTAGTCAAGAACTTAGAATTTTTCTCATTGGCAAGAGTGGTTCCGGAAAAAGTGAAACTGGAAACACACTTCTAGGAGAAAAGGTGTTTGAGTCAGGTCTTTCTCCAGATCCTGTTACCAAAGAGTGTCGACATGGAACGAAGAAAATTGGAAGGCGAAACATTGTTATTGTTGATGGACCGGGAATATTTTTTGATCGTGGATTCACTGATGTAAAAATGAAACAGGAGTTGGCAAAGGCAACTGCATTGCTTGCACCTGGTCCTCACGTGTTTATACTTGTGGGTGGTTTAAACAGATTTGACGAGTCGGAAATTAAAGCAGTAGATTTGTATAAAAAGGCATTTGGTGAAGGGATGATGAAATATCTCATTGTAGTTTTTAGTAGAAGAGATGAATTGGATAGAAATGGTATGACAATTAAGGGCTATGTAACGAAATTTAAAAAGGATCAGAAAAATTTCCTTGCCAGTTGCGATAATCGTTATTTTTCCATCAATAACGTTGCACCAGATGCAGACAAAGCAACACAAGCAAACGACTTAATTAACATGATTTTTGAATTAGAGAAACAAAACAAAGGAAAGATTTACCAAAATCCCGAGTTTGACAACGCAGAGAAAGAACTCGAAAACAGAATACAAGAATTGCGTAATAAATCGCCTACCAGTCTTGAAGAGATTTCTATCTTGAGAGCATCAATTCGTCGCGAAATTACAGAGGGATCTATTTGGTCCAAAGCAGTTCTCGGATTACTTGTTACGGGTGGTGCTGGTCTTGTCGGTGCGGTTGCATTATATTTTGCAGGACCGTCTGCTGTGGTAACTGGTATAGCTGCTATTGTATCAAGTTTAACAAAGTTTTACCCGAGATGACTCTATAACATTTAATCGTAATTTTAAGGATACATGGTAATTTGAATACATTATGAATATATAATAACATTTATGTAGTTTCAACTTTTATCAATTTCGATTAATTTATGCAATAAATACTAATTTTTCTTAGCAGAACATACTGAATAGTCACCACCATGACTACACAGTTAGGTGACCGGTACGATGAATTTTCAATTCAAGGACATGATTGCGCAGTCGATTTACCAGTATAGTCGTCGCATCTTTACTGATCATGTCATTTTACGATTGTGATATGGATTGGCTTGTCTATCGATACTTATACCGACGATGGTGTCTAAATTCATTATCCAATGTTAAGGAAATTGTTGAGCGCACACACTATTAGTTATCTTGGTGTAATCAGGGGTGTACAGAATTTTACACCGTTGTTGAAAATTCATACACCCTGAGGCGCATTCCATTTTTTTTTCATTTTATATTTTTTTTATTTCGGCAAAAAAAAAATTGAAAATTTGCCAAAAGTTTTAATGTATCCACGGGTGGGGTGTTATTTTCACCGGGGTAATTAACCAATCAGATTTCAGGATATTTGCTGCAGTAGAAATTAACATGTTTAACCCCGTCACATTCTTTAGGAGCATGTCTCAAAGCTGGAACCTGTATTTCAGTGGTTGTGTTTGGTTGCAGTTTGTCTAATAGATTTTCGCTTATTTTTTGCATGAATGTAGTATGAAGTCGTTGGTTTTTCTCCAATGGATTGTTTCATATTTTGTCATTACAGGACTTTTTTTAAGCATACTATTCGGTAAGCGATTTACTCATCGTTGAATGCCAAACTATTATCTTTAGGTTTTTACACCTTTGTCTTTTGCTTTCTGGTTGACAGTTGCACAATTGTATCAAAGATTGTAAGACAATTTATATGATATTCTGAAAATCAATATTTTATCAAAGCTAAATGTATATAGACGTGATTTATTATGTGATATTTAGAATTAATGTCATTGTTTAAACCAGATTTCCTGTGATAAAAATATCTCGGAAGTGAAAGCTTATTACGATGAGTAAAATGTACATATTGGACAACTTTAAGACAATAATTGTTTGTTTATAAAACTATTTTTGACAACATGGGAAATAAACTGGAAAAGTTACCAGAAAAAGAAGTTCAATTTCTGCGCATGCATACAAATTTTGACAAAACACGAATTAAAGAATCGTATAAAGAATATCTGGTAAGTAAGATAAATCTGTAATGGTAAAACGCTTTATAGATAAGGATAAGGATATCCCTTCGTTTGTATGAACTATGCGGTTTTATGTTTGGTTTCATTTTGTTAAAGTGTATATGCGAAAGTTAAAGATGAAAG
This sequence comes from Mytilus trossulus, assembly GCF_036588685.1. Taxonomy (NCBI): domain Eukaryota; kingdom Metazoa; phylum Mollusca; class Bivalvia; order Mytilida; family Mytilidae; genus Mytilus; species Mytilus trossulus. Next base: position 78,516,696 of record NC_086376.1, on the reverse strand, counting down.
ATTGGTCGCTGTTGATTGTATTTATAATGGGGAGATAAAAATAAACACGATCACACTAATAAAACATAAACAGAACAACAAGGAATAAAACTGTTCTCCTTTGTCATGCCGATGCTTTTTATAGCTTACTAAACGGTATGGGTTTTGCTCATTTTTGAAGTTCATTGTACATTTCAATTGTTTACATCCTCGTCCTTTGATCTTTGGTGATTAGTTGAATTTTCAATCAAATTTTTAAACATGCTATTAAAAGATTTTTTATTTTGTATATAATGTTAATAACTGAACATATTGTGTTTAAAAATGGAACGCGTCTAGACGCGTCAGGAGTTCGCAATATTTGCAGTGTAGCGAGGTTCGCAGAGATCTTCTCCTGTTCCAAAACAAGTGCATTTTCAGAAGATGTAACATTATTATTGTTTTATCTTGAAATCAATTATTAACATTGGCGCTTTGTAGGATGATACCATTGATTTTGTAAATAAACTGTAATGCCTAAAGAGCTTTAAAGAGGACACCTAAATGAAATGCTGCACGAACAGTTTTTAATACTAACCGCCATCGTTCATGGAATAAACAGAATACCAGGGTACTATTTGAGTATATACTAAACAACTACTGTATCACATAAATTTATTTGTACACCTGTTTTAGTATATTATCAAAATGAATAATTACTCGAAGAAATATATTGACTGTATAGTAATACTTACAGAAAATATCCCCGAAGGCATTGATGAGTCTGAAGACATTCAAAGAATACTTGAGACAGTTCTTCGGGGATGAAGCTGACAGTTTTGCCCACCACTACTTCAGAGTTATTGATAAAGACAACAGTGGCAATATAAACTTTGCAGAATTTTTACTGTATTTGAGCAATGAAAGTGATCCAAATATTTTCTGTAAAATCAGGTTGATGTTTGAGTTATTCGATATAGACGGGGATGGCAGGATTGAAAAGAAGGAAATGGCAGAAATATTTAAGGTACTGGTATATTATGTGATTATAAAATTGAGTCTATTTGTTGTCACTGGTTTTATAAATTTATCTAAATGAGCTGGACGGTCTCTTTTACCCAAGGAAGTACCCAATTGTAAACGTTTATGGTAAATGTTCATTATAAGCAGAAATTGTGGATAAAACCTGGTTCAATAACTATAGCTAAACCTCTCACTTGTATGATAGTCGCATACAATTCCATTATACAAGTCAAACTTCGATCAAGTGATATATACTATTACAAATAATGATTTGCATATAAAAATCACTTGACTTTAATTTTAAGCTTATATCATTCTCATAGCATGATTTTCTCTTTTCCAGATTGCATTAAAAATGACAGAAGAAGATAAAGAAGATGGGCTAGCTGCACATAAATTAACACAAAAATTATTTGAAGATTATGATAAAGGAAAGGAATTTCTGACACAAAATGAATTCACTGATATGTTCCTTGAAAACAGAATTCTGTTTAAGAACTTTCCTGTTTTAAGTAGTTCCTTGTTTACCGAAGTTTGTGTGGATCCTAACAAATGATTTAATAGTTAAAATTAAAGTTAAATCTTTCCTGCTATACGTGTGGTAAATGTTTGTGTACATCAAGTCATAAACATTGTATACATTTTTATTTCATAAAAGGATTAAGGAAAATGAAATTGAAATGTGAATTGAAAATTCGACAGAATGGATATGATAATAGCTTGTTATCAACACATGTTATTAATTTACATATTCTATAACAATTATATTATAAATTCAGTAAGTAGTCAAGAATACAGAATTGTTGTTTTTTCAGGGGTTGATTTTCCAAATGAAATGATCACCCTTTATATGTTAAAAAGGCTTCATTTTCTTTTTTCCTTTACTACAACAGCAAATAAGGGATATCTCTATTTTATTGGTTCACAAGCTGTTGTTAAGTTGTACGATAAACACAGAGAGGAAAAAAGTCATATTCATATACTTGGTTTTATATCTAGAAGTTTATGAATTTGTTAAATTTGAAGAAAAAAAATAATCACAAGAATATTAAATTCTTTTCCGGGATATTGAAAAAAAACCGCATTTAAAATTCAAAAAATAAAACTGTTTGAATTAGATTCATCGAATACTAATTAAAGATATTACGGCTATTTAGTTTTAATATCTTGAACATGTTTATTTCGAAATTTACAATTTTATTGACAAGCATATTTTTCATGTCGTGGTCTTTTATAGTCGCCTACGCGGTATGGGGTTTATCACTGTTACAGTCTGCACGGTTTCCTATTTAGCTAGAATCATATTCAAAACAGTGTGGTCCTGGCCATTGATTGACGACATAAATTATCCCATTGACTGGGACAGATTAGGTGAACGTTTGTCTGTAACGACCATTGCTCACTTCTTACTTATTATAGAATTTAAATTGTGGAGACACCAAAGGTTCTTAACGCCTTTAAAAATAAAATAATTCGAAAAATTATTCAGGAATAACCTTTATGTTTTGATTTATATTATTGATATAAATCAACACATCGTATTATTCCGGATTCGTTTTTCGAATTGCTTTTTTTAGGTGTTGAGAACCTTTGGTGACCCCACAAATTCAGTGTCTTTAACAAGTACATAGTGAGCAGTGATTGTTACCGACAAACGTTCACCTAATCTGTCCCAGTCAATGGGATAATTTAGGTCGTCAATCAATGGCCAGGACCACACTGTTTTGATGAGCATCATTTGCTCAAAGTAATAAAAGAATTGAATTGAATTGAATATGATTCTATTATAAATTGCTTACATCCACTTCACCAAAGTTTAACTTTGGTAAAAAGTAGTTACATTTGCAATCATACTACATCTCTTAATTTTTTTATAGTATACAAATCCTAAAGTTTAAGTGACGTCTTGAATATTTTAAGGGCATACGATACAGTTACAGGGAAGGTAATGACGTTGCTAACGTAATTTGTTATTTTCGCGACGTCAAACTGTGACACATCGGGAACAGATGCATTTTTCGACTGATTTTTATCATTCAAACTGATTTAATTTGAAAACGAGTTCATGGACCCCTATTTTTCAAAACAGCATTTTGTTTCATTTTGCAGGGAGATTATGTGACCTAAATTTTATAAAACTGTAAATAGAGGATTTTTTTTAATTTTGATAAACATGCAGTAAAAAATGACGTTTTTTCCTCAAATCATGAACATTTGATAAATATGAGTTATTTCTGAATAAAAAAATGCATATGTTTTTAGGATATTTATAAAATACAGAAATTACCGATTATTTAACAAAAACCAATTTGTGTTTATCTTTTATAACAAAAAAGTTATGTCTTTCTTTCGAAAAAGAAATTACGACCACAAATCTGAATTTCGAGCAAATATACAAAATTTCGACCTCATTTTACTCAAAAAGTAACACATGAAGGTATATTTTTTTATTACATATTTGATTTAATCAGGTAAAAAATAGCCTATATGCAAATTTTCATGATCTTGTAAATACAGAATCAAAACTGTATCGTATGCCCTTAAGACGTGTACATGATTAGCTGTTTGATTGATTGCTGTATGCTGGAAGCGGCAAATCTTTTATTTATAACCTGGTCGAGAACAAGTCAACAATAACACAGCATAAATAGTTAGTATAATTAGATGATATTGCCCGGTTTGTTTTGCGTAAGAAAAAAGTAAAATCCACTTAATATGATATATATTTTGATTATGTTAAGCCATTTCAGTTAATATTAATTTTCATAGCGTGTCTTTCTATGTTATGATGTTACACTATTGTTTCAGATAAGGGTGAACGTTGGTACATTTTGTACCTATTAAAACGTTTAAGCCGTTGCATTTGTTTGCACCTGTCCGAAGTCAGTTGTCTTTTGTTGATGTGGTTCATAAGTGTTTCTAACTTCTCGTATTTTTGTTTAAATAGATTAGACCGTTTGTTTTTCCGTTTGAATGGTTTTACTGAACTTACACAAGTAATTTATTGAGACCTTTCCAGCTTATTGTTCGGTGTGAGTCAAAGCCTCGTGTTGAAGACCGAACCTTGACTTGAAATGATTTACTTTTATAAATTGTGACCTGGATGGAGAGTTCTCATTGGCAATCAAACCACATCTTCGTTTATCTATAAACCTGGTGTACCGGTATAGCTAGCTAAACTTCTCACTTGTATGTCGCATAAAAATCCGAATATATTGACAACGATGTGTAAACAAAACAAACCGGAAAGTTCACACAAATATATGTAACAAAGAAACACAAAAAAGACATATAGACAAAGTACACATATGAAATTAAAAGACAAGAATACAAAAATTTACCATAGCACAATTACACAATGACGATATGTACATAAATAGAACGTTGTTCTAATTGAAATGTACGCTGTTTGGGTTTTAAAGAAGAATGTATCCACGGGGCCTGTACTGTATATATGCCCTTAAATGCTAAAACAAATAAGCAAACATAAAGCACAAGAATACAAAAATTTCCACTGCACATCAACACATTGGCGGGATGTATAAGTACTAAGTCACGTAAACATAGAATTACAACGGAATGGAGTAAACAGAAAAGAATAATAATTTACAAAGACAAATCGAAGAACACTAGAACATATAGTTTTAAGATAATAAACAAATACATGTAAGTGCAAAAAATCTATAAACCAAGACCATCATGTATTATTTGTAGAATATATCCACGGGGCCTGTACTGTATATATGCCCTTATATTTTACAGTTATGGTTTTATTTTAGTATGAAAGAGATTGAAACATATTCCAGTAGCTTGGTCTCTCGTGGTGAGTTGTCTCAATGGCAACCAAACGGTACCACATCTTCCAATTCCTATAAAAGAGGGACGAAAGATACCAAAGGGACAGTCAAACCCATAAATTTAAAACAAACTTGACAACGCCATGGCTAAAAATGAAAAAAAGACAAACAGAAAAGAACAATAGTACACATGACACAACATAGAAAACTAAAGAATAAACAACACGAACCCCACCAAAAACAAGGGGTGATCTCAGGTGCTCCGGAAGGGTAAGCAGATAATTTAACATCCATTTTTGGTTCATACTTTTACAGAAAAAATATGTAAGGCTTAATTTTTTTTGACAGAACCGGGATCTAGATTAGATTTATATAATCTGTTCCCGGTTAGGGGAGGGTTAGGCGACTGCAAACTTATTTTTCCTCGAAACAATCTGTATGTGCCCATCCCAAGTTACATTGTAGGTGCCTCTAATACACTTATTGTCGTTTGTTGCTGTATACTATATATTTTTTTAAAGACATATAAACGTTTTATTCCTAAATGTTAATTTTCCTGTATACAACTACCTTGGTCGTCCAGGAATAGGCTAAGGGTCCCTGTTTATAAAATGAACCATCTATCCAGGCACTGGTATTAAAGAGATATAATCGTAACTGGAATTACGATTATTCTTATATGGCGACGGGAGATATAGGTCAAATCTACACAGTTATTTTTCTCAAATGTAGTATGTTTTTTTCAAAAGTTACTCAGCTGCAAGGTTTTTCCATACCATTATATCATATTTGAATCGTAACGGTGGACTGGAATTGTCTAAGCGCTTTGAAAATTGCCGTTGAAAAACTCGGAAAAAAGATGATCGTAATTATGGTATTAAAAAATGTGAATATACTACTAGTAATCGTAATTGGATAGTGTTTTATTGATATTGACACTAAAAACGTTTATCTGATAGCATATGATGAAATTATGGTGATGAATAAATCACGTTTCAACATCTTATGACATTTCTGTTTGTGCATATATTATTTATAGTTCTAATGAAAACAGCTACATACTATTATATCATAAAATTGGAAAAGTGAACAAGCTTCAAGGAATTTGGCAATGGGAAAAACACAAACAATGTTAAAAATACAGAAAAAAACTCCAAGAACTAGGAATATCACAAAATATGGGAATGACCGAAGAGGCGATTTTAAAGGCAATAATTGTCGGGCCAAACGCATGTGTCACCCTACATCAGATTTGTGATTAATAAAATTCAGAATGGTAATGGGGAATGTGTCAAAGAGAACACCCCGACGATAGAAAAAACAACAGCAGAAGGTCACCAACAGGTCTTTAATGTCGCGAGAAATTCCCGCACCCGGAGGCGTCCTTTAGCTGTCCCTAAGACTGTTAAAGAACATTGATTTATCCTGAATAAAAACATAGTTAGTATAGTAAATATTGTTTTAATTTTGTTCCCCTGGGAAGCCACTGCTGATTCAATTCTAGCCCATACCCTTTATACCATAATGAAGTAGGAAAGACGTTTAGTATTCACCAGAGACAGTTTGACGAGAAACTAAGAACAACAGTTTTTCACTTTTGGGATATGGGATATGGCTTATCCCCGGCCCTCCATTTTCTCAACCAAAAAAAAAAAAACCTTAAACGCACACATAACATTGAAATTTTGAAAACAATTAAAATATCTACTTACCACAATACCTGACCCGACAGCTGCTTCATTTTCAATATCTTGAACAGGTACATGTATATATTAAAAGGTTATGCATATTGTTGTCAGTTATAATGGCGTTTTTCAATAAAAGTGTGAATTTCAGACCTAGAAAAAACGAAAATTTACCTTGTCTAAATTTTTATTTCTAGGGTTATTTTGAATACCTCTATTGCAGACCTGTTTGTAAATAAAAAGCGCAATCTTAATAAATACTCTTTAAAATGATATAATTTTTATAATGTCCCCTACGAAATAGCTTTTTAAACGCACATCGTATTGCATTTAAATTTCTTCTATAGACATTCGAGTTTGTTTTACTAAATATAAACTAGAAAGATCTCATTTTTTCTGAATTTAAGAACCATTTTTTATTGATAAATATTAGACAGTACTTCACATATGAACGTATAACTCATGTTACGTATTAGACATTTTGATGAGTGTCGTAGTGGACAAAACCGTTTCGATCGTAGTGGACAAAAAGTTTCGTAGTTGATATCAACCCTATTCTATGTTGATAACATACTGGAAATTACATGCAACTAACCCTTGTTATTTGTTTTGCACGAATATAATTGAAAAAAAAAATAATCTCCAATACTTGTTTCGTAGGAGACCGTTTTGTAGTGGACATATTTACATGTTTTATTTTCCCCCACAATCTCTATATTGCAGTAGAAACAAGAAGGATTATATTCACCAAAGCACGAACAAAGCTGTACACTGTTATTTTTTTTAATTTTAAACCATATACTGAAGGAGATTTGAACCGTTTCGTAGTGGATATTAACAAACATATGGTGTGCTCTTTTTTGTCAACAATTAAACTGCCGTTATAAAAACATAACTTCTTTCGTAAGAATATAATGTTTATATCTCTTGCAAACATTGAGAATGAATATTGAATAGGGCGTCTAGGGACACGCCATTTTATTTTTATTTTGTATCATTCAGGAATCAGTAGCTTATTAGTCCCTCAAAAAAAAGTATGTTTCTTTGCTTTAAAAATGTCAAATCTAATTCCATGTACTGACTGCACAAACACTTGCTTACTTGTAAAGATCAAAAACATTTTTAACAAGAATGTGTCCATAGTACACGGATGCCCCACTCACACTATAATTTTCCATGTTCAGTGAACCGTGAAATTGGGGTCAAAACTTTAATTAGGAATTAAAATTAAAAAGATCATATCATAGGGAACATGTGTACTAAGTTTCAAGGAGATGTGACTTTAACTTCATCAAAAACTACCTTGACCAAAAACTTTAACCTGAACTTCGCACTTTCATTTTTTATGTTCAGTTGACCATGAAATTGGGGTCAAAACTATAATTTGGCATTAAAATTAGAAAGATCAATTCATGGGGATCATGTGTACTAAGTTTCAAGTGGATTGGACTTCATCTTCATCAAAAACTACCTTGACCAAAAACTTTAACCTGAAGTGGGACGAACGAACGGACGAAGGGACGAACGGAGGCACAGACCAGAAAACATAATGCCCCTCTACTATCGTAGGTGCTGCATAAAGAAATCACGGTTTTGTAGAAAAATGCCCATAAATCGAGAGATCATACATAAGTAAATTTGTCTTAAATATTAACCTGTAAGTTTCTTCATTTATTTTTATCTTCCGTTCATGTCATCAATTAACTGAAGGTTTGTATTTTAATACACACCATACCACTGAAATGCTGAAAGACACATTTAATATTTTTCAGTTACTATTATCCGATAAAGAAATTACGATTATCAAACAAGAAAAATTCCATAGAGTTACGATTATCATCCCGAATTTTTAAACGGCAATATTCAAAGCGCTTTAGACAATTCCAGTGCACCGTTACGTTTCAAATATGATGTAGTGGTATAGAAAAACCTTGCAGCTGAGTAACTATTGACAAAAACATGAAAAATTTTGTTTGCTTATATAGGGAATCACTTAAGCGTGACTGGAGCGGGCCCCCTCTTAGGCAGTCAGTGGACCCCCACTTATGAAAATTTCTGGATCCGCCACTGGTTAGTAAAAGAACTGTTAACTAATATATGTTTCAAAAGTATAAACAAGGCCTATTATCATGTACAAAACAAATAAAATATTACAAATAGAACGAAATTAAAAACAGTGTGGCTGTGGCTATTGATTGACAGATTAAATTCATCCATTGACTGGGACAATTTATGCGAACGTTTGTTTGTAACGACCACTGTTAACAACGTACCTACGATAGACATTTTAACTGTGGGGTCACCAAAGGTTTCTAAACGCCTTTAATTATAAAAAAAATGAAAAAGTAATCAGGAATAAACTTTATGTTTTGATTTATATAATTGATATAAATCAAAACATCGTGTTATTTCTGATTAATTTTTCGAATTACTTTATTTTGGTGTTGAGAACCTTTGGTGACCCCATAGTTTAAGAGTCTTTTAAAAGTGCATAGTGAGCAGTGGTCGTTACATACAAACGTACACCTAAATTGTCCTAGTCAATGGATGAATTTAATGTGTCAATCAATGGCCAAAGCCACACTGTTTTGAATTTCATTCTATGTTTAATATTTGTTATTATATAAAAAGAACATTGTTATAAACGAAATGAGAATATTTGGTGTCATTCCAGTACGCATGTGTGTAGCACTGCTTACACAAACTCTTCCAGAAAGTGTTTGAATCTTGATATTAACATAGGATATCCCTGATATTGCATGTATTCCCTGTATGATTTTTGATACAATATCGGTTGGATCGCTGCTTGGGTTTGTCAAGTCAGTTTTCTGGCAGTCTGTTTGGTTCGTTATTTTACAGTATCTAGTTTTTATGCCAGCACTGGAATAAACCGAAAATTCTTAAAGTATCGAACGAGAGTATAATTAGTAATATGTTAGTTTCAAATCCTTCAAATAAAGTTAACCTTAATGGGTTTACAACCTTTAAGTATAAGGTTTTTTATATGTAAGTTTTTTTGAAACTTCTATTCTCATGTGCAAATAGTATAAAATCAAATCGGAAAGATCAAAATCAAAAGCTCAAACACATCAAACGAATGGAAAACACTTTAATATTCCTGACTTGCACATGTACTTTTGTTTGCAGAAAATCGTGGATTAAAACTGAATTTATAGCTAACTAAACCTCTCACTTGTATGAAAAACATTTCATTATATTAAAAACAATGTGTGAACAAAACAAACAGACATAATTGGTAAAAATATAAAAAAGTTGTACAGCAGTCAACATTGTGTTATACTTTTAATTACCATAAAACAAAATAATGTGCCAGCAAAGAAAAACAAAATGGCATAAAGACAAAGCAAATAAGCAAAAATGAATGACAAGAATACAAAAATGACCACAGCACATCAACACATTGGAGGGAGGTATAAGTACCAAGCCACGTAAACATGGAATTACAAAAAATGGAGTAAACAGAAAAGGATAATAAGTCACAAAGACAAATAGAAGAACACTATAACATGAAGTTAAGATAATAAACAAATAAGTGGCTAAAATCTATAGGTCACTTCCATCGTGTATTATTTATGAAGCTGATTCGGAATATTTAACAACAATGTCTTGGTATCTTCATGAGGCTATATATTCTAAGAATCCGATCAACCTTCTGCTCAGACACTGGGGATAGTTTATAGGCAGACGATACAGTTACGATCCCATCTTGATTTTTTTACAAAATTTGCAAACAAGCTATTTTTCACCTCGGCAATTCAAATAAGTAATAGACTATAATAATACCTTCATGTGACGACAGAACAACGAAAATCAAGGGACGACAATTGTGGTCTCGGACCAATTAAACGAGCCAAATAATTTTTAGTGAAGGTGTTAGGTTCCACCTTAGTTCCCAATATATTTGTTTACATTTCATACTGTTTCAAATTGTCCACCAAATATGACTCGGTCCTCGTTCAATAAAAGGATCAGAATTATGAATAAGATTTTAAACAGAAATCAACAAAAATTAGGCTTGAACGATATATAAAAAATAGGCTTGAACGATATAAAAAAAAGAGGCTTGAATAATATAAAAATCTAGGCTTGAATGATATAAAAAAAAATAGGCTTGAATAGTATAAAAAAAAAAGAATAGGCTTGAATAATATAAAAAAAAGGCTTGAATAATATAAAAAATAGGCTTGAATAATTAAAAAAATAGGCTTGAATAATATAAAAAAAATAGGCTGGAATAATATAAAAAAATAGGCTAGCCTAATATCAAATAAAGGCTTAAATAATATTAAACAAGAACTGTCTTTAAAAAAGATATCCGACGTATTTAAATTTGAGTATATGTTTAAAACTATCATTTCGATTATATTTGAATAAGTGATATACCATTTAAATAACGTTTTCTCTGTTTGTGTTCAGTATTCTCGGTCCTCGTATCTTTCTGTTTACATTCACCAAAACCCCGCGGAAATCTCACATGCGTAGGTGCGTTCTAAAAGTCATGTACGTTCGTTCAACAAAGTTAACATTAAAAATTATATAATTGTCCCGAATAAACAGCTGTCATGGATGCAAAGAGCTATTGGAGAAACATTTATTTTAATAAAAAATATAAATCTTTGTAAGATCTAGTTCAAATATTTATAGTTTTTGACTTGCTTTCCATCACGATATAATTAACGAGACGTTTTTTTTTCAATCACAACCAAATCACCCACCATGACAGCATTTTGTCCAATCGCAGAAAGGATTTTCGAGCATGCGTATTCTGTTGCCATAGTTGAGCGCCCTTAAGTTCAAAGGGCACAAACCGAAACTATACCGACTACGTCGGAAAAAAAATAGGCTTGAATAATATGTTTGACTAAGATCACAAAATGGATACAATGTTAATGTTAGGTTATCAACGTTACAAGATGACAACATTGAATTTCGTCAAGTTAAAAAAAGAACTGTTAGCTTATATATGTTTTAAAAGTATAAACAATGCCTATTACTATGTACAAAACAAATAAAATATTACAAATACTTATGTTTAATATTTGTTATATAAAGAGAATATTGTTATAAACGAAATGAGAATCTTTGCTGTCAATCCAGGACGCATGTGTGTAGCATTTGCTGTCAATCCAGTACGCATGTGTGTAGCATTTGCTGTCAATCCAGTACGCATGTGTGTAACACTACTAACACAAACTTTCCCAGAAAGTGTTTTAATCTTGAAAGCATAGGACATCATTGGTATTGCATGTATTACCTGTATGACTTTTGATACAATATTGGTTGGATCGATGCTTGGGTTTGTCAAGTCAGTTTTCTGGCATCCTGTTTGGCTCGTTATTTTACAGTATCTAGTTTTTATGCCAGCACTGGGATAAAGCGAAATTGCTGAAAGAATCGAACGAGAGTATAATTAGTATTATTTAAGTTTCAAATCCATCAACTAAAGTTAACCTTAAAGGGTTTAAGACCTTTTAGTATAAGGTTGTTTGCATGTTAGTTTTTCGAAACTTCTATTCTCGTGTGCAAATAGTATAAAATCAAATCGGAAAGATCAAAATCAAAAGCTCAAACACATCAAACGAATGGAAAACACTTTGGTATTCCTGACTTGCACATGTTTTTATAGCTAGCTAAACCTCTCACTTGTATGAAAGTCGGAAAACATTTCATTATATTGAAAACAATGTGTGAACAAAACAAACAGACATAATTGGTAAAAATATCAAAAAGTTGTACAGCAGTCAACATTGTGTTATACTTTTAATTACCATAAAACAAAATAATGTGCCAGCAAAGAAAAACAAAATGGCATAAAGACAAAGCAAATAAGCAAAAATGAATGACAAGAATACAAAAATGACCACAGCACATCAACACATTGCGGGAGGTATAAGTACCAAGCCACGTAAACATGGAATTACAAAAAATGGAGTAAACAGAAAAGGATAATAAGTTACAAAGACAAATAGAAGAACACTATAACATGAAGTTAAGATAATAAACAAATAAGTGGCTAAAATCTATAGGTCACTTCCATCGTGTATTATTTATGAAGCTGATTTGGAATATTTAACAACAATGTCTTGGTATCTTCATGAGGCTATATATTCTAGGAATCCGATCAACCTTCTGCTCAGACACTGGGGGTAGTTTATAGGCAGACGATACAGTTACGATCACATCCTGAATTTGCAAACAAGCTATTTTCACCTCGGCAATTCAAGTATGTAATAGAATGTATACCTTCATGATCTACTTTTAGAGATAAAAGGGGTCGAAATTTTAGTCATTTACTCAAAGTTTAGGTTCCTTTTTAGGCACACCTAACTAATTTAGTACTACAGATAAAAACAAGCGGATTTTTTTACAATCATTATGAAAATATTTTTCTCATGAATATGTTCTTACTGTGTTCAACAGTTCTTTTAAATTTTTAAAAAAGTTTCATGATTCCAGGATATAAACGGCATTTTCCCGGTAAACTTTTTTTTTTATTATAATTAGTACAAATAATCTTCATAAATAATCAAAAATATTAATTTAAAAAAGAGGGGTCCATGTACTTGTTTTTAAGTGAAATCAGTTTAAATGATAAAAATCAGTCAAAACATGCATCTTTTCCCGATATGTCAAAGTTTGACGTCGCGAAAATAACATGGTATTGAATACCGAATGAGCTGCATGGGAACTGTTCATACCATATGCAGATGAAATTGGAATATTGCGACTTACGTGTTGGAAATTGAAAATATTAGAAATTCGTCTCGTATGTCATTGATTTTGGTAATGAGATGACCGATTATGTCAAATTCGAGGTACATGTATAAGTCTAAAAATGAGGCAGAAGAAGCCTGTTGTAATTGTAAGTTCTGGAGGATATATTAATGGAAAATATCAGAAAAATTTAGAAAGTTTATGGACAGAGATAAATTGATATATCTGAATATGAAATTAAATGATTTGGCTTCTTTTATCTTCTTGTTTTTGACAAGTGTCTGAACTAATTCCAACTCTTTAAAAAAATATCTTCTGTGTTGCATGTTTCTACCTTTCAGTTCACTATTACTAAAGTATGCCGTATGATATCGCAAAAGTAATAAATAAGTAAACAAAGGACAATAACAGAATTACAGGCTCTTGACTTGGGACAGGCACATACGTAAAATGTGACGGGGTTAGCGATGTTAGCAGGATCCCAACCCTCCGTCTAACCTGGAACAGTGGTATAACAGTACAACATAAGAACGAACAACAAAAATCAGTTGAAAAAAGCTTAACTCATCAGATGGACAAAAATACAAGTGGAGTTGGACGGGTAATAGGCTTCTAATTTTTTGGGTTAAATTTCCACATGTTTAGCATTGAAACAACAAATCCTTAAATACATAATCCTTAAACTTATTTATTTGAAAGAGAAGATGCATGTGTTATGATTGTCAATAAGACAAGTCTCCACAAGAGACAAAATTACACAGAAATTAACAACTATAGGTCATCGTACGGACTTCAACAATGAGCAAAAGCTCACCCCGCATAGTCAGCCACTTATGTATATATTCCACGAACGACCAACGAAGATACAACGGCGTTTGAAATACATATCTGACGGTATATCAATACACTTTTTTTCTAATTCTGTTCCTTTTACCTGACTAACAATTTTTTTTCTTTTGATCATACAGATCTATAATTTATACTTTCAATGTTTCAATGTTGATAAGATATTTGTCGATGGACACTTAACACCCAACAAGTAACAGTGTAAAGTATAAAAAATTAAAATAGCATGAAATGCATCGTGTGTTAAGCAAGATATGTAATGGTGATAGTTGCTCACAATTAAATGAATCCAACATAATTATTCATTCAGATGCCAACAATTTATCACAGGACACTGGAAGCCACTCTTTATACTTTTAAATTTTATCACGGTTCGCTTTAGCCAAAAGTAAAATGCTAAAAACCAATGTTAACAAACTAAGATTCATCAAATCTTAAAAATAAATAAATAAAATTGAGAATGGAAATGGGGAATGTGTCAAAGAGACAACAACCCGACCAAATAAAAAAACAACAGCAGAAGGTCACCAACAGGTCTTCAATGTAGCGAGAAATTCCCGCACCCGGAGGAGTCCTTCAGCCATGCTTCAATTTTATTCATATTAACAACACAAAAATGTTTTAATTATTATTTACTGAAATGTTTCTTGATAAGATAGTTAAACTGGAAAATGGTAATGACTATATACAAAAAATGAAAATAGTGTTAACTTTGTATTTAACAAACTTACGCCAAACGGATATCTTAAGACCAGCTGTTCCTTCGAACTCCATACACTTGTGATTAGCCGTTGCACATCTTGAGGTAGATACTTTATCACAGTTCTTTGTTTTTACATTCAGGAGGAGCACTTTCAAACTTACGTCAAAACATTTTCCGCATTGAGGACCTATGGATAAAACATACAAATGTATCATAGTGAGTCCAAACCGGTACATGTCCTTTAACCATTTTAAATGCGTTTGTAATATCGTCACTTTCATGTATACATTTGAGCATTCGTGTAAAAAAGAAATGAATTGAATCTGCATTCCTAAAAAGCAGAACTTATTTGTTTCGTATTGGGTTGACACATGCATACCACTAAATATCCAGGTTTTCGTTTCTTAAGATAATGTATGTCTGCATCCTTTTAATACACAAAAATAGCTATACAGTGTAGCATCACAACCGAATAAATGGACCTCCCCCTAGTTGTCCTATAATATAAGACTTTACTATCAATGCTGAACCATGATATGAACCTACGAAGTCTTATATTATAGGACTAACCCCCCCCCCCCCCCCCCCCCCCCCCCTTTTTTCCCCCTAAGGATGCGTAAGAAAAAAACAAATGTGAAGTCAGGTAAGGTTAATTTCGTCTTATTGTCATTATAATTGCAGTTGTGTGATACTGATTCCTATTAAGGCAGCTAAGGTTTAAGGCTGAAATATGATCCTAAAGTTAGCTAATGCTTCAGAATAGGATCTGGTGGTACATGTTCAAAGAAGTATATGACGAATTCAAACTTGTTAAAAACACATTTATCTGTCAAATATTCATTTCAAATTTCCGTAGATCAAAGTTATAAAATATTTAAGCTTGAGCAACACTGTATTACGAAATAAACTATTTTTTTCAGAGAGAAATTTGTGTAAATAAAGCGAATAAATGGTACGGCGAATTTTTTGTTTACAGTACGCGGGAAATAGATACTGTTCGCTTTGCAATGCTTTTTGAGTACCTATATTCGGTGGTTATGCTTTACTGTTCTATATAGTACCAAATCAAATATATCATTATTTTTGTACCGAATATTATGCGATAGCTACTAGTATTTCAAATCACTGTATTCATATTTTTAGATTTAAATTACCTTTTGCCGAACTAAGGTCTGTCAAACAGTAACTTATGGCCAACGTCATAAACAAAGCAGCATGGTAAACGTGCATATTTGTGCTTCCTCTGTGTTTGTATACTAGATATAATAGTAAATAGTACTTGTATGCAAAATATATATGGTATGCAAGAAAGTTTTCTGATTTGTGATCAAGCAATTTAGAAAACTATATGTATATCTTCAACTGTTCCCTTAATACAGGATATTACTAGTTACAAATTTCACACTTCTTAAAAAAAAATCCCGAGTTACTTACGATGGTACAATGTATGTAAGGAAACTGATAAGTTTTATCGATTTAAAACCTTACCCGTTTCAAGATCTTCCTTCTTGACATACAGTTTGTACGTTTACTCGTATGTATGAATTTAGTCGTTTCAAACGGAGAAAGGCAAACCAAAATGTAAATTGTGTGATATTTACATAAACTTAAGTTTTTATCAGTTGCATGTTTTTTTTATTAGTTGCTATTGGCTTTGAACTAGCTGTCAGTAACTGCGAATTCTCTCAGATGTGTACTTAGTGTCTGTTTGTTGTGTGGATGTACAAGTACCCGTCCACTCTATCTTTTTGTTTGATGTATTTCTATTTGTATCCATCTGATGAGTTAAATCTTTTTCAACTGATTTTTATAGTTTGTTTTTATGTTGTACTGTAACACCACTATTCAAGGTTAGGAGAGGGTAAGGTGCCCGCTTACATGTTTAAATCCGCCACAAAGTGTATGTGGCTGTCCAAAGTCCACAGCCTGTAATTTAGTGGTTGTTGTTTGTTGCTGTGTTCCCTTGTTTTTCGTTCATTATTTTGTATATAAACGAAGACGTCAGTTTTCTCGTTTGAATAGTCAATTTGCCAATTACCGATTTGATTCTGTTATTACACACTTTTTAAACAAATTACTTCCCTTTGTCAATCGTAGGCTGGTTCCATACCGGACAAAATTAGCTTTTGCCAATGCAAAGTATGATGAATTGAAAGTGATGTATCGGCGGTTTAACTAATATTTCATAAAAAATAATTTCTGATATCAATAGTATTTAGATTAACAACAAATTAATGTAATTAAAAAATTTGAAAACCTTAAAGATTACTCACATTACGCACAGGTATATTTGCTCGTTCTGCTAGCTCTCCATTATAAATGAAAATTAATGTCCCTCATAAGGGACTCAACTGAGAGATGGATCTCTAATTACAGGGTCAATTACGGGAATTGGCAAAAAGCCTATTGTTTTACATTTGTCATTTCAGGGCCTTTTAAAGCTGACTATGCGGTATAGGCTTTTCTCATTGTTAAAGGCCGTACGGTGACCTATAGTTGTTAATTGCTATCTCTTCCGAAGAGTTGTCTCATTGGCAATCATTCCACATTTTCTTTTTTTATATTTGTAACCTACAGTTTTAGATTCTGTCATTTTATTCGAAATCTAAATTTTTGTTGAAATAAAACGTCGTATTATGGAAACCTTTAAAGGTTTTATGGAGATATAAAAGTCAGAATTATTACAACCTTCGTTACGATTTTGTATTGATTATAAAGATAGATATATAAAGATGTGAAATGAGTGCCAATGAGAAAACTCTCCGTCTTTTTTGTGATGACTTACTATCCTTAATTTGACAAATTATCACACCTTATTATGTGGGAAAATTGGAAAGAAATCGAAAACATCCTAAACTATCCGATATCTTCCTTAAGCCACCCGTACTGGCTTTCCGTAAGCCCAAAAAGCCTTCAGACTTGCTGATTTATCCTCTAAACCAGGCTCTTCGTCAGCGGGCTTTTAACAGTTAATCTAATGGAACAAAATAAACTATAGTTTGCAATATTACTTGCAAGACTACAAACACTTGGTATCCTCTACGCTGGAAATGTGGTAAACAGTATTTTGGTGAGTCGACATTTGAGATTTCCTGGCCACACTAAGGAAGATCCAGATCGACTGACTATTTCTATCGTTGAACACAACACTGGTTGGTGTACGGATTCGAGAATAACTCGGAAACATTTTTGGAAAAGAAGTTAAATAAAGTTGGCATAAAATGCCATCAATAAAAAGGTGTTGTTCAAATTGTGCAGTGATCTACTTTTTGGTTGTAAAATATGTACTAATATCTACTCATTCTTATTAACTGACGGATCTCCTAATTTACTGATTTTATCCTATGGTGTAACTTATTGTTGATTAGCATGCATGTATGCCAGGAGAAGCCTTACCTGGTCCGAGTACACAGTTATTTCGTAGTGCATTTCTTTTAGACAATAAATGTAAATAAAAAAAATCCAACCTGCGCTTTCTCAATAACATTTTTACAGTGTGTTGTACTACTTTTGGGACAAATTATATCAAAATTATAGAAAACTTCATCAGCTCTAACTCAAAATATGGACAATTTTGTGTTAAGGGGGTCTTGAAATCTTTTGACAGCTTCCGAAGTGCTAATTTTTTACCTTTTTCAGCTGGACCTAATGACTACTTTACCTAAATATTTATGACCCAAATTTTTTTACAGTGTCATTTCACCCCCCAACTTGCTATATGAGGCATAAAACAAGGAGAATTAAATTTGGAAGGGGTATAACAAAAATTGGCAAGTAACACACTGTCCACATTAAGGACTATATTCGTGAACAACGAAAATCAAAGGACGATAACTGTGTACTCGGACCACCTGTCGAATAACAATGGCCCGCTCCTTTTTGAGTTCATGCGATTCCATTAGATTTTGTTTGTTACCTTTATTTGTGTTCTTAATCGAGTTTTGATATTTGATGATTGGTAAACTACTGTTGCGTTTATCTGAAAATCGTTGGATATGCAATGTTATTAATTGTATCCTATTATCTATTGTGGTATTTTTTTTACTGGGTTTGGATTCGCATAATAGAGATTTCCAATAAAATGACTTTACTCGACATAACCGACCTAACTCAACGTATTACGTCCTACTGCATTGAAGCATGACGGAGGGGAGCATACACTGCATACATATCTTGCTCTTTGAACACGCATTGTTGCTGGAATATGCCTTCAGTAAAAATCAACCACAACTATTTTTTTTACTCTTTAAATATTTTGTCAATAAACTTTGAATGATTTTATTAACATAAATACTATAATGGAACAAGTACAGTACCAACTTGTAATCAAACACACCCATCATTTCTTGTCATTTCACTTCACCCATATCTTAGTTCTTCTCACATTATGAATTTTAAAAACTACCAAGACGACATTTAGCATACATATATTAAAATAACGAATTCCGAAGCGGGAAGGTTGCCTTTTTGTTGTTTAAAAAAGATTTAACGTTTAAAGTAAATTCCAACACACCCGAATGTAAAAGGTGTACTCGACTTGTAAAGCAAAATTATATTTTTCTATAATTTAATTGAAGATAATTCGATGTGAGCAGAAATTCATATCAATGTCTTTAACTATACCAAATTATGGGGCGAGGTTTTTGTTTAAGTATACATAAACTTGCATCCGAGGATACAGGGGTAGAGGGCGTACTCCCCCTTTTCGATCGATAAATAAGAAATTAAATATTATAAAACATTAAAAATCGAAAAGAAGAATCTATCTGATAACGACACACAAAATCAATATAAATATCAAATAATAAGTTCATTAAATTTTGCAATTATATCTGAAAATCAAAGTCATTGTCGAAACCACGAAAGACAACTCCAATGAATCGTATGATAGGTAAAGATACGTATATATACGTGGTCTTGTGACAATGAAGTTTAGGCGGGAATCTCAAGAATCACGTGATATATAAAAATCATGATTTCTTTCGTTTTTCATCATCTTAGAAATATTTGATATTGATTAAATTTATTATGAATGGGTTTCCTAGTTTATGAATACTTAGTTAAAACTTGAGTAACGCATTTTTACAAAATTAATTGGTTAGCAATAACCGGTCCCGTTACGTGCGTACGTCGAGTTAGGTACGTATGTCATTTTATTGGAAATCTCTAATGAGTGATAAATGTATAACAATGGACGCTAACTCAATATTCCCATCATTTCCGCTCTATGTAGAGTTTCTATTCTATCAGAATGTTTTTCTCTGTTGATAAGTATATCTAATTGATTAACAATTTGTTAACATCAGTTCTTGTTAACATCAGTTCTTGTTAACATCAGTAAACTGATGTTGTTTCTTATCTATGTTTTGGTGTACAACACGTTTTGTTTTGAGTATACCACTTATCGGTTATAAACAGACCATATTGCATGCGTAAAATTTGTTTCAAGTTTTAAATTACTAATTGTGTTTGCTTGAACCCTATTATTGTCAAATAACAAATACTGTGTGTTTAGGCTCTCCCAATTTTTTCATTAAACCGGAACTAAATACCACTGACATATATGTGGAAGGTTATGTTAGCTACACAACAAGAGTTAACAAATCCACCATGTTCGGCTGTACCAATATAAAAATATGACAATTGCTTCTCGATCGTAACGCTGGTCGATGAAGTCGAGTTTGACATGGTGTATGGACTTCAACCTTTGTGAACAAAACTTGAAGTTCGGTATTTATGATGATACATTTTTTGTCATCATTAGGTGTCCGTACTCGTCTGTTGATTTTTACCATTATTCACTGAAACTGTTGGACCAAATTTAATCGAACTTAATCACAAACATCATCGGGATATTTAGTTTAAAAATGTGTCCAAGATGATCGACATGGCTAAAAATAGAACATATATGGTCAAACGCAAGATTTGCATTTTATTTTGAAAACTGCTACAAATAAACCTGGCAGAAAATAAATGTCAATAAACTCGGGCGCAGTGTCCTTTTAATTGTGAATTCAAGAATATTTTATTTTCACAGAAATCGAAAGATTTTACTTACAAAACATATATATACTAGTTTCGAATGTACAATCAAGCTTATTACAATGCAAGTTACACATAGAGGACTATACCAAGACAAGTTTAAAGACTTTTAAGCAAAATTTTAAAAAGCCTTATTTATAGTGTATGTTTTCATCATACTTAGAAAAACTCATTTATTATATAATTTAATACATCAGAAGTATATTTATGAACAGTATTAAAATCGCAGCTTGCCATCCATGACTTATAATTGAAGCACTTCCAGAATGTTTGTCATTGGAAACTGCAGGGGAAATTCCTGGTTTTGCGTTGATTCCAGTTGTGATTCTTGACACACTAACACTACTAGGGGTACTTGCACTGGAAGACACTGAAACACAAACACTACCAAAGATACTTTTAATGGATAGCACAGAGGACAATGCTGGTATTTTCTTCATTCTAGTTGTTATTTCTGATATTACTCCAGTTGGATCGTGATCCAGATCTGCAAAGTCAATCTTCACGCACCCTGTCTGTTTAATGACTGCACAGTATCTAGTTGTAATGTTCAAACTGTGTGTCAAAACCACTAAAAATATGAAACGATACTTATTTAGATGTAACCAAAATTTATGTGAGAAGTGATTAGAAGGAAACTGATCCTGCATAGTTTTAGAGACGTACTTCGTTCTTGTTTGAAATAAGTCATTATCTAGCTGTACTATGACGGATCCACGAGCTCACAGGATCTATTATAAAGTTGTTAACCTGTTAGATGGACCGTGGACCTCTTTATGATTTCAGTTAAGGAAAGGGATCATTTTAGGGGAAAAGTTTATAAATAGCCACGACACAAACAAAACGCAGAATGTCCAATATCATCGGAAGAGTTGATTTACTTTGGCCACCCCACAGCGCAAGTGCGAGGGAGAAAATCGTGATAAAAGAATGTAAAACAAAGGTGCATTGTTTATCAATGTCCCGATCCGGTAAGCTTCGACAACAAACTCGAAAAATGTTAGCTTGATATCAACAGTCACTGAATGAAATATAGTTTATCGCTAATACGTTCAAAAATCCCAACAACAAAAAAAACGTGCATACAAGATTTACTTTATTATACCGTTGTGCGTGCATTAGTTACATAATTTCGAAAACATTAAAATTATAAGAAAGTAGGATGTCTTTGAGCAATTTCACAGCTGACTAAGGTATGATATATATTGTGTGTGTCCTTGTTAAAGTTCTCAATATATAGCAGCTTGTATGGAACGCCGTAACTGCCTTATGGTACTTCATTCTTTATCATGATGAGTTTTTTCTTTATTATGATGAGGTTTCTCTCTATTATGATGAGGTTTTTCTTTATTATGATGAGGTTTTTCTCTATTATGATGAGCTTTTTCTTTATCATGATGAGCTTTTTCTTTATTATGATGAGCTTTTTCTTTATCATGATGAGCTTTTTCTCTATCATGATGAGCTTTTTCTTTATTATGATGATCTTTTTCTCTATTATGATGATCTTTTTCTTTATTATGATGAGCTTTTTCTTTATTATGATGAGCTTTTTCTCTATTATGATGAGGTTTTTCTTTATGATGAAATTTCTTTATTATGATGTGCTGTTAGAAGGGAATCATGGGAAATTAAGAGAATTACGGTCAAACAAAAAGAAAAATGGCCAAATCAGAAATGTTGAAAGTTTTTCGGAAAGTTGGCTTGCTCCATGTGCGGAAAATGTTTGAAAAAGAAAAAATAACACCAAACTTGTCAGCATGCTTTCAAAACATGAACTGGAATATCTAGGAGTTACCATTCCAGTCCATATGATGACACTGCGAATGGAATGCATCAAGTATGGAAACATGAAACCTGTGAAAACTGATAGTTTGGATGGCAATCAAAAATACCATGTAGACAAAAATGTATTAGAATCGTTGTTGGATTGTGACTTCAAGATGTCGACATTGGAAATTTCTTACAACTCTCAGAGAGAACAATGTATTGACGGGTGGCTCATTTTGGACTACAGAAAAGAGACTTTTCTGACATTGAAGATGGCAACCTTGACAGTATACTTTTTGCATTGTCGTTGACTTTTCTCGTTGTGGCGAACGCATGTTGCGTGAAATACTGAAAGGAAAATAGTACAAAGATTGAGGTAAAGAGATGCCATTCTTTGAACATACTTCGCTGGTACCCAAGAGAGAGGGAAAAAAGGCCGACTGCACAGACTCGTATATAAAATTACGGCACCGAACCACTTATGGCACATATACACTTACCATAAATTAGTAAGATGGAGATTCATTATACTGGGTGGAGTTGATGGGTTCAGTAGGCTTATTATGTTTCTACATTGTCGTAGCAACAACAATTCCGCCACCGTACGTATTTAGGAGTAGGTTTTTTGTATATGTTCTGTCAGCAGTTGCGAATCCAGCAATTTTTATAAGTGAGTCCTCCCAATGACTGCCTAAGAGGGGGCCCACTCCGGTCATGCATCAGTGATTCCCTATATAATCAACCAAATTTTTTCCGGAAAAGGGGGGGGGTCCCCTTGGTCTCCTCTAAATACGCCTCTGGTCAAATAAGGGACTAGAAAATTTATATGTGGCGGATTTCATGTTGACAAAACATGGTGACGGCAGTGATTACAGACTCAAGCACGCACAGTCAGAGAATAGAGATCCTTCTTGTGAAGGGACGTTATATATATATAACGAGAGTGTTTTGTGCTATTTCTATAACTTATTCTATCCTTTGGAAGACCAGGGAATTTCCGATCAACTAAATGGACTGCATCTAATAGCCCTGTTCTACATTTACATATATAAAATTAACAGAAGACTTTATATTTGAACTCAAGTTTGGGCAAGCTTGAGAACAACAAAATCATCTCCTGTCAATATTTGGATCACCGGTCACATACAGAATCCAGTTGGTACACAGCTCAATGAACGAGATTCAGTTGATTATGAATTACGAATAACTAGAGCAAATTTTAAAAGGACAGGTACCAACTTTGGCATCAATGACTTCGTGAATTGTGTTGTAATCCTTTCTGCACAAGCCTGATTGAACTGTCCTTATGTTTTTGCGTACAATAACAATGTTATAAATGATCATTGTCTATAATTTTTTAGCCTATTCCCCTCCCCATTTTAGTCTTGGTTTTGTTATATCCATCATAGAACTCATCTGGTACACCTATATATCAAAAGAAAGTGTTTGATGATTTCCATTGAGACAACTCTCCACAAGAGACCAAATGACACTGAAATTAACAACTATATGTCACCTCACGGTCTTCAACAATAAGCAAATCTAATACCGCATAGTCCGCTATGAAAGGCCTCAAAATTACAATGTAAAACAATTCAGACGAGAAAACTAACGGCCTAATTTACATACAAACAAGAATGTATCCTAAGCACACGGATGCTCCATCCGCATTATCATTTTCTATATTCAATGGACTGTAAAAATGGGATAAAATATCTAATTTGGCATTCAAATTAGAAAGATCATATCAGAGGAAACATGCTTACTAAGTTTCAAGTTGATTGGACTTCAACTTCATCAAAAACTACCTCGATCAAAAACTTTAACCTGAAGTGGAATAGACGAACGATCGTAAGAACGGACGAATGAACGAATGGACGGACGGCCGAACGAACGAACGAACGCACAGACCAGAAAACATAATGCCTATAAATGGGGCATCAAAATGAAAAAAAAACAAATATGTAACACATAAACAAACGACAAAAACTGAATTACTGGCTTCTGATTTGGGACAGGCACACACATACATAATGTGGCGGGATCCCAACGCTCCCCCTAACCTGGGACATTGGTACAACATAAGAACGAACAATAAAGATAAGTTGAGAAGGCTCAAATCGATTCTCAGATGGATAAACATGCAAATACTAAAAATGCAAGCGGATATGGGCCGGATACTTGTAAATCTTTACAACAAAAAGACAAAAAATAATAAATAAAATCATGCATCTAAGACTAAATTATTAATCAGTACATATCAAACATCCAATGAATTTAGTGCAAAGACGTCAATTAAAAGTCAGAGAAAAACCTGACCTTGTGCTATGCTAAGATACAGGAGTCGTCATATTGCAGATCCATGAATGTGTATATGTATATAAAATAATATTTAGTTATCTTACTGATAACAAAATCAATATCAATACCAATAAAACAATATTCAATGATCTAACTACAGTGTGCTGAATTGGTAACCTTTTAGAATGAGTTTATTTAAAGGATAAATAAGTTTACCAGGATAGTTTCAAAAGTGCCGGGCACGACAAACAACATTTCTGTAAAAATTGAGGATGTGCTACATGTATCCCGTTTGAAATAAGTTTTAAAGTACAACCAAACTTTGAAACCTAATTTTTATGTATATGAAAGAATTAAGTAAACGTTAAGGTATTTGTGGAAACGAATTCTCTATAACGTATGCATAGTCGTGAGGAGCATAGTTGGCGGCAGAAGTGAAAAGCAGTGTCATCATATGCGCTGGAATGGTAACTCCTAGAAATTCCAGTTCATGTTTTGAATATCTGACAACTTTTCAAAGTGTCCATGGGGGTTTTATGTGCAAGATGGGACTTATAATCCTTCAAGGGAGCCTTTAAATATATCTAATGTTGTGTTTTGGCTTCTTCAGACTTTAAAAAGCCTATAGTCATTGTTAAATTAATTGTTTGTTTTAAAAAATTGTGAACAAAACTGCTCTTTCAAAAAATCATTTTGGGAGCTTCTATAGGGAAAATCCCCCGCAAATAGTTACAGTTGGCAGGTATAGACTTTTGAAAGCATGCTGACAATATTAGGAGTTATTTTTTCGGTATCAAATATTTCCCGCGCCTGGAGCAAGCCAACTTTCCGAAGAACTTAATTTCAACATTTCTGATATTGAGATTTTTCTTTTTGTTTAATCTTAATTCTCTTAATTTCCCATTTTCTAACAGCTCATCATAATAGAGAAAAAGCTCATCATAATAAAGAAAAAGCTCATCATAATAAAGAAAAAGCTCATCATAACAGAGAAAAAGCTCATCATATTGTAACAAACCGCCGCCACAGGCCGAGTAATTGTGGAAGGGTCTGTTGACAAGTTTTGGGGCTCTCGTCAGGAACATTCTGCATCTTGGGGTTTTTCCTTTTTCTACCTCTACAGACGAATGGATGCCAGGCAATGCACTCATATTACTCAGTCCATAAACGATAAGTTCGAACGTATATTAAATTTATTATTACATGTTCATATATCATATATATACACGGACAAATGCAGACATGCAGACGCTTAATCAGTAATCAGTTTTCGGGTCATTTAGGTCACTCAGTGTGGTGGGGGATAACTGCCGCTATATTTACATTTCCTTATAAATACTTCATCTTATATTATTAAAGCATATTAACCTGCTTGGCTTTTCTGTTGGGCTAGGTCTGGTAAAGATAAACTTTCAGGTTATTACTTAAGCTTCTAGTTAGGCTTGAGCTAACAAGTTATCCGCCATTTCACTGAGTGGAACCTTATTTATATACTTTTGAGATCCCTGAAAGCCAATCGAAAATAAGGGATCTAGCAAGGGATCCCTGAGGGCCAATGAGAACCCTGTCAGGACTGACAGGAAAATGTCCGATAAAATAGGGGCTTGACAGGAAAACCTGCACATTTGAAAATCACACGTAAAATGGACAGTAAATTGCCTGTTCTTTAATTATAATACAAATGGGCCAAAGTCCTAACTTTTCCTTTATTTAAATTTAGCAAAAGAAGCCTAAAACTTCGTTACTAGACTTGTTTCCAATTTCAAGCCGTGCGTAGGACTAGCAGACGCCGGGAGTACTGATACTAAATTCCAGCAGTAAACTGGTTACAATATAATCCCTAAGAAACTAATCTTTAACAGATATAAATAATGGAGCCTTAATAAAACTATAAATGTAATGACTTATTTGTTACTCTTATAGAATACTTAAGAGATTTTAGATATATAATGACAACGACAAAAATATTTCCTACTGCGGTCACATGACCTGTAAAATGGCTCTTCACGGAGAAACAACAAAAAATGGTTTGGACCGATAGTAAAACTTAAACATTTCCTTACTGAGACACTTTCAGGACTTATAATGGGTTGAAATATAATTTCAGGTATATGCATATTTGTGCCAGACACCTTACAATCTATGAAAAATATGTTATACAGTAAAACGAGTTTGGTAAACAAGTGGAAGGGGCACTTGCCAAACAAAATGCATAAAGTTAAAAAGTTGCAAATATAACAGTATGTCCAATTCAAATAAATGTTCATAAAGTCAATAATATTTCTGTTCCAGGCCATCATCCAATAAAGTTTTCATCCGTCTGTAGTTGACTTATTTCTTCTGTTGGCATAGTAAATTTCAGGTTGTACATGTTGTAAAAATTATTAAAAAAGTTATATTTGTCCAGTTGTTACACTATCCCCTCCTTATAAACGGAAATTCTCCTGAATTTTAGATATAATATAGTTAATGTATGAGACATTATTTAGAACGCTAAAAGACATATTACTTCCACTGTGATTAAAATTCTATCTGCTTTATATGGTAAAGTTAGTACATGGTATGTTAATTCACAATAAACGCAAAGGTATTTTGCTTTGGTTGCACAGATCAATTATTTTGTCGGTTGAAGTGTCCCTCAAATCCCTTGTTGTATATAACTGGTTAACGATTATTTTGAAGTCCGGGTTGTCTTTGTTGATGGTGGTCCTAAGGATTTCATAGTTGTAGTACCTACATTTCCTAACTAGGTTTTCCTTGCCTTTGATCTTTTGTTCTTTTGTGCCAGGAAGGGCCAAGAAGTTGTACTTGTCCAATAAATCAACTCTATCCAGTTTTGGAAATTTCCCAGAGGAGTGATACTCCAGCTGGGAAGCGGCGAATTCCCAGGCCAACAGCTTGCTGTCAGGTGTGAGGGTTTCCCACTCCCTTGGAGGCCACTGCAAGAATGTGGTGCCCGTTGGTATCTTTATAGATTTGGTCTTCCAGTTCCTTCTGGCCGGTGGTATGGCTGGCATGGATCCCAGGGTTAATATCTCCCTGGCTTTCTTCTGGATAGGGGTTTCCTCTGTGATGGTCAAATCTGTTGAACTTGAAGGGGGTTGGACCACTGGAAGGCTGGTTATTAACGAAGATGGAGGTTTGGATGTAGATGTTGAAGGTTTGGATGCAGGTAATGGAGACTTGGTTACAGATGATGGGGGCTTGGGTACAGATGATGATGGCTTTGGTGTAGATGATGGAGGCTTGGGTGCTGATGATGGATGCTTGGATGTTGATGATGGAGGCTTGGGTATAGATGATGTTGCAGATGGAGACTGGTTGGTTGGAGCGAGTGGAGAGTTTGTTGGAGCCAAGATGGGTTTGGTCTTGGAGACTGAGGAGAAGATGTCTGGTCGTCTTTCTATCCTGGTAATTAAGGCCGGCGAGATGTTGAGGGTGTCAGCACACATCTGTTGTTTGTGATAAAATTCCTCCCCGTAAACTGGTGATCCGCTATGAGACATGGTAGAAATGTCAGTTGGCCTGATGGTATTTGCCTTCCTCTCTAAAGCTGCATTAAACTTCTCCACCATTCTTATCACCGGGTCAATCTCAATCCTGTACCAGGTCATCTCCTTCAATCTGATGGTGAATAGGGCAATCAGGGGTCCATCTGCGTTCATCTGGATGCTGTGGAGTGTAAGCACTGATGGCAACAGGGGGTCATACTCCTCCATTGGTGCGTCCTCCTCCAAGGTGATGGTGGGCACGTCTTGCTCCCACTCACTCACTGCCGACTCCACAGATGGCTCCCTGATCCCCTGTTTTGGTGTTCCAACCACATCTGTATCTCTGGGATGGTTTGCCCAATCCTCCACCCAGCTCTGTCTTAATCTGCGTACTGACTTGCACTTCCCCAACCAACTGGTGACATGGCTCCTTGCCTGGACGGCAGAAGGACTTCCTTTTGGGGTGACTTTGGTAACAATTCTCCTATAGTCCTCAGGAAAGACGCTAAACCAATTCCCATTGGCCTCGGACATGAAGGTTTTTTCTAATTTTGGCGATATGTCTGGGTGTTTCTCGTCCAGGTGGCACTTCAGGTCACTGATCCTGGAAAACCTCTTCTCATATGAGAAACACCACAGACAAACAACTGATAGGCGGCCTCCATGCGTTCCTTTACTGGCTAGATGTCTCTTTAATGTCTTCTGGTCAGGGAATTGCTGTTGACAAATCCAGCATTCATCTAAGTTCAGTGGTCTCATTCTGAAAGATATCAATTTGAACCGGATGGTAAGTGAGGGTGTTAACATGGTATTTTATTTAAGCATTGAACAGTATGATATCTATTTCTTGGTTATAGGTATATACATAATATCTTCCTATCTGGTCCTTGTTATGGCTACATGTAGTTCTGGGTATTTTTCGTAGGCAATCATGGTTTGTTATTTTGGAACTAGTCTCCCTTAGTAATTTCTGTGGCTGGTTTGTAAAAGGTAACAATTAACTAATATTTTCTTTTCAATTATCTCCCCTTAACTGTATACTTTTTTTCTCTGGAATATTCATTATAAACCTAACTCATGGAAATTAAATGGCTGGAACAACTTGAATCCTGGTAATAGGATGGCTTAGCATCTGGTTTTGGTTTTGTTTGTTTATTTGTTTAATATAGCCCTTCAGCTACTTCTCATTGGGAACTGACTGCATGGTAAATGATACAGGTGTATATTATACATCTAAATATTCATACACTAAGGTATTTCTATAGTAAAGGATACTGGCAGTATATCCACACTGAGTAACTGGCTACAAGGGAGGCTTGGACAGGACAGGAATCTGATACACACAAAACAATTCAATTACAAGTGAAATAACTTTATTTCTTTTTGTCACATTTCAACACTGGTACAAGGATTACAATATGACTATCTTTACATATGGCATGGTAAATTGATTATATACATCATCAGCAGTCTCTTCGCTGACCGTACAGGACTTCTCTTCTTCATCTCTCTCCTACCTTCAGGAGCATAAAATTTTCCGGTAACATAAAATATTTAGCGAAATTCCTAGGATGGCCAATCCCATAATTTCACTCTAAAATTAAAGGATTATCTTCAAGTATCCCATGAGTCTAGACGTCACAGGATCTATAACAAAACATTTACTGGCAAGTGCGCATCGTCACCAGTATTACTCTTCCTGTCTCTCTTCATAATACAAAATTAACAATAAACAGTATATATACATATGTCTCAAATCTTCTGCCAATCACTACAACTATTATTTTTCATTATTTATTTTTTCTACTTTATCCTTGTACCAGGTTGGTGGGTTTCCGCCCTTGTATGGTATTAGCCGGTCTATGTGGTAAACTTTTGCAGGTTGACGTTGTGACTTTTTCACCATATATATTAGATCATCAATTTTCTTTAAAACAATGAAGGGTCCTTTCCATTTAGGCAACAATTTCGAACAAATGCCTGGTTTTCTGGTTGGGTCATGTAGCCATACTGGTTGTCCTGCAATTAACTCTCTCTTCTTGGCACTTTGGTCATAATATTTTTTCTGATATTCCTGTCTTCCTTTAAGGTGTTTTCTTGCATGGCTATGGGCTTTGATAAGGGAACTTTGGAGTAACTCTACATATTCATGGGGTTTAACCTGGTTTTCACTTTCTATTTCTGGTTCTGGGATAAAGGCTTGGACTGGAAGAGTTATCTCCCTTCCTAACATCATTTTATTTGGTGTTACACCGGTGCTTGCATGTTTTGATGACCGGTATGCCATCAGTAACTGGGGTATAAACTCATCCCAACAGTCTTGATTGTCTTGGCAATACATTTTAACCATGGATACTAATGTGCGATTAAATCTTTCAACCGAGCCATTTGCTTGTGGCCTCATACTAGTCGCTCTAGTTTTTTCTATTTGTAACAGGTTGCATACTTCTTTTAAAAGTGTTGACTCGAAATTCCGACCTTGGTCTGAGTATAGTTGGAGAGGTGTTCCAAATCTGCTTATAAATTCATTGGTTAGGGCCTGGGCCACTGTTTTTGCTTCTTGGTCTGGTAGAGGATATGCTTCTGTCCACTTAGTGAACAGATCTGATAGAACAAGTACAAATATATTGTTGTTTTTAGACATTGGGAGAGGACCAAGTATATCCATGGCGACTCGCTCCATAGGTTCACCAGTGAGGAATTTTCCCATAGGGGCCTTTCTTGCCTGTAGTTGTTTTTGGGCTGCACAACTGTCACATTGTTTTATGTATTCGACAATGGTGTTTTTCATTGAGGGCCAATAAAAAGTTTGCTGCATTCTATCTAAGGTTTTATCTATGCCTAAGTGACCTCCTGTTGGGATATCATGGAAATATCTGATAGCTTCCTGTCTTTTTGATGTTGGTACAATTAGTTGCAGAAATTCTTCTGTCTCATTTTCAATCCATTTCCTGTAAAGAAGACCTTGGTGGATTTCCAGTCGATCCCATTGTCTCCATAAGGTTTTTATAACAGCAGATTGATTGGAGATTTCATTCCACTCTGGACGCTTCTTGTCTTCTATTCTCATTAGAATTTCAGATATCTCATGGTCATCCAATTGTGATTTTCTTAGTGTGATTTCGTCCCAACCATCTATCACTAGGTCATTAATTTTCGTTAATCCTGCACTTGGAATAACCTGTCTGGATCTGGTTAAAGCTCTGACTTGATTAAGTGTGGTGCATTGGGGGATTGCTGTCTCTTTGCTGTCTTCTTCAATATTTTGCACATCATTCTGTGTCTGTTGGTTTAGACAGGAAGTACAGGGCACTCTGCATAGGGCATCTGCATTGGTATGTTTCAGGCCAGGGCGGTGAATAACGTTCAGATCATAGGTACCTAGCTCCTGGAGCCATCTTGCAGTCTGACCTGTAGGTTTCTTTAAATTTTTCATCCAACTGACTGCAGCATTGTCTGTTCTTAAAAGTACATTTTGACCGTATAGATATGAATGAAAATGTTTTAAAGCTGCTACGACTGCTAGGAGTTCTTTTCTAGTTACACAGTAAGATTGTTCAGGCCTTGATAAAGCTTTACTCATGTAAGCTATCACATGCTCCTTTCCTTCCTGTTCTTGTGAAAGTACAGCACCAATAGCTTGTTGACTGGCATCGGTATCCAAAATAAAAGTTTGGCCCGGTACAGGATAAGCAAGAATGGGTGAGGTTGTAAGTGCCACTTTCAGGGTCTGAAATGAGTCATTACACTCGTCAGTCCAGGTCAACTTTACCCCTTTCTCACATAATTTGTTTAATGGGCGGGCTATTTTTGCAAATCCTTCTACAAATCGTCTGTAATACGACGCTAGGCCTAGGAAACTGCGAACTTGCTTGACAGTTTTGGGAACTGGCCAGTTTTTAACAGATTCTACTTTTCCTGGATCAGTGCTTATACCTTCTTCTGAAACAATGTGACCTAGGAATTTTGCTTTCTTTTGGAAAAAAACTACATTTTGAGGGCTTGAGCTTAAGATTAGCTTCTAAAAGGCGTTCAAAAACATGTTCCAGTCGCTTGGTACATTCTTCAAATGTTGATCCAGGTACTATGATGTCGTCCATATAAACTAAACATTCCCTCCATTGGAGACCCCTGAGGACATCTTCCATTAAACGCTGAAAGGTACTTGGGCTGTTACACAATCCAAATGGCATTACAGTGAATTGGTACAGGCCCTGACTGGTGGAAAAAGCTGTTTTCTCTCTGTCAGATTCCAAAAGCTCCACCTGCCAAAATCCTGAATTTAAGTCCATTAAATTATACAATTTAGAGTTGGATAAAGCCTCTAAACAGTCATCTACTCGCCCAACGGGGTACGAATCGACTCGGGACAGCTGGTTTAACGATCTGAAGTCCACACATACTCTTGTAGTTAGATCTGGCTTTGTTATTAAGACTAAAGGTGCACTCCAGGGGCTGTTTGAAGGCTCAATAATGCCACGTTCTAACATTTTTGAAACTTCTGTCCTTTCTATTTCTCTCTACCAATTGGGAGTCTCCTGGGTGGTACTCTAACAGGACGAGCATCTCCAGTATCAATGCTGTGTTTGATTTTATTAGTTCTTCCGATGTCTTCTGGGGACCTTGAGAATACATCTTGGAATTTATTCAGGAGTTCTGCCAGGGTCATCTTTTCTTTGGGCGTCAAATGTGTGCAACTTCTTGTTAAAAGGTCTTGGGGGTGCTCTGGTACCCCGTTTTCATCAGTTTCTACTGGCCTGCTTGGAATAATGTTGACGCCTGCACATCTGTCTTGTCTTAACTCCGGGAAGGCTGCTACAGATTCACAAGTACCAAGCATGGTGTTAGGATAAAGCTTAACATCTGAGTCACTGTAATTGACCACTTGGACGAAAGGGTATTCGTCATCCGAATTTATTATACCACTAACTACAGAGATATTTTTTTCTTCGTATAAAAGATTGCAGGGTTCTATTATAGCTATGCTAGTAACATGTTCCTTATTTGGTACATTAACAGGTAAGGTCATACTAGAGTTTGATGGTACAACAACAGTATCTCTGGCTAACACACGACAGGTCATTCTAAATTCTCCCCCTACCCAACATTTAATATCTGAATTTTCTGTTTGGAGTATATGAGATCTGTAGTCAATCTTTTTCACATGCTTAAGTAGGAAATCTTGTCCTAAAATGGCATCAGGGGTGATATCACATACAATAAATTGGTGACGAAAGATGGCGCTTCTTAAGGTAAACTCAAGAGTTACCATTCCATATGTAGTTAAATTGGTTCCATTTACGTTCTGAAGACTGTATTCATCCTGTGGACTTTCAATATTGGGGTAATTAAAACTATTGGTTTGGAAACCATTTGATAGGTATTCCTGATTTACATCTGGACTGGACTGGAAAATATCTTTATGAACTTGGTTGGATATAAGAGATACTGTAGAACCAGTATCTATCAGAAAATCTAGCTTGTATCCAGAAATTGTACCATTTGTATACAATCCATTGTCCCATTGGTCTAAATGTTTTCCTACTTGTATTACTCTGTCATTAAATTCAGCATTACTCTCTATATCAATGTCAGACCCTTCTAACTCCGTCTGGCTCCGGTCTGGTGAGCTGACGGGTAACCGTTTCCCTGGTTCTGTTGGTTATTTCCACTGCTTTGTCCTTGGTAACTAGGCCTGTTTTTCGACCAATTTGAGTTTGATGGGGAAGCTTGATTTTGTCCTGCTGTAGAAGTGGTCCGGAGAGTTACAGGTAAAACAAGTTCTTGGGCCTCTTTGAGTGGTCTGGCTACTACTTGAACCATGTTCTAGTCGATCTATTCTGTCAATAAGTTGCTGTAGGATTGATGCATTTTCCTTGCTTTGGACTGGTATGTCAGTATCTTGGGTGTTTAGGTAAGTCGTATCTGAAACTTGTCTTATATTCCCCCTTTTTCTATCATTAGGATCCCCCAAGAGAGCCTCATATCTCTCTATTAAGTCTACTGCTTCAGTAACTGAACGACAATCTTTATCTATACAACGACACTTCATTTCAAGGGAAATATTTTTATACAATTGGTTAAGGGCAAGGACTTCTTGGGCTCTTGTGTCTAGGTTACTGTATGCTTTTTGGGCCATTTGGCGTAAGTCATCTCCAAAATTTGCAATGGGCTCTTGGGGTTGTCTGGTTCTTGTTTCAAATCTTGAGAGCCATCTATTCTGATGTCTGGCATTTCCAAATCTCTGCTCAAGGGTTCTGACTAGTAAACAGTAGGATTTTTTCTCAGTACTGGTAAGGCTTATATAGAACGTCCTAGCTGGTCCCCGTAGGCTAGCAGCAAGCAAAAGAACTTTTTCAGATTATTTCCATCTTCCAAGGTCTGCACAGTTTTCAAAGTGAGAAATATATTCTTCCCAACTGTCCTTTCCATTGTAGGGCTCTGGTTTAATGGTAGTTCCACTTATATTTCCTCTTGGAAACCCTGCGGGTATCTGGTTGTCAAAATCTGGATTGTTGCCACAAATATTTGGGTTTCTGTCAGGAAAATCTCTCTGGTTTGGTCCAAGTGGGTATTCTTTACGGTAAAAATTCTCGCATACGCCTCGGTATTCGTCTCTGATCGGTACGTCACCTTG
Source organism: Mytilus trossulus (assembly GCF_036588685.1). Taxonomy (NCBI): domain Eukaryota; kingdom Metazoa; phylum Mollusca; class Bivalvia; order Mytilida; family Mytilidae; genus Mytilus; species Mytilus trossulus. The sequence continues at coordinate 78,481,708 of NC_086376.1, read as the reverse complement.
ACCTGCTTCGTCGTCGTCCCCGGCGGTACCGCTGCCACTCGGCCCTATGTTCCGTCTGAACACGATTTCTCGGTCGGGAGATTCATCTCGAGGTTTTAATAATTGGGGCGTCTCATTATCATCACATTCAAAGTCAGACATTTCTGCTGCTGCTTTATTAAAAAGATAACAAACATTATTTTGTGTTTGTTTTATAAAACTGATTACATACAGGCTTAAAATACGGTCGTTTAAGCTCTATCTAAATTTTAATATATAAATTCAAGTATAACGGAACAACGCAAAATACAATAAAAACAGTAACTGAAAACGTTATTATTTACATATTCCACCACACGTCGAAGCTAAAATAATCCCGAATTCAATTGGCTATGGGTACGATCACGGGATGTCTGGAAGAATTGACATCCCACTTCTGACACCAGTGTAACAAACCGCCGCCACAGGCCGAGTAATTGTGGAAGGGTCTGTTGACAAGTTTTGGGGCTCTCGTCAGGAACATTCTGCATCTTGGGGTTTTTCCTTTTTCTACCTCTACAGACGAATGGATGCCAGGCAATGCACTCATATTACTCAGTCCATAAACGATAAGTTCGAACGTATATTAAATTTATTATTACATGTTCATATATCATATATATACACGGACAAATGCAGACATGCAGACGCTTAATCAGTAATCAGTTTTCGGGTCATTAAGGTCACTCAGTGTGGTGGGGGATAACTGCCGCTATATTTACATTTCCTTATAAATACTTCATCTTATATTATTAAAGCATATTAACCTGCTTGGCTTTTCTGTTGGGCTAGGTCTGGTAAAGATAAACTTTCAGGTTATTACTTAAGCTTCTAGTTAGGCTTGAGCTAACAAGTTATCCGCCATTTCACTGAGTGGAACCTTATTTATATACTTTTGAGATCCCTGAAAGCCAATCGAAAATAAGGGATCTAGCAAGGGATCCCTGAGGGCCAATGAGAACCCTGTCAGGACTGACAGGAAAATGTCCGATAAAATAGGGGCTTGACAGGAAAACCTGCACATTTGAAAATCACACGTAAAATGGACAGTAAATTGCCTGTTCTTTAATTATAATACAAATGGGCCAAAGTCCTAACTTTTCCTTTATTTAAATTTAGCAAAAAAAGCCTAAAACTTCGTTACTAGACTTGTTTCCAATTTCAAGCCGTGTGTAGGACTAGCAGACGCCGGGAGTACTGATACTAAATTCCAGCAGTAAACTGGTTACAATATAATCCCTAAGAAACTAATCTTTAACAGATATAAATAATGGAGCCTTAATAAAACTATAAATGTAATGACTTATTTGTTACTCTTATAGAAGAGATTTTAGATATATAATGACAACGACAAAAATATTTCCTACTGCGGTCACATGACCTGTAAAATGGCTCTTCACGGAGAAACAACAAAAAATGGTTTGGACCGATAGTAAAACTTAAACATTTCCTTACTGAGACACTTTCAGGACTTATAATGGGTTGAAATATAATTTCAGGTATATGCATATTTGTGCCAGACACCTTACAATCTATGAAAAATATGTTATACAGTAAAACGAGTTTGGTAAACAAGTGGAAGGGGCACTTGCCAAACAAAATGCATAAAGTTAAAAAGTTGCAAATATAACAGTATGTCCAATTCAAATAAATGTTCATAAAGTCAATAATATTTCTGTTCCAGGCCATCATCCAATAAAGTTTTCATCCGTCTGTAGTTGACTTATTTCTTCTGTTGGCATAGTAAATTTCAGGTTGTACATGTTGTAAAAATTATTAAAAATGTTATATTTGTCCAGTTGTTACAATATTAAAGAAAAAGCTCATCATAATAAAGAAAAAGCTCATCATAATAGAGAAAAAGCTCATCATAATAGAGAAAAAGCTCATCATAATAAAGAAAAAGCTCAACGTAATAGAGAAAAAGCTCATCATAATAGAGAAAAAGCTCATCATAATAAAGAAAAAGCTCATCATAATAAAGAAAAAGCTCATCATGATAGCGAAAAAGCTCATCATGATAAAGAAAAATCTCATCATGATAAAGAATGAAGTACCATAAGGCAGTTACGGCGTTCCATAAGCTTGACTTCATTATTACAAACATAGCGTTAGCATAAAGTTACGTCAACAGTAACAATTTCAAGATTCAGATTATAAATCTAATGGCTTTAATATCTACAATAATCTGTTTAAAGATGAACAAGGATTAACTTTGTGAAAACCACAGACCGATTTTTTACAATAATAAATCAAACTATCTGTACGAATTTGCCATGAATTTGTCGGTCACACCGACTTTTTTTGGTCCAATTTCACTTTTTTAAAAGAACTACATGTATGTTTTACATAAAGTAAACATTTTAACAATCATCATTTGACTAACACAAGATAATTAATCTTAAAGACATATTTAAAGCAACTTATAAAACAAGTTTACCTTTAACATCGATGGTTCCTACGAACTCCATACACGATGTTGCACACTCAAAATGAACTGGTTGCTTACAGAACTTTGTACTATAACTCTGGAACAAAATTTCCCCACCGAAATCGAAACATAATCCGCAACGAGTACCTATTAATAAAACGAAATAAAAGTTACTGTACCATAATAATTGAAAGTTGGATGTGTCTGGGTTTAGGGAAAATATCAGCAATTAATAAATTAGAAACAATTTATTTAGTCAAACAGGTAAGCTCTGTACCAGAGGTAACCAGTCTCATTGATGTATAGTGGTAATATGGAAACTTAAAACTTCTGTCTAGTATATAAAAATAAAAATTTGGCATATGATTGCCAATGAGACAACTCTTTACAAAGGACCAAATGACATAGAAACTCAAACTTGATCCCGATTTGATATTATATTCTTTTAAATTTACCTGTGACATCACTTTTTAAGGCGTTGATACATGAGGGTCTTTCTGGAGTACTCAATTAAAAACTTAATCCCGATTTGATATTCTATTTATTTTTTAAATTTTACCTGTGACATCACTTTTTAAGGCGTTGATGCATGAGGCTCGTTCTGGAATACCTCCATTACGATTAACGGTAAAAAAAAAAAAAAAAATGACGGTAATTTTTGGTGCATGACGATAACATGTTTACTTTCTTTTAGACTACAAAAATATAGACACAGATTTTAAAAAGTCTCGTTAATTTCCTGTTACGTAATGTTGTCATTTTAGCCGTATTTTTAACACTGCCATATACATGTAAGCGGGAGGTTTGGCTAGTGATAATACTAGGTTCAACATTTTCTTAAAATGTCATTTGCCAAGTCAGAGATTTGGCAGTTGTTATCAATTAGTCCCGTTTCTATGTGCGTTGTCGTTTGTTTTTGTAGCAGTCCAGTAGTTGTTGCCTTTATTTCTCTTCTTTTATACAAGATGACAGTATGGACATTTTAATAATATATAATCCCCTAAACTGTAATTAAGTGTATAACTCGGTCGTTGTGCAACTAAATCATATTAAAGTATTAGACTTAGTATCTTTTATTTTCACATAGCAGGGGACTCTCGAGTTTCGAACAAATTAATCAACTATAATCAATCATCTATACATATTTGTTTTGTTTAATTTATCAAACTTGTAAGGTTTTGTTTTTATTTAAAAATATATATATATTTATTTTACCTTGACATGAGCCAGCTGTTACCAAGCACACAGTCACAAATATAGTAGTATAACCGAACATACTTTCTATAAATATGATCAAAATGGCATTTCGTCTTGTTTTTCTCGCAATCTTTGTTCTAGTACAAGATGCTGCATTTTAGTAAAGAAAAACCTGCCAGACTCCTTTTATATTTAATTTAAATTATACGTCACTTAGGCGTAGTATTTTTTATTTTCCTGTGTTCATATTCCTAGAAAAATTATCCGGAGCTTTAATTATCTTATCTAGCAATAAAAAAAACATATGTCTGCAATCTAGGTCTTCATTGTTGAATTTTTGGAGAGAAAAAAAATGCAGGTCTTTGCTGTTTAATTCAGAGAAAGGAATTGTTTCTATTAACAGAGATTCATATTTCACCTAGTTCTTAAAATGAATAATTAATATATTGAAATGTAACATAATTAAGAAACTGGAAGCTTATTGGAGCATGAAGCTCAGCCTGATAAATATGGAACATTAAAAGTATAAGCAATTGTGTTGTATGTCTGTGGTGTGTGTTATCGCAGATTTGGCAATCGGATCCTAGTTATTATCACCTTAACTTATTCAATAAGTTAGGGTTAATAATTTAGTAGGACTACATTCACCTTTCATACAAGTTGGAGGTTATGCTAGATATAAAACCAGGGTTTACTCACCAAGTTCTTTGAAAAAAACCTATTCCCAGTCAAAGATATGAGTTGTTTCCAATTGTTCAATTGGTTGGTCTAGTCAAATGTTTGATTTTGTCATTTTTTGTTGACTTCCTTTTTTAAAAATTTACATTAAAGTTCGTTATTTTTGTTCGCCCTTTTTTCACACACAATATAATAATATTTATTGTGATCAGTGTTGTTCACACTTTGGTATATCTTATTTTATTAAGCTGATCAATGGTTCAAGATTACAGCTACAAGTGTGACAACAATTATTAGTCAAAATGGGGTCGGACTCAAACTAGTTAAAGACCGAACTACAAAATAAAGAGCAGTAACTCCTATAAAGGATCAATTGACGATGATTTATGATTTAAGATCTTGTCTGAGTGGCCACTTGTTCTGTTCAAGCTTCTACCTATCAAAGTTTTCACGGTATCTATTTTAACCAAAACAGCGATATTTGATAAAAAAAAAAAGGGGGAACAATCATCGTTGAAGGGAAATGAGATGACTGAAAGTTTCGATAAGTCTGCTTTATGTGTAGACCTTCTAGCTAGATCAGATAGTTGCTGTTACCAATGGTTTCTCTATATCTATTTCAGTTTTCTTGTTTACATTTCAGAGTAGCAAGCTTCCGATGTAACTATTTCGATTACATTATGTATTTACATAAAAATAAGGAATGTATACCACATTTGCCAATGAGACTACTATCCACCAAAGTTCAAATGTAGTGGATGTACGCAATTACTAGAATTAATAATAATGCAATCGTACGGCATTCAACAACGAAAATCCATATCGCAAAGTCGACTATAAAAGGCCCCGATCTGAACAATTTGAACAATTGAATTGAAAAAATAACAACTTATGTTTAATAAAACAATCAACGAAAAACAAATATGACAGACACGAACCAACGACAACCACTGAATTTCATGCTCCTGACAGGAAAAGACAGAATATGGCGGGGTGAAACTAGTTTTAAGGCGCCAACCGTCCCCTATCCTGGGACAGTGGTATAAGGGCACAAACCAAGGACAATCCTTCCCATAACCTTGGACAGTTGTGCAACAGTACAACATAAGAACAAACTATATAAAAATAAGTTGAAAAAGTATAATCAGATCGTTTCGAAGCAGAAAACTTTAAACGACAATACAGCCCGGACACGGCAGCGAATCTATACATCCCACAACAACAAAAGACACTAACTAAATATCTGAGAGTACTTGCAGTTAACAATCAATAAAACAATCGGGTATATAAGTCTAAAATTTGAATTACTACACATCCAATATCCAATGGATTTAGTGTAAAAAAAGTCATTAATTTTCCTCGTAGTATAGGATCAACATAGACAAAACACACATCATCATAATCTCTGTCGTTCGTTCTTCATTCCCTCTCCTTTTTTTCAGTAAAATTTAGTAATATTTATTTGTTTATTTTATATAATGTATGCTCACGGTAAATTTGTATTGTTATGTATATTGTATTGTGGAGAAGACTTTATAAGTAAGTTTTAATTGTGTTTAATCTGTTTTGCCTTGAGCCAATACAATATGTTTGAATTATAAAAAAAAGTCATTACAGCCAGTTGTCTCAATGGCAAGCATACACATCTCTTTATTTTCTTTAAAAACATGACCTTGTACCACTCAAATGACTTTAGATGGACAAGAACCATGACGAAAATAGCCCTAGTCCACATTATGATCCTCATCCTTAAGGCCGCTGATATCTCTTGAATCGTTTTCTTTTGATGTTATTAAGAAAGTGCATTTACATAGACTTCAAACTATAATTTTATCTGGAGCCAAAGTTCTAATAATTATTAAAAACTTCAGATAGTGACACCACAATGGAGGAGTTTTGTCGGAATATTTGCAATTCTTAGACTTGGTCTGGGTTGGTTTATAGTTGCCTCTATTAACAAGAAGAAACACACCATAGAGTGATTTGCATGATGACGCCAAGCTGGGAATGATACAATTTGATGTATTTTTTAGTCGACTACATGAGACGGAGTAAATTCAACATAAATACAATGACCGCGCCAAAGTACGGCCATTATTCATTTTTCATTATTCAAAATTCAATACTGAATAATTGAATAGCTAATTATTTAATATTCAACGTTTAGTGATGAATAATGCATAAGGAAATAGTTCACATTTCAGTATTTAAGTTGAAAAGTGAGGAATGAAGTAGAAAGATTATTTTTTTACTGTGACACTATATCCTGTATTTCTAAATTTTGGTTTTATCTATCAAATATTAAAATTAATGCAAAATATAAGAAAAAAAAACCCAAAACACTCTGAAATTTTTAACTTTATGTATTTATTTAACAGAAATTCCTTGTTTTACTGTACATGTATGGAGACCTGAAAAGTTCAGAGCCTATACATTGGATTTTTTTTTTTTAATTTTCACTAGACCTTTGCTCCTTTTCGTTCCCTATTTACAGATATAATTTGTCGATTGAGCCACAATGCCTATTAGAGGTATTACGGAGGACCTAAATGCCAAATTACGCGTGAACATTAGGAAATTATATATTATAGATTTTTTTGCGTAACTGAAATGACTTCTAAAATGTACGACCCGTCAGTCCCTAATTGCAGAGAAACCTTATACACCATTCGGAAACCCATCGATAGAGGAATAAAATAGTTATAATCAATATGTGCCACAATGCCTATTTAAGAGGTTAAAGAGGAATAAATGTTAATATACGCGTGAAAATTAAGAAATAGCGAATTTTGTATAATGGAATGGACTGCTGCGACCCTTAATTCATACTTCAATGGTTTCGCTTACTTGATTGCCATTTGCTTTACGTCAAGTGGACAGTATTTAAATTATTTTAGAAAGAGAACAAATTAACCAGACCTGGCCTGTTTCTTAAGTCACACATATTTATATATCCAAGGAAACAAGAGATTATATTTTATGTTTTACATTTAAACCTGTAATTAACGTCAGGAAGAAAAAAACAATGGACATAATTTGATTTATAAGATACAAAAGGAAAGGACTTTATATTTATCTTTAAATCATATATCAGCACCCACCCAACTTCTGTTTTCAAGGAAGTACTTAAATGAAATCCTGTTTTCAAGGAACATATCAGTAAATTAGTTTGTTTAAAAAGTGCCTTTTCCTATATCAAAATCTTTTAATCTTTTTGTGTTAAATAATCTTCATCCATCCCAACTTTTACACACTGTTCTTTCATTTGAAAGCGGTCTTAAAAAGAGAAAAACGAATATGTAAAACTCATCAAAGATACCGTATTTGTATATTAGTAAGCCGGATGCGATTTTTGTCTACAGGAGACTCGGCAGTAAAGGTCGAATCAAAGCAGTTGGAAGATCCTAATTCTTTTAGAAAACACATTTCATATGTTGACAAGATATCTGAGACATTGGTATTTAAATAAGTTCAATGTGTCTAATGTATTTGCTTTTATGATTCAAATATCTCGCAGTTCACAAAAAAACTTCAAATTAAATATACCAAAAAATAGTGTCATTATATACAAGTGAGACTTTACATTTAAGTAAAACACTTTTCCTACCTCCAGGACAAATATGCTTCTGTCCCCGCAGAAAAAGTCACACACAACATCGGTTTTATGTGTAAATATCATTACATAAAAGTTATCAAAAGTACCAGGATTATAATTTAGTACGCCAGACGCGCGTTTCGTCTACATAAGACTCATCAGTGACGGTCATATCAAAATAGTTATAAAGCCAAACAAGTACAAAGGACAAAGTTGAAGAGCATCCAAAATTCCAAAAAGTTGTGCCAAATACGGCTTAGGCAATCTATTTCTGGGACAAGAAAATCCTCAGTTTTTCGAAAAGTTCAAAGTTTTGTAAACAGGAAATATATAAAAATGACCACATAATTGATATTCATGTCAACACCGAAGTGGCTGATGCCCCATTTGAAAATTCTGCACTTTATTGTCATTGATTAATAGTAAATGAAATAGGATGAATAACTTTAGACCATTATCTGGGTGATTTCTTTTTTCATGGTCGTAAGGAAATTAACTATTGTAAAGAATTGGTGTGGACATTTAAAGGGTAGGCAAACAATCAAAAGTACAAAATGAAGATGAAAAGACTGAAATCCACAGTTGTTTATTATAGTATTTTGGGGTTAACAATAAATACAACAGAAATTACTATTGAGATCCCTGAAAATAAGTTAAAATACTTATTAATGCACAAAATACAGTTGCATTTTCGAAAAAGGTAACCCTAAAACATTTGTAGTGATTTTCTGCTGTACGTGCCCTATGTGGAAGAGAAATTCAACCAGGATGGTCTTTTTATAATCGGCTGTATATGGCTACATTTAAAGTCACATCATTCAATCAAAGTAATAAAAAATGGTTTTTTTCAAGAGGGGCGAAAGATACCAGAGGGACATTTAAACTCATAGATGAAAAATAAACTGACAACACCAAGGCTTAGAAAGAAAACGGCACACAGACAATAAACAGCTGTAGCAAAGACACAACAAGGAAAACTCATTCAAAGATTAAACAACACGAACCCCACTAAAAAATGTTGGTGATCTCAGATGCTCCGGAAGGGTTAGCAGATTAGCTCCACACGTGGCACCCGTCGTGTTGCTCTGTTATTAAAAATCCGGTAAAAAGTTTAATTCGGTAGCTCAGATACGTGAAACGGGAACGAATTGTAGTTACGCCATAAAGAACATCTGTGAAACGGATATTCCATAACGGTCAACCAACTTGTGATGGCGTCCGTAAAAATTACGAAAGATGATTTCAACTTCACCATTTTGAACTCTTGGTTAAGTAGCTTCCTTTTGAGCAACAACCCTCTATCAAGGAAATCATGATAGGAAATATAAGCGAGAGAATATATTAGATAATAAATGGTTATCAAAATTTGATATTTAGTTATTCAGTGACATTGCCGGTGGTCTGTGGAAGGCTGTATTTGCTATTTAATTGGAAAATGTTTTTTATCAAGGACCCGAAGAGTGGCATCACACAGTTATTGTACAATATATAACTTTTCCTTGAAATAATACCAATTGCTTTGGCAATATATACACATGGAAGTATTGCAACACCTTGATATTTTAAAACTTGAAAAATCATCCATTTTTTTGGGATGAAATATAATAAAATATGTGTATAATATTATTGAAACATAGTTTATGATAACATTGGCATTGAAACGAAAAAAAAATTTGAAAAAAATTGATTTATATAACCACAATCTTAATACCAAAATGGAGTGTTTTTTGTACAAAAAAAATGCATTTTATAACTTTTACTGTAGTCGAAATTTACAATGTCAGACATTTCAAAATTAATCCTTGGATGACTGTTCATATCATGCTTGATCGTTATACGCCAAAGAATTAGTACTTTGTGCGCAGCCTCCATTCAAACGGATAACCGCATCTAAACGTCTTCTGATTCCTGCCATAAATCGGCTTATATGTTGCTAAGGTAGCAGCAACCATTTCTGATGAAGGGCATTGTTTATTTCATGATGTGTTTGAACTTGGGTGTCCTTTCGCGCACTTTCCGCCAAATAGACTGTCCTAAATATGCTCGATATGGTTGAAATCCGGGCTACGTTTGTGCCAAGGAAGATGAACCGAATTCCATTTGAACATTGGATCTTCCTCCACGATGCTAATTTCCAACTTTGGCGAGCTTTGCACTACATTGGATACAAAAACTGTGTGTCTGTTCGTTAGCAAAGGTCTCCGAAATGGTCTTATCGCACGATAACCAGTAGCGATGAGTCGATCTCGAACAGTTCTTGTTAAAAGGCTCATGTATGGCCACCACTCTCTTTTTAGGACTGTCTTGTATGCAATGGGTTTCCTTCTGACCAACCTTCATTATGCTTGATTTTCCTTTAATAGCAAATGGTATAGGGGGTCTTCATTATCTCGGAATGTCTTTAACAGCGTTTATTGCCTGATTTATTCTCAAAACGACTTATAGTGAAATGGTTATGACCAACAATACGTGCAGTTTTTACAGCGACATCCCTGCTTCCTTTATGCTGAAAATCTGCCATCTTGCTGCAGTTAAGAGTTGTCAAGGACCCATTATAAGGTGTCAATCACATAACTTTAAAAATTTGGTTATTTAAAGGGTTGAAAACAATGAGGATAAAAACAACTGTTTTGCTGTTTACGGGTACAGTAGCTGCATGTGCTGATAAAAAAATTATCGAGTCGATATTTATTTATTAAACTCAGGTGATACTTAAATAATGTTTAACTAGTTCTATTTTACCAAATTATATCCCAAAAAAATGAAGAGTGTTTTTTAAATTTCAATTTCAATTTGGTGTTGCAATACTTTTTTCCATGTGTATATATTTGGTAAAACTTGTTTCAGAAAAAGGAAATTGCATTCTTTTGTTATATGCAAAGGGAGAAGGTCCAGTAAGATCCCCGTTTGGGCCCAACATATAGCAGTTTTATAAAATTGTTAAAATGTGAACTGTTAGTTATTTATTGGACAACAGAATACTTCTGTTACATAAATATTGGCTGTTTTTGACAATACAATGCACATGTAGCGGGTACTAGAATCATTAGTCATTGTAAATCACTGTAATCTTTTTTTTTCATTTTAGTTAATCTTTAGACGGTTTCCGTCTGAAATGGAAGTGGCGCAGTCGTGTTCAGTATTTAAATATAAGTTGTATTTGATGATAATACATAACATATATAAGATTGAAAATAAACGCGGATGCGGCGCGGCCACTTTCATTTTTGACCAAAAAAAAACCATGTGAAAGTGACATATTATGGCATATTTGATAGAATTTTATATCTAAGCTTGAATTTGAGCGTCTTTAATGACTAAATCAGTTCGAATCGTCAAAACTTTCATCAGATGAACCAGAATTTGAGGCCAAAATCTGTCATTACCGGACCTACTCCTTTAAAATGTTTAAGACATGATTAGTCTTGTCCGTGACTAGAATACTGTTCAAATATATCGTATCACTGCAAAAATAGACAAACTTGGCGTATTTTAAAAAATCAAACACAAACATTCGACCCTAGAAAAAGGTACAAAAATAATAACATACATATATACGGAATAAATCAGCTATGACCAGAAATCCATAGGAAATTGCAGACTAATTTGAGCACGCTCACATATCACTTTCCCCAATATAAAGGATCAATTTGAATCCTAATATTGTTCAACACAAATTGGTTTTAAGTGATTTAAAATTAATAGAGATCCTCTTGGTTCCCTAATTACATATAAACATAAAAAAACTACATATTTCATGCGTCCGTAGATCTTTTCTGGATTTTCTTTCAGCAGGACCGCTCAAAGCCAAATCTGTGAAAGTCAATGATAAATAAGAACTGAAACAGTTAAGATTGCAAAAAGACATACAAATAGAGCAATATAAAACCTTATTTTCTTTATAATTGTTTAATGTCTCAACGGACAATTTTAGAAAGGTTTGTTAAAAACAATGTCAATAATATACCGAAGTTCATATATAATCATGCATTTTTTAAATAACCACTTTTCCACACTTTTAAGTAGCTGTGACGGTACACATTGATAGTAAGATCAACAACATGCATACGTTTTTTTTTATAAGAGACTCTAATTATACTCAACCGAGTTGTTACGTTATTGATTTAGGATCAGAAGAACAGGTTTCTAATAAAACATCAGTCCTTAGTTTTAAGTTTGAAGTATTGAGATCAAAATCAGTAGAGACCTTCCTCTTTTATATCCAAGTAAGGTTGATTGCAATCACATATGTAGCATTTGATTTGGCATCCATTTTATAAACAAAATTAAATTTATTCTTACGCGGCAACTATAATTGATTTTTAAAATGTTGAACTCACAATTCATAGAGACATTTCTCTTAGTATATTGGACCATATGTCCATATATTGGACCATATGTCCAGGTAAGATTTCAATCCATATAAAGTATTTGATAGTTATTAAAGGTACCAGGATTATGATTTAGTACGCGAGACGCGCGTTTCCTCTACATGAGAGTCATCAGTGACGCTCATTTCAAAATATTTATAAAGCAAAACAAGTACAAAGTTAAAGAGCGTTGAAGATCCAAAATTTCAAAATGTTGTGCCAAATACGGCTAGGTTACATGTAATCTATGCCTGGGATTTGAGTTAGCATCTGGAAATTAAAAGGAGTGATGGACTGAAAAAACACACTAACTGACAGACAGACGGTCGTGTCAAACGCTATATAATTCGTAGTGAGGAGTACATGTATAACATGAAATATCTGCTGGAATGATGGAAAATTACAGAGCTCTATATTGAAACTGATAAAAGCTCATTTTAATGCCAAGCACTTTGTATTGGGCAAATGTTTCAAAATATTTCAAAAACGTATTTAACAAAATGAACGAGTAACTAAGAGTGAACCGTGTAAAAATGCAAATGTAAAAACAACATTAGCTCAAACATGCCTATCTCCTAATAGAACATTGATCAATTTTTGCTCCCCCTTGACACCATTTGCGAGTATGGTCTTGAGGAAACGATGATAGTCCGTCGGAATGGGACGATAAATGATGGCTGACCCGTGTTAAGAGAGAGCCATATCTCTTGCACATTAAAGACACCCTTGTAGATATCGAAAAAGAGTAGGCTAATGCCGCTACAAGGCAGCACTCGCACCCGCAAAAGTAGAACGGGATTAGTATAAGTTGCAAAATTTGCCAATCCCCTATAAATAGATATGTTTAAACTATCTAATCAACAGTTCATTTAAATTAACACGTTCGGACATTTGTCCTGAATCATTTAATCTGTGAAATAAGAATAACATTTCTTTTATAAAATCAATTTTTATGGGCAAGTTCAGATATCCTTCATGTATATCACAAGAGTACAGTTTTATTTGTCTTCTGTCTCGTCTGTGTTTCGACAAAATATTGCAAATAACACAGGATCTTCCATAAAAGTGGTTATAAATTCTTCTTTGGTTAATTTGTCGTCCTTATTTTTATCACAGCATTCGAACATCTTTTCTGCTATTTCATCTGGGGTTGGATCCCCGGGTGATTTCTTTTCATTTACATCTAAAGCGATCTACAAAAACACAAGACGTAAATAAAAAAAAATCCACAAATGCATGCATTGATATTGATTAAGATATGTTTGGTCAACAATCTGTTTAATTTAAAATGCGAGAACAGTCACAATGTTAATTGAATCTTGGTTAGTGTATGTGCTTTTTAGAGTAATAAGGTGACCAGATGATACAACTTTGCTGTACGACGAACACATAAATGCAATATAACTTTAAGATAAGGTGTATAGAACGTACGCCCCCTTTTTTGACATTCCAAAAAAAATCACGTTTTTCGAGATATAGTATATATAATTTTAGCATAAAGTCATTACAGTTCTTATTGGAATTTACAACCCTCCTATTTAGAAAAAAAATCTGGATTACACTCCGATAAACATGCTATTAGATTTTTATTTTGCATAACCTTTGAACACATCTGGGGATAAAACAAAAGTTTGCGCACATTAATTTTACAAGTAACACAGAAAAGTAGAAAGATAATTTGCGTGCAAATATACTGCACTGAATTTTACACTAGGTCTTACCTTATAAATGTTGATCATTTCTGGTCTCTCTATTGTACCGTTTCCATCAATATCAAATAAATCAAACATCCAGTTGAGTCGTTCTTCAGGATTAGATGTACACTCATGGTTCAAAAACATTAAAAACTCCGTAAAGTTAATCGTCCCACTTTTATTTTTATCTGCAGCACGAAAGTAATGTTCTGCGAGGTTAGTACTCTTATCCTTGTAAAATCCATACAGAAAGTCTTTAAAATCGTCTAAATTCATATTTCCATCTGGATTCATTTTCTACAAAATTCATTAGAAAGAAATATAAAGTGTCATTATTTATTAAATTAAATTATAAAACGGTATACACGTGAAGATGGCGTTCTTATGTACTTGTCAAAATTATAGAATTATCGCGAATTAAGCGGTATACAGTACTCATACATGAAGAGTCTACATGGTGACTACTTATAACAGAGGTTTAAAGAATATATGTCAAAATAAAATTGGGAATGGAAAATGGAATATTTCAAAGAGACAACAACCCAACCAAAGGACAGACAACAGCCGAAGTCCACCAAAGGGTCTTCAACGCAGCTAGAAAATTCCGCACCCGAAGTTGGTCCTCAGCTTGGCCCTAAATAACATGTTGTACTTGTTCAGTGAAAATGGATGTCACACTAAAACCCCAAAACATATAAATGAATTCAAATTAAAAAACATACAAGACTAACAAAGGACAGAGGCTCCTGACTTGGGACAATGTAGAATAAAGAAACACATAGCAATACGCACAGTATAACTCGGTTCAAAAGAGGACCGAGTCCGATGTCAGAATATGTAACCATAGAAACTAAGCAAAACGAAACATATAAAAACAAATCATATACTAAATATTGTTTGAGGAGAACAAACACATGTCAAGACAGAAAGACCTTAATAAAGGTTCAGGAGAACAAACACATGTCAAGACAGAAAGACCTTAATAAAGGTCCAGGAGAACAAACACATGTCAAGACAGAAAGACCTTAATAAAGGTTCAGGAGAACAAACACATGTCAAGACAGAAAGACCTTAATAAAGGTTCAGGAGAACAAACACATGTCAAGACAGAAAGACCTTAATAAAGGTTCAGGAGAACAAACACATGTCAAGACAGAAAGACCTTAATAAAGGTTCAGGAGAACAAACACATGTCAAGACAGAAAGACCTTAATAAAGGTCCAGGAGAACAAACACATGTCAAGACAGAAAGACCTTAATAAAGGTCCAGGAGAACAAACACATGTCAAGACAGAAATACCTTAATAAAGGTCCAGGAGAACAAACACATGTCAAGACAGAAAGACCTTAATAAAGGTCGACATAAACACATGTCAAGACAGAAAGACCTTAATAAAGGTCGACATAATTGTTACATAGGATGGCTGGTATATTCATATTCAATAGTTATCACAATTTCTCCACAAACAACAAACATTTAAAACAAGATGTACAGTAATATGACGTAATAGACTAAGTGTACATTTTTTAATGAATTATTTACCTCATTCTGTAATCATACAAAACAGGTAAAAGAGCAATTTAATTGTTTTATAAAATACTATGTGTTCTAGTTAAAATGTTATGATGTTTTTTCGTCAACAGTATCATGCAGCAAGGTATATAAGATATCAGAAGGTCTTTATTTTCCTAGTCCGTTTATGGCGACGTTACACGAAATACGTTTGATATGTACAAAATTGTACAGATTTTATTTTAGTCTTGGATATGAATCATTTATTAGTTGTATCTAGTTTCAGATGTTAGATTGATATCTGGTGTTTTTGTCTTTTTGTTTCATTTGTAGTTGTTTTTGTACTACGTGTGGATCTGGTGATTGTTTGACATATGGTTCGGCGATATAATTTTAAAAAGATATATAATCAAGACCTCTAGATTTTCTAAGTATGGGATGTATATTCTTCTGGAGGAGACTCTCTCATTAATGTTTACCAATGATATCATTGCACTTACGTACAGCAATTGAAAGTTGTAATAAAAGTGATGTGTCTCACCATGAAATCTTTGTAAAAATCCATGATATGTGGCTTTTTAAAATCTGTGTGCTCTTCTAAAAATTTGCAGTCTTCTTTGGACAACTTTTTTCTCATCTGGTTCCCCATTTCACGTCTGAAAAAAATAATGCGTGATTCATAAATTAAAACAGTGTGTTCATTGCTACTTCGATAATACTTTATTTATATATAAAAAAAGAAGATTTGGTATGATTACCAATGAGACAACTGTCCACAAGAGACCAAAATGACACAGAAATTAACAACTATAGGTCTTCTTGGAGAAGACGTTACTAAAAAACTTGTGTATAATCCATTTGTCTTTTTTGACCAATAAAACATGTTTAAACTAACTATAGGTCACCGTACGGCCTTTAACAGTAAGCAAAGCCCATGCCGCATAGTCAGTTATGAAAGAACCCGAAATGACAGTGTAAAAAAATCAAACGAGAAAACTAACGGCCTTATTGATATAAAAAAATGTTTATTTGTTCGTTTCCTTGCTAGATGAACTTCGTTAAACGTTGAACTCTCTGTTTTTAAGTATCCGAAAAATATTGGTTCAGTTGGTAATAGCCATGGATAATATAAATACTAGATGTAACCATAATGATAATAGGTTACATTATACATATTTGTTCATATTATACACAGGGTCGAGACAATGTATATACACAGTTGGTGTATTCAGTAGGTATAGATATTTTTTTTAATCTCGTCTCGCACATATGATCCGATACTATCAAATTTCGTTTCCTCACATTGTTATTGATCTCAATTTTAAGATTAAAGTCATATGAAACAAGTGACTGGTGGAAAATATTTATTCAATTCTTGAACCAAAGCATACATTTGTTTAGGGGCCAGCTGAAGGACGCCTCCGGGTGCTCACGGTAGTTTCTCGCTGCATTGGATACCTATTGGCGACCTTCTGCTGTTGTCTGTTCTATGGTCGGGTTGTTGTCTCTTTGACACATTCACCTTTTCCATTCTCAATTTTATTCATCATAATTTTACTAAACTTAGTGTTCTTAGCACGATTTTATCATTTTTTACACATTCATATCGTATAATCGTCATAAATAAATTCACTCGGTCTGTTATGATGTGAAATTATTGCAGCTAATCAATTGTCGTGTTTTGAAGCCATAGTTTACCGATTGTCACTTTAAAGTACACAATCAAAAAAGACGCATGGTTATTGAGTTTATCTCAATGACAGATTCATGCGTATTGCGATTACGAAAAGTTCGTTTCTCACTGAATAAAAAAAATCAGTCCCTATTTAGACAGTGATCCGTTTATCACACATCACGTTTAGCGTTTAGTATTGTTTAATTTTCAAAAATATCTCAATAAGTTGAGAAAAAAAAGATATATTATTAGTCTGTCATTACTATTAAAAAGTTATATCCATTCTTATAAGGTGTGATTCAGTCTATTGCATAGTTATCATGATAGTACTTCGGGGAAAGTAAAATTGATATACATTTGTAATTATATATCCACCTATCCGTAATGATAAAATGATAAATGCAGAAATTCAAAAGGGTGACATAATAATTTTATCAATCTTTAAATCGATCTTTATCTAATACTGAACTTGTACTATATTCCTTACATTCGGAACAAATACAGTCGGAGAAACATTTTATAGCTGACTATGAGGTATGGGCTTTTCTGGTGCATGGTTGAAGGCCGTACAGTTACCTATAGTTGTTATTTCTGTGTCGTTTGGGTCTCTTGTGGACAGATGTCTCATTGGCAATCATACCACATATTCATTTTTGCAAATAGAGTCGGAGGGACATTTTGATTTTTAAAAGTATTGAAAATACTCAATATACCAATGGTTGTATGCAACAAGACAAAAACGAGGAAAAGCAGGGCCTATGTTACACATAAACAAACGACAACCACTGAATTACAGGCTCCTGACTTGGGACAGGCACATACATAAAAAAAAAATGTGGCGGAATTAAACATGTTAGTGGGATCCCAACCCTCCCCCTAACCTGGGACAGTGGTATAACAGTACAACATAAAAATGAACTATAAAAATCAGTTGAAAAAGGCTTAACTCATCAGATAGACAAAAAAATAAAAGGACGTGGCCGGGTACTTATACATCCCGACACAAAAAGACACAATGAACAGATCTGAGCAGTTATCTGACAGCTAGTTCAGAGCCACTAACAACTAACAAAAAAATCATGTTTCTAAGACTTGATGTATCCTTGACACATTCTCTGTTTCTATTCTCAATTTTATTATATTGATTTTTATAGGTAAAAGTTGCACCAAGACAGTGCAGAGTTATATATTCTTGTTTAACAATGACATACATTTTCTCATTAACGTATACTTCATTTTATTATTTCAGATAATTGACTTTGCTCGCTGAGATTGAAGATTTACGTTATTGTTACATGATTAACTTCCTTGTTCATGTTGTGAGCATGCAGACAACATGCAATCTATAATGTCCGTATTTACTTTTATGATTCAGATAAGACTTAAAATCGTACTTTTATGAAGAAATATTTTTATTGATACTGTCTTCAAACTCCGCATGAAACATTCAATATATACTGTAAAATTATGTTTTAAATTTTAGTGTTGGTTCAATATGGGGTTATACCATTTACAATCTTTATATTCTTTTGAAGTTTATAAGATAGCAAAGTCAGACAATACATTTTTAATGATACTCTGTGCCCTATGCTGAATAAAATAGGATTAACCATTTATAAAAAAAAACCTTTTCACGGTTGTTGGAAGAATCTTAGTTTTCTCTTTGGATTTGTAGTTTACGAGCTTGTAACTTAACGGATTTGAATCGTTTTTGAGATGCCAACCCTTATACATGTATACCATTTCCATTCTCAATTTTATGATACACGAAAGGTTAACTTAAACGAATGAGAGTTTTAAAATTTGTTGAGAAATTTGTCTTCAATTTTTTCTGTTGAACAAATTTTCAAAGTTGACAATTTTTGTACACATTTTAGATATGTAATATTTTCCCCATTGGATACCTCAAACAAATATTTAGAAAGGAATTTCCTGGCTTCTGAGTAATTTCCTTTTATAGATGAAATACAAACGTTAGGCGACAAGTTCTTGTTTCCTTTTCTAATTGTTTATAAATCAACAAAGAAAGATAACATCATTTTTATATTTCTGACGTCCGCCTACCTTAAAGTCATATGAAACTTCAAATTAAAAAAAAAGATTGAAAAGGGTTTGTTTACTTGAATGGCTAACGTTTACTCTAAGATATAAAAGTGAACTTTTTTTGCTATGAAAAGTTTCTTGATGATTTTCCAGTTTTCAAGCTAATAGTCTATCATTAAATTCAAAAGATCGCATACTTATGAACATATTTCAAGATAATAGTAAAAACTTGCATATTGCAACCTACATGTATGTACGTTTTTTTTTTAACTACATCGGTCATGTAGACACACTTTTTAAACTATATTTTCCAATGTTAATTGTTGCCAAGTGTGGTAAAATTTGGGCCAGTAGTTTCAGAGGAGAGATTTTCTGTTAAAGTTAACGGACGACCAACAACGCAAAGTGGTACGAAAAGGTCTCGCGTCTTTTTGTAGAAAGGTCGTCTACATGTACATAATCTCATGTGCAGTAAGCACGAACCTGTACCAATACCGGGGAATACATTTAACATACACAATCTCATTGGTAGATTGCTTGCTAATAAAATAAACGGTACCAATTTTCTTGCACCAGATGCGCATTTCGACAATGCATGTCTCTTCACTGATGCTCGTGGCCAAAATATTTGAAATCCAAAGCTTATATAAAAGATGAAGAGCTATAATCCAAAAGGTCCAAAATGTATAGCCAAATCCGTGAAAGGAATCAGACCTTTGCATGAGGGAGATACATTCCTTAATTTATAATAATTTCTAATATTTTGTAACAGCAAATTTTAATAACACAAAAAATCCGTATTTTCATGCCAGTACAGAAGTACTGGCTACTGGGCTGGTGATACCCTCTAATCTGTGTTTGCTTAAACGTACACCGTTAGCACACGATTTAAGTTATTAGTTTAGAGCGAGTCTACTAGACTTTTTTTCGGGATTTCCCCCAGGAATGATATAAACTATATACGTTTGTACTCATAGTTATGCCATTCTGTAAACTAATCAAATTTAATAGTTTATGAACATAGTCACTGACATTAATTAATATTATTAGACAGCATGGTATTTATTCAACAACTATATTATATCTATTCTCTGTTTTACCTGTGAATTTTCGTTGTACAGTAAATTAATACTTGTCCATGCAATTATTAGAAGTGACATTTGGTATACAGGTTTACTTATAACTAATTAGTTTCATATGAAGCAAGGTTAACAAAGAGGAGGAAAATATAGAGTAACGACTTACATGTTGTGTAATAATTATAATATATCCTTATATCATGTTGTACACATTATAATTTTACAAGATCAATGTCATTTCAGATCTAGATGACCGAGTTATTGTTCAATGTTGAAGTCTTATCCGAACAAAATCATTTCACAGGAAATGTGGTTTTGTCCTCGCGACGTGAACTATACGCTTGTTTATGTTGACAGTTATGTGTATCTCGAGTAATTATTAGTGATCTTGATCTACAGTCTCAAACTAGTGACAA
The DNA here is from genome assembly GCF_036588685.1 of Mytilus trossulus. NCBI lineage: Eukaryota > Metazoa > Mollusca > Bivalvia > Mytilida > Mytilidae > Mytilus > Mytilus trossulus. The sequence continues at coordinate 78,460,999 of NC_086376.1, read as the reverse complement.
TTCATTGTGCAATAAGAAACCAAGAAACAGTGCCCTCTATTCTATATATGTATACACGGAAACACTCAAATAACTAGCTTAAGATAGTACAAAACGGAAGTTATCATACTTTTAGATAAAATGAAATTTTAACGAAGCATGTACATTTTAAGATGTTATGAAAAAATTTCACAGTCACTTGTCTCTGGAATATGTTTTCATATACTATACTGAACGGCTTTAGAAACGCAACACTCATTTTTTTTTTTTCTTACCAAATCTTGTTTGATTTTCTTACAACTACTTTGCATGCTTATTATACTTCTTTCTCCGAATAAAAAATCAAAATCTAACTTACCTGTGATTATTGAGCATACCGAGCTTTTGAAGTTGCACGAATTTCTTAAAGCGAAATTTTGGACCCATGAAAGATTGTTTCAGTTGTTTTGCTTTGTGAAACAGTTCTTTCAATCCTTTGCCTCACTTAAACCAGTTTGAAAATGTTGCATCTCTATTTTGCCAAGACTGAGAAACAAAAAACTGAATAACCCCTTAAGAATACTGCAAACATTAAAACATAAACGTGCTGCAACCACACTGAATGGCTACAGAAACTTGTCTTACTGTCCTTCCGACAACGATACAAGTAGACAAGATTTGTTGCTGGCCATCAATGAACAGATAAACGTTTAGAGACAATGAAACGTCAACAGAATTTGATTACGCAACGTCATTTGCCAAACATGTTTACGGCCGCAACGTCAACTGTTAATCAAATTGCCGAGTGCCATTGGGTACAGATTCATGCCATAAATGTTTCCCATCAACTGAATTGCCAAAGAATCAACTGAAGGAAAACCTTAAATGCCCTCAAGTTCCAACCGCATAATTGCCAAAACCAATTAATGGGTTGAACAAATGCAAAACCAGAAGGTGTAAAACAGAACCCAAAACATGTCGGACAGAATTTGTTGACCTTTCTAACAATTATTTTGGCGTTTGCAACATGCAGTCATTGCTTTTGACCGTGACACATTCATTCAAAAATAACACAAAAATAATCTAGTGTTGCGTTTCTAAAGTCGGTCAGTATATATACTTATTGAAATCCTTGTAAAAAAATTACTTGGCTCTTCATATATTTTGAATAAAAAATTATCTTACTTATCTTCTACCTTTATATATAACAGGTTTATATTGTGGAAAATTTCGAGACAAATTGGTGTTATAATATTTCGACGCGGTTCTTTCAAAAATACAAAAGTTGTTGCCAAAGTACTTTGATTCATGTAATTTTGTCAGGAATATGTCAGTTGTTTTCCATTTGTTTGATGTGTGTTTACCATTGAATAAAGGACTTTCCGTTTAAAATTTTCCGTAAAGTTTGGTTGTTTTGCTATTTTACTTTGATGACTTCCAGCATTAGTTGATTGTTTGTTGCTTTTTCTTAACATATAATTAACTAAATATATTTTAAGACTATTGCTGAAAACAAATTGATTTTCTGCTTGTGTTTAACACTGCCACGTCCAACTGGAATGGATAATTCAAATCCAGTGACCTGTATTAACAAATGGGACTTTGGTCTGTTCTGAATTCATTATTGCCTTAAAAGGTGTTATTCAGCTTGCATTTGACGATTGTAGAAAATTAATAATATTTCGACGCGGTTCTATCAAGATTACAAAAGATTTTGCCGAAGTACTTTAACAGATATTAACAGAATAGAAATGAATATCGTGTAAAGATTGATTCAGGAAATTTTAGTAACTTCACATCTGATATTTATTCACAAAACTATAATTTGCTCCGCAAAGTTGGTAAACTGGAATTAAGAATAGGGTATTATGTTGGACAGAAACAACAAGGAGACGGTACTAACAATAATTAGAGCAATGCATTTTAATTTTCATAAAGAAAATAGAATATTATAACAGTTGTAAATTAGCAGTTTACAGTCTACAGTGTCACATCCTGCAGTAAACCCCATTTTGAATATTAAATTCGTTTGACTACGCGACAGAATCTGACGTCTCGTGTAAGGAGAGAACCACTGTGACATATAAATCAGGTTAAAACTGTACGAGCCTTTAAGGGGTCGATGCAAGTCAAACTAACACATTTTTCTATCCATCATAGTTACCCTCATTTACCAATGACAGTTATCCCAGTAAAATTTCACTAAATAACATACCAATTGGATGATTGTTACATTGTTCTTGTCCAAAATAGGCATGATTGGCAAAATTGGCACTCACACCACATCTTCCTATATCTATGATGTATTTGCCACTGGATGTTAAGCAAACATAAATCTGATGTACAGTAGTTGTCGTTTGTTTATGTAATATATACGTGTTTCTCGTTTCTCGTTTTGTTTATATAGATTAGACCGTTGGTTTTCCCGTTTGAATGGTTTTACACTAGTAATTTTGGGGCCCTTTATAGCTTGTTGTTCGGTGTGAGCCAAGGTTCCGTGTTGAAGGCCGTACTTTAACCTATAATGGTTTAATTTTTAAATTGTTATTTGGATGGAGAGTTGTCTCATTGGCACTCACACCACATCTTCCTATATCTATAAGTATTAAAAAAATATGGAAAGTTCTCCAAAATACAAAACACGAGAACAATTTTGTTGATAATCTTATGACTGATTTGTAGTGTTTTATCAGCATCGTGCAGTAGAATATTTCATCTTCAAACGGATGACCAATTGTTTTTTATTCTTATGGGACACATGAGCATTTTTACGGATTGAGGACGGAATATTCTTTTTTCACCTCTTGCTAAGTTGCCATATATGTTTTCACTTTTTACACAGCTACCTTATGCATTTTTTGGGGAAAGAATATGCCCCTAACCCCTCTACACTAGGAAATCAAATTTGCGTCCCCTAAACACTTGTTTAATTCTTAAGAAGTAAGTCAGTGAAAATGACATTAGTTACTTAGTATTGAAAAACCTTTACCGATACTTCTTTAATACAATCTAAATGGATTATTCGATTGTAGAGTTTGTTAACATACAATACTTAGCATACATGTGTACCGGTATAAATAAAATTACAGTATAACCGGACGTGTAAGTGGGAACTTTGTAATCATTTTTTTTGTACTTTAGTTTCTGATCTACAAAAATGGTCTCCTTTAAAAGGTATTTTAAAAATGTGTACTTAAATAGATGACAATATTCGTCATGACTTCAACAGGAGCAGGACACACTATCATTTGCGATATAATTTTTTGCGACGATGATTTTCATAAAAATAGTTATTCTTGTTCTTGTCCTCCTCTCTAGGCTTGACGTTGGCTGTATTCGTATACCGCCGCCGCCCCCCCCCCCAAAAAAAAAATGTTACGGGACGGATTAGTGTGTCCGGACGAACACAATACTAGTATCTATTGTCTAATCAATATATATTCTGATATCTGTAAATAAAGGCAACAGTAGTATATACCGTTTTACGGAAGACCAATAGCAGTTTTGCCTTGTCTCTCTAAAATCATAGAACGACATATAGCTAATAGTTTGTATATATTTTTAAATAGCAATGACCTTCTTAATACTACACAGTCAGGTTTCAGACCTAAGCATTCGTGTACTACTGCACTTACTAAATTAGTAGATGAATGGTTAGCAAATATAGAAAATGGAGAGATAAACGGAGTTATATTTTTAGATTTAAAGAAAGCTTTTGATCTGGTTAATCATATAATTTTATTGAAAAAACTTGAATATTATAATGTTTCAAATAGTACACTAGACTGGTTTAAGTCATACTTGTTTGAACGAAGCCAACAAGTTAAGGTCAATAACGTCATGTCTAATACTAAATGCATAAAAGCTGGTGTACCACAAGGTTCTATCCTGGGCCCTCTGTTATTTATTTTATATATCAATGATTTACCACTTAATATAGAACATTCATTAATAGATTTATATGCAGATGATTCTACATTACATTGTAGAGGTAATGATGTAATTCAGATAGCTTCTAACCTTCAAAATGATATTCATGTTATTGAAAACTGGTGTTTGCAAAATTGTATGAAATTAAATGCCAAAAAGTGTAAATCAATGATTATTGGTTCAAAACAAAGGCTTTGTTTAACTGGAAACAGTTTAGATATAAATATTTCAAATGAACAAATAGAAAATGTAGATTGTGAAAAACTACTTGGTTTATATATTGACAAAAACTTAAATTGGAATCAGCAAATAGATAAAATGTCAATTACTATATCAAATAGAATCAACTTATTACAAAAGATAAGAAAATATTTACCTATGCATATACGTATTATCTATTTTAATGCTTATATTCTGCCATTATTTGATTATTGTTGCAATATATGGGGAAGTTGTTGTGAAAGTGGAATAAATAAACTTAATAAATTATTAAAGAAATCTGCTAGGGTTATAGTAGAAGCTGACATAATGACATCATCCAGTTTATTGTTTAAAAGTTTACACTGGTTAAATGTGGAAAAACGAATTCAATACCAAAAGGCAATACTTGTATTTATATCAGTTAATGGCATGGTTCCTAACTATTTAGAAGAAAATTTTCATATTACTAATAATCAAAACTATAACTTACGTTCAGCTGATGAAAAACTATTAAATCTTCCAAAACCAAAAACAAATTTTTTAAAGAAAACATTTACATATTCAGGTTCTCAAATATGGAACAGTTTACCAAATGAAATCAAAATGAGTGATACACTTGTATCTTTTAAAACAAAATGTTACAAATTTTTCATCAATTGTGCAAATTAATATGCATTTTCATTATTATTTCAATACAATTGTATATTGTGTATAATATAACTTTATTATACTGTTTGTACTTATAACTATGTTATTATTATTTTGAGGACTCTCAGGAAGATTAGTTTTAACTAATGGGATCATCCTCTTGAAATAAAGATTATTTATTTATTTATTTATTTATAATCCATTGAGAGAAAACAAATCAGGATTACAGACTAAAACCGAGGGAAACACATCAACTATAAAAGAAAAACAACGAAACAACAGAAAAAGTAATATGAACAAACAAAATATCGACAATGCAACACACACGGAAACAAACTATAAGATAACAACTGCAAATTTCCTGACTTGACAGGACACTTTAAGAAAATAAATGGTGGGTTGAACCGGGTTTTGTGGCTAGCCACACCTCACACTTTTATGACAATGTTGTGTATATCACTAAAATGACACCATTCGTGACAGGAATATAGTACAATTAAATGCAAGTTTATTCAGGACAGAGAAATAATCAAATAAACAACATAATAGTACATGTCGACAGGTTAACCACAGAATAATAACGGACACATTAAATAACATAGGACATCAGACAAATACAGCACAACAGAACAACGAACTGTCTTCCATACGACTTGATCAACGCCACAAAAATGACGTCACAGGTATATTTCTATAAATGTTGATACTGTTCAATATCAGGTGTGTTCCTATATATGTCATCTGATGTATTTTTAAATTATAACAATTACAAGAATATTAATATAGAATTGTGTAATTAGTAATTATATAATTTATTATAGTATTATCTAGCTTCATGTATGTCGGTATTTTTTCTAAATCAAACTATATTTAACAAATAAATCGTGCACATATTGTTGCTTTAAACTTAAATCTTAGAAATGAACTGGTGATTTTTTATCTTTACTTTTTATACAGACGAATGAAAAATAAAATAAAATAGAATTACTCACATTTAACAAAAACCGATCAGAATTACAAATACAAGATAATAATTAACTAAATACATGAATGTTGGATTAACAAATACCGTGACACGTCTTATAGCAATGCGAATTCACACTCAGCGAACCAGTCATATTTGGGAATAGGTCATGTTCGGTACTTACCATAAGCTACTTAGTACGCAGGAAATTTTTTTCTGGACAAACTTGGCGAAAAACAATCTATTTTTTTTGCGACAAGTCGAAATCTATATTTTTATTTTTATTTTAGCATTACATATAGTGGTAGTTGAGGGTGAAACAAACATTTTTTTTTTCTCAGGGTCAAAAACAAATTATTTTTTTCTCCAAAAAATGGAAAAAAAACTTTTTTTTTTTTTAAAATCTATAGCCCTCCCCCTGAAAATCAAATGGTTGCTGCCTTACAATATAACAAATTTAATTTTAATGCAATGCTCTAACCAACTCCGATTTCAATAAGTATCAGACATACTGAACTATTAAAGTTGTCCTTGATCACTCTTTCAAAATACAAAAGAATGATATACACAACCATATTAACATAATAAAGTTTTGTACATCACTGCTCCCGCTTGAAGCCGGAGGAAATCCATTTTGATTTACAATTTTTGTGTATGCTGCAGCTGAAAGCTTTGGTGTTCTTGGTCTTGCAGGGTCACTAAAGTCTGTGGAATGAAGTCCAAACTTCTCATGAAATCCTCTATTCCATTCAAAAGTATCTAAAAGACACCATGCCGTATACCCAAAGACGTTACAGCCATCTTGTTTTACAGCTGAAAAATTGTTTGAAACATTGGTAAATTGTTAAACGGCAGAAATAACAAGCGTATCTAAGACGACTGATAATTTTTTACATATTTTATGGAATGACATTGACATTATATAAAGTAATTCACATTGTACATTGAATAAGAGTCTAGCTATAGAAAACAACCAACCAACAAATAGTCATTCACATTGTACATTGTATAAGAGTCTGGCTATAGAAAACAACCAACCAACAAATAGTAATTCACATTGTACATTACATTGTATAAGAGTCTAGCTATAGAAAACAACCAACCAACAAATGTAATACATATCAGACAGATTAACGACTGTACACCACGAACAAAATACGCAAAAAGTCTTACGATTTGTGAATTCAAACGATAAAAAATATAAACAAGCTAAAATAAAATTGTATTGACATATATTACGGCAAATGATTTCTTCAGGGTCAGTCGGTTCTTTCTAGATGTAATAAAAAAAAGAGGTCTTTTATTTCAAATAATCTCAATTAAGTATACAGGTCATCTTGTAAATATCTTTTTTTAATTGGATAAAATTCAAGTTTACTTCTGCAATGAACAAATTAAACACCTTGCATTATCGGTTCCCAATGGTGCTTTTATACATTTAGATTTTGCGAATTGTTATATTATGCATGTGATTTGCAACGTTAAGAAAATTGTTATTTTGAAGGAGGATCATTCAAATCTTGCCGAAATCATGTTTATAATGCTTAAAGGCACACTTTACTTAGATCGATAGAAGTATAAATGTCACAGAGACACCATTAACAAATTGATTGCACTACAATGGTACATGTATACTACTGTTTGTTATTAAAGGTAAGGGTGAAGATTTGTGCCTATTACCCACTTGTCAGGAACCTGGTGTTTAATGTCTTCTGTTTGTGTGGTTCATAAGCGTTTCTCGTATCAGTCGTTTTTTATATACTAGTAGACCGTTGATTAAGTTCATTTTCTTGTTTGAAGGGTTATGCAATAGTCATTTTTGCTCACCTTTAAAGCTTGCATTGCCACTCATTCGACATCCTTTTATAACTATACAGTATACAGAAACAGATTAAGAAGTTATCGTACGTGAACGTATGGAGTTTCTCCCTTACTCTCCAATTTTAAATGTTTCGAACTTTCTTACTTCTGACAATTGACCGCGTAAATAAACTAACATCTGTTTTCTTTTCTTTCTTTTTTGCAAAATCATTTATAAAATTTTCTGTCCAAGCCAGATGCACTTCATATACTAGTCCAGTTTGGACAATATTTACCAAACGATAACTATTTCATTCGATACATTTTTATTATATGATATTAAAAGAACTACACCCTTTGCGGAGCATCAAAATAAAGCCATAGATTATACGAAAATTACTATTTTATGTAAATACATGTATATTTTAATGACACGTGTTATGTTTTTCTCATATATATTATGATAGTATGATACTAAACCCCTATAACGGGAGGGATTGTGCCTGATATTCATATGATGAAGACATAATCTTTCAATCAGTTTAATTGAGGTGTCAGTTAACTGCTAGTAGTCTGTTGTTATTTATGTATTATTGGCATTTTATTTATTTTCTTTTGTTACAACTTTTGACATCAGACTCGGATTCTCTTGAACTGAATTTTAAAGTGCGTATTGTTATGTGTCTACTTTTCTACCTTGGCTAGAGGTATAGGACGAGGGTTGAGATCCAATAAAGATGTTTAACCCCGCCGCAATTTTGCGCCTGTCCCAAGTCAGGAGCCTCTGGCCATTGTTAGACATATAGTCTTGTATGATTTTTAATTTTCTTGTGTATAATTCGGAGTTTAGTATGACGTCCATTATCACTGTATTAGTATATATATTTTTACGGGCCAGCTGAAGGACACCTACCGGTGTGGGAATTCTCGCTACATTGATGACCCATTGGCGGCCTTCGGCTGTTGTCTGCTCTATGGTCGGGTCGTTATCGCTTTGACACATTCCCCATTTCCTTTCTCAATTTTTATTAAACATTGAATACGTATTTGTGAAAACCTATTAAAAAATCTCCCCAAAACTTGCTGTTGTCAATGTTTGACCTTTTACCTTTAAGTACTTGGTTGATGTACTGTCGGTAGTAATAAATTATGTGTGGGTCATTGGTTGACCACTTACCTTTAAGTAGTTGGTTGATGTACTTTCGGTAGTAATAAATTCTGTGTAGGTCATTGAATGACCACTTACCTTTAAGTACTTGGTTGATGTACTGTCGGTAGTAATAAATTATGTGTGGGTCATTGGTTGACCACTTACCTTTAAGTAGTTGGTTGATGTACTGTCGTTAGTAATAAATTCTGTGTAGGTCATTGAATGACCACTTACCTTTAAGTACTTGGTTGATGTACTGTCGGTAGTAATAAATTATGTGTGGGTCATTTGTTGACCACTTACCTTTAAGTAGTTGGTTGATGTACTGTCGGTAGTAATAAATTCTGTGTGGGTCATTGGTTGACCACTTACTTTTAAGTAGTTGGTTGATGTACTGTCCGTAGTAATGAATTATGTGTGGGTCATTGGTTGACCACTTACCTTTAAGTACTTGGTTGATGTACTGTCGGTAGTAATAAATTCTGTGTAGGTCATTGGATGACCACTTACCTTTAAGTATTTGGTTAATGTACTGTCGGTAGTAATAAATTCTGTGTGGGTCATTGGTTGACCACTTACCTTTAAGTAGTTGGCTGATGTACTGTCGGTAGTAATAAATTCTGTGTGGGTCATTGGTTGTTCCATTATTATCAGTGATTCCATTTTCAGTTATAATTACTTTTGGATTATTGTATTCTTTTTTAATCCAATTTAACATATCCCTAAAACCCCATGGCACAACTTTCAACCAGTATGATCCTGACCTACAATATAGAAATTATAAATGTTTCGTATGTTAACTGGATTCGTTTCCTTTATTTAAAAGAACAATTAAGATTACTTCTACAGGTCACATTCAGTACAAAAAAAGTAAAACCACAAAGATACCGAACTGCGAGGAAAATTCAAAACAGAAAGTCCCTTATCATACGGCAAAATCTAGAGCTCACACACTTAAAACGAATGAATAACAATTGAGTTGGTAAGCTCCAAAGCGCAAATAATAAAGACTCGCAATCATTTTGAGATGAAGAGCAATAACATAACCGCCATTTCTTTACGGTTTTCGTGTCTGTAAATAAAGTATACCGCTGTTCGAAACTCATAAATCGATAGAAAAACAAAAATCCGGGTTACAAACTAAAACTGAGGGAAACGCATTAATAGAATTTAAGTCCTGTACTTAATTCAGTTATCACGGTGCGCTGTACTATTACATTCAATTTGGTGAGTTTAAGAAAACTCAAATTTCATTGGTGGTTAGTGAACCATACAATTTGACGTCAGGATTCTTTTCTAATTCGAGTTTAACAGGAGAGGCTGCTTAATTAACTTGTTGTTATCAGAGGAAAATTTTATTCAAAATCCCTCCCTCCTCCCGAAATGTATATTTATTGAAATACAATGTATTAGAATAATATACTGCTGTGTTGTAATTTATAATTTCAGGTGATGTTTCAGTTGTCAATTGTTTCACTGACACCTATATATGTATTTGGCCATTTGGACAGACAGGACCTGTGAAGAAGTCTAATCGCAGTTATCGAACCTTCCAACAAAAACTTTGAATTTATAAGGCCTGTGATTTGCATAATTCGCTGCATCAAAAAATATTTTGTTTTATGAATATGATAATTTACTACAGATCTAGATGAACAATGTAAGGGTTTCGATCCATCACCTGTGTTTCCACGGCGATTTCCAAATTGTTTTAAGGTTTATGTACCCTTCTGTAGCCATTTTTGTATGAACTTTTCAAACTTCAATTGTATCAAAACTACAGATATAATGAATAATAGAGATAGGCCATTTTGTACATATTCCAAGGGGAAACTTTATACAAAGCATTATTGTTTACTGTTTCATTGCATTTAATGGAAAAAGAGGACGTTAAAAAGAGGATACATTTGGTCTGTTTGTCAGATCTGAAGTACCTGTTTTGGTACATCCGAAAATCCGGGAACCAGTTCTTTCTTATATGCCATTAAAGGTAATATGTTGATTTTTCAGAAGAAGACACCATAAAGTGTTGTTTTGACATGCAGTGATTGCCACTTTATTTGAACTCAAAATGAAAAGAAATGGAGGAATTTAACAAAGAAAGTAATGGGACCATGAATTAGTGGTGTACTTCCTATATATATGACAGTACGGTTGTCATAATCAGAAATATGCGGGTAACCTCATTTTTCAGTGATAAACAATATGTATAAATTATGAGAATAATAATATTAAAAAGGCTGTGGCCAGATACTGCCAATGTGTTGTTTGGTCTTAATTAGCATCTATGATAAATATAGGAGGATAGCAACGACACAAAAGAAACACAACATTAAAATGTAACACACACAGAAACGAACTAACTAAAGCATTAGACAAAATCCGATGAGAATAAAAAAAATATAACATCAAAACTAATTACATGAATTTTGGATAGAAAAGTACCGTGACACGTCTTGTAGCAATGTGAATTCACACTCAAAACTCGGTTAAATGGCATGAATTATTATTAATATAAATATACAGTTATAGTTTCTTTTCCTAATGAACGCGTGTTAGTTGTTGACGCAAACAAAATGGCCACTTACCCTGTCCATGATGGATCTCTTGAAAGCTGCAACCGCAAATCACCTGGAAAACCAAACTCCTTCTTTGCTGGTTCTACTAAAACAGTCGTGTAGTGATTCAGTCCAAAAAAGTCGAAGCTACCTAATAAAAAAGTCAATTTGTTAACACACACTTAACAATTGCCTCACGTAAAGATAGACTGTCACGTTAAGAACCCTTGCAAATACTCTTTGAGGGGTTAATATTTTGTCTGTTTCTAGCAAAGTAGCTTTATGCTAAATTTGTTCTCCATTAATTATGTTTTTTTGGCAAATATTTAAGGAATCACTATTTTCCCCCTGACTATGAAGAAATAACATTTTTAAGGATAACTTGTAATAGAAAGAAAAAAAATATGGTTATTCCATTTTAAGGAGTAAATTATGAAAAACTCGTTGAAGATGTCACAATCACATAACAAAATTATGTGTATGAGCTGATAGACAATAAACTTTCAACCTAACAGAAGACGTGTGATTGCAAAAATCTTACAAGTCGCTCGGATAAGAATCATCTTCGTTTCAAAAGTATCATGCATTATTAAAAGACGATGCACCTTTATTGAGTTTAATTTCCTGTGAAGTGAAATTAGGTAAACGATCACCAATGTTTTCCTTCATAACCTGTGGATAATCGCCATCTTTGTAGATAGGATGAGCAAACCAACCAAGCATGAACTGTTGTCCACGCTCTGCAGCATCTATGTGTTCTTGATTACTTTCATTTTTAGGATGCATAGTATCAGAATTCATCGTTATACCAACGATACCTACAAGAGATTAAATTTTACAATGATGATAACCGGGGCATTTTATTGCAAATCATATATCATCATGTTTGAGTAAGATTTTAAATGCACATTCGAATTGGACAGTTTGATCAGCATATTATGAATAAATGAACGCAAATGCATATATGAATACATTTGGGAGAATAAAGAGTGGTGTTTTCAAAAGGGACACGAAATATATGTAGTTGTAAATAAATGCTTTCTATAAAAAATACCAGAAAAAATAAAGCAATGTGTTTTAAAAAAATGTGTTCCTCTTCCCCCACTAGGGTGACTTGGAAATAGAAATAATGTCACTAAAGACTTATTCCGATCAGCAGGGAACCATTGCCAAAGTCGGTTCTAGGTTTGAGTGTGCAACGCTCTTTACACGTTAAGAACCATCACAAAAATGCATTGAGGGATCCGTAGGTGGTATGTTGCCAAAATGTCTGACGCTCATAATGTACCATAATTTTCCTGTGACAGTCCAAATTTCTCTGGTCCTCATCGCGTACGGCATCTATTACTTGTAGCTGTATTTGGCAAAACTTTTAAGAATTTTAGGTCATCAATGCTCTGCAACTTCGTACTTTATTTGACCTTTTAACATTTTTTGATTCGAGGGCCACTTATGAGATTTTTGTAGACGAAACAAGTGATTGGTGCAAATATAAAATTTCAATCCGGATTTATATGATGAGTTTATTTACAAGACCTACCTAGTTCTACGTAACACACTTTATCTTTATTCTGTAAGTTGATAAATATGCATATGAAGCACAAATACAGCCACATAACTGATTTAGATATATTAGTTCTACTCCATTTAAGTGACACTATGTAGGATACTACGATACCTTTCTGTGTAGTTTTATACCGCTGCTTGTATGTATCATATGCTTTTGCGTGTGACTTGATAATGTGATGACCACATCTGTATGGTGTTACAGAAGGTTCTTTGATACCGGGTGCATATTCCGCAGAACCGTGTCCCATCCAACAGATTACCCAGGGTTCATTAAACGTGATCCAATGTTTGACCTGTTTAAAGAAGAAGTTTTCATGAATGAGTTTTATTGTCTTAAAAAGTAAAAAATAAAATTGAGAATTGAAATAGGGAATGTGTCAAGGAGACAACAACCCGACCGTAGAACAGACAACAGCAGAAGGTCACCAACAGGTCTTCAATGCAGCGATGTACTGTTTTGGAACTTATCTAGTCAATTATATTAACTTGGATGTGTCGCAATTAACTTTGTCTACTATGAGTTAAATGTTATAGTCATGTCAACTAGAATTACTGCCAAGGCAACCATATTCGAAGTGTTTTATTTTCCACATATGATCAACAATAATGCATGTACCTCATTTGTCTCTAATGGATTAGACTTGTATATATAACATGTAAAATACGTTATTACATTTGTTATTTGTTTCGAAAAGATCGAGAAGTATCTTTTTATATAGACCTACAGCGTGTTCAAACATAGAGGGACCGATCAAGGGTGAAAAAATCATTAACAATGCACGATCGACGTACCCTGTCGCCAAATGTTTTAAATGCTGCGTCTGCGTAGTCATTGTAATACTCTACTATTTCAGAGCCATTCCATCCTCCAATCTTCTCCTGAAGACTTTGTGGTAAATCCCAGTGATAGAGAGTGACCAAAGGTTTAATGTTGTATTTAACTAACTCGTTGATTACATTATTATAGTAATTGACTCCAGGTTGATTTAAGCTTTTGTTTCTACCAGTTCTATAAGCTATTGGATCTGGAATAATTCGTGTCCAGGCTATAGAAAATCGGTAAAAGTCAACCTGAAAGTAAAATGGTCAAGTAAAGCATATTTGTATAGTATTCTTTCTTATTCTTTGTGCAAACTTGACCGTGATGCGAAGCAAAAAAGAGATGCGGAAAAGGCTGAAAACAACTATAGATATTATTTCCTGGGAATAAGGAAAAGGATAGCTATGTTTTTTTTCTTAGATTGTTCCAATACCTTTAAACAAAGTCACAGTTTCTACACATACAGTCAGTACCCGAAATATCTACATTATCATATTTAGTAGTGTAATGTTTATTAGTCGTTATGGTTATAAATCTGGAGAATCTTGTATCATATATGCATATTTTATACAGAAAGAAGCGTTGTGTGGATTTAGACGTTTGGCGGGGAAATTAGTGGCAGGGTCGAAAGTTATAGGGGTGATCGTAATGGACTCTCTATGCTCCGTAAGGGTAACATTTAGAGAACACCCCTATCAAGTAAATAGTATAGTCGCCTTGGGGTATATAAGAGAGTGAGAAACGGCACTCGAGGCTGTCGGTTGGCTGTCGATGAGCCGCCACAAGTCCACAGAGCGTACGTTGGTTATAATATGAGGCAGGCATAACCTGTGAATGGGGACGAAGTCTGTATGTATTATATTTTTAATTCAAAATGTTGATAAAAGAGAAGGAAATACCGTGCGTAACGTTCCCGATTTTGGTTCTGTTGTTAGGGAATTAGCTGTGACGTTCTTTAAGTTATGACGTCATATTCGATGTAAACAAAAGAAACGCTTTCATCAGGAAACGTAACGTTTTTTTCATATCAAACAATTATTAAAATTGAATTTGTATTGAGATCCAATCTTATGTTTTACTAGACTGGTAAATATAAAAAAAAATCAAAGTCTCACGCAAACAAGACAGATTTCTGCGCAAATGCGGGAAAACCGGATCAGGAACTAGATCTGAAAAAAAAGTTAACGATTTTGAGTTCATTAGTACAATGAAAAATTCGGGAAATTTTCCCGATTTTTTTTTTTTTTTTTGAATTTTGAATTTTCTACCATAATTGGGGACTTCGTCCCCATAATATGAGGCAGGCATAACCTGTGAATGGGGACGAAGTCTGTATGTTTTATTTTCTTAATTCAATCATGTTGATAAAAGAAACCGAAATACCGTACGTAACGTTCCCGATTTTGGTTCTGTTGTTAGGGAATTAGCTGTGACGTTCTTTAAGTTATGACGTCATATTCGATGTAAACAAAAGAAACGCTTTCATCAGGTAACGTAACGGGTTTTTTTTCATATCAAACAATTATTAAAATTGAATTTGTATTGAGATCCAATCTTATGTTTTACTAGACTGATAAATATAAAAAAAAATCAAAGTCTCATGCAAACAAGACAGATTTCTGCGCAAATGCGGGAAAACCGGAACAGGAACTAGATCTGAAAAAAAATGTTAACGATTTTGAGTTCATTAGTACAATGAAAAATTCGGGAAATTTTCCCAGATTTTTTTTTTTTTTTTTTTCATTGATTTTTCTACCGTAATTGGGGACTTCGTCCCCATATTAAGCGCTAGTAAGAGCCTTAATATTCAAAGGACACTTTGTACCGGATACAAAGTAAACGTACAAGTAGAACGGATTGACATTGCAGACTGTCCCACTCGGAGGACAGGATGTACCAGCCCGCACTGTCTAGTAGTGACAGGTTGTCCCACTCGGAGGACAAGTTGTTCCAACCCGCACTGTCTGGTAGTGACAGACTGTCCCTCTCGGAGGACAAGTTGTATCAGGTCGCACTGTTTAGTAGTGACAGACTGTCCCAATCGGCGGACAACTTGTACCAGGCTGCACTGTCTAGTAGTAACAAACTGTCCCTTTCGGTCTGTCAGTGTGTATATTTTAGTTCATTGTGCATAATTTAGATAGTTGTAGTTTTTAGCATTACCGTACGTATAATAATTGTTTGTGGACAACTTAGATCCAAGTATTGACTGGAACGGACGTTAGGATATAAACGCCTGCTTACACGTTACAGTAGTAATGTAAATATACGTACATGATGACCGTTTACCTTTTCTGCTATTTTTATAAACCTAGGTTATAAGATCGCTAGTGCTATTTAAAGCGACCTTTTTATCGTTAGTTCGAAGCTTAATTTTCAAAGTACGAAAAACATGTAAATGCAAAACCAAAATTAATTTAAGTCCTTATTTAAATTTCTAACATGTGTAAATCAGTTCATCGGTAATTTTAATGTTCTAAAATAACTTAAAACTTGAAGACCAACCAAATTCAAACACATTGTACAGCAAGTCTGAGGAAATATCTTTACTACGTCATGTTACAATGTTACAGTATATATACAACTCGTCTAAACATTAACCCAACAATGTTAGATCTGTAAATTTGCTTTCGCAAATGTTTTGTTCTTCCCTCGCCGGGATTCGAACCCATGCAACTGTGATATCATGACACCAAATTGCCTCCACTGCAGCCGTACCGCTAGACCACACGACCACCTGGGCTCTACAAAAGTAAAGCTTTTTGTGGCCGTGTGTTACCTTTCCTCGACAGTTTTAATCTAGCGTCGTACTACAGTACATGATATAGAATCAGATTCAAAACAGTGTGGCTTTGGCCATTGATTGACGATCTAAACTATCCCATTGACTGGGACAGATTAGGTGAATGTTTGTCTGTAACGACCACTGCTCACTACTTGCTTTTTATAGAATTTAAATTGTGGGGTAACCAAAAGTTCTTAATACCTTTAATAATAAAATAATTCGAAAAAATTAATCGGGAATAACCTGTATGTTTTGATTTATATTATTGATATACATCAAACATCGTATTATTCCTGATTAGTTTTTCGAATTACTTTATTTAGGTGTTGAGAACCTTGGGTGACCCCACAGTTTAAGTGTCTTCAACAAGTAAATAGTGAGCAGTGGTCGTTACAGAAAAACTTTCACATAATCTGTCCCAGTCAACGGGATAATTTAGGTCGTCAATCAATGGCTACAGCAACACTGTTTTGAATATGATTCTATAAGGCATGGAGATGTTATTGTTACAGATCAGCTCAATTATCTATAGTAAAGAATCCTACAAATTAATGTAAGATACAGTCACAAATATATATATATATATATATAAATTAAGGCTAATACAAATGAAAAATTGTTCAAAAACGTCTTTTTTCTTAAAGTCTAGCGATCATTATAACAAGTTTAATTTTCTCCGACAAAGCTTGCAGGGAAGATAACTCTAACTTTAACGAAAATTTATCATTAAATAAGTAGAACTTGCCCCAAGACTTCTGATTAGTTGAACATCCTCAATATATTTATGATAACTGTCACATGCTACATCACCTGTATCGTTATGCCAGTTTTTATTGTCATGACTAAATCTGTCCCATATATGTTCTGATTTTCCTGGAGGTAAACATGAATAATGGAGACGTTTGGATATACATTCATCAATCACATCAATTATAAAATTAATTTAAATCAATATAACTAAAACATAAATGGCGACGCATACTTGCTTCTGTCATACAAGACTAATGCCCGCGTCACACTGTCCCGATTTTTACGCCGATTGCAACACGATTATGGAAATTTTCATAATCGGGACTGATCGTAACCAGATCGGGCTATTCGTAGTGCCATCTTTAACAATCGTAGAACCATCGGCCACTTTTTCTAGCCTTCGGAGACAACTTCGGGAACGGTTCTAAATTTTTTAACATGTTAAAAAATCCCCATAGGTGCGTCCGATGTTGATGGTTCGTAATGAGTTCGTATCACTATCCTCACCATCGTAATGTCACCGGGAATGCATCTTTGAACATCGAAGTGCATTCGTGTTTCCATCGTTTCCTTCGGGCAGTTTTGACATTACGATGTCTACACGAATTAATCACGAAGCTATCCGAAGGTCTTAAGATGGCAACAAGACTTCGTGAAGACCTCGTAATCCCGTCGTGTTGCCATCGAATAAAAGTACGAAGGCGACAAAATGGAACTACGACGGCAATACATTCAGCTAAATGGAAGTTTTCGCGCTAACATGTATTTAAAGTGCAATGCGCGATATGCACTACTCAGTCTAATACGACAGTTAAGAAAGACGTTCACAAAACATGGAGCTCATATCATATGATTCTATGAGAACAAGAAAGGCGACAGCGTTGTTTCTATTGATTTAAATGGAACAAAAAGAGCAGCTATTACAGGCCCAGGATTTACTTTTACAAGGAAAATATTATTTTTGTCAATTTTTTCATATCAACATAATGAAAATCATATACGCGCCTCGTACACCAACACTGCAGGTACAATCATATAGGGAAACCAACTTTTTCTTCATTATTCTGATTTTTTATGTATCGTCTGAGTTGTTGTCTCACGAATGTTTACTCCTTAACCATTTTGTTTTCTATATATCATATTTTGCCGCATTTGTTGCTTTTCCCACATCCTTCCTTTTGTCTATATTATTATGATATTCTCCTTGAAAGAGCTCTTTTTTAATAAAAGGGATCAACGAACCCGTTACCTTACCTTTAAGATAGATCAGTAAACATGGGCATAATTATGGGTGACTATTCAGACTAGTGAACACATTTTACAGTTCAAACAAGGCAATGCCGAGCGTGGCATCCCCTTGTATGTAACATATTGGGGACAACTATGGACACTATATTTGTATATGACACATGCAGAAAATGATAAATCGAATATGCATATTCGATACATAAACTTTTTTTTAGAAATCAACCAAAACATTCAGTAGCTGGAAATACCTTTAATATTGTCTTTTGAACCAGCAGGTAAATAAATGAGCAACCAATTTCCTGTGTATTATGCTATTTCAATGAGAAAAAAACATGTCCATCTGCATGACCTTGACCTTTGGCCTTGAACGTAAAAAATGTCAGATAATTACAAGGAATAACATTATACCAAATATGGTTAAAATCTTTTGAAGCATATTGGTTTTAGAGTGTCCACAAGGGTGATATTGCCTTGTATTACAACTGCCACTGTGATCTTGACCTTTGAACTTTAAAGTCAATAGCGCTTAAGATATTCTTAACAAATAACACCATACCAAGTTTTGAGCATTTTGGTTCTAGAGTGTCCATAACAATTTTATCTACACGCAACTTGCATGTAGTAGGCGAGGGGATACTAAACTAAGTTTTATAAGAATTAGACGAAAAGATCGATTTCCCGCCATGCATGTCAATGTCAGACTTGTACAGAAACGATATGTTCTCGAAATTCTGTTCGTATCATAAAAAAGTTCAAAACAGGTAGAACGCATTTTAGATCGTTTGTATACTTGTATTATATTGCATATAATTTAAATGCATCGTGAGCTGTACATGACGTCTTTTAGACATCGTATGGCCATCGCGCCACCATCGTAATCCATCGTGTAGCCTGTGTGATCCATCGTGTAGGCTTCGGCTGAGATAGGAAGCTTAAATACCAGTCTTTGGTTAACCTTCGTATGTCCATCTTTTCCTATCGTATGTAATTTCGGCACCATCGTATAGACTTCGTTATTCATCGTACTTGCTTCGGTAACTCTTTGGTATTTTAAAGAAATCGGGACCAACTTCGTGCGAACTTACAATTTTCGCATTCGGGTGTCCATCGTATATAAAAATCGGGACAGTGTGACGCGGGCATTAAGGTTAACTAAATATGGTATGTCTGTATTTAGTTTAACCTGATTAATGTTGTGTTATTGAATTGTCTACAGTACGGTTCAAAATGTCACATTGCTTTGTTTTATCATGATACTTGTGTTGTACATATGTTTTGTAATGTTTTAAAGTGTTGCTGGTGGAACTTTAAAAAAAAAACAGTGAATTAGTTTCGGATTTAGAACAGACACATACACAATGAGGCGTGGTTAACAACTTTTGGACTGAAACTTTTATTTATCTTATATGAAGCTCTATAAGGGGATCACTCCCTGAATCTGCCTCTGCTGAACCCTCCCCTAACATGGTTTAAATACGTGCCTACTTTTGGAAAGTTGATGTATCAAGTGCGATATGTTACTTTTTCGATGTTTTTTTCTTTGTCTGTTATTTGATTTTGATTTCTCAAATGTCAAAGTTTGTTTAATAATTTTTAAGATCAAATCAAATTGTAATTGTTTGTTGCATTACATTTACACAATTTCTCTTGTTGATAAAAAAAAGAAAGAAGAAAAGGCATAATTTTGTTAATGACGAGATTTATATTATTATATTTAATAGGTATTCCATGATAAATGTCCTAAAAAAGCAACTGACGAAATAATACTCCTTCATCAGGATTCCGCAATTGTTTTACTTCTTCGCTCCCCTGTCATGATAATTACAAAAGAAACTTGAGAATATGTATACAAACAGCATCAATTTATTATAAGCAAAAAACTTCTTAAAAGCCGAAATTATTGGTGCACTTAGCACGAATGTTGCTTTTGAATGACGATTTTTGCTTAAATTTGTGTTTTGTTTATAGAAATAAAATAAAATTGAGAATGGTAATTGGGAATAGAATCATATTCAAAACAGTGTGGTCCTGGCCATTGATTGACGACCTAAATTATCCCATTGACTGGGACAGATTAGGTGAACGTTTGTCTGTAACGACCATTGCTCACTTCTTACTTATTATAGAATTTAAACTGTGGGGTCATCAAAGGTTCTTAACGCCTTTAATAATAAAGATAATTCGAAAAATTATTCAGGTATAACCTTTATGTTTTGATTTATATTATTAATATAAATCAACACATCGTATTATTCCGGATTCGTTTTTCGAATTGCTTTATTTAGGTGTTGAGAACCTTTGGTGACCCCACAGAATCAGTGTCTTTAACAAGTACATAGTGAGCAGTGATTGTTACCGACAAACGTTCACCTAATCTGCCCCAGTCAATGGGATAATTTAGGTCGTCAATCAATGGCCAGGACCACACTGTTTTGAATATGGTTCTATATGTTTAAGAGACAAGAACCCGACAAAACGGCAGATGACAGCCGAAAGCCACCCCGCACCTGGAATTAGGCCTCAAGTGGCCCCTAGGCACTTTAGGCTTTTATTCTAGGAACAACTTTTTTCCAATAACATACAGGAACAATATTTGTTTTTTTAGAAACTGATAATATCACTATTTTTTTTTTATAAACTAGAGGCTCTAGAATTTCCCTTTGATGACGATTTTTTTAACATTTTTTTGCGTTTTTACTTAATATCGTAAAAACATATTATAAAAATAGACAAAATTTTAATCACAAAAATGATCAGCAAGGCAAGATCCTATAACAAGTCAGATTTTGTCAATACAGTTAGTAAACGGTCACTCTTTATATATTTCTTTTACACTCTTTTGTGTTTTGATCACAATCTAACTAGTAGATATTAAATGATCAACATTACAAGGGGAATAACAATGATTTTTACCATGAATTCTATTCTCATCTACAATGTTAGATAGGCCTCTGTTGAAAATTCACACGACACAAACTTGTTAGAGCCTCTAGTTTAGTTAAACTATTATGATAGGAATCTTTTCATTATTAGATTATGACTTGTATCAATCCCAAAACTTCAAGATTTTTCTACGACACACTGATTTTGTTAGGGCAATATAAATGATAAAGATACCTCCTTCATTCCACGCGCCTTCTATCTGGTAGGATGAAGTTGCCACACCCCATAGAAAGTCATTCGGAAAGGTTTCATAATAAAAATCATCCGTGCCGATCACACTATGATATCCATTGAAACTAAGCAATACACATCCAAGGAATATTTCCATAGCTCTTGTACCACCAAATTAGACGATGAAAGACATGTTGTCGCTTAGACAGGTTTAGTATCTCTTATATTTTAAAATATCTGCGTTGTTCACTGCTATGTTTGGATATGACTCTGTAACTAAATCTTTGTTTATTTATTTATTTAAGTAGATGCACACTTAATACTATATTAGTCCTATATAATCCATGGTTAGCAATACACTGTTATCAAGATTCAAAAATAAATAATCACAAAGCATCTCTCTCTTTATCTGTGTCTTGCAAAATCTCCAGACATTATTATTATGAAAATCCATACATTTAATATTTAAGGAATGACTAATATTTTTTTATGTCTATGAAAAATAACATAAACAATTTAGTGCGCATTGAATAACGCGCGTAAATTTTATTTTTTTGTCAAATAACACACAACATGAAATACAAAACATTAAAGAAGAATGCGTCTGAGGACACGAATGCCCCCGCTCAAGCTTGGTTTTCAAACGGAATAGACATTAAATGTGGAAAAGCTCGTCTTGAGCAGTTCAACTAGTACCGTTTATACAGCCGATTGCATTTGGTGTTGTTAAACGTAATCAGTATCTTTCGGTAAATTGCTTGCTAGCTGAACTGTGAAGTCATTATAAGGTAAGGTATAATACCTCCTTTCCAAGTAGCCTTGACCTACAGACAGCTAGAAGATTGGTTATCTGTATGACTCTTAAAGGAGGGTAGTTTACTTAACCTAAATAAATAACAATGAAAAATGTATCACCAAATAATGTTTTGCACGCGGAAGGAATCGAACAATAATTTATATATATTTGTATTTCCAACAGACAGAAGCAGACGTGCTCAGTTTTTTCACTTCATGTACATAATCCGTTTAATCCCGCTACAATTGTTTGTACCTGTCCTAATTCAGGAATTTGATGTTAAGAAGTTGTCGTTTGTTGATTTGGTTCCTAAGGCTTAACTGTTTCTCGTTTCTCGTTTTTTTTATATAGATTAGACCGTTGGTTTTCTCGTTTGAATGGTTTTACACTAATATTTTTGTTTGTGCTCGTTAGAGCCTGCTGTGCGGTGTGAACCAAAGCAGCAGCTCCGGGTTGAAGACCGTACCTTTACCTATAATGGTTTACTTTTATAAATTGTGACTTGGATGGAAAGTTGTCTCTTTTACACCTTTACCACATCGTCCTATAACTCTATATATACGCAGAGTCTAAAATTCTGTTAAAAAAATATACCAGACACTCCAGTTACTGTTAAAATATATATGACTACGTACAAACCTTTAACTTATAAACACCGAAATTACAAATTTTATAACAAAAATAAATTTTAATGTAAAAGCAATCTTTTTTGTCATTTTCATTATATACAGAAAACTTAGGATGTCACGTGTCCTCTTCGTCTTCTTCTGTCATAGTTCCACAGAATATTGCATATAAAACAGGATCTTCCATGAATGTTGTTATAAATTCTACTTTTGTTAGTTTATCGTCAACATTTTTATCGCATATCTCAAACATTTTCTCCGCTATTTGTTCTGGAGTTGTGTCGTATTTTGATCGTTTCTTCCGTAAATCTAAAACTGTCTGCAAATACAATGTAAAATCTCAAAAATAAATTTCGAAATAGGAAAGAAAATAATTCAAGGAATCATTGTTTTCTTTTAATAGGTTAAGATTTTTAACTTCAAATCATGTAATTGTTTTCAAACCATAGATATAAACTTGGGCCCATTAAAACGTTTAATCCCGCTGCAAATGTTTGCACCTGTCCTAAGTCAGGAATCTGATGTACAGTAGTTGTCGTTTATTTATGTAATATATACGTGTTTCTCGTTTCTCGTTTTGTTTATATAGATTAGACCGTTGGTTTTCCCGTTTGAATGGTTTTACACTAGTAATTTTGGGGCCCTTTATAGCTTGTTGTTCGGTGTGAGCCAAGGCTCTGTGTTGAAGGCCGTACTTTAACCTATAATGGTTTAATTTTTAAATTGTTATTTGGATGGAGAGTTGTCTCATTGGCACTCACACCACATCTTCCTATATCTATTCATCACAGAAAATAGTTAATGAAGTTGAAATAAATTTAAGTATGCTAGCTCAGAAAGACTTTTAGATTTGCAACAATACAAACTACAGCAAAATCCAATATGGTCCGATACCATCATTGTCGTCCCTTGTTTTTCGTTGTTCGATTTTCGTTGTTCACAAATATAGTCCCTAGTGTTGACAGTGGGTTACTTGCCATTAATTTTTATACCCCTTCCAAATTTTTTTCTCCATGTTTAATGCCTCAAATTGCAAGTAGAGGGATGAAATTACACTGTAAAAAAATTTGGGTCCAGAATTTTAAAGGAAATTAGTGATTTGGTCCAGCTGAAAAAGGTTCAAAATGAGCACTTCGGAAGCTGTCAAAAGATTTCAAGACGCCCTAAACATAAAATTGTCCATATTTTGAGTTAGAGCCGATGAAGTTTTCTATAATTTTGATATAATTTGTTCCAAAAGTAGTACAACACACTGTAAAAGTTTCCTTGAGAAAGCGCAGGTGGGATTTTTTTTATTTTCATTTATGTTCTGAAAGAAATGCACTACGAATTAATTGTGTTCTCGGACCATATAGGTTAGAAATTAAAAACAAATGTGATTCTGAATTAATTTATATATTTCCTGTCCCTATTACAACTGACTTGGTAAATCGAACCAAGTTAAATGTTGTAGGTTGCCTTCGATAGTCTTCCAGTTTTTTTAATTTCCAAATATAGAGTACTATATAGTATATATCTATCTCTTAAGTGATACGATATTCCAGAGCTTACGTTTCCTGTCATTATTTCCTTGATATCTAGGGTTAGCGTTTACAAAGAGACCACTAGCAAGATGGGAGAATTTTTAGTAGACCGTTTACGTCTGGTATAATGTAGCGTAAGCATATTTTTGATGAACCATCATTATATTTTTGTCATGCATGCAAGTAAAAATTATATTGTATCTTAAATATGATGTAGTGTGCTGTGCCTGTGAACATGAATGTCTTTATTTGTTTGGTTTCAATTCAAAATGTATAAAGCTGAATACATATATAGAATATAGATATAGTGAAGATGTGGTGTGAGTGCCAATGAGATTATTCTCAGCCATCCAATATACATATTACCTTATACATTTTTATCATTTCTGGTCTTTCAATGGTACCGTTGCCATCAATGTCAAATAAATCGAACACCCAATTGAGTTTTTCCACTGGATCAGCAGTACATTCATGGTTCAAGAATAATAAAAATTCTTTAAAATCTATTTTCCCACTTTTATCTCTATCTGCAGCACGAAAATAATTTTCCGCGAAGTCGGAACTATTTTCTTTGTAACAACCTTTCAAAAATTCTTTAAAAGCTTCAAGCTTCATGTTACCATCCGGATTGATTTTCTGAAATGGGTACAAATCATGTAAAAGATACACATAATTTCAGAAAGGACAGCTGGCAAAAGAAGTCGCTTATTTTCATCCAGCTATATTTCACTTGTCAATTGCCTAAACGATTACTAAGATTTTGTTGTAGGTTGATTATTATTTTCTGATCGCTGGTTTAATCCAAAAAGTCTCTCTCGATCATTAAGAACACTATATCGACTATGATATTTTACAACTAGTTACATAAATTTTACAAAAACTGTCATCCATAGCCCGACTTTTCTATCAGCATGCGTAATGCTTATAAAATTGAATATTAGATTAAAATAATTACATCCCATTTCTCCACCCTAAAGAGTCTCAATGCTGACCAATGTATAACTAAACTAAATGTGTAAATGATAATTATGTTTAGTAATCAATTTTTTCGGACATTGTAATAGTCATTTCAATTTTCAGAATCACATATTTGTATTTATCAAATGAAAGAAAGTTCAAATAAAATTAATACTGTAAAATAGCTGGTCATGATTTAAAAAAAATAATTTAATCTTCTATTTATCGAGGCAAAAATATAAATACCATTAATTTTGTTTGTGTTTGTCATATATATGCTACATAACATTAGTGTGAATATATTCACCATGAATTCTTTATAAAACTCCATAATATCTGGTTTCTGGAAATCTGTATGTTTTTCTAGATATTCAAAGTCTTTTTCCGGTATATGTTTCCTCATTTGGTTCCCCATGTTTGAATGTTTTCCTTTAATAAAAATGGAATCAAACAAATAAAATATTGTATTAGTTAATGCACTTGAGTACAATTTGTAATAGCTTGCCGAACATGTGGCAGCCCACAAATCAGCTAAAGAAGGGACATTTCAACTTTTGCATACATGAGTTTGACCAGGATTGATATCTAACATTCACATTAAATGATACTTCTTAATATAATAAACATTCTTACCAATAAATTGCAAAAATGTCTCCAAATTTGCAGATTTGTGCAAAGAAGTCTCCAAATTTGCAGATTTGTGCAAAGAATAAGACCGATTTGTAATGGGATTCTGCAATCCAAGATGTTGGCATACCATAAATCTACCTAAGCTTAGTTTGGAGAATCTGTATCTGTTTCCAACTGCTGTATGCGACTCAGATTCGTTAGGGAGAAGATGTTTCGTTTGTTAGTTGTCGTCCAATTATTTGATAATAAGTACTGCTTTATTTCACGTCTCACTCAAGTTAACCACCTGTCTTTAGTTGTAATGGCATTGGTGATGTTTTACACACTTTATTCAGAAGATATTTTGTTTGTCCTATCAATTGACATTTTACCTAAGGTATTGATTCTAAAAAACAACTTTATTTCATGTTTCACGTAAGCTTTAAAAAAAATACTCAAAGTTACAAACTTGGTTTTTTTTCAGTGCAACTAAGTGGGAAAATAATGCATTTGTGGAGATAGAAAAGATTGATTGATCATAAGATATTACCAGTTTTTATCAATATACACAGTAGCAAAGATAAACATTTATTTTGGGAACATATAAATACATGTTATAAACATGTTCGTATCGTTGCTATATGTTACAGTGACATTGTCGGTTAATTTATTATGGTATTTCTGTGCAAGCTATAATCTGCAATTACCCACAGACATTACGCTATCGACGTCTATAACAAAGCTTCACTGAAAATAAGTGCAGAAAAGTATAATTCCATTTTTAAGGCTTTTTGTAACTTTGAGAATAATAACTACACCTAAAGCGCTGTTCATTTGCTTTCATTTTATTTTCATTTGAGCTTAGTAACTTAAGCTTTATGTCATGAAGAAATGCACAATGCCTTTACTTTCCGTTATTTTAAGTTCGTTTTTTTTGCAACTCAGATGGAAATTGGATGAACCACTACCGTGTTCAGATTTAAAGTAAAAAAAAGTGAAAAAGTTGTAATTCTCAGTTTTTTTAAACACAATTGCTTGATAATTCCCATTTCAATTAGAGATTGGAAAAATGTTGAGAATATTGTCATCTTTTTTATTATTATTTACTCTTTTGATAGAAACATCAACATTTAATTTACTCAATATCGAACTTTTACAAATGGGTCATTAAATGTATTCACGTTGCGAGTTAAGTAACCGCCTCAACTTATCATTATTTTTATTAAACTTTTGAAATAAATTCACATAATACAGTATATAGTAGCATCTTCAAAGATTCAACTTGAACTCTTGATGCAAAACAATCAGTTTTTCTAAGGATGCCAAAAAAACTCTAAAAAAATGTTTTTTAAGACCTCCCTCCTCTGTCGATTGCATACAATGTAGTTACAAGATGTGGAATTGATGTACTAGAAATACATGATATCTAAACTTACGTGCAATATGTTGATAACTAAATATCCTTTAATGCCACTGACCCGTTACATATAGAGGGAAATCATGTTTCGAAAATTTCTGCTTATTTTGAAATTCACTGCATCGCAAGTGCTCATGTAACAAAACTGGCAACGATTATACACGTGTAGTCACACATATCTTATTATATAAATGCGTATTATTCATGATATTGTCAATCTAAATCTCGATCTTATATCATATATACAAACTGTATTACGTGCATTCAGCACGTACACAAAGGTTACGATAGTATAATAATGTCGAAGTCATTGAAGTGTTGTTTATAGATATAGGAAGAGGTGGTATGAGTGCCGATGAGGCAACTCTCCATCCAAATAACAATTTATAAAAGTAAACCATTATAGGTCAATTTACAGCCTACAACACGGAGCCTTGGCTCACACCGAACAATAAGCTATAAAGGGCCCCAAAATTATTAGTGTAAAACCATTCAAACGAAAAAAAATCAACGGTCTAATAGATTTCTGTTATCTCATTCATACAATATAAGTCAATATTTTTCAAAGTCAAAGTATTTACTATAGTCAAGTTAAACAATTCCGTAAGTGGAAATCGATCTCCACTCTCTGCACGAATCAAGTTAAATGCCGTCCACTACGAGTTCCATAAAAGCTAACTGTTGTGCTTTGTATGTCTGTTTGAGATTCTGAGTTTTTTTCTTACGCATGCTTGAAAATCTTGGTCAACTAATATTAGACAGAAATTCAACAACATAGTGACAAAAAAAAAATACATTCAAAGGTAACTCACTATACGATCATCTATGTTGGTCAACTGCACATACCACAGCGATCATTTCAAAAGCTGGATACGTCCTTATAGTTACTATCACCGGAAAATAATTCAATATTTAAGATGAGGCATCAAACATTCCAAATTTGTGGACTGTGTTTGTGTAGAAGGGGGATATAGTTTTTTTTGTTAACTTCGATAAACAGATTTCCCCCAAAAAATCAACGTTGTTTTTAATTTTTATTATGGAATTTAATATAATAAAACATTTAAAAATGCACGAAAAAAATATAAAAGGCAAACGCACTTTCTTAAAATCATATCGATGTTAGGGAGCTACCATTTGATTTTTATGGGGGTGGGGTGGGGGGCTAGGATGAAAATGTTTGTCCTGCATTTTTTTTTAGTTGTAATCTCTGTCCTGCCTTTTTATTTCTCACTCTATCCGGTCCTGCTTTTTTATTTAGTTTATACTGACTTTTTTTACATAAATTGTCATCCTGACTTTTTTTTTTTGCAAGTGTCTCATCCTGCCTTTTTTCTTTACTCAAAACTCCTGTCCTGCCTATTTTTTTCAAATTTCATCCTAGCAGCCCCCCTCCCCCCGATACCATATGTAATCGTTTAATATGTTTGAAATAATTAAATACATCGTACCCGCATTCCTCAAAAGTTTACTACTAGGAAACTGTTGTTTTTTATGTCATTTCGATGGTTGACTGATGAATTTAAAAAAAAGACATTCGTAACGTAATTGACGAATTTGATGGTTGGTGTTACATACCCAACAACAAATAGGGATATAGAATTTATCATGATGACAGATGTTTTATTTGTCGACGTATGATCTTCAAGTCCGGTCATTATGGAGATTTGCTCAGGCTGTTTTCCTTTATATTTAATGGAATGTAATTTGGAATTTTCAATATATTTTGAAATAAAATAGTTCCGCCGATATGTATTTGTTTCATTATAATGTACAATTCATAGCATTTGAAAATACCAATTTGTCTCTTTATCGATATAAACAAACAAATACAGTTTTTAAATATGATAAGTGCTCTTTTTGGGTTACACAAAATGTGCACCACACCCTAACAGCACTTCAAAACCAGATTACAAAGAAAAGAACAGAATATAAAACCCTTTAGCATTTACTATATATTAAGTTAAGAGTAAAACTATATCAATTATTATAACTTAAAGTATTAATAATGAGCAACGTGTCACTAGCTTTCAACCATTATCGTCTTTAATTGATTTGATTTGATTTTTACATGTCAATTTATTCATTTTTCCTTTATATTTAGTTTTTCCGTCGGCAAAGTTTCGGTAGTTAATAGTTGTTTACAAAATAAATTGGCTACAGGCATAATAAACTGAAAGTACATGACTGTTTTGTACATAACAAGTACCCTAACTTCATATTGTATTCTTTCTGAACGGCAGTGCTGTGCATGCGTCTACGATATTCTTATGGATATTCACACTTAATATACCAGAAAAGGTAAGATGAATGATAATTCAAGTATCCTGTTTATGAAAATATACTGGCTATGTTATACCATTAGAGCAACTCTTTATAATACCGCAATTTAAAATTTCACATGGTTTGCTTACACTTTTACTAAGCTATGAGGTATATAAATAAGACAGCAACATATTTATAGCAGAAATAAGTACGAATATACTTGTTCAATAATATAGGGTTTTTGCATGAATATTGGGGAATATTGTTCCGAGTAGAATTTTCATTGTATAGCAATATAATATTTGAAAGTAAAACATTGGTTTAAACTAAGATTTTGACGTTGATGACGCCATGAGTTTTGAAGATTTATTGCACGCTAACTTTTATTTACTTTCTGTGGGAAATTTTATATTGCTTATTATTGATTGTTGTTTAACGACACATTCAAGCGTTGTATTTTGATTAACGCTACATTCAACATTAGTGGCTTTATTTTGATTAACAACACATTCAACAATAGTCGCGTCATACCGTTGAATGTGGCGTCAATCTAGTTAAAATATTGATCTTTGATTACATTATACTACATATGAAGTATAATGTAATCAGAGATCAATATTTTAATTAGATTGATGTGGCGTTAAACAGCAAAAATATTTCATGGTGGGCAGTTTTAATTGGCGGAGGACGTTGGTGCGTAAACAACATTTAACGGTACTATACATATCTATATTCTAGTTGTGCACTCTTACAGGTACTTTGGATAACTATTGTATGCACATTGAACGACAAATTTATGTGACGTATATAATTTTTCTGACGTCGGACACTCAAGTAGATCCATGTGTTCGTGGATAGGTTTTTGTGTCCTGTAAAATTGTTCCTTTTAAAAGTTTTGGATTCTCATAAATTCTATGTATAACTTTTGGACTAGTTTGATTTCTGTAATTTATTCTTACATACTTTTGATTTTTTAACCCTGTCTGCGCTCATTGCCTATGTAAAATTTAAAATTGTTTATAATCCAGGTACTTTGGATAACTATTGTATGCACATTGAACGACAAATTTATGTGACGTATATAATTTTTCTGACGTCAGACACTCAAATCAATCCATGTGTTCGTAGATAGTAGATGTTGTTGTGTCCTGTTAAATTGTTATACGATGATGACTGATGTTCCCATATTTTGACTATTTTATTGATTGTGACTGTTTATTTAACGCATCATGTAAATGTAACGGAATTTGATGAGACTGTTATTAAAGTGAGAGGGTTAGCGCTATAGAACCAGGTTTAATCCACCATTTTCTACATTTGAAAATGCCTGTACCAAGTCAGGAATATAACAGTTCTTGTCCATTCGTTTTTGATGCGTTTTGTTTTTTGATTTTGCCATGTGATTATGGACTTTCCAAATTGATTTTCCTCTGAGTTCAGTATTTTTGTGATTTTACTTTTTTCTCTTACAATTCAACTCTACTAAATAAATGTATTAGCCATACTAAATATGCGAGAGTTAAGAAAGGAATACACATAAAGCAGAGCTTTATTCTTGTTTGTTCATACGTCATGAATACAAGGTTCGTTATTTGCATGTGATACGAAGATCGTATTTACAGTTCAATAAAATACCGTATACAGATATTGAGATGTCTTCATTATTCGCTCAGATACATGTCGATATGTTTTTTTTCTTCTTTGAATGTCACTATGATATACAAAATATTTCAAAGTTATCAAATTTGACCCACAAATGTAAAAAGGAGATGGCATATGATTGCCAAGAAGACAACTGTTCGCCACCAAAGTTAAAACAAAGTGGACATAATCAATCACAGATTACTTAGTAACTGCCTTCAAAAATAAGAAAAACCCATGCTGTATAGTCGGCTATAAAAAAACAAAAATTGTTAAAGAAAACAAACACAACCACGTGTTATATATTATGTGTACAATGTTATAGTATAATAATAGCCTAGTACATCTTCGCTAGCCAAGGGTTGCGATCCACTCCCGCTCTCTTCAAAAGTCATGTGAGCATTGGTGAAAAAATGTCTGTGGTTATAAGCTACAATATTATAAGTACTTAAAATGTATATAAAATTGAGAATGGCAATAGGGAATGTGTCAAAGCGACAACAACCCGACCATAGAGTAGACAACAGCCAAAGGCCACCAATGGGTCTTCAATGTAGCTAGAAACTCCTGCACCCGAAGGCGTCTTTCAGCTGGAAACAAAACAAATATGCATACAAGTTCAGTGATAATGGACGTCATACTAAACTCCGAATCATATACAAGAAACTAAAATTCAAAATCATAACAGACTAACAAAGGCCAGAGGCTCCTGATTTGGGAAAGGCGCAAATTTGCAGCGGGGTTAAACTTGTTTTTTGAGATCTTAACCCTCCCCTATACCTCTAGCCAATGTAAAAAATCAAACGCGCAACAATACGCATCAGTAAAACTCAGAAGTCCGAGTCCGATGCAAGAAAATGAAACAAAAGAAAACCATCAAATGACAATAATACATAAATAACAACAGACTACTAGCAGTTACTGACATGCCAGCACCAGACCTCAATTACACTGATTGAAAGATGATGTCTTCATTATATGAATATCAGGCACAATCCCTCCTGTTAGGGGTTTGGTATTATACCACCATGAAATATATGAGAAGAACAAAACCCGTGTCATGCCAACAACTGGTTTTAGAATATTTGTGTTTAATTCCGTTGCGAAGACCCTATAAGTGAATCAATATTATAGCCAAAATATGCAATCTTTAATGACCTGACAACATAATCGTAACTATATCCCTTCTTAATAAGTCAGTTTAAAGGTTTTGTTAGTGTTGAGGTGAAAACAGACATGTTTGTGCTTTGTAAAGAATACTATTACCATAAAAGATTGGATGTTTAATACCTAAATGTATAAGATGTCTGCGTGTTGAGTTATATTTCCAAATCATTTCCTTATACCGATGATAAATTTAGTATGTATTTCTCTGATACTAATTTACAGGTGTTCTTCTGTTTCAGGAAAAGTTATTGAAATTGGAATGGTCAAACAAAGTTTTAACCTGGTATTTAGTTCAAACAAGATATTTGTAAATCCTTAATCGTAGGAAACAGGACAGTGGATCACGGTTCCAATTAAATCATTTGAAAGTACCTCAAAGACAACTACGTCTAGACAACAAATTTGGCCAAAAAACAAACACAAAAATTGGCGAATACTTAATTACACGTATCACCCGAAACTCATTTTTCAAAGTCAAATTATGAGTACTCAGATGCAATCTAATAAAGCAAAATTTCTTTGCACGACTTGTGGAAAAACTCTCGGTAGCAAATATGCTTTATCACTGCATATGGATAGACATTCTGGATTCAAACGACATAGCTGTCAGAATTGTGGAAAGAAATTTCGACACCGTACTGCGTTAGTTGAACATTTGAAACTCCATACTGGTATTAAACCATTCCATTGCGATGTGTGTGGTCGTAATTTTATAAGAAAGACAATATTGGAAACACACATGAAAACACACAACGGAAATCACACTTACCAATGTAAATTTTGTTTATCGAAATTTTCAAATTCTGATTGCTTTAGGAAACACATAGTAAAGCATACAATTAAAAATTCAAATAATGTTGAAACAAGCGTAAATGTCTGTGACGCTGATTTATACCAAACTATATCAAGTGAAGAATTCCTCAATCACAAAGATGTTGAACTCAACAACTTCGTAAATTCTTCAGAGATTAATGATTCCAATTATGTCCCTCTTTTTATAAATCTTATGTATAGTGAGGAAACAAATTGTTCCTCCAATAAGAATTCCATTTGTACAGAAAAAAAATCGAAATCTGGTGTAAAAACCGATGTACAAGACAAACAAGTAAAATGTATCTTATGCGGAAAAATATTCAGAAGTTTAAAACTATTTTATTTACACAGTAAAATCCACACAGGTTCTACGATCAACTGCAGCATATGCAATAAAGATTTTGCATCAAAACAATGCTTAATCACTCATATGAGAATTCACTCAGGTGATCGGCCGTTCGAATGTCACGTGTGTGGTAAAAGTTTCAGTGCCAAAAGAACACGTGATGATCACATGATAACCCATACGAGTGAAAAGCCTTACGAATGTTCAATTTGCAATATGACTTTTCGCTTCAGGAGTTCATTGAATAAACATAAAAGAAGGCATGCAAAGAAAATCAATGTAGATTTGAATATTATTTGTGAAATTTGCGGTCAAGAATTTTATAAACAAGACATTGCAAGTTCCCATATGAAAGAACATGCGGCAAACGGAATATACGTACATATTTGTGAGATTTGTGGAAAAGTTTTCAAGAGTAGAAAAATGTTCGGTTTGCATATACAGAAAAAACATGAAGTTTATGATTTTCCTAATAAACCAAAACATCAGTACATAGATACAGACAGAAATCATGAATGTGATACATGTGGGAAAGGTTTTAAGAAGTCAGGGCATTTGAAAGTTCATACACGCCTACATACTGCAAGTAAACCTTTCATATGCGATGTGTGTTCAAAGGCGTTTACTTCAAAATGTGATTTAACCAGACATATTCGAATCCACACAGGAGAGACACCATACAAGTGTCATATCTGTGAAATGGAATTTAGTCTAAGACGACAATATAATTGTCACATGAAGAAAAAACATTGAAGACTATTATTCGTTTATAAACAATTAGGTTAAAGTTTATATAATGTCTTTATATTTTTTAAAAGAAGACTGTGAAAAAAATTGAACTTTTGATGTGATCACAATGTAATATAGGTTCTAGGTGAGACGAAAGGGGAGGGAGGTGTATCTCGAGCTTTAGCATTGTTTTAGAAAATAAAAATAAATCATTTCTATCAAATCTTTTCTGTAGTCAGCATTATTCATAGTAACAAGGAGTTGAAGCAATAACATTCTATTTGCACAGATTTTATTTTCTATCTGTCCATGGCCATTGATTTTATTAAAACGATATACTAGAAGATATGCTTCATATCTTCTCGTATTTATAGTACCGTAAATTGTGAACTAACACGCCCAATGAACTAAAAAGTAAAATCTAGCAAATTCAACTCAAATTAGTTTTGGACTCTAGCATGTTTTTACCATTCAGTTGTTATAAGCACGTACAACGCCTTTCGTTTGTACAAAAAGTCTAAAACATAATATCAACAGAGCAGTTAATATTATGGTTGTACGTCAATCAAATCCAAGTTATTGATTATATAAGCCTGGGGCCGGTTTCACAAAGCTATCATAAGACATGTCATAAGATATATCTTAGGACATGTCTTAGGATCCTCTTAGGACTATCCTACGACATATCTCAGACCTCGTCTCGAAGCTGTCTTAGGATGATCTTAGCTAAGACATCCTAAACCTGTCACAAATTCTTTAAATTTTCAAATATAAATATAATTTAAATGAAAAAAATCAAGTAAATGTAGTATTTCTTACCGTAAATTATTTTTAATGTACTAATTAATTCAATGACATAATTTGCAAAATAAATATAAAAAAATAAAAGTAATTTATATATAAATTATCTTTAAACAATACATCAATATAAATATGAAATTTTTAATTCAAAATTAAGAAAACAGAATATAAAATGATGACATTGTTTGGGTACAAGTGAGTTGAATTCAATTTCGACTTTATTGGTTATAAAAGGCTAAGGGATAAAATCGTGCAATCTCGATATCAATACATCGAATTTTCATTGTTGACAAATCATGATAATCCGTCAATCTAGAATGATAACGTTATAAACAGGAACAGGAAAATAGATAATTAGATGATAAATCAGGTATTTTTTTTCAATATTAATGTAAAAAAATTAGTGTAATTTATATAAATAAATGTATGACTATACTAAGACCATCATAAGACACCTCTCGCGTTGTCCTAACTTTATGACCAATTTTAAGAGATGTCCTAATTTAGGACCACTTTGTGAAACCCACTTAGGACTAAGATATGTCGTAAGACCATCCTAAGACATGTCTTAGTCCTAAGACAGCTTCGTGAAACTGGGCCCTGTTGTTTAGTGGTTGTCGTCAGATGATGTGGTTCGTGAGTGTTTTTCCTTTCTCGTTTCCCGTTCTTTTGGGATAAATTAAACCATTGGTTTTCTTGTTTTAATAGTTTTACACCAGTCATTTCGGGTCATTTACTAGTATATCTGGATGTTCGGTGTGAACCAAGTCTCCGTAATTATGGCCGTACTTTTACATATAGTTTTTAACTTTTAATAAAATAGTTTGAATTGGATTGACTGTTGTTGCATTGGCACTCAGACCTTATCTTAACAGCTTCATATTTACATATATAATATTTGAAAATATGATACCTCAATTGTTTAGATGTCGAATTCAAATTACACTGTGAAAAAAGAATATGTTAGGTATATGTTGTGTACAAGTTGTAATGTTGTACAAATTATAATTTGTACAGATTTTTTGTACAAGTTATCAGTGTTTTATGATCTGCTGAACAAAAATGGATGATGCAAGCACACAGTCTTTTGCTTTGCATATTTCTGTCATATTTTCACAACTTCATAATACAGTCTAATACTGAGCATTAAAACAAAAACATTATAAGACCACACAAAGATTTTGTTTGGATATGAATAAGGTATAAAGAAAAAATAAAATTAGAATTTAAACAATTCAGGTATTCTCATTTCCAGATTGAAGACTAGGAGAATAGGATTAAATGTTAGGTTGATATGTATTTTGTTTTTAAATTAAAACATTACACTAGTACATTTTATAAGATAAACCTGTATCACCTGTTGCAAGAAGGA
Source organism: Mytilus trossulus (assembly GCF_036588685.1). Taxonomy (NCBI): domain Eukaryota; kingdom Metazoa; phylum Mollusca; class Bivalvia; order Mytilida; family Mytilidae; genus Mytilus; species Mytilus trossulus. The sequence goes on along the minus strand of NC_086376.1, from coordinate 78,424,442 downwards.
AGGTGTCAAAAAACTTATAACTTGTACAAAAACCCTGTACAAATTATAGTTTGTACAAACTTATATCTTGTACACAACATATACATGACTGCGGTCGTTTATTTTCATGACTTAATTCAGAGTGTAAAACATATGTCCATGAGTATGTGAATGTCAAAAGAATTATTTTGATTTAAGTTCCGGATTGTTCGATTAAAAAAAATCTCTTTGATATGAAATGAACTGTTCACAACTATGTGTATACTCATTATATTGAAAATACTGTCTTTTCAGCATATCGTGTATCAACTGGCATTTTGAATAAGACATTCAGGCATCAAAATTCATACAGTTCTTTGAAACTTTTATTTGCATTATTGACGTTAAAAAGAAAGAGTAAAAATTTAATGGATAATACATCACATATCGAATAAACCTAAATCACAACGTCGAAAAAAACACCCCAGAAAAATAATATCACGAGGAAAAACACAAACCAAAAAGCAAACAATGTTCGTAATAACACTTCACCTGTAGCTTAAAACTAAACAATTAAATCTTCACAAAAACCAAAGGTGGTCGCATGTGCTCTGGAAGGATAAACAGAATGATTCAATCGCATATGAAAATTAAAAAAAAATCGATTAAAAGCCTCGTTCGTTGATGTTATCATCGAGGGAAAGAGGGATCATGCTTGCGGCCATATGATATTTTATGTGATGACTTCAAATTAATATTTTGCATACTACTGTTTTTGTTCTGATTGAGGTTGTGACATAGTGATGACTGCTGTACCCCTATTTTGACAATGTTACCTATTATGTCTGTTTTGTTCACGCATCGTTATTAATATGATGGAATTCGATGCGACAGTAATACACGTGAGAGGTTTAGCGCTTTAAAACCAGACTCAACCCACCATTGTCTACAATTTTGAAAATGCCTGTACCAAGTCAAAGTTATGACAGTTGTTGTCAATTCATTTGATGTGTTTTATCATTTGATTTTGTCATTTGATTAGGAACTTTCCGTTTGAATTTTTCCTCCTTCAGAATGTTTGTGATTTTACTTTTTTCAAACAACTTTTGATATATATTTTAACAGGTTACATATGTACCAATAAACAGGGGTTATGGTTGTGAGACATACGTTGAACAACATGATTTTTTTTTGTAACTATCAATTGTTTTAAAAAATACAATGATTTGAAGTAGAATAAAGACAACTAATAATACAATCGTTTAATACAGATAATTTTTTACAACACTGCAAAAATTTGTAGGAAGCCCTATAAGGATGAAAACATTTTATTTCAGAACATTAAGATACACATTTATATTTGAAATATACATAATAAAAAGTGAAAGCTTATATATCTAATATCTAAATAGTAATAACATATGCATAAATTAATTCAAACCAATAATGCCATTTAAAATTCAATTGTAATAATACTACATTTTTTTTTTATCAAATTCGAAATGTTATTGTTCTTTTGTGAGTAAAATATAAATATGATATACTTCAGTAAAAGTATTGTACAAAAACAAAATAATTGCAAGTTAAAAAATTGTATCAAATATAGTCATTCGCATTGAAATGCAATTACAATGTATTAATAAGCATTTGTATTCAATAGCCAGTTTTGATTTGTATTGTATGGTTAATTCTCCAAGTACACAATTTATAAACTATTGTTGGCTCAATCACTCAAATAATTTGTTGCATACACTATTTTAAATATTGGTCCAATGTATCTCAATTTCCGGACAATCTTGTTGAACTCTTAGATGAAAGATGTGTATAAAACGAAGCTGTAAATGTACCTATGATATATATTTTCTTAAGAGTTTTTACATTTTCCTTAAACATCTTGCGATTAAATAATAAAAACACCAAAGGGTTCACCAAGCTATTTAATGGTGCCAGAACATACAAGAGTTTGTATGTTGTGCCGTACTCAATTTTGCCCCAAACAAGCAATGAGGTACCAACACATACAGGTGTCCAACACACAATATATGCTGAAATATAGAATCCTATTAGATCAGTAAAAAAAGGCTACATAAACATTAATTGCATGTTATATCATTTGAAAAATTATTACTCTTACATTTTTTTGCAGCTAATTTACACACCATATGTTATATGTTTCTTACCACTGCTCAATTTGCTAAGCATATATCATAACTTGTAATTTGCAGAGTTTATGAAGTGTACGTTGATTTGATAAATATGATTATCGAATATTATGTCTGTTTTATTATGTCTGTTTTATTTCAAGCTTTGTACATAGAAGTATATAGTTTGATGATGGCATTAGTATGTTTGTTAATACGCCATCAAATGCGTCTATGAAGGCAATCTGTTGTCATCATTAAAACGACTTCAAACTGTGGACATGTACACATTTTGCGTCATCTTACTTTAGTAAATATAATTGAGCAATAAAATGGGGAATGTGTCAAAGCGACAACAACCCGACCAAAGAGCAGACAACAGCCGAAGGCCACCAATGAGTCTTCAATGTAGCGAGAAACTCCCGCACCCGGAGGCGTCCTTCAGCTAAGTATCGTTCCTTAAAGTATATTTATTGTTCTTTTATAGTGTATTTTGATATCATATATCACTTTTAACGCGTCTGGCGTACTAAATTATAATCCTGGTACCTTTGATAACTAATTAAATGACAGAATCAATTATGCCATATAGTTATTCTGGACTTACTACTACTGGACTTATGCAACTAAACCCCTTACGGGAAGGATTGTGCCTGATGTTCATATGATGAAATCATAATCTTTCAGTCAGTTTAATTGAAGTCTGGAGCTGGCATGTCAGTTAACTGCTAGTAGTCTGTTGTTATTTATGTATTATTGTCATTTTGTTTATTTTCTTTGGTTACATCTTCTGACATCAGACTCGGACTTCTCTTGAACTGAATTTTAATGTGCGTATTGTTATGCTTTTACTTTTCTACACTGGTTAGAGGTATAGGGGGAGGGTTGAGATCTCGAAAAACATGTTTAACCCCGCCGCATTTTTTGCGCCTGTCCCAAGTCAGGAGCCTCTGGCCTTTGTTAGTCTTGTATTATTTAAATTTTAGTTTCTTGTGTACAATTTGGAAATTAGTATGGCGTTCATTATCACTGAACTAGTATATATTTGTTTAGGGGCCAGCTGAAGGACGCCTCCGGGTGCGGGAATTTCTCGCTACATTGAAGACCTGTTGGTGACCTTCTGCTGTTGTGTTTTTTTATTTTGGTCGGGTTGTTGTCTCTTTGACACATTCCCCATTTCCATTCTCAATTTTACAATGAAAAAGACAAAACAACTTACCTGTTACAACCACGAACAACAGTTTTATAGTCTTAATCTTTGCTTTTGCTATAACATTTGAACATCGTAACTTTTTGGAACGATCACTTTTGATATTTGTAGCGCCTGGAAGAGAAGTTAAAATGAGAGAATACACAGTGAGTATTACGATTATATATGAAATAAGCGGGTGACTATTTCAACTTAGGTATATGGTCGGAAATCGTTTACCATTGTAATGTTTGGTAAGGAAAAATAATCGGGTATATGGTTTTATAAACTTTGATATATATTGATTCGTAAAAACTAGATATTTGTACATTTCTCATAACACCATTCCCAATTATCCCATGTATACCGATCTACACTGCCCATACATACATTATAAAATATCATTCTAATCAAATAAGATATTGCACAATTCAAGATTTCCCATCATGCACATTATTGTAAAAGAAGAAGAAGAAACTACACAGAATGTATTTGGACCATGCGTCATTCTCTATAGTAACATAAGTCACCACCAGTAGCACGACACAGCATTCTCCCAATTGATACGATATTCCCGTGCTTGCATTTCTTATCATGATTTCTTGATAAAGGGTTGCTGCTCACAAGGAACCTATTAAAACAAGAGTTCCAAATGGTAAAGTTGAAATTATCCCTTCGTAAATTTTATGGACGCCATCATGAGTTGGTTGACCGTTATGGAAAAAACGTTTCACAAATGATATAGGATATGTTCCTTACTACAATCCCCTCCCTTTCAGAAATGTTACCCACTGAATTAGACTATTTACCGGATTTGTTACCACATAAGCAACACGACGGGTGCCACATGTGGGGCAAAATCTGCTTATCCTTCCTGAGCACCTGAGATCACCCCTTGTTTTTGGTGGGGTTCGTGTTGCTTATTCTTTAGTTTTCTATGTTGTGTCATGTGTACTATGATTGTTTGTCTGTTTGTCTTTTTCATTTTTGGTCATGGCGTTGTCAGTTTATTTTCGATTTATGAGTTTGACCTTTCCTCTGATACCTTTCGTCCCTCTTATACAAACAAACAAGAAACCGGGGTTATTTCAAGTTCCCTGTGAGAATTAGCCGATCAAGCACCACATGTATCGCCCTACGTATTGCTCTTATAAGTAGAAACTCAGTAATACGTCTGATTTGGTGATGTCACATTCGGGGAAAAGTGGAAGGAATTGTAGTTGGTACGACAATTAGAAAAAAAAACTGTCTGTGAAATAGAGTAATCATTATGGTCAACAAATTCGTGTTGGCGTTCATAAAATAAAATAATATAAAATAAAAGACTTAGAAACCCTAGGAGTAAGAGCTCCCTTGTAAGCAACACCCCTATTACAAGGACCATTGGACGTTAAGGGACCACCAACCAATCAATTAACCTTACATGGAAATCATGTTACGAAATGCACGACCTGGAATATCGTAATAACTGGAAAATATATACTATCTATACTACTAAAACCAAAGTCCAATTTGTTAGACGGCTGGACGTAAATACGACGAATCAAAGAATTCGACTTTGTGTATAAATAATAAAAGGCGATGATGTTGATTAACAATTGCACCATTAGAGCCCCTTTGTTTTCCCCATAATCAATATTACCAATACGTAACAAGTTTCGGGTCGAATTCGATACGAATACCAATAGTACTAGTGTATATATGTCACCATAACATGCCCTTTTACCGCTCATAATCAATATTTCTAATACGTGACAAGTTTTGGGTACAATCCGATACCGCTAGTCATAGTACTAGTGTATCATATGTACGTCACCTGTTACCTTATCTGTACGTTCCGCCTCTGTGCGGCGCAGCGCCAAACGTATTTTGGGATTTGCCCCATATACATGAGTCATACATGTAATCACACATGAATTTCTTCATAATACTAGGATTGGCACTACTGAATTTAATCAGTGTCACATGTAGTTTCAGGATGTTATAAGAAAGCCAATACTGGTTCAGACCAAAGAATTTTTTGAGCAGATAACACTGTTCACCTTATAACCAGTATGGATTTATCAGAAGGCAATTCAAAAACAAAAACTCCAGGCTTAAATAAGTTTTTAATAGCTACTTTGATTCATTGACGGTTCTTACTACATGTATATCCTAATATATACGACAGTAAATACAGATATAAACGTTTTCTTAATGATTTTTTTTTATTTGTGTATCGTTTGGATTCTGTCTATTGAGTGAACACTCCACAACTGAAGACATTGACGCTATGTTGTGCAGGTATAATTTCCCCATTTCCATTCTCAATCTTAAACACTTATATACGACCAAGCTTAGCGAAAGGTAGTGCGACGTAATCAGTAAAACACATTTTATTAGAACAACTCGTAAAGGAACAAACGTTTTCATTGGCCAATTCAAACCTTCGACCTCACACCTGCGAAAATAGAACACGCTCACTATAAGTAGAATGTACTGATCAGTATTCACGTAGCCGGTCAAGGTTGTTATAACCTCCATCGTCGTATTCACACTACATGATTGTGTTCTTGCCTTGATTATCCCATAGCAATTCTAGCTTTTCAATGATCCATGTATATCATTTATGTGCATGTAAAAATCATTGAATTCATAATTTTGTGCAATAGTAAAATTTTAAATCTTCAAACCTTAAGGTTTCACATCGAAATATTTAATTCAACTATCTCTTCTAAATTGTTTCTGGATTAAGAGATCTACCAATTCATTTTGATGGGAGGAGGGCTTTGATGAAACAGTTAGTTCTTTTTTCTAAGTTGTATTCTCTGTCCTGTCTTTTTTATTTTTAGTCTATTTGGTCTTGACTTTTTAGTTTTTATTAGTTCGTCCGGATTTTCCCCCCATAAATTGTCATTTACTTCATATAAACTCCAGCAATATACTCAATAAATTTTATACTTAGATATAGGAAGATGTGGTGTGAGTGCCAATGAGACAACTCTCCATCCAAATAACAATTTAAAATTAAACCATTATAGGTTAAAGTACGGCCTTCAACACGGAGCCTTGGCTCACACCGAACAACAAGCTATAAAGGGCCCCAAAATTACTAGTGTAAAACCATTCAAACGGGAAAACCAACGGTCTAATCTATATAAACAAAACGAGAAACGAGAAACACGTATATATTACATAAACAAACGACAACTACTGTACATCAGATTCCTTAACTGTTTTGCTATCCTCGGTTGAAATTCGAACGTAAATTATATATTTGTAAATATCGAAATAGTTACAGAGAAAACAATCAGTTTTTAAAACTGTGTTTATTCATTAAATGTATTGGACTCCTTCTAGTACATGCATTCCGTCATACTTATTAATAATACTTTAAATGGGTGTAAAAACTTCGCCTACTAAAAATATGCTTAACTTATAAATATGCACGTTAAACGCTTTCACAAGTGGGATGCTTCAAAAATCATTAAACTAATCAAGCTTTTCGGTTTGTTTTGGGTGACAGATTCAACGTAAACGTTAAGATTAAGAGAGAACGTTAAGATTGGACCCCTTCTAGTACATGCATTCCGTCATACTTATGTTTTGGGTGACAGATTCAATGTAAACGTTAAGATTAAGAGAGAACATGCAGTTATGAACCTATCGATTTATTGGGAGGCAAAAACTCTTATACGCTACATCATATTTGTCTGCCAATCAAAATGCAACACCTACGGCATGTGATTATGCAGGATTATTACTCATCATAAGATTGCTTACGTCGAGAAGTTACCGTGCCCTCTTCCAGATATGTACTTCTTTCTCGTTTCCATATTGTTATAACAATACAGGTATAGCACGTACCAATTATTAAGGCTGGTATTGTGAGGTTAAAATTTATATCAATCATAAGTTGAAGCTGTAATGAAAAGCAAAATTTGAAAAATTAAATGGTTTTAAATTAATTTTCTCAATTGAATTGTTTCATATTTTCATGTCGGGCCCTTTTATAGCCGACCGTACGGTATTGTTTTTTGTCCTCATTTTTGAATGCCTTTTGAAGACATTCACTTCATTCGAAATTTGGTGGATAGTTGTGTCATTGGCAATCATGTTACTTTCTTGTTAAATCATATGAAACAAGTGAGTTGTGAAAAATAATGTTTATCCAATTCTTGAACCAATGCATGTGTATATCATGTGCACGATTTTATCATTATTTTCGCAAATATATCATATAATCGTCATTTTTTTTCTCTGTTTGTTATGATTTAACAAATATGGCTGCTCATTAAATGCCGTGTTTTGAAGCCGAGTTTTACAGAATGTCACCTTATAGTTAACAAATCACAAAAAGCATGCGTATTGAGCACGTGCTTATCATTTATAATCAGATATTTGTTTATTTCGATGACAGATTCATGCGTATTGCGATCACTGCATTTTTACGAGGAGGATTACGCTCGGGTCACTATGCATACGGAAAATATGTCGGCGAATTGCCTCCTGGAAGCAAGCAATTAAAAATAAGCAAACTTCTTCTAAATGTGGACAAATTAAAGAATTTTCCTCTGAAAAAAAGTAAATGTGCATGAGTTGTAAAATGAAAACTATCCATTTAGTTATAAAAAAACATATGCATTTTTTTTTAGTTTGAGGTTTCTTATGACTTTAACTTGACCTTTTGATACACTATTTGTAACACTCTTTTTGTTGTTTAATCTTTATCTATAATAAAATTGAGAATGGAAATTGGGAATGTGTCAAAGAGACAACAACCCGACCAAAGAAAAAAAAAATAAAAAAAACCCAACAACAGCAGAAGGTCAACAACAGGTCTTCAATGTAGCGAGAAATTCCCGCACCCGTAGGCGTGCTTCAGCTGGCCCCTGAACAAATATATACTAGTTCAGTGATAATGAACGCTATACTAATTTCCAAATTGTACACAAGAAACCAAAATTAAAATTATACAAGACTAACAAAGGCCAGAGGCTCCTGACTTGGGACAGGCGCAAAAATGCAGCGGGGTAGAACATGTTTGTGAGATCTCAACCCTCCCCCTATACCTCTAGCCAATGTAGAAAAGTAAACGCACATTAAATATGCAGGATTATATCTCGTCTATATAACAGCTTTGACATGTTTGATAACTATGATACATAATAGTCTCAAGAGTCAAAAAGGAATAAGGGCAGACACTCATTGCACTATGAGACTTATTCATTTATCTTTTTTAATAAATTGTTTGGTCATTTCAACAAGCCCTTTAGTTACATTTTTCATGATATTGATATCAACAAGAACATGCTGTCATCCGATGTTCAGTACTTCAGTACTTTGATTATATTTACCTTTGTTAGTTGTCCAGCATCGTAAAAGCACTCAACAGACTGTTCTTTGTCGTATTTTACATAAATAATGCCTGGTATGGAAAGAAATAGTGCAGCAATCCAACATAATATTACTAAACAAAATCTGTATGTCCTTCCACGTGCTATTGACGAGACAGGCCTTATAATAACATATAAACGATCTAATGACAAGGTCACTATTGCAAATGTTGATACATATATTGGAAACATGTTAATTCCCTTAAAAATATAACATATATGTTCTTCCCATCCAACGTCAAATCTCACCGCTAATACTTCTGGTAAAGAATATATTAAGCCAACGCATAAATCTGAAATTAGAAGAAATAAAAACATCACTTTATAATATAAATTGACTTACCTTTACCTATAACGCTCAAAGCCGAATATTTGAAATCACTAAATACTAGAGAAAAAAGAAACGACTGGAAAAACGAAGATAGCTTTTACGTATCTGCTAAACATATAACGGTGGAAAACTCTTGTAGCATCTTCTGTTATTCAGATATGATATGCACTAATAATATATCTGTAACTCAAATTACATACATTTGTAACCATTATTTGTAACAATCTCTTAAAATTTATGAAGATTTGAAGAAAAAAAATACAGACTTTTATTTGCGAATCAGTATATAGAGTATTTGACAAAAACAAAATATTATTCTGAAAAGACGTCTAGAAGTTTTGTATTGTAAATTATTACATGACACTATTGTATATACATTTTTAACCATTCATGTTTCATCTTTTATTGTATATGTTCCTTTATTAATAGTTTATCATACATTTGTGTGTACGAACAAGGTATCTTTTATGATAGTATTGTATATTGTATGCATAAGCTGAGACATACAATTTTTTTTTTATAAAAAATATGCCAACCTTATTTAACTTGATATATCAAGAATTCTCAAATAGATGTTCTTATTATTCTTATTATCGAAAATTCTAACAAGTGTATAGTTTCAAATTGAATTAAAGCATACCTGCTATTGCTAGATTCTGAACAAAAAATCCCATTCTGCTTTTCTTCTTTGTGCGAAACAACAACATTATTACTAAAGTGTTGAAAACTATTATACCTGCGAGAATTGCTACTGATAACCATTTTGTAAGGTTATCAATAACCTGAAACAGAAAAAAAAGTTGTTACGGAAATACGTCAATAAATTGTCATAGTATATGCCAGGAATGAACAAAATATCTTACAATTGACGTTCGTGTTATCATGTTTTTTTTGTTTTGTTATTGTCTGTTGACGTAATCCTGTATCTCCCTCCGCGATTCATTTCCAAAAAATGAAGAAAAAAAAAATGAAAATTAAAAATCAGTTATCATCACAATTATTTTAAGTACAGCTTGTATCTAGCATAAAGGGACACTATTTATAATATGATGCATTATGTTTATCTGTGCAGACAGTGGTGTTCTCAATTTAATTAATTGAGTAAATTGTTAAGTTTTCAAGCAAGTCATAACCATGTCTCATACTTTTGTTCTGTGTCTAATTCTGCTGTTTACCTAATTCCTTCAAGTTCTATATGATTGACCTCAAGTTGTTGTTATATTTTTGGCTTAAATACATTTTGTCTCGAATGTATCCATTGTAGGTTATTCAAGTAACGCTTGTACGCATAACAATCCATATAAAACATTGTTCTTCATGTAATCTAGAGTGGTGCTTGTGCATTACCCCGGACTGTGCATACTTTTGTTTTAACTTGTCAAATTCGAATCCTATATAAACAAGAATATTTTGAAGTGCATTAATAGTTTCTACTTCTTCTTTTTGCCATTAACTACAAAAATTTAGATGACAAATGTAAATGCACAATCTTAATCAAATTTGACGTATCGAGGAAAACATACAGCAGGGTATGATAGTAGGTTACAAGGATAATGCATTGCAGCTACATTTTAAACTGTTTGTTTTTCACAAATGTTATACTAAACTTTGTCATAAGTATCGAAATTTATGGCAATAATATATTCCCCAGGTAGGTTCAGTAACACCCCTTTTTGGCCCCAAAATATAGCAGTTTTACAAATTTGTTAAAATGTAAACTTTTAGTTATTTATTAGAAAGTAAAATGCTTCTGCTACATAAATATTGGCTGTTTTTGACACTACAATATACATATACCGGGTACTAGATTCATTAAGTCATGCTAAATTACTGAAATCTTCACAATTTTAGCATTTTAGTTAAATTTTAGACGGTTTCCGTCTTAAATGAAAGTGGCCGCATTCGTGTTCATTCTTAATATTGAAATGTAAGTTGTATTTGATGATAATAACATATATAAAGGTTGTGGATGAAAACGGATGCGGCCTCTTTCATTTGTGTCAAAAACCATCTGTAAAGTAACCTTTTTTTTGCATATTTGATAGATTTTTCATATTTAAGCTTGAATCGAAGCGGTTTTAATGAATCTAGATTTCTTTCATATGAACTAATTGAATCAACTGAAATAGACACTTAAGTGGTTAAAAAGTGCTCAAAATCTTTCGTTAGATGAACCTGAAATTTGAGGCCAAAATCGGCCCTTACCGGACCTACTTCTTATGCGCTTCTATGCATACAAGTCTCCGGGGGTTAAAACATTTTTGTTAACGCTAGGCACTTCTGTTCTGACATGAAGTGTCATTATCATTGTAAATTCTGTAGTTTTCATGTTTCCGTTTTATATTTTATATACTGAACATTCAATATCAGAGAGCTGGTTATATTGGAAATCATACGTTTAATTTTAAAAATATTCCATTTTATTTCAAAACATTTTCATAAAGAATTGTTTTTGATACATAAAATCAAACGTTGACATCGACTTGGAGAAACGAGAACATATTGGGTGGCATCGAGAAATATTCTACTTACTGGGAATGGAATAGAGACGTTATGATAGTGAATTCCAGTATCCAAGTCTGTAGTTGTACAACAGGTATTTGATATTATATTAGACTCATAGTGGCTTTTATTTTCTTGGAAATTCAGGCTTGACATATCGTTTAATATCTGCAGATTAAAAAATACAATAAACATTAAATATCAGAATTGCGTTGGCATTGTTTGGTTATTGTCTTGTTGTTGTAACTCTATATCTCCATCGATTCATGACTCCAAAACAAATGAAGAAAACAAAGTAATGATTTTAAGTACATCTTGGAGCTTGCAAAATGGGAACATTATTATATGATATGATGTACGATGTAGAAACTGAATCTCTAAATTCCTTTATACTTCTTCCAAGCTCATTGAATCACACGTATGTTAATTTGAGCTATACATTGTACATAATTACTATGTTCAATACTTTTACTTTGGTCTTATTGCATTTTATTATGATCTCTTTATGTACTTCAATATTTTATATCCTCAAACATTTAGTATGAAGTACACCTGACGAAGTTCATTCAAGAAAAAGGAAATAACCATCTATACTACAAGACCATCGTGTATTATTTATGAAGTTGCTACGGAATTTTTATCAACAATGTCAGAAACCCTTGTGCGCATTGAATGAAAAGTATAACCAAAATAACGAACTCTAATGTATTTTCCATAAAAGGAGGTCAATATCATTGACAGAGTATGAGGTGATCAACTAACGGAACGTGGGGAACAAACTGTAAAAATGCATATCATATGTTACCGTCATGTGGCCTATTGTGTTACAAAACTATAAAAATGCTGAAAAGTAAAATAACAAAAATGCCGAACTCAAAGTAAAATTCAAAACATAATATCCCTAAAACAAATTACAAAATCAAAAGCTCGTACATATAAAACGAACGGAAAACAGCTGCCATGTTTTTCACTTTTCATAGGCATTTCCGTTTATATAAACTTGTGGATAAAACTTGGTTTTATAGCTAGCATAACCTTTTTCCTGTATGACAGTCGCATACAATTTCATTATATTGAAAACTAGTGTGAGCAAAACCAACAGACAGTAGGTTGAAAAGATAAATATTATGGCACAACAGTCAACATTGTGGTATAATCTTAATCACGTTGAAAAAACAACAACACTGTCTTAAAATAATGTGTAGATACTCTATAGACAAAGCACAATAGCAAAAATGGAAGACAAGAATACGCAAAATAACAATAGCATATTAACACAATGGCGGGATGCAAAAATAACGAGCAACGAAACATTCTTATTGCAGACGATTTAAACTCAAAAACAATTTCTTTTCAAAAGAAGAAGGTATCATGAATTCATCTATTTTGTCGTAGATTGAGGGTTATTTTTTGTGTTTAAAAAGTGGAATATCTCAATGTCAGGCCTAATGGATATGGATCAAAATAGTACGATAATTTAAACATAAAACGCATAATTAGTGTCTCTATGTAAAAAGACAACAAATGAAAGGATTCCAATGATAGGAATACAGCAAAAGTAAAATTGAGAAAGGAAATGGGGAATGTGTCAAAGCGACAGAAACCCAACCATAGAGCAGACAACAGCCGAAAGTGTATATTATACAGTAAATAAAAGTTCATAAAAATTCAGGAGAAAACCTTCTGTGAAAGGACGTATTGTATATTTGAAATACTGTATAGGAATAGAACAACATACAGTAAATTTCCTATCGCCCACACAAAGGAATACTAGTATATAGATAAAAAACTGGTTGCCATTACAATCTGTTCTAGTTGATTTAAATTTTCTATAACTGGTACGTACATTATAGTTTTTGTCTTGCTATTTAGAGTTGTTACATAATAATAATATCTTTCAAACCATACTTGAAACTGTGCATGTGCGTAATTCTGCTTGATTGATTTCTGTCCTTATGCCAAACATAAACAAATTACAAAAAAAAGTTTATAAAAGAGGTCAAACACGTAAGTTATGGAATGATATAGTATGATGCCATCCTTTCCCAGGCCTATGGTTTTACAGCCAAATCTGATTAGATATAGTCTTTTTTATATGGGTAACCCTCTAAAGATTTAGATTGCAATCATTGCTACCATTTTGTATAGAGATAGTTTATTCTAAATGTCATTCTGAATAATCAGTAGGTACCAGTTCGATTGTAAATGCAATTCAATTAAAAACCTGGCTTTCTGTAAAAACATCATGTAACAAGGGAATGATTTGTGAGATTTTCATCCTTCTCTTAATTGTTTTCTTCGTAACAACAATGCACTTTTTATCTCCACAAAATAAACACAATTTATTTAATTTAGTTTCAGTTGGGAAATGAGGTCTGTTCAGTGTTTCTAATGGAAAAATAAGTATCGATACACTTTCTGTCTATGATTGCTAATAAACGAACCTTATTCCTATCATGCCAATATAAAGTATATCTTAAACTATATATTTCGATTGACCATATTTCATTGCAATTTTAATTCTGCAATGCACCGTTATTCTTTGGCTCCCAGAGTTTAGAAAGAGGCAGCATAATAACTGATGACGAAAACATGTCAGTTAATATCATTATACTATGAGTAAAAAAAATCTTTGAGAAAGTAATATGAATTACGAAACGACGCGGATGTTTCGTCGACCATGTAAAAGTAAAATCACAAAAATACTAAACTTAGAGGAAAATCTAATCGGAAAGTCCATAATCACATGGCAGTTCAAGTATCTCATTCGATACATTCATCCCCTGCATGGAAATTCAAGTTCAGTCAAAAGTTACAGTTTGATATGACAGAAGGACCAATGTACAAATAAGACGGTGCATGAAGATTGAAGACCATAAACCTATTTGCTTAAAATTTGAGACACATGTAGATTTAATCAACACCAACCAGACAATTTGCGAAAATACCTGTAAAGCCTTATACAGTGTTTATTCAGTTGTTCTTCATCATAACTCTGCTGATGCATTTTTAAGCATAAGGACAATATAAATGTAAGGAATTGGTATGATTGTAAAATGATACAATATTTCGTCGTAGTACAAATAACCGTGCATGTAAGCAATTAAATCCTACTTGATAATGTTTATTATACTTGAAGTTTTATACATTATTTTTTACAGATTTCAAAGAGGATACGTAAAAAAGGTAAATATTCCTGTAGAAGATCAAAGTCATATTCAAATTGTACATTTAAAATAGCTCACAGATGAATTTGTATAATTTTTCAATGTCCCTTTTGGTTATTAGTTCTTCAACTTCTTCCGTTCTTAACATCTTTGGCTTGCAAATACTCCGTTTTGAATGTTCCGTATAAATGTAAGTCCAGAAAAACGCTTCGGACGTATAAAAAAATTTGCAAAATGGTTTAATTTTTAATTCAATTATTTAATTCGAGGGAAACGGTTGAATTACAATATGCGTTAATGACTATGTGTAAAGAATAACACAATTGGTATGTATTTCCTTATTTACTTTATTTAATGATAGAAAAGTTGTCTTCTATGAATAATTACTAATAAACTCATCATATATACCAAGATTAAATTCTGTTTGTACGTCTGACGCACGTTTCGTCTATAAAAGACTAATCAGTGACGCTCAAATCCAAATAAGTCAAAAAGGCCAAATAAAGTACGAAATTGAAGAACATTAAGGACCAAAATTCCAAAATAATTCGCCAATTACAGCTTAGGTTATAAACCAAACAACATATCAAATACCGTTTATTACATATCTAATGGAAACTAGAGCAATGATGCATGTTTTACAAGTGAAACTCATGATTTGATTTACTAAATAGTACTTATAAACCCATTTATCAGCATTCTTTAAATTTGTGTAATTTGACATATAATTTTGTTATGTACTATTCTATATCGTGTTAAATATATTTCCACAGGGATTACGCTTCAAATTTGCAATATTTCTATTATCTTTTTTTATTTGTTATAAATGAAAATTATGTCTATTCGAAAAACCAACACGGATATATGGCTTATGAAATTCAATTCGCCCTGAATATATATATTAACAGTAAAATGCTGCAACAATCGACTATCTGAATTTCAAGGTTTTCTTTTCAATTTCAAATGTTTTATCATTAAATACTAGCACAGCAAGATTCAAGAATATGCACACTGTCTGTACTTTACTTCTAAAAGACTCGGAGATCTCAACATATTTGTCGAAGGTCGTTTAATATCAATATAAACTTTTACTATTACATAATTATTAAGATTTGATATAACTCGTTCTTGCTTGTTTTGTGTTGCTTTATGAAACACTATTTCTTTTTACATGTGACCTTTTTCTATCAGTTTCTGTTTCCTCATTGGATACAGAATAACTCTTAGATAAGTAGTTTTATTCACCGCGGTAAAAATCACCAGAGGTAAATATGAGATTTATACCTAAATTGTGATATTCTAAGACAACGTCAATGATGTCGTGCAATTTTTTTTTCGTTATATTTTTGCTCTTCTCAACAACTTATATCAGTATAAAAAAAATAATAGGAAAATTAACTTTACTGTTAATATACTAAACAATTCTTGTGAACATAAAATTGAGAATGGAAATGGGGAATGTGTCAAAGAGACAACAACCCGACCAAAGAAAAAAAACATTAGTAGAAGGTCACCAACAGGTTTTCAATGTAGCGAGAAAATCCCGCACCCGGAGGCGTCCTTCAGCTGGCCCCTAAATAAATATATACTAGGTCAGTGATAATGAACGCCATACTTATTTCCAAATTGTACAAAAGAAACCAAAATTAAAATAATACAAGACTAACAAAGGCCAGAGGATGATACACTTATTTCATAAGGGTCAACCAACTCGTGATGGTGTCCGTAAAATTTATGAAGGGATGAATTTAATTTCGCCATTTAGAACTCTTGTGTTATAACTTCCTTGTGAGCAGCAATCCTCAATCAAGGAAATAATTATAGGAAATACAAGCCCGGGAATAACTTATCTGTTGAAGATATATACGCCGTATCCAAGCGCTGCTGAAATGTTGCTACATAGAAGTGGAAATATAAAAAAGAAGATGTGGTATGATTGCCGATGAGACAACTGTTTACAATAGATAACAACGACACAAACATTAACAACTATTAGTCACCGTACGGCCTTCAACAATGAGCAAAGCCCATACCATATAGTCAGCTATGAAATGCCCCGATATGACAATGTAAAACAATTCAAACGAGAAAACTAACGGCCTCATTTAAATTAAAAAATGAACAAAAACAAATGTGTAACACAAAAACAAACGAAAACCACTGAATTACGGGCTCCTGGGACAGGCACATATATAATTAATGTGGCGGGGTTAAAAATGTTATCCTGGGACAGTGGTATAACAGTACAACATAAGTTGCACAATAGAGAAGAGCTGAAACCATTTTTTTGGTTGGAAAGTTTTGTTTCAACCGACCCTCATTTTCAATTTTAACTTGTAAGCGTGTTATGAGACATGTTATGAGGCGTGTTATGTTATCTGTAGTATACTTTTTTTTTCTAATTTGATGGAATAGATTCGTTCTACATAGTAACCAAATGTTGTATTACTAAGTGAGAGAACATCATCTGTATAGCGGAATGTAAAGTTAATGGATATTGCTAACTTCTCCCTTAGAAATTCCTTTATGAAATCAGCCTCATAACAATAAAGAAACATCTCGACAAGAAGAGGGGCACAATTGATTCCCATTGGAATTCCGACAGTCTGTTGCAAGGATCTGCTTACATCCGACAGCCTGTTGCAGGATCTGCTTACCCTTCCGGAGCACCTGAGATCACCCCTAGTTTTTGGTGGGGTTCGTGTTGTTTATTCTTTAGTTTTCTATGTTGTGTCATGTGTACTATTGTTTTTCTGTTTGTCTTTTTTCATTTTTAGCCATGGCGTTGTCAGTTTGTTTTAGATTTACGAGTTTGACTGTCCCTTTGGTATCTTTCGTCCCTCTTTTGCAAAACACGTCCTTTAAACGGAACACACATGTTGTCAATCAAGAAATTAAGCATTTGAAAATGTCAGTTTCACAGATTTTTGTTTGTTTGAATAAGAGGGAATCTTTACAAAGTAAAATTTATCCTCCTTTTTATGTTGTAACATTTGAGCTTCTAAAATATCATAAACGCTTTATGAAGATTTCAAGTAAGTAAAAAAACAATCTGTTATCTAATTCTCTTTATCCCTAATTTGTATCGGACCATATTTTTTTTTATAAAATTAAAAAACTATGTATCTTCTTTTTCTCGGTATGTTGAGTATATTTAATCAAAATTTTCCTACATCTTTTACTGGTACATCTTGAAATACATCAGATTTGATGTGACATCATGATTCGAGTAGGCATGAATTGTTTGCAGTAGTATCTGCTAGCGCTTGTTAATTATATTTTCTGTAATAACACATTTATTTGCTTGACTAAAGTTTAATTCTAAATATTAATAGGACAATGCAGTAGAGTAAATTTCCCGTCAACTACGTTTATGTTAGACCGTCTTTAGACACGCGTAGGTTTTCAATTAAAGCAGACTAGTTTTCAAATTAATGTTCTGCAGTTAAATGTGCGTAATTAAATGGTATAAACAGATTTTAAATGAGATACTAAACACGATTGATTTCCATTCTGGTATAAAGGAATAAAAATGCAGAGCGAGCGTAATGCAAAACAAATTCCTACTAGGAATAGACTTGCTAAAAATGCCAAACCCACCGTTAATATTGAACAAGCGACGTACTACAATACCCAAAAAAAGCGCTACAGTAGATATATTAAAAAAACAAAGACTGCTGTCAATTTTCAATTATGCACAGTCAAGTAGTTGTGGTGGATTAAACCTGACAATGTTGACCTTTACGATTTGCCTAGACTTTGAGAATTATTCTGAAGTTTGTCTGCTTGAATATGACTTATGGATATTTTAACAAATATCAATCAGCGAATACTGCTTCTTTGTGATATTAAAGTATGGTTATGATAAGTAGTTTCAGTAGGATTCCCAATAAAGACGATATCTACCAAAGATAATGGACAAGCTTGTGATAAGTTACAACCTTTAATACCGAGTAAAACCTTTATCATATTATAAAAAAAGCCTTTAAAAGGCCTCATGGTGACGAAATGAGACACGATTTCAACGCAAAATTCGTTTGCATATGGTCGGGAACCAGACTTCTAGGATACTAGGGTGTTGATTGTAGATCTTTGATTGTTATTTTAAATTCAATGGGTCGATTTAAAGCTTGATATGTGTACTTATTCTTCATTGTGTTTCTCTTCGATAGATGTAAATCAAATGTACACTGTACTCTAATCGATACTAGTACAAGCTGTTTACATAATTTAACCTTATTTATAAGTGTGGATAATTAATCAGACCAGTATCAACACCCTCACCCCAAACAAAAATAGGTACAACGTCCGAAAGACCCAAATAATATACCCTAAGTATACACGCGAATATGGTGGGCCAATTTATAATTAATAAATTGAATATGCATTTTTCAAGACAAAATATCAATTATGACATTCAGCGAGATTTTAAGAAGAAAAATGAGGCGAGATAAACTAAATGGATATTTAAACTCACAAGTCGCTGACAAACAGAGAAAGCCATGATAGTAAAATCTACTACAGAAATCTGATTGAGCAAGTGGCATAAAGTAAAATCACAAAAAAACTCCGAGGAAAATTCAAAAAAGATCAAAAGCTCACACAAATGGAAAACAACTGTCATATTTCTGACTGGGCAAACAAACCGTCTTGATGCTTATGCATGTACAAACTTGGTGAAAATTTATTCTGAAGAAAAGAGGACTGGATTGTGGTCACCACAACTTGAAAACATCCGACGTCATCTGTTGAAGACATTTTAAGGAACGTGGGCAACATAATATGAATATGTGCATTCAAACAACAGAAAATAATTCGACTGGGTGCATTGCCAATGTTATAGATTACAGGTTAGATAAAATTAAGTTCGTCGTACGTAAGTAGTTCATGAATATTCATGACATGTGACCATTTGTCCGCACTTAAAAACCCGTGCGGTCACCTTTCTGACCATCGACTCTCGCTATAGCCTACAGTAGACACGTGTATTCACGGTTGATTTAATTTGAATTTGTAATTGGAATTATGATATTATTGTTATTATGTTTGTATGTGATACATACATTGTTGTAATATATAGAATTAAAGGTTATAGCGAGTAGCACACCTACTTTATGTCGTATGTTCTTTGTTAATGCCATAGAATATTAATTACTTTATATTCGGACGAACGTAGTGAGGGAGAATATAACAATATATATATAAGTTTTGGTATTACTTGATTTTAGATATTTAAATATAATTATGTTAGTACGGACACAGATATTATTCAAAGATCCAATTACAATGTTTACCTTAAAGTTTGTTTTTTTTTTATTTTGGCGCCATTTTCATAACATGGATGGAATCTATGATTACCAGCTGTCAAATCTACATCCCCACAAAAATTGAAATGTACTATCCTATTAGTAAAAGTAAGATTTTTAAGTTCATCATTTTGCAACAGTTTCATAGGTTTTACATAACTCTTGGTTTTGATAACACATAATACATAAATAATTGAAAGAGGTGTCGCTAGGAACAGGTTATAATATATTTTACTACAATTGAATATGTATCAATAATATTATTGCTGGAAGACTATCAGTGGTCGATAGTATAGCCATCGTATTGTCAGTCCTTCAGTACTCTAATCTTTTCAATAATACATCTTTAGTTTTGATTGTCGTAACTCGATTTCAAATGCTAAAGTTTAAGTAGTACACAAACCAGAATTTAGTACACTAAAACAAAATGAATGAAACAACGGAAACAATTGCACGAATTCCAAATGAGCGAAACCGGTTGCTTCTTTATAACCTTTAATGATACAGCTCATATATTAATTGCTAATTGATAGATAGCACAATTAGATAACGAAAGTCCAACTAAGAACACATACTGGTTTGTGTACTACTTAAACTATGTAATTCAGTTTCTTCCTCATTATCAGCGGTAAATTCGAAATACACCAAGTAGGGTGTACATAGGTCTGGAATGAAAAATAAAGAAAACCACAAACGGACGGTCGTATGCAGAACATCTCAACGACCCATATAAACTTCTTTGTGTGATGAATGTTTTACACTGAATAGTAATCGAGTGTTGCCAACTACTAGTTCCAACATTGTGTTTGATTAAATATTTGTAAGATGTTAAACGACTGTTTCCAACTTACAGCTTATTGATTGGCAATCGCCGTACAAACAATATACAGAAAAAATCTTTAAAATATCTGCTTTTAACACTTTATTTGTTTGGGTAACACATCAATAAATGGAACATTATGACTGCTTCTCAAAAATAGGAGAGAGCTAAGGTCAAGATAGATATTTGCTTTGTAAATAATCTGACGAAAACGTGATTAAATATAGGAAGATGTGGTGTGAGTGCCAATGAGACAACTCTTCATCCAAGTAACAATTTAAAAAGTAAACCATTATAAGTTAAAGTACGGCCTTCAACACGGAGCCTTGGCTCACACCGAACAACAAGCTAGAAAGGGCCCCAAAATTACTAGTGTAAAACCATTCAAACGGGAAAACAACGGTCTAATCTATATAAACAAAACGAGAAACACGTATATATTACATAAACAAACGACAACTACTGAACATCAGATTCCTGACTTAGGACAGGTGCAAACATTTGCAGCGGGATTAAACGTTTTCATGAATCCAAACCTTCTCCCTTTTTCTGAAACAATAGCATAACATCACAACATAGAAAAACATACGATAAAATATCAATTGGCAGACTTAACTCAATCAAAAAACGTATGATTACACAATGAACGAATAAATTTGATCTGCGATATCTGAATACAAATGCACAGTTAATTAAATATTAACGAAATATATGACAAAAACGTGATTGCATATTTATACATCCTCTCCTGCGAAAATGATGATTCATCATTACGGATCGCACTATATGACGTAATTTCGCCAATGTGCCTACTAAAATTGTTTCTACAAATTCAATATACAAGTCAGCGGAAGGAGTCTTTAATTAAGCGGTTGTCTTTTGTTGCTGTGTAACATATTATTTTAAACATACATTTAGCAGTCAGATTTCTCGTTTGAAGTGTTTTACAGTTATTGTCATTTCGGCGCCTTTTTTTAGCTTACTATGCGGTTCGGGTTTTGCTCATTGTTGAAGCCCAAAATTTGACCTAAATCTTAATGTCTGTATCATCTGGGCTATTATGGAGATTTGTATCATTGGTAATCATACTACACCTCATTTTTAAATGTTTGAATGTCAACATTAAATATAAATTAATTGTACTTTAGTGTGAAATTACCTTCCCATGGCATATGGTGATTGTTGCCTTCAAAAGCTTTCTCTATAGATTTGATATCTTCACAATCTAAATTGTATATTTTTGATATCCAAATTAAACTAGGATAACAATTAATTTTGTTGTTAGCATCACTTTATTTAAAATGTAATGATTAATGTAGAAATATTTGATGTAATTGTCATAGCTATTTTTTTTTCCAGTTATCAATTCTATATTGGAATTTATTCATAACTAGTTATTAACTATCAAAGATACCAGGCTTATGATTTGTTACGCCAAATGCTCTTTTCGTCTTCATAGGACTCATCAGTGACGCTCAGATAAAAAAAGTAAAAAGCCAAACAAGTATAAAGTTGAAGAGCTTCAAAATGCACAAAATCGAACATGAATTTATTTGTATTATGTTTTTATTCATGAATATCAATTGCACAGCTGCCCAATTGCAGATTTTCTATTTCTATATAGCATTGTTTAGAATTGGTTCATTGGTGGTATACGCCAATTTCAATTCTATTGCGTTTCTTCGTGGTGGTTATTTTTTTTTTGTTTAGAAGAAGCCAGAATACCCACAAAAAATCTGACCTTCGATAAGAAAATCGACATTCCTAGGCAAAAAAGATTGGAGTGGAGTACACCTATTATTTGCGGGGTTCGTAACCTCAGTGTTGACAGGCCAGTGTAACAGTAGGTGGACTACTTAAACCACTCAATCACTAATGCCCTTATTTAGCATTTTTTAGTACGCCTGCACATGTAGTAGAAATTGCTCGTTTAAGACTATTTAAATTTAAACATATTTATTCATTTAGGATTGGCAAACAAGTTTTTGCAATTTATATCATTTCGGGTGCGAGTGCTGCTTGGTAGCTGCATCAGCCTGCTTTTGCGAAATCTACAAGGGCGTCTTTTCCGTGCAGGAAATATGGCTCTGTCTTAACACGGGTCACCAATTTATCGTCTCCTTCCGATGGAATATCATCGTTTCCTCAAGACCATACTCGCAAATTTTGTCAAGAGAGAGCCGAAAATTCAGTCCTTAAATTTTCATCCCGGAATAGGAATTGAACCAGGAACCTTTGTGTTAGTTAGTTGAAACTATATTCCACCGTTTGAATTTAATATTGTGAGTTCCTTTAAAAAGGGTTGCTGTTTTTATGTAAGCTACCAATAGTTCCACGTTATGAAATTTAATTTATGCATTCGACAACAGAACATGTAAGCTCCCCTTAGCCTGGCACAATGGTGTAACAGTACAACATAAGTATGAACAATCAAAATAAGTTTAAAAAGGTTTATCTCATCAGATGAATATAAAAATTAATACATATAACAAAAATATAGAAAGGATGTGGCCGGCTACTTGTACATCCCAACGACAAATAGACACTTAGTACATATCTATATATTAAACAATTCATATATCTTAGATTAAAATATCAATCAGTACACATTCAACTTTTAACGGATTTATCGAAAGACGTTATAAACATGACCTTGTGCAACATACAGGAATAGACAGATTATAGATCCATGATAGTGCATATGTATATACAAATAATACATAGTTTGCTTATAATCAACTGATAACAAATAAATAGTTATACCAACAAAACAATATTCAAAGATCTAATGACAGTGTTGAATTGGTAACATTTTTTGAATAAGTTTATTTAAGTGATCGATCAGTCTACCTAAATTTCCGGGTACGGTAAACAAGTTAACATCGCCGTGAAAATGAGAATGTACAATCTCGCTTGTAATAAGTTTTCTCAAGTGCAACCAAACCAAACTTCGAAACATTGTAGTTCGAATGATACCATTAAACTAAATGCCTTGTAACATTAAATGCATTGTATTATTTTATGCAGTATTTCAATGATTGTTCCATTTATTTTATAAATATTTTATAGGAAAAAACACAATTTGACAACAGACGAGTGCATTGATAACACAAAACATCTCCAGTGTATTTGCTTTTTATCTGTTAGATAGACAGTCTTTGTAATATTCACAATCATTTTTCAAATTATGTAGTATTCAAAATTCAAATTGAGCATTATATATTCATAATTGAATGGCACATCTAATTTCTGATATAATTAAAACTTGGTGTGAATTGACAGAAAACAATCATTTTCATAGATACATATTATCAAATATTTTCTCGTAAAAATCTACCATTTATCATTGCGGGATGATAAAAAGGGTATTTAATCCAGATATGGGTAAACACTTTGCAAAATCACACAGCTTACCGCTTTAAATCTATTTGTTTATGAAGTATACAAAAAAGAGTAAAATCTGAAAAAAAGTGAGCTTCGTATGAATTTTAAAAGGAAAGTCCATTATCAACTTGCAATATCCAAAGTTCAAACACATTAAACGAGTGGAACACTTGTTTAACTAGCATATCCTCTCACTACGGTCTTTAAATGTTTATTGTATTGATAACAATGTGTGAGAAAAACATACAGACTGAATAGGTATAATTTTCATTCTATAGCATTCTTATTGTATATAAGATTGAACTACAAACACGTTTTGCAGGATCTCACTATTGACGACACTATAAGTGGTGACCTGAATATCGCCAATAACACTTTTCAGCATAACTTGATAACCAAAATAATCTACATACTATTAGACCATATATATTTGATGTGCACCTTTACAAAACTAATGAGTTCAGTCAAGGAAGGGAGATAATGGCTAGACATGACAAAGAATTCATAGATTTTCGTTTTGAATGTGATTAGATTGTGAGATGGTTGATCCAAATCATAATTGAAAAAATAAAGTCATGCTGCAATCTATCCAGACATGGTTAAAAATATTCCTTAGACAACAAAGAGTACGTTCATCTAACCCTTGAAACTAGTATGAAGAAACTGATCAATTATAAGAACAAAAACTTCGGAACCAAAACAATAAATGACGTGAAAATGTAAGAGACAACTTCATATTAGTTTGGTTAAAAAAAAGGGACACGACAGAAATTCCCCATAAAGACCTAAATATTCGGATTGCAAGATTTTTTTTTTGAAGTTTGAGACTGATATTTGCCAGAGTATAATCAATTCAGTTTACAAAGTACCCATAACATAATAGATACTTCAGGGTTTGGATACTGACCACCAATAAAATTTATTAAAATCGTTAACTTACACAGTGACTGAACCAAGATTCGTCTGTTGCTCTTATGCAGAGCAAACTGAAACCTCACCCTTTGTGATGTTAAAAAATTTACATTAAAATATGGCACCTTAAAAGTCAAATTTAAAGTACCTCGAGCGGGGTATGGATTTTTTCCATCATAATTGAACAGGCCACATCAAAAAGTATATGAGAAAAAAACAAATCACACAATTTTGATACAGATTATCTAGTATATGCACTGTTAATTTCAGACTTATAGTAATTTGGAAATGTGTTTTAGTATGTTATAATAATCAAATAGGAGAATTTGAGTCAAATCGGTGAACATGATTTTGATAGCTAGTGCCCCGTTAAACATATGTTGATATTTTGTCATTAAATATCAATAAAATGAATACTATTACCACATTTAGTATGTACAATGATGAAAAATTAACGACCCATAACATTAACTGGTAGCACTGCATCATACTGGTAATCACAGTGTAGATCACCCGTAGGACTAACGGTCACCTTTACCGAGTGTGCGATAAAAACATTACTATATTACTTCATATACATATGATTAATCGCAATATGATTCCCTGCTGATTTTTTTAATATTTTTCCCCCATTTTGATGACTTATTGTATTTATATAATCAGAAGCGATTGTATTGACCAACAAGCCGTTTTTATATTATCAGCTTCCTTTATGTACCATTTAGATAAATGCGTTCAAAATTCACAAACATCTCCCGCAGGAAATTACAAATGTACTTTGTCAAAATTTTTATTAATATTTGTATGTAAGTCAATTAATAATATTCCGAGGGAATAGAGAATGTTTATACAGTTTATAAATGACTGAAGTTAATATGCATGACTTTTGAAAATTGAAACTGATAGACTAGTGGATTAATTGCGATAGATAAACATCAATTGATTAGTGGGTGCTTATTTCTAGTGGGAAACTATCAAACATATATGCACAGCAATAACATGTCAACATTAGAAATACATACCAGTATTCTGCTTTGTACTTTATCCACATAAGTTTAGATACCATGTTGAATGTAAAGTGTGTACCTCTCTCAAAACATTAATTCAAAATAAAAAAAAAATACTTCTCAATAAGAAGCTTCTCCATTTTAATGTCACTTAGATATTTTAACGACCATCTAAATGTATATTCATCTCAAGACAAGAGCGACATGTTTGTTATATCCTTATAGAGATCTAAAACAAAAAAACACCTTTTCACTGTGGTTGCAAAACACCATTTTCTCAATCAGTTTAGTTGTGAATCAGGATGGAATAGTCGTATAGTCTTTTAGTGTTCTAAGACAAGGTAATAAAATACGGCACGTACAACTGACAAGCTGATATGACATAAGTGATAATTTGTCACGCCCTCACGAACGGGCATATTATACACGACCTTCAATGATCATTCATTAAAACACTTTCACACACAAGTAACAGTGTTTTCTGAACAAAATAAAAATGTGATGACTATTTATTTTTCATAAGCTTTAACATCGTGTACATAGTATGACATCTTATTGTTCGTTGAACAACTTAATCCGGGTCGCTGTATTAGTTGGTTTGGTAACATACAGACGAACAAACGAATGCAGAAACCAGAAATTATCAACTTATGTTCCAAGTATATGTAGGAACTAAGAATAAAAGAATCATACCTAACAACTCTGCATTGGAAGACTCAAGAAATGTCCTATTTTCAGGCGTAGTTGTATGAGTTAAACATCAACCCTTTCAATTGACAGCAATGAATGTATTTCCATCAAAATATGTATATTCAATGTCTGAACTCTGCATTTGGTCTATGCTCCCCTACGTCATGTTTTAATACTATAGGTGAAGATACGTTTACATAGGTATATACATGTAATTTATTAGAAATCTCTAGTAGGACCTTACTATGTCAGAATATTCATCTACAATGTAAATATGAAATGTTGAATTAGCGTCGGTTCAAATCAGAGGTGATGGATGCGCAACAAAAGACTTCGGTAAACAAACGGTTTCGCTGGAAGTTCATGCTTTTCTACAGGTTTCGTTTGTCAAATAATTTTTTTATATATTAACGATATTTGAACAGCGGTAAACTAATCTAGTATCTTTTTCAGAATATAACATGTGACACCTCAAATGAAAAGGTTTAAGCCATTTCCGAAAGTATTAGACTTAGACTTTTAAATATTTGGCTTTTTCTAGGCGTTTCATTCAGACAACCTAAATGGAATAAACGTGTTGTCACTAATATTACGCATGAGCATTATGGGCTTCACTAAAAAAAATAATAACAAATGAATATCAAGCTGTAAAGAGCATACAGTTTTTAAAAAAATACATGTGACGCAGAGTAAAAACCTGTTTTATATTTTATCAATCATTTTTAGACAGTGTGACTTTTTAATCATCTCTTCGTAAATTTTACGGACGCCATAACGAGTTGGTTAACCGTTTCAGTTTTAGCCACGGCGTTGTCAGTTTTTGTTCCATTTATGAGTATCTTTCGTCCCCTTTTTTAACACATAGAACATTGTGAAATATCTGTAGCATTCCTTTTTGTAATGCATTGAGAGGTTTCTAATAAATGTTATATATACAAAATTGGATTAAATAAATAAACGGAATATTATTTATTTGTGCAAAATATAGGTTTTCTAATTATATAAACGACGCCGTGCAAAATTCGAAAAGTCAATAAATTTTAGCATACATTTTGCCTTATTGACATATTTATATATCAAATCCACGATTTTTAATAAATTAATTGAACTATTAAATGTTAATGTCAAACAACTATGTTGTACACACGGTACCATAATTTTGTTTTTAAAAGTCAATTGAGTTGATCATTAATTGGGCAAAATGTCTATGTGTCATACACATGAATAAAAGTAATAGTACTGTAGTAAAGGCATAATTCGATTAAGCGAAAAGAAAATCCGGGTTTAAAGTAAAACGAAAGAAACACATCAACTTTGCACGGAAAACAATAGAACAGCAGAAACACTGAACTACAACAGAAGCACCCCCCTTCCCCCCAAAAAAAATAAAATATAACCCGCCATATATACATATATATATATGCATGGGTTCGAATCCCGGCGAGGGAAGAACCAAAAATTTGCGAAGGCAAATTTACAGATCTAACATTGTTGGGTTGATGTTTCTAACGACGAGTTGTATATATATATATATATGTACAATGTTAGATCTGTAAATTTGCTTTCGCAAATTTTGGTTCTTCCCTCGCCGGGATTCGAACCCATGCTACTGTGATATCGTGACACCAAATCGCCTGCACTGCAGCCGTCCCGCTAGACCACACGACCACCTGGGCTCTCAAAAAAAGAGCTTTCGGTGGCCATATGTTACCTTTCCACGTCAGTTTTAATCTAGCGGCGTACTACAGTACATGATATATAAGGCATGAAGATTGAGAGCCCAGGTGGTCGTGTGGTCTAGCGGGACGGCTGCAGTGCAGGCGATTTGGTGTCACGATATCACAGTAGCATGGGTTCGAATCCCGGCGAGGGAAGAACCAAAATTTGCGAAAGCAAATTTACAGATCTAACATTGTTGGGTTGATGTTTAGACGAGTTGTATATACATTATGTACACAGCCATGTATCACCATCATTGATGGCGATCCGATGGATACATCTGTTGTAGGGTTGTCACTGACTCAGACGTACTTATATATATATATGTATATATAGAAACGGACTATTTGATAACAACTGTCATACATGTATATAAAGACAACAGTAGTTTATCATTGTCCAAAAATCATAAATCGATTGAAAGAAAAAACAAATCAGGTTTACAAACCAAAACTAAGGAAAACGCATCAAGTATAATAGGAAAACAAAGGAATAATATGAACATCAAAGTGCATCAAAAACCAACACATATCAAGCGAACTATTTGATACCAACTGTTATATTCCTGACTTGGTATGGGACGTTTTAAGAAAAAATGGTGGATTGAACAGAAAGAAACGCACACACAATTACAATACAATTACAATTTCAACATGCAAACTGCCGAACAGCATCGAATATATTCCAACAACAATATACACCTGACTTGGTACAGAAACACAATGGCGACTATTCTAAACTAAAAAAAAACACGCGTCTAATTAAAATTCCAAACCTAGTATCTATGACATACCAAATTATAAACTTTGTATCTTTGAAAATAAGTGTTTCTTAAGAAGACTTGTAAAAAAAAATAGAATTTAATACTAAAATTGATTGCATTTTATAAAATTACATAAAACGTGAACTTGAAACATTGATGAACCCCGATGGAAATACTAAATTGAAATCCCCTAATCAATTTCAACATGCAAACTGCCGAACAGCATCGAATATATTCCAACAACAATATACACCTGACTTGGTACAGAAACACAATGGCGACTATTCTAAACTAAAAAATAATACGCGTCTAATTAAAATTCCAAACCTAGTATCTATGACATACCAAATTATAAACTTTGTATCTTTGAAAATAAGTGTTTCTTAAGAAGACTTGTAAAAAAAAATAGAATTTAATACTAAAATTGATTGCATTTTATAAAATTACATAAAACGTGAACTTGAAACATTGATGAACCCCGATGGAAATACTAAATTGAAATCCCCTAATCAATTTCAACATGCAAACTGCCGAACAGCATCGAATATATTCCAACAACAATATACACCTGACTTGGTACAGAAACACAATGGCGACTATTCTAAACTAAAAAATAATACGCGTCTAATTAAAATTCCAAACCTAGTATCTATGACATACCAAATTATAAACTTTGTATCTTTGAAAATAAGTGTTTCTTAAGAAGACTTGTAAAAAAAAAAATAGAATTTAATACTAAAATTGATTGCATTTTATAAAATTACATAAAACGTGAACTTGAAACATTGATGAACCCCGATGGAAATACTAAATTGAAATCCCCTAATCAAATGTCAAACGCAATAGCTCAAACACATCAAACGAATGGATGACAAATGTTTACTGATTTGGGGCTTGCATTTTCTTGTATAGAAATGGTTGTTTAAATCTTGTTTTATAGCTAGCTTATTCTCTCACTCCTATGACAGTCGCATAAAATTCCATCATATTAACGACGATGTGTGAACAAAACAAACAGATATTGTTATAAAAGGTAAACATGTCAAAAATAGGGATACAACAGTTAAACAATGTAAACAATATAACAGTTGGTACAATATAACGGAATTTGATGAAACTGTTATTAAAGAAAGAGGGTTAGCGCTATAGAACCAGGTTTTATCCACCATTTTCTACATTTGAAAATGCCTGTACCAAGTCAGGAATATGACAGTTCTTGTCTATTCGTTTAGATGCGTTTTGTTATTTGATTTTGCCATGTGATTATGGACTTTCCGTATTGATTTTCCTCTGAGTTCAGTATTTTTGTGATTTTACTTTTTTCTTAATCAGTGTAAAAAAAAATATTTAACAAAGACACCGAAAAAAGCGTAGTGACAAAGCACATTGGCGAAAAAACAGGCAAGAATACAAAATTTTACCATAGCATAATAACACAATGATGGGGTGTTTTAGTAAAGAGAAACGTCAAATAGATATCACCAAAAATGGACTAAACGGTTAATGGAATGTTAACAAAGATAACTAAAAGAATACTTTAACACGTTATTCAGAGGATAAACAAACTCAGTACCCAGATCTCTACTTAAAAGTTCACCGTTTAATTTTTTTGAAGCTGAATATTTATCAACACGGTCATGGTACTTTCCGATTAAAGTTTGTTTTAAGAAAAAAAGGACGAGACGTTCCCTGATAAAAACCTGGTTTATCAACTTTATACTCAGACACTGGTGACGGTAAACAAATTTTAAGAAACAGCTTCAAGCTTTGAATACCGAATATGGTAAATAAATAAAAGGCAATTTGTTTGGTGTTTATTTTTTTGCTTAAATTTTGCATACCTCTACAGCATACATCTATAAATCCGCTTTGTGAATTACATTTTATTGATTTTATGGGAAGAAGAAATAAATGAATGTCTTAGAACGACGATATATTAATTATTATACACGTATTAAAATCACACAAATCATCATTATTAGATTCAAAACCAGAATCCATTAATAGTTGTTAATATTTAAAATGGTTACACTTTAGATTACATGATTTTATTTATAGAAAAGTATACAATTTCCATAAAAGAGTTGAAAACAATATTTTGATCAACAGAGTATTCAAAGAATTAGTAAACGTTTTACTATACTAATACATGAGTCCAGATAACACGCGGCGGTATACTTATGTTTATATAGTTAAATAGTCTATGCATATAGTCTCTTGTATCATGTTATTATTGGAAGTGAACGGATACATTTAAATTATTTCAATTCGTTGTTCTTGTCGCTGTCCGGTCAGCGGTTTGTTCAAATGCTAAACGTTAAAATTAAATTTTATGATAAAAGCATCGCTTTTCTTTCTGGTTCGTCAGCTCGTACAAGTACATTTGATATGTTCGTACAAAACAAAGCTTTAACAAAGATATAACGTATAAGCTTTACGAATTCTAAAATAACTAGAACATTGTTAGTAGTTAATATATAATAAAATTAATATCAATTAAACGTACCTTTATCAGATGAGTAACTAGAGGAAATATTCGTACATCCAAATGATTCGACACTTATATCTCCAAATGACAATATCGATATCTGTTGAAATATATCAGTTGCACTATTGACTGTCAGTGTATTCGAACAGATAATTTAAAATACAATGCTTCATCGTGCATAAAATTAAGCAGATTATAACATTTTTGGTTAAACACATTTTATTTACATAAAAGTATACTTGTTTACCATCATCCAACTGATTTTATAAGTTTATCCGTATTTTGTTTATGTTACACCAACATCCCAGGTTGTTGACCTATCACAAACATGCTTAACCACATTGTGTTTGTTACAGGTCTCAATCTTGTTATCGGTGGTGGTTGTTTTTGGTTATTGAGTGTCATATTTTTTGTTCGTGTATCATTTTGTTATACATCATATTTCGCTCATTTTGTCACGTAACTATATAGCTAAATTATAGTTGCTTGACTCCGCATTATTGTGACTCTGTTAATAAGTTGTCTCATTTGCAACCATACCATATCCACGTATTTTATAATACATTTTTGTCTAACATATTGAAGACTTAAATATTGGGTAAATAACATATCTGACTGAGTTGGAATACATGTGATTTTTTGGGTTTCTATTACCAAAAGCAAACATTTGGAAGGTTTATAATTTCATTATGGGGAATGTACTTACAGTACCTCTAGTTGGGTTTTGTTTCCGTGGGTTAAAGGTCCTTGCATTGGTTTCAATTCAATCCCATGTGAAAGAGGGACGAAATATACCAGAGGGACAGTCAAACTCATAAATCGAAATACCATGGCTAAAAATGGAAAAAGACAAACAGACAAACAATAGCACACATGACAAAACATAGAAAACTAAAATATAAACAACACGAACCCATCAAAAACTAGGGGTGATCTCCGGGGCTCAGGAAGGGTAAGCAGATCCTGCTTCATATGTGGCATCCGTCGATTTGCTTATGTAACAACAAATCCGATAAATAGTCTTACTCGGTAGATCAGCTGTTCTATTGATTAGCATATCATCTATATTGGATAAATATTCTGAAATACGTCCGAAATTACTGAAAAACTAATCTAACATATTTTCTGTTTTGTTATATTTATCATTCCTTCTACAGCTTTCACGCAAAAACAGTTGTTGTACATATGAATGCATGAGCATCATGAATTCAGCTGCAACACAACACTGCGAAATACCCACAATAATTTTACTTCAAGAATACAACTAGAAATAATAAACTAATTATTCAGAGAACAAGTCTGTTTTTCTTTCTTTAACGTACATTTCTCCGTGTTGACGGCCGTACTTTGAACTTTAATGATTTACAAATTGTGACTTGGATCGAGACTTGTCTAATTGAAACTTAAACCACATCTATCTTTTTGATATATCTATTAAGACCTTGCCAAAGTCATAAACCAAAAATTACACGTCAGAAGATCCTTGATTTTTAGTATATAAGGTTTATGATTAATATCCATATGCATAATTTTAAAAGAGGGAAAAAAAACAATTTAATGTCACCTAACCCTTTTAAGTAAAATGTATGTGAAAAGTCGGGTAGCAACTTAGAAATTAGTAAAACGATTTGTCGATTTCTGAAGTTTTGTTTTAAAGATGTGATAATGAGCCAAAATGTATGACCATGGACTTTAACCTTGACCATATGTCTCTATACGTATGACTTCCCACTTATAAATGCATATCACTTATATCAAATTTATAGGTAAAAAAAAATTACTTTATATTGAGTTTCCGGATAACGTCAATCAAAATCAAAATGTCATTTTCTTCAACGATTAAAAAGGAGCAGCGTACGCAAGAAAATAATGTTTCGGAGATAATTCTTACAAAATAAGTGTTTGGTTAAACAGAGTCAGTTTCAAAAGCCTATAAACTATTCGATATCTTAATATACACCCCGTATAACCCCGATACAGATGAAACCGGACGTTGACGCGTTCGAATCGAACACACCGTGTAACACTGAGATCAGACAGTGAGGAATTCATACTTTTAAAGACAATCAAATATCTATTCGTCGGATATTTTGCTCCAATTTATATTCTTTGCCATAATTCTCTTCAGTTTCTAAAAGGTTTTTCAAAAATGTGACATTTTTATATACAAACATCAAAAAACGCACGACGATTTCAATGATAAAACGTGCTTGGTATTTTTAAACATTCACAACTTAATGTTTCTAGTACCTCATAGTTTTTAAAACATACATTTTTGAAAACTTCATAGTATAAATTAACAAACTTATAAAGATCGTTTGTTTATGTTGTATCTAGAAACAAAAAAAATACACGTTTTGAAATGTCTTTATTTTCATGGTGTGTACGCTTCGTTGTCATTACACCTTTTTATACTGTACGCTTTGTTGACACAATATTGCGTTTGTCAATGATTTTCGCATGTATTAAATTATCCTTTGATATGATTATAACCAATATGCATGTTTAAAAATAATAATTTACCACCATTACATGCAGACAGCAACCCATAATGTCCGTTGTAGTGTCGAAAAACTCTTGGAAGAATTTTTTACATGTAAAAAAAAGTCCTCATGTATACGAAAGTGTGAATTGGTAGGAAAATACAATAACTCGACAGGTTCAGCTATGGCTAAGCATACAGATACACACGTCCGATTTCTAATTTGATAGCACTTTTAAAAGTGTTTGCGATATGACAGTCAATGAACGGTTAGGTGGTGGGTTGGGTGCTCGCTAGCATGTTTAATCCCGCCATATAATGTATGTTACTGTCCAAAGCCAGGAGCGTGTAATTGAGTAGTTATATATATTTTTTTGTTCACTATTTTGTGCATAATTTGGGCCGTTATTTTTTTCGTATGAATTGTACTACATTTCTCATTTCGGTGTGTTTTATAGCGGTGTGGGCTTTGTTCATTGTTGAAGGCCGTACGGTGACCTATAGTTGTTCATTTTTGTTTCGTTTGTTCTCTTGCGAAGAGCTGTTTCAATACCACATCTTCTTTTTGATATAGAAAGCAATCAAAAACAATCAATGGATTATAGGTTAAGTCTTTTTGGCCTGAATCTCAGATGCTGGTCCTAG
Source organism: Mytilus trossulus (assembly GCF_036588685.1). NCBI lineage: Eukaryota > Metazoa > Mollusca > Bivalvia > Mytilida > Mytilidae > Mytilus > Mytilus trossulus. Next base: position 78,389,563 of record NC_086376.1, on the reverse strand, counting down.
CGGGTCATAAATTACAATAAAGCTACATTAAGGCCAAAGAATATGTGTATACAATGAACATATTACTGATAGCCATTAATAGTAATACAGTTACTTTAATGTGAAGATATAAAGACGAAGAGACAATTCTTAATATTAACTGGTTTGCTTTCTTCAATTATGTTTTTGTGTTTGTTTAATTTTTAAGGTATACAGATTATGCTTAAATTCCTCGAACATTACAGTCTTTATACTGTGGTGCAAAAATCTAAATGATTGGTTATTATAAGCACCTTAAAGTCTATACCCACCCATAATCATTTCATTTAAATTTTGATTTATTACACAGAAGACCACAGGGACCATATTTATATTCCCCAGTTACCCTTGGCGTCATCGGTAAATTATGAGTTGAGAAAAGCATCAATCATCAACCTACCCTAAAACATTTGCTGTGTTTCTTCTTTCATGTTGGTACTGAGCAATTTATGGACCCTGATTGTTGGTTGCTTAACGTTCACTTGCAAATATGTCATGCATGTTCAGGATAAGCACAAAGTAGCAACACATACTACATGTAAGTCCTGGAAGGAGGCCTTCCGGAATTACGTCAGGGATGTTTGAACTGCCACTGAATAAAATGATGTACATTGAATAAGGACACAAATGTTGCCTTTCAACAGGCTATTTATCGACCTCTCTTAGAGTTTTTGCAGGGGTTCGTACAGTGTAGTTAGCGTGGTACTCTCTTTTCACGAGACATTGGATTTTATATTCCCATTCGGACTGGACGTGACTGTGTACTTTTACATCTTACACAACTAAACGGGTGGACAACTTCGGTCAGTTTTTACTGCCGGTCAGAAAAAGACCAAAGTGATCATTTCTAATAGTATATTTCCCAGTCACCCTTCACCAAATTCTTTTATAAATAAAAAAAAATGGACACAATATAGAACGTTTTGCTTTTCCAGTTAAATCAAAACATCACTTAACATTATTACAATATATGCACACTTATGAGAACTCATAATACCGTACATCCTCTCGATACTGTTTATATTTGGCATTGTACAAGTTCATGCGTTTTATTACGTCTTTTCCTAAAAGCGTAGGATATACTGATAAACAATTTAGATACATGATTTACTTCTTAGTTGTAATTCGCTTTGAAATAACTATCAGTTACTACAATTATGTATAGCTATATGATTTTTGTGCATTGTACCGACATTTTGAGTTTAGCCATTTACAACTGAACTTTTTTTATCATGTTGTGCTGTTACACCAGTGTTCTATGTTAAGGAGAAGATTGGGGGCTCACATGTTTAATCCCGACGCACTTATTTTTTTGTCGGTCAAACGTCAGGATCCTGCAGTACATTGGTTATATAGATCTGTCATTTGTTTCCCTTCTTTAATACACAATTCATAAGTTATAAATAAATAACCGTTAGTTTTATCGTTTTCATTTTTCATAATTTTTTTTATATCGGGGCCTTTTTTAGCCGACTGAATGTATAGGTTTTCCTCATTGTTAAATATTGTACATTGGACTATAATAATTGCTTTATACACCCACTTCATTTAAACTTTGGTGAAAAGTTGTCTCACTGGCCATCACATCAATCTACAAAGCTGAGGGGTCAAAGCTTTATATGTAAAAACAAAAATAATTAAATTTTTTTAGAGCAGTTGGATTGCCATCTATGACATTCGGCAAATTAAGTTCAACGGCTCCCACATGTATGTCTGCTTTCGTCTAGGCGAATTAGGACCAACATCGGCATTTGGAAGAACCTCAAATTGTGAAAAAGAAGTCATTAAAGTTTTAATGACTGTACTATACTTTTTGAAACTTCCTCTGGAATATATTAATCTGTTTATTTCATCTGGAATAACATTGAAAGTCTCAATTTTCAATAGAAACATTTCAAGCAGATGTACGCTGGTTAAATATTTTAATTTTGGCTTTGTATGACAGATATTTTAAGTTCAACTACTTTGACTAAGTTAACAGATACACATTTACAATAAAATACAGAAAAAGGGTCGTCGACACCATCTCGAAAACCTTGACAAGAAAGTGATTTGTGACGGTTTTTGTCAACGAACTGTACAGTGACTATTTAAAAACGCACAACGAACGCGACACATTTGGTGGAACGAACAATACAGTAAGAGAAAAAATATTTTGTATGATATTGCGTTTATTCTAAGTTCTAGGGCACATATGAAGGTACGTAGTAATTCAATGTATAATTATTTGGTATTGCTTAAGGTATTAATACGCAAAGGTGTATGCACAAAAAGATATTCAGCATTGTTTATATCATAACCCGTAAGAAATTGCACCCTGTCTGTGCGTTTTGCATCTAGCAGTTTTATCAAAAGTTTTATACTATATCTAAAACTTACAACAACTGTATAATTGAATAAATAAACTAACATGCACATTGATACATTTATATATACTCAAATAAGTTCCATAGAGGCATTCGAAATTGTTGTCATCCCAAATGTTGTCCTGGTTATCGCTTCGAACGCGTCAACGTCCGGATTCATTTGTATCGGGGTTATACGGGGTGATATAACAACTATCAAAGCGACATATTGTCAAACATAATTTTGCGCCAGAAAAAAATGATAATCAGAATAATAAGTTTACACAGAAAACTCGAAAAACCTTATAATTAAACGGTATATTCTATTCAATAAGATGACATATAACTCTTGCAGCTTTTCAATAAGCATGTCACTGTCAGTCTATGGTTGTTTTTTGCTGTTGTTTTGTTTATACGTTACCGATTTTTGCTATTGTTAATTTAGGAAATTCGGTAGTGATGGCAGATCTTTGACCTTTAATGTCTTATATACTCGCTGCTTTCAGGGCTCCATGCTATTGACGCTTGGCCTTTGGTTTGGACCGTTGTATCTTGTTGAAGACCCTTTGTTTACCTTTACAAATATTTTTGTCTTGCAAAGTTAATGTTTCATTAATGTGGTATACCTTACGTATCCTTTTATGTGACTCTTGTGTACCTGAGTAGCGATAAAAAAAAAATATTGCCAGAAAACATAAGTTTGTTAATAAACTCATCATAAATACCAGAATAAACGAATGTATACCAGACGCGCTGTGTCTATAAAAGATTTGTTAGTGACTCTCGAATAGAAACGTTAAAAATAAATTTTGAAAGAGATAAATCGTATATTTACAACGTATATTCAATATATCTACACGAACACTATTGTTTTCGATAGTATAGGTTTTAATATAACGGACAATTGTTTTAAAATATGCATCTACCCTCGAGAAGCCAAGACAGTGTTAGTGGTGAAAGTTATAAATAACGTATAGAAAACGTTTTCAACACATGAGTTAAAAGAGAGGGGCAAATGATCCCAGAGGGACAGTCAAACTCATAGATCGGAAATTATCTGACAACGACATGGCTGAAAAAAATCTCTAGCCAAACAGACAAATAATAGTACACAATGCAGAACATAGAAAACTAAAGACTTAGGAACACGAACCCAACAACAAAACTGGGGATGGTCTCAGGTGCTTCGGAAGGATAAGCAGATCCTGCTCCACATGTGGTACTCGTTGTGTTGATCATGTTATTACTTACCCGGTCAATAGTCTAAACTGGTAGGTCACATTCGTAGTGAAAAGGAAAGAGGATTGTAGTTTTGAAATAGGGAACATAAACTTAATCCATGCCACTTTGTGTTAGATGTTAAAAATCAAAAAGGTAAAAGGACATACGGCTGGTATTGACAAGATTAAGAGAGGCATACTTCCGTTTTGAAAAGATACTCATTTTGAAAGCATTAAGAACCTAAAATGACAATTCTGGATTTATGATCAAATGATTCATGTTTGTCATGTCTGTCTGGCAATATTAGCTCCAATTTCCCATGAATATGTCTAATTGTTTTATCTAAATGAATCGCATTAATTAAATTTAAACGCATTTGATTTTTTTCATTTTTTTATATATATTTTTAGTTAATAATGTGAAACAACCATTTTTTTAAAAGTTGTCTGACATTTTATTTTGTATTTTAACGAAATATAATTTAGCTAAGATTTTTTAATGTGTTTTTTTTTTTAAACTTTGAACATCAAATGCAAGAAACATCGTCGTCAATACTCCTTGACTAAACATTGAAAATGATCAAACAACTCAAAGTGTTACTCCTACAACTCTTACATAATCATACTTGATAAACAATACACTTTCTTTGAACTCGTAGAACAGATCTTCTCCCATATGACCTAATATGTGCATTAACTTTAACATACAAACTTTTTAAAAGATATTAATAATTTATATTGTTACTCAAATATCAAAATTTCCTAGAAAATTACGACATGAAACCAATCGCGTGATAAAAGCGTGGTATTATTGTACATATATACACAACAATAGAGTTATTGCATGAATTAATCAATAGAGTAAATAAGAATAATTAAAACTGTACAAAATTTAGATTTTGTATTTAAATGTTTCCACATAGCCATGAACCTACCACATGATATATGCAAGAGGGAGCAGAGGGCGTACACGCCCATCTAAGTCGTCAATATTTCATTCGTGTGCTTTTCCCTAACACGAAGATTTGATAAAATGTGGGAGGATCGTTGGTGGTTAACGTTGAATTCATTTACAGATGGTCTAGACTGGGTACATATCTACTCAAAGGCATCGAAATAACTGAAAGCCAACTGCAAATACTTTTACTTTGTCTCTGATGATCGATATTGAAAATGGTTAAACAATTTAAGTTACAGTTACATTTCTGTGAAATAGAACTATATTACTCAGTACACTGAATATCGGCATCTTTATAACATTTTATTTTTGTTTTTATTTAGAGTATATATGTTCCAGACCGTATGAGTATTTGGACCGTACGCGTACGGTCTGACTGATATTAAAAAGTTGGTCAAGTTTATTAGATACAAATGTATATAACAGATCAACATAACTTATATCTCCAATTGATATAAAAAGTTCAACAGCATTTGACATAAAAACTTAATATTCTAACTATTTAAAAAGATCACGCTTATTTAATCTCTTAATCTCCTGTATTTTGTAGGCCAGTAATTCATTAATTGCAGCTCAGTTTGCTCATTGAAATTGAAGTTATCGGAAGTAAACATAATGTGGGAGGACATTTGTTTTAGGATATTTATGAACTTTACAAAAATAACATGCATACGCAAAGGAACATGCACTAACAAAACATGTAAATGTTAAAAAAAAAAGTACGACTTTCTTATTAGAAGCAAGTGTCACCTTCGGCCACAGTAACACAATGGAATTCACGGATATACAATTAAACAAATATTTAATGTCAATTGATCGCTTATTCACTTTTTCCATCTATTTTGTATTAATAACAATTTGCATAGCTAAAGATAAAGATTTTGATAAATGTTTGTTTGAATTTAACCCATATGAATCCAAAACATGTATGATCAGCTGGACCGTACGAGTATACGTATACGGTCCGGACCGTACGCGTACGGTCCAAATACTCATATGGTCTTGAACATATACATTGAACATCAAGAAAAAACAAAAAAAAAGTACGAACAGTGGTCAAAGGTTATAGTTTATGCAGATATAGTTTATGATATTTGTTTTTTATCAATTCAAAACGGTTTACCCACAAAAAGAAAAATATTGATTTGTATAATTCTGTATTTGGACAAATAAAATTATCCAATGATGAAAGTCGGTTATCGTATAATTATTGTTTGCTATTTATTAGAAGTAAGTCGTTCATAAGATTTTTAAATTCATCATTGGCTTATCATTTATTCGACATGTTTTTTTAAAATTTGTTTTGCATTGTATATTCAATAAAGCCACTGATACTACATCTTTGAAAATTACTAAACGTTAAGTCTGATAAAAGTATAAACAATTAAGCTGATCAGTGCCCCACCTCATATATAAGTCGTGCAAACATGGTGTATGAGTTTTAATGGATCTACTGTTAAAAATGTATACTTTTCGATGATCCTCATCTGTCGAAAATATATGTCATGCTATGTATATTCAGCTTTTAATACAGATTAAACTATAATGAATTTCATTAAATGGATGATATTCATGTTGATATGTAGCATTATAATGGAGATAACTGTATTGTATTTAAAGCTTGGTCTTTATGTCGATAAGTCAATTTTGCGACAGTTATATCTGTGTTTTAGCAAAGGCAAGCTCAAAATAAAATTCAGTTATATCCAATTTTCAATATGATTTTAATTTACCAGCATTCTTGTAAAAAACTACAAACTGCCTGGAAATTCACCCATAACAATTCTGCCGTAACGGGACATTCTTCTACAGGGTACATTTTCAACTATACACAGGTTAAAATGTGTCACGTGCTTAAACATGTTTTACACGCGGGGTTGGTTGAATGACAGCAGTTTCCACCACCGAAAACGATAGCATTTAGAGAAAAATATGCCGGGTGTATAACCGAAAGTTTTTCACTATCACGAAAATGTGTCTTTGTCTCACGTTCACTCATATCCCATCTTCTTATTCATTTATACTTTACAATGGCACTTACCAATGCTTAAAGACAAAAACTGTTGTTCAGAGAAAGAAAAAAGGCCAAACATGAAAATGAATATACGCAGAGGGAAAGAGAAAGAAAGGAATATGTTCCATCAAAAGATCTAAGTATGTCTAAGAGAAAGAAAATTACCAGCAATCGGAAAAGGACAGCAAATTCAAACCAGGAAGTATAAGTGCTTGAACAGAGCTAAATTTATGCTAAATTCGTTCACTACAAAAAAATTGTGTTTATGTATAAAACATCATCATATGTCATTGATTAAAAGCAAAGGACTGAATGAAAGTCTTAGTACAAGTGACAGACCACTAGACAAGTGTACAGAAATTAAAATGCAGATCTTGTAAGGATAATTGATGATATGGGAGTTGAGAAAAGAGCGTTAGAAATTGCCTGGGAATTGATATTGGTGACGGACGAAAATAGATAGAGGAGCTTAAATCAAAAGAGTCCAATATAAAACAGATGAGACTGCTGATATCTTTTAGCACATAGAAATGGTTACTAATGAATACGATGAGATACGCAAATTGAAGATAAATCTGTGAAATGGCCATACATTAGTGCAATTTAATTTTGAAGAAAACACGCTTAAATACAATCAGCATACAGAAATTAAACCATGGTCACTTTAAATCCTATTGTTGCCTACTTTCGAAATATTGAAAACGGCAAAAAAGACTTGTTAGAGCACACATTATGTGCTATAATTTCAATGGTCAGATGAGCTATCACATACAGCAGCAACAGTGTTAGCAATTATACAATAATTGTTTCCTAAACTACACTGTAACATGATCTTGTACCAAATATGTCATTTGTACACTGTATGTCTGACAGCCCTGCAACCCAATACCGAAACAGATATATATTTAATGTAGAAACCTAACATGTACCACTGTTCAACATTCCTGCTACTTCAAAAAGTTAAAAGCAAGGTCCTTGTGATGGTGTAGGTTCCGTGGTCAAGCGAATATCGGACAATGCAGTTAAAAAAGACATTTGCTCATTGTTGAAGGCCGTACAGTGACCAATAGTTGTTATTTTTTGTGTCATTTTGGTCTCTTGTGGGCAGTGTTCTCATTGGCATTCCTATCACATCACATTTTCTTACATAACCATTTCCTTCAAGATGTCAATTCTCTTGGCTAAAACACACAAGCCTATATATAAACCAACCAACTTAAAGCTTACTATAAAATTATGTTTATAAATTCAATTAGAAAAGTAAATCTTTTTTCAAACTCTTTAGAATCATATATATTGAAGTGTAATAAGATATAAGCCTCTTGAGATTTTACTCTTTGTTTAAATCAAGATTTGTGTTCTGGTTCATAATCTCTTTTTCAAATATGGCAGTTTCATATGAAAAATGTCATCCAATAATCTAGCAATTGTCTTGAAATCGGTCCTAAATAAAAGCAGTTATGGTCACAAAGTTACTTTGTCGTCAAATTACATAAACATTTTACAATAACACTATCAGCACTAAAATCGCTCATTCACTAGACTTTTAGTTTTTGATCAAAATCATTAAAAAAGATTGTTCGAAGAAATAATAACACTTAATGCAGGTAAGATTATAGCACTGAAGGTTAACTTCAATACGGAACAATATAAAAGAGAACTCATTATTTTTTTATAAGTGATTGTTAAAATGAAGCTCATTCTTTTTTGGTGAGGCGATATTTTATGGCCAATTTTTCTTGAAATATACAACTTTATCAAGCCCGCCAATATAGCCGCATACTCCGGTAGATTACCTGATCAATTTCGTGGTTAACCTATTGACGGCCGTTAAGATAGAACAGTCAAATGTGCTGATATATTTAGGCAAAACGTCGAAATGGTTACTTATCAATACGAGGAGATATCAAGTTGACGGCTAATCTGCTGAATGGTGATATATAAGCGCAACATGATTTTGTGATGGTGTAGTACCGTAGACTTACAATGACTGACAATGCAGTTAAAAGTGAAAAGCATGTTATTCAAAATACCAAGTCATAAGCGTCAAAGTCTGAGCAATCAATCAATAATACGTCAGTTGAAAAAAGAATCCATCTTATTTAATCATTTAAACCACTTAGCTGAAACCTTTGCAATTTTTATACATAATGAGTCTACTATCATTACAAAGGGGCAATCATGTTTCTGTGAAACCAGTGTCCAGAGAATATGAAGTTGATGGCAACATCTGGAAATTAAGTCTGTGTCTTTACCAGATGAACAAAGTGTCAAAAGAGAGCCAACACATTGCATCAACTATTAATGGATTGCAGCAATATACCAAAGAGATGATGTATATCAAAGGTTTATCGATACACGAACTCCGGGGAGCATAAAGTTTCAAGAATCCAACGAAATCAGATAGTATGTCGGTTATTTTAAGTCAGATTATTTGACCAAAACTGATTATTAGACTTCAATATAGCAATTGTCTCTATTTTCACAACAAAGTCCCACGGCATTCGTCGTTGTAGTATATTTTATCTCCCTTGGCTTAAACACACAAGCCTATATATATATACATACTAATGAACTTAAATAGTACTATAAAATTATATTTATAAATTCGATTAGAAAAGTAATTTTTTTTCAAACTCTTTAGAATCATATTTGATGAAGTGTTATTAAGATATACACAACTTGATATTTCACTCTTTGTTAAAAATCCAGATTACTCGATTTGTTTCAAATCTCTTTGCGGTGGCAGCTCTTTATGGAAATTTGTCAACTAATAATCTGCTAATTGTCTTGAAATAGCTCTTAAATATAAGCAGTAATGGTCACAAAGTTATTTTTTCGTCAAATAACAAATCCATTTTATAACATCACTGTCAGCACCAACATCTTTCAACCACTAGTAGACTTTGAGTTTTTAATAATAAACATCGATCATTAAAAAGGATTGTTTGACGAAAATAAAAACACTCAAGTAGATATAGGAAGATGTGGTGTGAGTGCCAATGAGACAATTATAGCACTGAAGAGGAAAATTCAAGACAGAACAGTATAAAAGAGGACTCATGTTTTTTTTTCTAAGAAATTCTAGAAATGAAGCTAATTTTTAATTGGTAAAGCGACATTTAATGTTAAAAAATAATCGTGAAAAGATATTAAAAAAAGTCAGTCTTTTAAATTACACACCAAGGCTCCGTGTTGAAGGCCGTACATTGACCTATAATGGTTTACCTTTTTTTAAATTGTTATTGGGATGGAGAGTTGTCTCATTGGCACTCACATCGCATCTTCCTATATCTATTACAACTTTTTGTTATCGATTGTAATACATCTTGGAAAAGAAGTTAACACTTCAAATTAGCAAACTTTACTTGAAGATGCGGGTCAATTGTTTTGAACTGACTATAAGTTTTGGTATAACCATTGAAAGGAATAAAGACAGCTATCAGGAAAAAACTAAATAAATGTACCTACTTATGTTACAAATCAGAAGTTGAAAATATATATTTTTATTGTTTGGCAAGTATATATCTTATGCCAACCGAGGAATATTTAAAAGGTTAAAGAATACAAAAATGTGACTGCTCTCTTAAAAATTGTGAACAGTCCTTCAAATAACATTATAACAATATTCAAAAACAGGGTCGAAATATACCGGAGGGACAGTCAAACTCAAAGATAAATAAATAAACTAACAACGCCTTGGCTAAACAAGAAAAAGACAAACAGACAAATAATAGATCACAACACATACCATAAACAACTAAAGACTTAGCAACACGACCACCACCAGTAACTGGATACACTAGGTTTTTGTTTTTGTTTGTTTTTTTGTTTTTTTGTTGTTGTTTTTTTTTTTATCTCATAGGCATAATGGGTAAATAGTTTAATTGGTAGTATGAAAGCAATGGAATATTATGAACTTTAATCAGACTATGAAATATGCCTTTATGCTTGTAGTGACAACTTAAGGTAAGTAATGGAAGATACATGTAGTTCTAAGATAAAAATCTAAATATACATACCTCCCTATGTCAGTATTGAAAGTGGAATAAACCATATAGACTCCACTCAAAATGTAAAACGCTCTTAAAATACCTGAAAGCTCAATCGAATAAATAATATACATATTTGATGTTAGTAAAAATTATATAATGTATGCGTTAAAGAATGAATGCTTCCACTAAATCGGTCAAAACAGCAATGAATTAGACCTCTAATGTATAAATAACATATGGTACTACATACAATGGATATCAGAAACAAACATGTAACAAGGATTATTGTGCTATTTTTTATTGTTTAAATCGTTCTTTTTACCGATTTATCATCATGTACATCATTGTAAATCCCATGTGTAGTATTATTAAATAATATTTAATTACGATTCATTTCAATGTGAAAAAGTGTTCAACAAGCATTTAGAGGGGTTTGATGAACAACGGTTAATTTAAATATATATTGTAACATTATCTAAAGTTACCGTTTGATCAAACTAAAATTTCAATTATAAGTTAGACGATTCATGTGTCTGTGTAGAAATATTAAACTGATTTGAATTATTTATATAGAAAACCTTTAATACGTTCGTGAAAAAATTGAACGACAAATAATTACATAATAACAAAACAATAATTTTTTTCTTAATCATAATAGTTTATAAGGCTACATTTGGTTGTGTACTTTATCCAGATTTTTTTTGTGCGTCATCAATAATATTTCCTAGTATAGCGCTATCATCTGCACATGTAGGTGCCGGGACTTTTTAATCACCAGTACTTGCTTCTATTCTATGTTTTACATTAATATCCAGTATTACTGTTATAACATTTGTCAGGAGTAGTTGACATTTTTTTCTCCTTGTATCCCCAGTAGTATACTAACTACTTCTGTATATTGTCCTTTCAATTTCATTTTTAAAATACTCATGTCTAGATTTATGTTTCGTCGAAGTTCAATGCATTTACAGTTTAATTTCCCTTTTATTCAATTAATGTACACAGTATTGGATAGGACTGTATTGTTCATTTTTTGAAAGTCTTTTTTCTACGTGGATAGTAATTAACATAATCAGTATATTCAGTTTCTTTCTTTCTTAATTTGCATCTCATGTTAGAAATGTTGCACATAAGGGAAATATTTCCTCCGTAAATCCTCGTAGTTGTTGTCCGTTCATTTGATGAGTTTTATCATTTTATTTTGCCATTTGACTGCGGACTTTCCGTTTTGAATTTTTCATCGGAGTTTAGTGGTTTTGGGATTTTACATTTTAGCGGACTTTTTTAAAAATAATTATGGTATTAACTCTAGTTTTGAGTATTCTGTAGTATTGGGGCCAATGTGTTTGTGACAGTTTTTTAGCTGTAGCAAGCATGGTTTGTCTTATATTTTTCCGTTTTGAGGATTGTTGCTTGAATACCAGTTTTATCGTTGTGTTTCTTTTGTGTCGTTTGTTTCCTCTTATATTTGAGTGTGAATTCACATTATTTTAAGACGTGTCACGGTACTTTTCTATCCTAAATTCAGGTATTTAGTTTTGATGTTATATTTGTTACTCGCATCGGACTTTGTCTAATGCTTTGTTCGTTTCTTTGTGTGTTACATTTTAATGTTGTGTCGTCATTTTCTTGTATTTAATGCGTTTCCCTCGGTTTTGGTTTGTGACCCGGATTTGTTTTTGTCTATCGATTTATGAGTTTTGAACATCGGTTTACTACTGTTGCCTTTATTAAGATGGATTAGGACATTCAGATATCTAAAAGCTATACTCAGAACCTAAACTATAAAGGGTGTTAACTCATCCAATACTTCAGGTTGTTGTGTTTAGCTGTTATTCCGTTTTCATCTGGTACCTATAATTTCATGCTTTAAGTTTTGTCTTTTCATATATTTGTTTTTGTCATCAGAAATATCCTTCCAGATTCACTCAGTTTAGTTTGTAACCCAGATTCATTTTTTCTCTATCGGTTTATGAATTTCGAGCAGAGGTATATACGTATTTGGCTATACTTTTTGAACTTTTTGGATTATCGCTCTTTATCTTTTATATAAGCTTTGGATTTCAAATATTTTGGCCACGAGCATCACTAAAGAGACATGTATTGTCAAAATGCGCATCTGGTGCAAGAAAATTGGTACCGTTAATTTTATTACTGTTGCCTTTATTTACAGCCCGTATGGTATATGCCTGCCATGGTATTTTCCTACACCATGATGTTTTTGTTAACATCTAGATCTTGATAGAGAAAGAATAATGGAAATAAATCGTATTCTTTAATTAAGTTGTCATTTAATCTCGGTTCTTGATTGATCCTTATTTACTTCTATGTGGCAGGCGTTCAGTTGCAAAACGTTCATGCATATTCATTATTAGACACCTATGTTAAAATATTCCATAATGCTTGAAGTTTGCTAGGTTAAACTTCAAAACCACTTTTTTAGGAACTAGAATTAGGGGGAGGGAACGTTTTGGTTTTTAAGTGCCTGTGACAACGTGACTCAGACTTTTTTTATTCGAATGTCATTAGCACTTTTTTTTTGTCTAAATCGATGAAGTTTTCTCTTGGTCATGTAGGCGCACCCTATTAAATTGTAAGTAATAATGACCAAAAATCGTGATTTTCCCTATTTATTGCGTTTAAGAGCCCGTTAAACCCGCTTACCTCATCCATTGTCTGAAATCAATGGTTTTGAAGTTCAGCCAAACAAACTCAACATGATAAGTAGCTTTCGAAAACAGAATTTGTAAATGAGAAAATAGGGGGAAAAGGGGGGGGAGGCAAAAACGGGCCTTATCGTACCTTGTCCTTTAGTATGAAATTGACCGAGGTGAATGGTCGAAAAATTGAACTTCTACTTCAAACCAGAGTTAATATGTCGAAAAGCACTGCGAAGGAGAAATAGTAATGCAACAGGCAAAATATACCAAGGTACCAATATACAAAACTTTCTTAATTCTGAAATGCGATTAAATTTTGACAGAATATCACTGATTATTATATTTGAACATCCTGCACAGCCAAAATATTGGTTTTTATTGGCATGTGGTAAAAGTTAAGCAAAGACCTTCCTTGCCATTTCGTTTTCATTGGCTTTTTTTATTATCACTCTACATATATACAAAGCTGAATATAATATCAGCGATACAAATTATCTCATTGGGAATTGTTTTATCGTATTTTAACGTTTGTTCTGTTCCGACATAAGTTTTTGTTTACTACTGATGTAAATCATTAAATGAAAAATCCAAATTATATTTCAATAATTTTATTATTTCAAATCCTAATGAGTATTTGGAGTTTTAATGAGATAATATTTACAGACAAACAATTACATTTTACACTCAATTATAAATGTACTGTTATATTTTAGTTTTAATTAATTTTCAATTAAAACGTTTCACAAATTGATGTGACGTGTAATGTATTTGTGTGTTCATAATATATGATAAATATGTTTAATTTTTACAAATACAGCTCAGAAACGTTATCACATTTACATTGTAGCCGAACCAAGAACAGCAACAGCCATTGAAGCAGTAATTCCCCATCCGCCAAGAAATGCAATAAATCTTGCCGGTTGTGGTATGACAAAACGGTATGCAATGGTATGGAAGATTCTGCAAGCAGCAAACAGTCTGAAGTGCAAACCAGCAATGAACGGAGATGGTCCAGTCATACAATAAAAACATCCAATTAGGACAAACGGAATGATGTTCTCAATGTCATTCTGATGGCATCTACAATACAACAAATGTTCGATTCATTTTATTTACCTAAGTATCGACATATTAGTTATATTTAAGATAAACTTTATTACATGTATACAGTTTGTCTATCTCCAGTATACGTGCATAATCAAAACGAAAGTATGAAATAATATGTGGCGACTACAATAACGACTACGATACCAACTCATGTAAATTTCAGGTTTCCAATTGTGAATTGTCCATTTCTAAGTAGCAAAATTTTAGCAGCACCTGCATTTGGTGTATATATCTCCAAATTGATACGATATTCCCGTGCTTGCATTTTCTATCATGATTTTCTTGAGAGTTGGTTGCTCACAAGGAAGCTTTTAAATCAAGAGTTCCAAATGGTGAAGTTGAAATCATCTCTCCGTAAATTTTACGGACGCCATCACGAGTTGGTTGACCGTTATGGAATAGCCGTTTCACAAATGATATCGGATTTGTTCCTTATGTCGTAACTACAATCCCTTTCCCTTTCATAAATGTTACCTACCGAATTAAACTATTTACCGGATGTTTTATCTCATTAGCAACACGACGGGTGCCACATGAGGAGCAGGATTTGCTAACTCTTCTGGATCACCTGAGATTACCCCTATTTGTTGGTGGGGTTCGTGTTGTTTATTTTCTTGTTTGCTATGTTGTGTCATGAGTACTATTGTTTGTCTGTTTGTCCTTTTCATTATTAGCTATGGTGTTGTCAGTTTATTTTTGATATATGAGTTTGACTGTCCCTCTGTTATCTTTCGTCCCTCTTTTACAGAACTTGTGCCATATGCATTATATTTGCGTGCACTACTATTGCATTTGCGCGTGAAAATAATAACGTTTGCAATATGAACTGTTTTGCTAGTTTAGTTCTCCTTTAGTTAACAACCTAATTTTGAAACCTTCATGATCAACATATATACAAAAAGTATATAAAAAACGCAAGATACTTTAACTGATTTTACGATTGATTATGAATTACCCTCATAAGATTCGATGAGATAATAATTTTAAGAAAAAAATTAAACATAACAAGAGTTTATATTACAAATAAACATACAGCCATACATGTTTAAATTGTTTTGAAATTTATCGTTTTAATTCACAATACGATTTCAATTTTGAACTAAGCTGAAGCATAGATGTATACACCAGCATTTATTCCTCGTCAAATACATAAAATATCAAGAGTTGTCTCCTATTGAACTATTTGATAATACCAAATAGTTTCAATCGTGTCTGAACTGTAATGTTAGCTACTTTATACCTACCTTCTTATTCTTTCCACATCTGTGTCAGTCGTGTTAATTTTTAGTTTGTCATTTGGGCTTAGCTTCAGGTCTTCTACATTTGCATACACCTTTGAAGAACAAAAATGATATATAGGCAATGTTGCTCCGTGTTGAAGGCCGTACTTTGACTTATAATGGTCTTCTATTATAAATTGTTACTTGGATGGTTGTTGTATCGACTATATAAGATTGTTTGTTTTTTGTCCTTGTTTGCATTGTTACTGTAGTCTATCTGTCAGCTGTAAGTTAAATTGGTATTATATGTTCTTCTGTCCACAATAGTTAATAATGTAATGTTAATTGCGGAAGATATATTCAACAAAAGCTGTGTCCATAATTGTAAACACAACCTAAAATAGAGATTCCCAAAGTATCGATGGCTAGCCACATATTTAAGTAGATCATACATTATATATGATAATAAACTTTTTTTTTTAATTTCGAAATAGTTTTCTATAATTTTGAATTACAAGTGCGTAATGACATTTATCATTGAACCTTATTCTGTTGCATGCTAAAACTAATTTCAACCCATGTATTTAAAGAATATTTACGTATCAGACTTATTAAGAGGAATATGTTTATTTTTAGAATGTGAAAATTATAAAGATCAAGTTGAATGAGGAATATTTCCTGTATTTGTAAACTAAGACTTTTTAAATAAATCTCTATCAGTTTAAATAAATAATTTTCATAATAAAAGTAGTTAATAAAGTTAAAAAAAAATACATAAATGGTTGGATTTTTAAATCATACACCAAATATGATACATCCTGCTGACACATCTTACACATGGCCAGTCATCTGTTACCATTCATTGTA
Source organism: Mytilus trossulus (assembly GCF_036588685.1). NCBI lineage: Eukaryota > Metazoa > Mollusca > Bivalvia > Mytilida > Mytilidae > Mytilus > Mytilus trossulus. Next base: position 78,373,159 of record NC_086376.1, on the reverse strand, counting down.
CAGAAAGACAAACACATGATATAGTGCTTTTATAAATTCAAAAGATTATCAGTTTACAAATATAATTTTGTTTTTGTTAAACAAAAAAATATTTTACAAAAGTTTCATCTCGTTAAAACATTTGATATGCTGTTATCGATTTGTAAAAAAATCCTCTTATTTAGAAAATCTTCCTATTGACTTATAATTTGTGTAAACGTTTATCCTATGTTATACTACCGGTCAATACATTTCCTCATTAACATAACTGTAGCAAATCTTGCTTTTTGATTTTGTTTGTTTAAACTTTTATCCTATGTGATTCTACCGGTATATAAACAAGTATAAATAGTAGGACTTACACACATATTTGTAATTCTGTTTATATGTTATTTATCAAAATGTTATATCCTATTAATGTTAATTATAAAATTATAAAATCAACCACCAATGCTTCCTTAAACGGACTCGTATCAATGAAGGGTGTTTCAAAGAGGATGGTATTACATAAAACCGAGCGTAATTATAATAAAATTTTGAACGATTTTGTGATATTAAACTTTAATGAATCGTAAAAAACAAGATATGCACATTTGTTTTGACCATCAATTGGAGGCTTACGCCCCTAAGATCCCTATTGATAAGCAAAAGGTAACCCTGCATTTGAACTTAATATACTTATTGATACGAATTAAAATGTATAAATGTAAAAGAAATGAACCTATTGAATAATAGTGTCGACTTTTTGTACCTATAACATTTAATCCCTACCTCTTTCGATATCCTATTTTTACTTGTCCATACACTCATAAGCATCATCTTTAGAAGAACAATTGTTGCATAAAAAATAAATTGAGAAACAATTGCATTTTCGAAGCTAAATGTACTACTGAAATCCGCCATGACCGATTTTTTAGTAAAGATAGGTCTTATTTTTGACAAAAGTAGTATTGTCACGTGTTTTAAATGCCACGATAAAGATCTTGTTTATAATTTTCCAACAACATTCTTTTGAATTATATTTAAATTTTATTATAACCAATTGAGAATATGTCGTAAAATAGGTCACTAACATGTTTTTGCATTGTCATCATCGTCGATTTAACGATGTTAAAAAAACAATAAAAAATACACAACCTATGGCTATAAAACTGGCAGAAGTGGCATTTTAGATCAACTGTGCCTTTACATTTGTGTTTCTTGTTTCGACTGCCATAGTATGTTATTTAAAAAAAAAGAATGGCCAACGTAGATACACGTATCTTGTCTTAGGAAGGGATACATCCTACTTTTTGATTCAAACAAAAAACTCTTTTTTACATTATCAAGATGCTTGATTTCTTGATTAACGACATATTTGTTACGTTTGGAGGATGTGTTTTTCAACAAACTATCGGCATTCCCATGGGAATTATTTGTGCCCTTATTCTTGTCGACTTGTTCTTTTATTCTTATGAATCATTAAACATATTGTTTTCCATTTTTTTATGAGATTGACTTCATACAGGAACTTCTTAGGAAGACTTTACTTTCAGCTATATACATGATGTTCTCTCACTAAATAATTTAAAGTCTGGTTACTGTTGAACGCATCTATGCAATCAAACTAGAAATCAATGATACAACAGATACAGTTAAGTCTGCTTCATACCTTTACTTACATCTAGAAATTGACAATAAGTGTCATTTAAAAACTGAACTAAAAAAGATGATTTCAGCTTGAAACTTGTGCAATTTCAGTTTCTTTGTAGCAACATTTCAGCAGCGCCTGCATATGGAGTATATATCTCCAAATTTTAATACTATGTTTCGGAGCTGTATTTCCTATAATTATTTCCTTGATAAAGGGTTACTGCTTACAAGGAAGTTATTAAACAAAGAATTCCAAAATGTGAAGTAAAAATCATCCCTTCGTAAATTTTACGGACGCCATCACGAGTTGGTTGACCGTTACGGAATTTAAATTTCATAGAAGATATTGAATATGTTCCCTATATCAAAACTATAAGGCGTTCCCTTTTAACAAATATGACCTACCGAATAAGACTATTTACCGGGTTTCTAATAGCGTTAGCAACAGGACGGGTGTCAAATTTGGAGCGGGATATGTTTACCCTTCCGATGCACATAAGATCACCACAAGTTTTTGGCGGGTTTTGTGTCGCCTAGCTTTTAGTTTTATATGTTTTTGTTTTGTGTACTATTACTTGTCTATTAGTTCTTTTTTTATAGCTATGACGTTGTCAGTTTGTTTTCGATCTATGAGTTTAAATGTGCCTCTATTATATTTCAGTAAAAGTTCAGTAGACAATATTTATGTACTCTAGTTATACGAATGATATTAACCTGCATGTGAATAAAGAATGCATCTATGTGAATAGAACTGCATTAGACTTTTAAACCCCACTGGTCCGACATAAATAAGTTCGACATCAGATTTTAATGAAAGAAATTATATTAATATTTTATTACTTTTGTTAATGAACAACTTTTACAACATTGCATAGATACTCAAGGTAATGGTCAAAATGTTAACTTACACGAGGAATCTGATACGACTGTTGAGAGGTTAAGCTAGATATAAAAAACACCCAGGTTTAAGCAACCATTATCTACGTAAGAATATGCCTGTACCGAATCAGGAATCCATTCGTTTTATGTGTTTTATCTTTTGATTGTGACATTTGATTAGGGACTTTCCGTTTTGAATTTCCCTCAGAGTTCAGTTTTTTTGTAGATATTTCATTTTACATATTCCAAGCTGTTTATGGTTTTATTAATTAAAAGGTAAACAAGTTTATAAATTGTCATACACATCATTTATTTGCTTTTAGGTATTATAATTTTTGTTTACAAGGTTATAAATATTCAAATAGGAATTGCTGTTAACTCATTACGCTTGACATCTTTCGTTATAGGAATCAATTCACAAATAAAAGCTTTAAGACTACTAGGAAAATATTCGATTTGTTCTTTTACATTTAAACTCTGTAAATTTTTGTCCTGGTCATTTCTAAGTGTATTGTGAAGATAAATTACCGATATAAGAGTTTAGCAGGGAATTATTGTATTACAACATCTTGCTTTTCAGTAACTGCATATATTATGTTTTATTTATTGTCTTTATCATTGAATTAAGTGTTTTTCCAGTACATAGTACTGGTTTGTATTGTATTGTATTGTTCTTTTTCATTTTAATAGTTTTCTGATCGGGATTGAAATAGCGGAAGATTAATATTTCCACAACTACATTATTTCAACATTGCTACGTGTTCTTGGAGTGGGGTTGTCCCATATAAGGATTATTTGTGAGATGCGACTTAATTATCTTTGCATGTCTTCAGAAGATGATGACGTGTATTGTATCTCTGTTATATTTATTCCCATATTTTGTTGGGATATAACATTTAAGTCAATGCCAGTTTCGGAAATTATTTATTGTTTATGACCTCAGTACGTCGTTTCATGCATGAATCAAGTAGTCGTGTTTTTGTTTCAAAGATCAAACCCTATATTCTCATTTATTCAAGAAAAAAAGGCGTCCGTCTAATATTTTTGTAGTATACTTCAATGTTTGCCTCAGAGTTTTCTCTGTTAAGATTATTTTCATCTTTTCAAGCTTATCAAAAATTGCTTCCACAATTACATTTAAAACATAAAAGAAATTCCATGAAAAAACCGATAGAGCAAGCACAAAATGTGAATAAGACACAAAGTGTACATGTTATATCCCGACGTTTACAAGTATAAATCAAATTCCCAAATGTATATAGATGAACGTGGAAATAGAAAAAGAAGATGTGGTATGAGTTTAGCCAATGAGACAACTCTCTATCCAAGTCATAATGTGTAAAGGTATATCAGTTCTCATGTTACATGTAGTTCCGATGCAACGACCCTATAAGTAAATCAATATTAACGCCAAAAGAAGCAATCTTTAATGATCAGACAACAGTATCGTAACTATATCCCCTCTTGATAAGTATATTTAAAGGTTTTGTTAGTTTCTGGATGAATACTGACATTTTTGTGCTTTATAAAGAATATTTCCATAAAAAATTGGATGTGAAATACCTGAACGTATAAGAAGTCTGCATGTTGAGCTATATTTACGAATGATGTCCTTATACCGATGATAAAATTTTGTAAATGTTTTGACTAGTTTGTGATATCGAAAATCCTGTTGTAATAATTTTACAGTAATACATAAATTTCTCTCGTAAAAATCTATAACATTGTTACAAACCTTTTTGTAAAATATTCTCAAACAAGAACAAACATGAGCACACGAAAACGTGTGTATGTTTAAAACCTATAAAACGACCCCTTTTTATGTTTTTTTCTTAATTAAAAGAAGTCCCTCCTTGTGCATTAATGTTTTAAATGATTATGTTCCGGTTTCATATAATAACGATTCGATTTAATACATACCGACTAGATTTTATGTTGCACCTTGATGAAACGACTGCCAATAAACGTTCTTCAAATTGTTTTTACACGTGACGTATTAACTATCATGACGCTTTTGTTTGGGACACTCATTCATTTGATTGAGTTTCCATTTCCGCAATACGGAATTAAGCAATTATAAAAAAGTAAGTTTTATCTTCCGTGTTATGGTTCAATGGTCAATAAGTTCATCTAAAATAGGTTAACTATTGACTTATAACTCCTGTTTAAAATATGGCACTCAATTTCAAATAATTCTCAATTTGACATATATGTGAAGGTATTTTATAATCTATCCTGGAGCATTTTATTTCTGTATATTCATCAATATCCAATAGGAAATTTTACATTAAATCACATCTGACCAAAAACACTGTTCGACAAATATAAAAATTTCAATGTTTTTAAAGTCTTTAATAATGAGTATTTCGAAAGACCTTATTTGAATGATTCGGAACTTTTTAGTACTCAAATATGGATCGAAATTCATTCAATATTCAAAATAAGTCTTTTATATAACAACCTGAACAGGAAACTGGTCTTGTTTCTACTGTTACCGGTTCCATTCTAAATCTAATTAACCAATCGCCGCTTATGTTAATGAGTATGAGCAACTGAACAAAATCCTCCCGCATATTTCATTCCTTTCCGAAAGGATAAAATCGGAAATAATAAATTATAAAAAGGTTCCTCTCTTCAAATAAATACATTTTTATATTTTACTGTATAATAAGTCGTTGCATTAGATTTCATTAGCCGTTTTAAAAACAATTATATCAATCAAAATGAGAAGTGTTAAAGGTAAGGAAATTCTACAGGTATTTTCAAAACGGAAAACATATGCGTATTGTTTTTATTTTTATTTTATAGATTTGTTAAAATTATGAATATGACGTGATTATCATTAAAAATGAAACACTAACATTATACGTTAAGAAACATTATTAAATAAGCATCAATGAATCAATGTTTTGAACTTTTAGAAATAAAATCCACAAAGACAATCTATCATAAATTTTAATTTTATTATATCTGCCCTCTTTTATAGTCTTTATAGAAGGAATTTATTTTTTCACAATAGTACTTGTTATCGGAAGAATTGTGTTTTTAAACCTTTTTTAGTTCTATTAAATGTCTTTACATTCTCTATAAAAGTGCTGATTTTCACCTTGACTATATATACAATGATATATGTAATGTGATTGTGTGTAGAGTTAATAGAAACAGAACGCGAACGTCTTCCGACAATACATGTCAGCAATTGATTTCAGAATAAGTTTCTGTTGGTGAATTGAAAGGTATATATTAAGAAATTCATAGCGACGGTTAATATTAAAATTATTGCTTTTATGGTCATCTTCGCGGTCCACGTTAAACTATATCAGTATCTGTGAAATTTAAAGACAATGGTTGGGATTCAAAACCAACATGTTTAAGTGTTGCGGTTAATTTGCAGGAAATAACAACATCCGACATTACCGAATATCAAAACTTATTGATACCCGCTACCGTATAATCAAAACATAAATCAGATGGGCGCGCCACAGGTTTCTTCGGTTTACTTAAGTTCGTACAAATGGATTTTATTTTGCTTATAATGTACATTAATTTTACACATTTTATGCAACCGGACAATCCTCAAATCAAAATGTATTATTTACAGTAAATTGTTGATGATAAACACTTTATTCACACAGTATCTAATTAAATTAAACATACCAATTTCTCTATGATCACTTTTTCAATCTCTATATTATAGACCTTTCACAGAAAGTGTTTTATGTGTGGTGTCTTCTTGTTACCACTGGTGCTTTGTGCAAAACACTTCAATGCCCTATGAAAGATAACCAAATGCCATGGAAGAAACCATGTGGTACCGAAGGAATAAAATACAAATTAAGTTTACCCCGCAATGCTGCCGACAGAACTTGGATAACAAATTTTATAAGTGTTCTTAAAGAGATAAACGACTTCTTCATGGAACTCAAAATGCCATTTGTAAGTAAACTGTACAAACAATTACAAGAGTTTTGACTAGAAGGATAACATACTGTATATCTCTTCCCACTTGTTCCCCTGATGAACCTTGTTTTATTTCATGAAAATGTTATTTTCTGTTTGAAATATCAATGTATTATCTATTTACTTCTTGTTAATTGGTATTGCGTACAAAACGATAATCATTGTAACCTTGAAGTTGAGGAGCTTTGGCTGAGCTCATCAATTTTCAGTTGTGGTAGTTACACATGTATATAAGTCATGGTTCATTACATAACTTGCATTTCTTAAAATTACCGTTTAAACATTATTCAAAATTTTGTTTGGTATATATTAAATTCGAATTCTTTTTGAATTCTATGTGTAAATTATGTTTAAGAATTGCTTGAAAAGGCATAAACTGTCAAATCCATGTTCATAAATTTTATTCAAATTTTTATATTTGATTCATAACATAGTAATATGCATATACATATAACAAAAAGTCCAAAATATGTACAATAGACAATGTGCAACGTAATTTTACTAATTTTACCACAACTGCTACAGAAACTGTGTACCCGGCATGAGCACCTGCGCTCACGTAATGTTTTTGTCTGAGGTAAGTGTAATTCAACATTTGCGTTGTGGGTGTTGTTTTTTTGTTTTTTTCAATTTTTGGAATTGTGACTAAATATTTTTATTATAACTTGCTATCGTCATATTTTATTTCTCGGTAAAATGCTGTGTGATGTTTGCCATTTTTTTGTTTTATCAATTTTGACATGTCACAAGCAATTCTACTGATGTAACTAAGAGTTGCTTATTCTATCGAATCATCGTATTTCTCTTCCGGTTTTTGTTGCTTATTAATATTTAATTTTCTATGAAGTTGTTGGAAGGTGTTTACCTTACCGTTGTTTTTCTCTTTTGTCATGCTGTGGTTGATGGTTCATAGCATTTACATGTACTTATTTTTTCTACAATATAGCGATAGCACATGTGGAATATCATACCAGATCTAGAAACAAAATCTGTTTACATGAACAGTCATCACTTATGTAAAATTTTCCTTTTTATAACGTTTATTCTTTGTTTATTTAAAGTGTTTAAACGAAACAGAACAGTTTCTGTTCAACATGAAAGGACATTCAGGTATTGACTTCCAGCATTTGGATGGTTTTCCAACAGTAGATACTACCAAAATAAGTAATCAAGCTAAATTAAATGTAAGTTTGTTCTTTTTCGACAAGATATTAAATTAAGGTGGTACCTAACACTACAAGGAGAAAACTCTGTAAAGTCAGCTAAACGTTTTAATTATGTTGTGTTGTAAAGGGAATATTAAGCTTCACAGTGATCAAAATTAGTGTTTGTCAAATTGCTATATAACCAGTGTAATTTTTCTGATGAAATTGTTGGTTCAAAAGTTTTGAAATATTTAGATTTTTGTTAAAGAGTCAAAGTAGATACTTTGTCAAAATTTTATGAAAACCAAACGAGGCAAATTAATTTTAGTGAAAGTGTTGGGTACCACCTTAAATATTATAGAAAGTGATTATATTCTATACTACATTGTTCAGAAAGAAAGAATTCTTTTTTTTAAATAATGGTTTCCGTATATTTTAACCGACTACAAAAAACTGTTATTCTTGAAAACATCACGTTGATTGTATTGTCACATTTATGTGCCGTTAATTTACGTGCAATATCATTAACAAAAATGTGACGGATACTGTAAGATAATAAAACTCATAGTCGGAAATAAACTGATAAGGCCATAGATAAAAACAAAACAAAAAAGACCAACATCAGTAACTTTGCTTAACTGTAATGGATTATAGAAGAGAATATATAACGTTTTTATTGATGACCGAAAAAAATCTGCAGCCATTTTTGTAAAATCCAAAACAAATGTAAGTGGTGTTTATGAAGTAAATCATCTCATAGTATACGTAACAGTAAGGCAAATAGATCTTTTATACCATTCAAAAAGTTTTGATATTTGTTTTCTGTTGCAGATTTCGCTTGAGATTCTAAAAGATTACCAGAAACTGGCCACTATTTTGGTTTTTGTAGAACAGATTGTTTCGGAAAAAGATAGTGGAATCACTGATCAAGACATTTTATGCAATATTTACTATAAAATCCTCGACGTTCTTTGTGAACTAAGAACACAGAGTGAAAGAACTTTGATTGATAAAGTTACACCAACGAGAAATGTTATGAAATCTGAATACAGAAATGCAGACAGAATAGATAAACTGCACAGAAATTACATCATTTTTAAAGATGCAAGCAGATATTTACGTGCAATCTCGAACAAATATTGGAGACTGTACTTTCAAATATGATTGTAGAGCAAACACAATAATAAAGTTTGCATGACAAATATAAATCTTTTAACCAATTTTTATGCATAAATATTAATAGCAAATGCATGTATTTATAGAATATAAATACACATGCATGAACAAAGTGTGTATTACAAAATATATATGCATATAAAAGTGAAATCCATCAAGAAGTTTTTGCCAAAATTCAATATACGACAGCGTTTATGCTAAGGAGACTTAAAAACTTGATAAGGTTCCATACTTTTATTTCAGTAACTTAAATGTTTGTCCTTGGGCATAGTTCTTTTTCGCGGAAACTTTACTCTATGAATTTCGAAAGAGCGCTCCGTTTTGTATATTTATAGATTATCGTTGATTATCTCAACGAGATTGATTTTCTCGCTTGAGCTGGAACAGCGAAAGTGAGAAAAGCAATCGAATTGAGATAACCTATGATAATCTGTTTATCGCTATTTTACCTATGACGACGTTGTCAATTTCAATGTAAATTTCGTTAGCAACGCCACGTGTTTTTTTTTAGTTTCTGGCGATAATTTTTCCATATCAAGCGAGAAGCATGATATGAAAATTATCACAAAACAAGACCAAAGGAAAAATGCACAAAATAGCGATAAATGGAGTATATCTCATCATGTGAAACCCTTCTTTATGTAGCACAATAGACGACTCTGCATGTGAGATGAATCATAGACCTACAAAATCCTTAACGTGGAGGCACCGGTACGTTCGATATAGTAACATCTTTTTTTATTTACAAATAAGAACTACTTGCGGTAAGATACCAATCAGATATGCAGCCGCTTCACTCTGAAATAGCTACCCAACCTTTACAGGACTGAAAATAGTGTTTCCTCATTTTGAGTGTTTGTTTTCGTCCTGGAGTTGTTTGTCGGTGCAGAGTTACTTAAGGTGCGACTTAGAGAGGCGATTGCCACATGGGTCCCTGTTTCATAAATGTTTTTAGCTCACTAAATTTTTCACATTTGTTTTGTGGCTTTGCCTAACTTATATATATATAATGTCTATTTTTTACTGTTTTTAGATGGTATAAAGTGGCTCAGAATAAGTGTTATTTGAAGAACTGTCGATGTCTACTTATATCGTCCTGGTGCTAATTTCATTGTTTTAGTAGATACACTTTAATATTCATTAAACATTTTAAACCAAGTCTTTCACATATAAATGACATTTATTTGTGTATGAAATGCGTTTTCTTAATATTGTTTTTGTTTTGTTATATGTTGTTTGTGTGTTTTTTTTTATATGCAGTCAAAGCTATTTCCAGTTTGTGCTGTATAGTTTTTTTAAATGCGAATCAAAATAAAAGATCTAATCTAATATAAGATTATCTTGAATTTTAATTATTACAACCATTTTTGATAAAGACTAAAAAGGGATAAGTCTATGTCTAGTATAAAGGCATGCCATAAGGAATTTAATCAGGATTATCTGAAAGATATTGTCTGGAAACTATAGAAAATAAATAACATGGCGTTTAATTATTCTGTATGCCAGCGTTAAATTACGATATAATTTAAATGAACATTCATTTCGGCTGGTCACTAAACTTCTTACCTAGACTTTTACAAAGATAGATTTTATGATTTTCAAGCTTTAGCTATTATTTTAACAATGAATGTACCTTCATTAATGCTCGGGGACAACCCATTTGAAAATTTAAATCTTTGATATTACTACATAAAGGTTCCATGGTTAAAGCCGCACAAGGACGCCAAGAATTTTCAGGTTCTTTATCATGGCTTCTGTTAATTATTTTCGTTATGTACTGTATGTTGACGTGAATCGCCAATGTTTTCTTGCACTATTTTTTAGAAGTCTTACATTATATTAAATGGGTTTACAGTTTAACACGCTTGGATCATACATATATGGATATAAATGCAATTAGAATATCTAGCATCACGTAAAAGTTTTCTGTCTTAGTCATGTAATAATAAAGATAGATCGCGAAAATTGTCTAAAAAGTCCACACTTAATGTTAACACGTATTATTATTTTTTTTCACTATTTAAAAAAATGTAAAAATTACTAAGTTTGAAGTAATATGTTAATTTCGGAATCATTCATTTAGCATCTCGTAGGATCATTACATTATGATTTCTTCTACAAACCTGTGACAAAATATCGGATGTGCTTGTACAGCAATATCCGTTTCAAAGATGATTGAAGTACCGCCCGTTGCATATTGTCATTTTCAAAATGGCAAAGAGAGTTACTAGAAGTGTCCAACCATAGGACAACAGAATATTCCTGGGTCGACGAATGTTTTAAACAAAATTCTAAAGAGTTTACAGCGGTAGTAAACTTTGTTTATCATGATTTTATTATTAGAAATGATTACCCATTGTAAATTTTTATTTTATGTAAAACAATGCAATTTCTTAAGAATGAAAATTATTTAAATAAAAGGTAAGAAGTATATCTAAATAGAAAACAAAAGAAAAGAAAAAGTCAATGATATTTGAATAGGGCGGCCTGTTGCTGATTACTGATATGTATTACTAATACCCACTATAATATAGGAACCACTGTTTGCCAAACCCTGAGGTAAAACAGTTGGAAAGAATTACAAAGGGTTAACTGAAAACTTTCAAGAAATTGCTTTTCGTGGATTCCACCTTTCAGAATAATAAAATAGAAAATACAGTAGTTATGAAAATAAGAAAACGTGATATAATTGCTAATTAGATAATCTAATTCACCAATTTAAAATCATGGATGTAAATGTTCCAGACCGTATGGGTATTTGGACCGTACGCGTACGGTCTGGACCGTATGCGTACTTTTTCAAAATACTCATACGATCGGACCGTACCCGTACGGTCTAACTAAATAAATATTTAAAGGTTGGTCAAGTTTATTAGATACAAATGCATGTATCAGATCAACATAACTGAACTATCAAATTGATATAAAAAATGTACAATTGTAATTGAAACAAAAACTTTATATTAGAACTTTTTTTTAAATTCACGCTTATTAAAAAAGTTAATCTCTTGTATTAAGCATGTCGATCAGTAACATTAACTGTATTATGAACACTGAAATTGAAGATATCGGAAGTAAACATAATGTGGGAGGTCAATTGTTTTAGAATATTTAGCAACTTTACCAAAAATGCAATTGCAAAGAAACATGTATGAACTGCATACGCGAAAATGTAAAAAATATTACGTTAACACATGAATTGTGTCACCTTGGGCGAAAGTACCAAAATAGGATTCTGATATACTAAATTTCAATTGTTCGTTTGTTCATTTTATCTATGTAATTGTAATAAATTACCAATAACATTTTGTAAAAATAAAAATAAAGATTGTTTTAATTTAACCCATATGATCAATTAACATTATGGTCAGCTCGTACTGGAGCGTACGCGTATGGTCGGACCGTACAAGTATACGTATACGGTCCAAATACTCATAGGTCTTGAACATAAATATTGGTCATCGAATGTCCATAGTTCAGCAAAACACAAAACCCATGTCCAATAAAAGACACAGCCATGACAGTCAATTTAATGAGTTTGTCACGAATCCTGAAAGAGCAAAGCAGATATTCCGATTTATGAAAAGTTAAATAAAATAAATAAACGTTTACCAAATTTATCTTTAAAGAGGGGCGAAAGATACCAGAGAAAGTCAAACACATAAATCGAAAATAAAGTGACAACGCCATTGCTAAAAATCATGAAGACTAACGGACAAATAATAGTACACATAGAAAACTAAAGACTGAGCAACAGGAACCCTACCAAAAACGGGGTTTGTTCTCAGCCGTCTGTTTTTTTCTTTCGTTGTCATAGTATATTTTTAAAATGTATTCTAAATTAATGATTTTCAAAAAGCCACTGTTTTAGCAATGATTTGTTGTCAAAGTTAAGAAAACATATATGTCTGTGGAAATGGTATGTGGAAATGTTCACTTTTATCTTTCAACTATAATGGCTAAATATATCCTGATGCGATAAAGAAATAATTACGTTGAGAACAGATAATTTACAATGTTGTGTCGGTTGTTTTCACTGTGTTTAACATTCAGATAATTCATTTTTTCAGCCGAGTACATGTTTTTAAAATCAAGCAATGCTAGGGTAACAAATAAAACGCGATTCGGATTCGGATGTCTGTCACGTGATTTTATTTGATTGCTATGTGACTTTTTTTCTTTTTTTTCCTCATTGTTTGCTTCATACGTATTTATACAATTCTGGTGTATTGTTGAAAGAACAAACAGGATTCAAAATGTTATTGAACGACAAATTATATTTTTAGTTTGAAATGTTTGAAGGATTTATATTAACAAAGAGATAGAAATTGTGTTGTGTATTTGTTGACTATCGAAATACTGACTCTGTAACAAGAGTATATTTATTATGACAAAAACTGTTAAAATGTACTACTGATGGCACAATAATAAAACCGTATGTATAACAGTACAAAGTCTTGTGTGAGATAAGATAACACTTGCTAAAACTTTTTATAAATCAAATGTTGGTTAATGCAAAGGTATAAAATCTGTCTCCTGTATTATTTGCCCTTTTCGTTAATGACTTGGTTGGATTTATGTCACATTGATATAATGGGTTAATGATATGAGTAGAACAGCATGTCTTCGTGATACTAATGACGTCATAGTAGACTTGGGTTTATATTTGATAGTGTTGTATATAAAAGAAACTGTAATTTAAGCCGAATCGACAGCAGAGTTTAAATCCTCAATAAATACAATGTTCTTGTATTGTCAAACCTGGAAAATGCCAGTAAATATATTTAAGACACAATTTTTTTTCAAAATCTAGATTGAATTAAAATATGAACTTTAAATATAGTTGAAAAAAGTCTAAATATATTATTGTTAGAAATTTTCAATACACTGGTATCATATTTTCATGGACGGGTTATTTCAATGTCAAAGCACATCTGTAAAAAGTAAAATAACAAAAATACTGAACTCTGAGCAAAAATCATAACGGGCAATCCCTTATCAACTGGCAATATCAAAAGCTCAAACACATCAAACAAATGGATAACAAGTGTCATATTCATTAATAGGTACAGACATTATCTTATATAGAAAACGGTGGATTTAAGCTGGTCTTATAGATAGCTAAACATCTCAATTGTATGACAGTCGCATCAAATTCAATTATATTGACAACGATGTGTGAACAAAACAAACAGACATAATAGGTAAAAATGTCAAAAATATAGCAAACAACATTTTGTTATAATCTTAATCACTAAAAAAACACAAACATATATGTTACATAGAAACACAAAATGGCACATAGACCAAGTATATTAGCAAAAAGTAAATACAAGAATACACAAATCGACCATAGCGCAATACAACAATGACGGAATATATAAGTACAAATCCACGTAATATATGTAACAAAGAAAATAAAAGGCATATAGACAAAGCACAAAGCATAATTGAAAGACAAGCAACAAACAAGTGTTCAATAGCCCAATAACGGGGTGTATAAGTGCAGAGTCACGCTGTATGTATCGAAGTAAATGCATATAGGCAGAGCACATTAGCAAAAATGAAGAACAAGAATACGAGAATATCATAAACAATAATGAAAGAATGTACAAGTACAAACATTATCTTATCTGTAACAGCAAGCAAGAAAAGTCATGTTTATAGTCTTGATATAAAATAGGAAGTTGCATTCACAAATTTATATGTAATTAGATCTATTTGATACCTATTGTTGTGCCTATTTTGTTTTATGGTGCAGTTTGGGGTTTTGTGAATTGTAATATTATTGAAAACTTGTAAATATAATTTATTTTGTGAAACAATTTTGAAGGTCTAAAAAAAATACTACTCATTGTATGATGTATGACGAATTTGGTAGAGTACACTTACATATATTTATTTAAGGTTCAATGGTTAGTCAACGTATCATGTCTGATGAAAGAGAAAACAAATTGTAAACACTGTATTTTATATTGTATTTGCTTAGTAAAAGGGATTTCTACCACCCTAAATCGTTATTAGAAAGTTTAAAAGCTATATTTTGAATTGAGAATGGAAATGGGGAACGTGTCAAAAAGACAACAACTCGACCATAGACAACAGCCGAAGGTCACCAATGGGTCTTCAATGCAGTGAGAAACTTCCGCACCCGGATGTGTCCTTCAACTGGCCCCTACACAAATATGTATACTAGTTCAGCATTAAATGGGCGTCATACTAAACTCGAATTATCCACAATAAACTTAAATTAAAAATGATACAAGACTAACAAAGGCGCGGGGTTAAACATGTTTTTCGAGATCTCAACCAATATATTTGTTTTGAGATCTCAACCTATATATGCATGCATTTGGATTTAATTTGATTTGGGATGATCAAACGATTCATGTAATTACTAAATCTGATAATATTAGTAAGAATGTAAGAAATACTTGAGTGATAAGTTTATGCTGAACTGAAGTAACAATGTAATGAATTCCGCTAAATTTCTTAATAATAGTACTAGTATAAGCATTTATTTTTTTGTTTTTCGAAGTATTTATCAGGGTTACCATCAGATCCAAGAATATATTTATGGAAAGTCCGTTGCCTTAGATAAACATTGTCCGTTGAAACTGACAGATTTTTTTAATTCTGATAGAACTGAAAGACATTGTAATCCCTGTAATGGTAAATAAAATTGACTAATCGGTTCTTGGGGCGGAGATCAAGTTTACTCACCTAAATAACTGCTGTGGATGCGTATCAACCGGGTATGAAAAAAAAAACAAGAAAGAAAGGATAAAATTTAATTAAAACTCCGAAAAAAGGAAACATCACTATATTGAAATCATTCGTCTTAACGGAATGTAAGATTTGCTACATGTCCCTTCCTAATTATGTTTTTCTTCTTTTGTTTCAATTTTGCCCCTTTTATAGTTTTACTGCTATATCTAGGAGATTACAATTATACTGACATGTGCAGAAGGTTTCTCCAAGGGCAATCAATAGGCTGGCACTTATCAGTAAACATATAAATTAGTAAGAGAAAAATAATAGAAAGGGAATTGTAGTAAGTCTAACGGAATGTGGGCATAATCTTTTTGTATCTATTGATAGATATTTTAGTAAAGCCTTAAGGAAGATCCATGCTGTTTACATGATATATAATTCCTATTTTCCTTGAATATATGAACAAAGATTATCTTTTAACTCATTTAAAACTATTATTGGAACGGTATGAGTTTCTAAAATCAGAGACAAAATGAAAATAACTGAGAACGGATATGTATCGTGTTAAGAATTTTGCGTGATACGAGTCGAGAAGTATCTAAGTAAGATAGTGCAAAAGTTGTGAGAATGAGAAAGCTATTAATCCATGGGGACATCTATCAACAGAATGTAGCGTGATCGATCCTAATACAAAGCAATCCGTTTACATTATATTTTGCCAAGGTTGCTTAGATAGTTTAGGAATTTAAGGGGAAATATGAAGGCTTATTTTGCAGAAATATTGAATAAGTACCTTTTCAGAATATTTTTTTTCTTTTTTTATTACGTATTCTTTATGATGTTTGCCGTCGGATGTCTATACATAATAAGTTACTAGATAAGTTTAATTAAAAGAGTATCAAAAACATTGATTTTTCTAGTGAATATAAAATCATAATATTGATACAAACTGTATATATGATAATTATTATGTTTAATCTTCCTAGAGCATGTAGAGACACGAAGATATAAGTAAGATTACAAATAATATTCATATTCAAAGCATCTGGAGATCTGGATAAAGAGTTTTTCTAAAGTGGATACAAAAAGGAGGTTTAATCGATACATCTTAGTTTATAAATTTGGTCGCTTTAATTCGAAATTTTGATATCCCAGTTGGCCGAAATCTAATCAGTTCGATGGATGGATGGATGGATGGTTGTTTAATGTCCAGTGGCAAGTCAGATGCATATTCAGGACGAGAACATGATAATGATAAATGAATATTAACCCCGCTTTGTACTAGACCGACACGCTAAGCCGGATTTTTAACGTGCTAGCTCACAAGGTAACAGTTCGCAGGAAGACATGTCACCTTACCCGGACACATTATTCTGACTCCGGGCCGACCAGTCTTTGCTCTAACTCCTTAATGCCGCGTGCTTGGCGGAGAAGCAGCAAATACCAATTTTCAAGTCTTTGGTGTGACCCGGCCGAGGGTCGAACCCACGACCTACCGCACTCGAGGCGAGCACGCTAACCATTACACCACCGAGGCGGATCAGTTCGAAATCAGATTTTAATAAACAAGCTTTTTTTTTTAATCATTATTGATTATCTTTTACAGCAGTGATATAAACCATGATCAACACCAAGATTTTTATGGTATTATTATTTATGAAGTCAATAAGTTAAGAACTTGTCATTTAAGCATTAAAACATTTCGACAAAATGATTATTATGGTTTAAATAAATTGTTGATCAGCCATTTCATTTTATATCATTTGCGTTGAAGATCATTAAAGTATAAAGTATAAGGATAACAAAATATTTTCGAGTTGTTTACAGTAGATTTAAAGGGTTATTGCTGAGTCTACTGATTATATCAGTTACGGTTATTAAAGTTAAGAACGGCGATATTTTATTTCAGCATCTTGCTATTCAAAAACTGCAAGAGCGACAAAAAATACCAGAGGAAAAGTCAAACTCATAGATCGTAAATAAACTAACAACACCATGTCAAAACAAAAAAGACAAACGACAAACAGACAAATAATAGCACACAAGATATAACATAGAAATATTCTTCGTTATTCAATACCGTTATCTTTGAGTTAATTGTTTTTCCTGTGTATTTCCCTTGTTTGTATTCTTTTTTTTTATGTATTTGTTGTTTAGAAAACTAATCGGAATAATAAAACGTTAAGGCTAAAATTTCAAAACAACTACATTTTACCCTTTCGGAGCACCTGAGATCACGGATAGTTTTTGGTGGGGTTCGTGTTGTTTATTCTTTAGTTTTCTATGTTTTGTCATTTGTACTATTGTTTTTCTATTTGTCTTTTTTTCATTTTTAGCCATGGTGTTGTCAGTTTGATTTAAATTTATGAGTTTGACTGTCCCTTTGGTATCTTTCGTCCCTCTTTGATACGTGTTTCTGTAACGAGCTTTCACAAGTATGGCTTATTAATGAGTGGCAACTTGACGTTTTATATTTGTTCATTGGATAATTTGGTTATGATGCCATATATTGAATATTAATCCCTGTTATTTTATTCCCATCTTATTTGTAATGCGATTAAGACATGTATAGAAAATTAGTTATTGTCTTTGATCAATTAAATTGTTGAGTTGTGTACTCACAAAGAAAAGGGCGTCATCTTCATTATTCAAGTATTATCGCTTTATTGTTAAATAATTAAATTTTTCTATGATGAACTGTTGGTTTTCGTTCAGCAGATCTGTGTTGATTTTCGTTTAATTTTTCACGAATATTGAAAATATTTTCAATTCTCACTAAACATGAAACAATCTTCTGGTAAAATAAAATAAAAACAAGCATACCACGTTAGTTCGTTAAAAACAATTAATAGCATTACTACTACTATCAGAATCATTAAATCCCAACATTTTTGAAGTCAAACATCGAAAAATGTATACGTACATTTCTTTACACGATTTATCCTTCTTTCGGCATGTTGACTTTTATTTAATCAACGCGTAGTTCTCTTGATCTCAGTACTTAAGTGGTCAAAATTTGATTATTTCCTCTGAATTTTTTTGTGACGGCATGAAAAAAGGCAATACCCGATGATTTTACATCGAAAGAACACTTTTTTTTCCAGATCATTAAAAAAGAAGGAATAACTTTGCCTGCATATTAGTTAATAATTAGAGAAACAGATTACACCACAAAAATATCGTGTAATACAAAATAGTACGATCGTGTAGATCGCAGTGAGGTCGTTTCAAGGTCGTGGTGAGGTCTTCAGGATAATGATGGGCGTGGCCAACTTTGAACATGTTCAAAACAATCGTGGTGCGGTCTAGGCGAAATCATGTGGTAGTAGAAGCGTAGTGAGTGTTCTCTAAGATCGTAGTAAGATCGCTTTAGTGAGAGTGTAACGAAAGCATGATTCTATTCAGAGAGACTGCGCTACGATCTCACAGCTACGTTATTACGACCCCACTACAACCATCACGTTCTCACCAAAACCCAACTACGCTTCCACTTAGACTATACCACGCTGTTCATGACCATATAACGATTCTAGCACGACCTTGCCGTCCTTTGTTACGCTCTGACTACGTTCATACTAACACCATCATTCTCATTGTCATTTTCACATAAAATATATTACATCTCTCCAGGTTTTGTTTGTCTTTATGATTTCTCATGGCTCAACAATGCTTCTCGTTTTTATAAAGATTGGACCGATAGTTTTTCCAGTTTGAATGGTTTAAGTAAGTAATTTTTGGGGCCCTTTATAGCTTGCTGTTTGGTGTGAGCCAAGGGTCTATGTTGAGGCCGTACCTTAGTCTATAATGGTTTACTTTTATTTATTTTTACTTGGATGGAGAGTTGTCTCATTGGCACTCATACCACATCTTCCTATATCTATTGAAATATCTGTGTCATCTCTGCTATAATATTGTTCACTAAAATATTGCTATGTGAGCTTAATGGACCAGCAAAAGGTTGGATTTGTCTGTCCTACATCTCTGCTTGAACAGGATTCGTAACTATCACAGCTCCCTCTGCATCTGAATCAACCCCCATCACCACGCCCACGTTTGCTGGTAGATTTTGGTGGCATAATTAAATTGTTTCCGAGAAATCAACGTATTAATCGGAAATAGAAGGAATGGAAATGTATTGATATGGAATACGATGTTGACATTATTGCTGAGAACGTAGTCATTTCGCGGTATGAACGTAGTATAATCGTGGTTAGAACGTGCTATGATCACAGTAGAAGCGTGGTAAGAGCGTGTTGCAATCGGATAAATCGTGGTATGGTCGTGGTGAGAACGTGATGAGCGTAGTGAGGTCGAAGAATAAACGCGGTGAGAACGTGGTATAACCGTAGCGGGATTATTGTAGAAGTTTAACGAAGACGTAGTAGCATCTTGAAAACAACGAAAATTTACATTTTCATGCCGCTAATACCGCGACCTCACTGCGATCTGAATTCATTTTAGATCGCGGTGCGATCATGGGGCGATCATGACCTAGGGGGACTGGGGCTTAAACACTCGTTTTCACTTTGAATTTAAAAAAATGATCGTATCATAGAAAATATGTTGACAATAAATAGTACTCCAATGGTCACATGATACGTGAACTTATTTATCACATGCTCAATGGCATTGTTCGTTATTTTTTCCTTTTGCTTCCCTTACGCTTTTAAAGTAGATTGACTCGTGGAAGTGTAATTATTCACGTTTATGTTATACCTTTATATTACAAAACGACAGTTTCGTATGTACCCCCATTTTATTTGTTTTTATTAAAAGAAGCCCCTCTTTGTGCAATGTTTTTTCAACTGATAATTTCCGGTTTCATAAACTGATTTCATTTCATATTGGACATAACTATAGAAAAGATATCCAAGTTTCACATGCCAATACACTTTTGTCAAATTGTAGCATGTGACGTATTAGCTCTCATGACGTTATTGTTAAGCACATGCTTATATTTGATTTAACTTACAATTTCCGCAATACGGAAGTATGCAATTATGAAAAATTAGTTTTCTCTTCCGTGTGAACAGTTCAATGACCTATTCATTCATATATAATATGTTTACTATTGAAAGATAACTCCTAGGTAAACTTTGGAATACGAAATATTTCTTTATATATATTTGCATAAATGCAGGTATTAAATTATCTATTTTTGGAGAATTTTTTCTCGACAATTTCAAACAAAATGCAAGCGAAAATTAGATTTTTTTGATATTATCATATTTGACATCAATTAAGCATGGTTACACAATTTAAAAATTATAAAAAAAATTAATGACTTAAATCTTGTTTATTTCGAAAGACCTTGTTTAAATAATATGGAACTTTTAAGTTCTCAAATATGGATCGAAATTCTTTGAATTTAGAGATAACTTTTCAACACATGTTCAAACAGGAAACTGCTCTTGTTTCTATGGTTACTAGTTCCATTTTAAATCTAATTAACCAATCGCTTATGTTAATTAATATAAGCAACTGATTTTACTAACCGCATATTTTTTTATTAATTTTCAGATAGGAATTAATCGGAAATAATAAATTATATAAAGGTTTCTCTCCACATGTTAATAAATATATTATATTAGACGTTGCATTAGATTTTATCAGTCGTTTTAAAAGTAATTATATTAAACAAAATGAGAACTATTAAAGGTAAGTAAGTCCTAAGGACATTTTAAAAATGGCAAACATATGCATATTCTATATTTGTTAAAAGCAAATCACTTATAATAAATAAACCCTTTTTTTAAATAACATGCACATTTTACGTTTTAAGAAACTATCAAATAAGCAAAACAGAGTCAAATTTTAGAACTTTTATGACTAATCTAATAGAAGAATCCACGAAGACGATGAATAATCAAACATAGGTATGATTTACATTTAAATTTTTTCTATATTTTTCATACAAAGTTAGTTATTATCTCTGAATAGTCTTTGTTATTTGAAAAAGCATGTGCATAAAAGGCAAAACCATGATGGTTTCTATTAAATGTATTGACATTTGTTATACTATTGACGAAGTAGACCTTGCCATATTGTACATTTACACATATCGGTTGTTTTACTGTTTTTATTTCAAGATGCCTTTTTGTTTAAACATAATATAGATATGTAATATAAGTATGTGTATATATACGCAACACCTTCTTTTCAGTGAAGTATTTATATTCAAGTGTGAAAAAAAATAATTAAATAATTGGTCATCATCTTTTTAATACTCATAGATGCTTTCAGATTGGTCGATTCTGACAAAAGTTCTGTTTGCAACGTGAATGTGGAAAGTAAGAATTCTAAATTTAATTTAGTCTTTCCTTTCCTTTCCATTTCGTAACTCGCACAGAGAATATTATTAGTAACATAGTGTGCTAGTGACCTAACACGGTATATATGGGGTCAGTAAATTCCATATGGGGTGAGAGCGAAGCTAGAATCCCCATATGGAATTTACCGACCCCATATATACCGTATTAGGTCACCAGCACACTATGTAACGAATTTATCTTAGTTACCGACTATCTTGATTACGTGTGAAATTTAGACCTATGAAAATGAGCAAGTCTTCAATACCGTACGTTAGCATGAAGAAACTACTTCATTGATCATACAAAACAGATATGTACCAACAATAACAACTTGTTAGGTTTAAATGTGTTTTATGAATTGATTTAAATCTTAATCATCAATGTCTTCGTCTGTTGAAACCTTAACGATTACGATTTTTTTCTTAGTACCGTTATGTTTTTATAAAGGGACGTAACACCACTACTAACCGTGTATGATATAAGCCCCGCATTCCTACTACCTTATATGGAATATAAAAGGACGTAACACCACTACTAACCGTGTATGAAATAAGCCCCGCCTCCCTACTAATCAATTATCAAATGTACACGGTCTCCACGAGGGCGTGTTTAACCAATTATATTCCTAGAAATGTATAGGAGGTAAGATAAATATTAATATTACCGTAAACAAATACTATATTGACGAAACAGCTTTTTTTCCATTTTTTCTTTCTTAATCCTATATTCCTATTTGTTTGTTTTCTTGCTTGACTATATATTTGTTACGTTAGGAAACGATTTTTTTTACTGTTAACTAGTTTTTATGCACTGAAGTAAGATAAAACGATAGTCTAAGCGCGAGTCTTTTTAGAATACTTATTAATTCATAAATCTTTACTAGATGAAACCTGTGACGACCAAGTATTCCTAACAAATATTTCATTAAGCTGGTAACCTATTGCAAAAAATGTGATTAGAAGTTAATGACAAAAACATCTATAGATTTAATATGTCTTCCCTTATAAAAGATGTACAAATTTTATATAAAGGCACATACATAAAGACTAACCAACATTATACTTATCTTTTTTAGTGAATTGGGCCTTCTTTCAAAACTTAAGGTTTAAAAGCTTTCTTTAAAAATATTAAACATTTATCACTTATAAACCTAATATTTTCACTCTGCACTTTGATGATCACACAGTAAAACCCGTATTAGTACACTGTTTAGTACTATGAGATTGATTTAATGCAAAGAAATTGAAATATGAAGCAGGACTAAAATAATTCTGTAAACTCTGCAGATTTACTTTAGGTGGGAATAAGCACGCAACAAATTTGGCAATCGTTGGTGTGTCAGGTGTTTTTTTATTTAATGATAAAATATATAACACATTATCATATTGAATGAGAATAAGATAAGAATGAGAAAAAAGATACTTCATTTTCACAAGTTTATAATCAACACACGCATCTTTTTTTTCTCTAAAATACGTAATCGAAAGCTGGTAAGAAATCCTTGACTAGTTTTTGCATGCTATTCTAAAACTGATAGATTTGCAATAGTTATCTCATCTAAAACAAACACTAAGAATGCAGTGACAAAGAATTTATATACAGAATATTGTAATAAACGAAAGATTTTTTGTATAGATAAAACACAAAACTAAACAATTGGAAACTATTTCGAACTTATCGAGTTTTTAAACCAAATTTAAATTTTGAGCCATACTTATCATTGAAATAACAATATCTTTCCATGTGTGTTTTATCAAGATTTAGCATTGGAGCAAACAAGCTTTAAATAGAAATAGCCGTTAATAAAATATTTGACTAGAAAATAAATTATGCAATCACGGTTATAAAGAAAAAGAATATGTGCTGCATTTTCTGTTCATATGTAAAGCTTTTGTTAATGTAAGGAATCCCTTTCTTTGTGAAATATTTAGCAAACAAAATATTTCAAAATCTCTACTATTAAGAATAAAAAAAAGAAGATGTGATATGACTCTCAATGGCACAAATCCCAACAAGGGACCAATATGACACAGAATTAATCAACTATAGGTCACCATACGGCTTTTAACAATGTGCAAAGCCATACCGCATAGTCAGCTATATGAGGCCCCGAAATGACAAATGTAAAACAAATCAAATGAGGAAACTAACGGCCTAATTTATCTACAAAAAATGAACGAAAAACAAATATGTAACATATCAACAAACGACAACCACTGTATTTCAGGCTACTGACTTCGGAAAGGCAAATACATAATGAATGGGGAAGGGTTAAACATATTAGTGGGAACCCAACCCTCCACTAACCTGGGATAATTCAGTTCTTTATATGACATGAAAATAAACATATTTTACAAACATTTAGAAATTGTAAGAAATTTGCAATAAAAATAGAAATGCAAGAGCAAAATAGATTACTTTAGAAAGAGTTTTAGATAAATATTTGATCATATATAATGCATAGATAAATAATTATTATACTAAAAAACTAACTGAACTTACCTTGGTTATCTTCCGATTACAAAAAAAAACGAATAAGGAGAGTAATATAACAAAAATACCGAAATACATATGTTTATATATAAAAAATAATCTTACAATGTGCATATATCTTATTACACATAAAGTACAAGCTGACGTTATCTAAAATTAAAATGTATTGAGTTATATAAAGAAAATATGACGATGATGGTTTTACTCATACAGTATCAAAGTAATTTACCACCTTTTCAATATAAATTGTAGACCTTTCACAGAAAGTATTTTATGTGTGTTGTCTTCTTGTAACCACTGGTGCTATGTGTCAATGCCCTATGAAAGGAAATCAAATGCCATGGAAGAGTCCATGTGGTCCCATGGAAAAATACCATATACACAAAGCAAATAGACCCTTACCAACCATGGACACTACCGACAATGATTGGATTAGCCTACTTGTTATTGTTCTTGAAGAGATAAACGACTATTTCGTTGAACTCAAAAGATTATATGTAAGTACATAATACTGAAAATTACAGGAGTTGTAATTAGAAGGATAAAATATCGTCTACCTCGGATCCTCTCACGTATATCGTTCAAATTTGTAAAATAAAATATTTTTCCTTGTACAAAAACACCAAAACGTTGAACATTTTGCCTTTATTTTTTTTTAGATATGGCCTGTGTGAAATTGTTTTTGCACTTATATTATGTCAAGGATGGTTTTTGTTTGTCCTTGTTTATTATATCACTTATAACCCATTAATATAACGCGATATGCACTATTCCTTTCGAATTCTGGGTGTTGATTATGTTTAGGAAATCTCTATCAAATTACTATTCGAATAATGCAGACATCCCAAATTGTTATATCGCTTGCTTTGCATTTTTTGACAACACCGCGTTAAAAAAATTCTCGATATATCTTAACTCCAAGATGTGCATAATTATGTCTGTTAAAATGTATCGTCATATATGTTCAAACGCTATGTCGATTTCATTGTATTACAAATTCCTAAAGAACCTTATTCTCTTTTTTGAGGCATAACAAAAAGATTTAAGCAGAAATCGGAAAAACGTACAACATTTAAAAAAAAGAATTCCGCGAAACTCCAAAGTTTTTGTCGCATTAACGTCATTTCAAGAATGAAAATACCAACACTGAATGTTTTTTCATTATGTTGACCTTCTTAACCCGGACCTATTTCATTTCAAGTTTCTAGGTAGGTGTGTAAAAATTGCAAATGTTTAAGAAAGTTAAAATGATCAATCCCATGTGTTTCTATCGGTTATTTAAGAAATGTTTAATGCAAGCTACAGCTTAATTAGATGTTGTTTACATTTACCAAAAAGTTTTTAATGACCGTATTTGTCCTATTAGAATCGAAATAAATTGTGGAAGTCATAAATTTGTTGTAAATTTACACATGACCTGAGCCGTGATATTTATTCCTCGCAAAGATTTTGGATAAAATTCGAATCAAATATCCCAGAGCATGTGTGAAATCCACATATCTATGGCTTCCACGTATTATTTCTAAAATTGGACAAACAATAGTATTATAGTTTGCAATACACAAGATAAAAGACTATAGATTGAAAAGTTCTACAGCAGGAAAGGAACATCTCCAAATTCGAAATTGGTGATTTATTTTCAATTAAGATCATCATCGAAATAACTCATTCTAGGGAATTTGAAAATAAGAAGATATGGTATTATTACCAATGAGGCAACTCTCCTTAATTCCGACTACATAAGGAAATGTCAAGAATCTGATAGTTGCTTTCCATTCTTTCGATCTTTTTGAGCTTCTGGGTTTATCAATTATTTAGAGCCTCCAGTTTTGAATTTTCCTTGGAGCTTGGTAATTTTGTTATTTAACTTTATCATATCATCTACCTCTTATTTCAACAATGCAGCGATACATCGTCAGAAATATCCTAACACATCCTGAAAAAAAGATATTGTATTAATAAATCTGTATATATGTACATTGGTGGTAAATGTGAAACATTCATTTATAGTATTTAGACAAACAAGAAAAAAAACAGAGCAACCCATGTGGACACTTAGATTCGGACTTCCAGCATTTAATTGGTTTTCCAACAGCGGATCCAACCTGGATAAACAATCCATCTGCATTAAACGCAAGTTTATTTTTTTTAAACAAATTATCAGATAAATTATTATGGAAGGTGAAGTCATTGCTGGGTTATATTTCATACTTCATTGTTCAGAAAGTAAAATCATCAATTCTAAAAGGTTTTCATACATTTCATTCGGTTCTGTAAAAATTCATAATACTTGAAAACATCACGTTGATAAAATTGCCTGGACTGGAAAAAAATGGCCTTACAAATCTATTCGGAATAGTTTTGAAAAATATAATAACATACTATTTTTCTGTACATATCGTTAAAAGAATTTGTGAATTATTAGTGCACATTACAAAACACTACCTCCATAACAAATATGTTGTTGTCGCCACAGGAAAAGCCCCAACAACATCGTGTTTGTGTGTAAATCTCATTAGATAAACTGCTTGATAAAGAATTAGGTAATGACAATTCACTTGGAAACTTAACATATACTCCCACGACACTTATCAAAGAAGAAATCCTTAATAACCATAAGTTTGTTTTATGTTCCTTTGGAATTTCAACCAAAGATGAAAAACTTGGTCTTCCATCACTGTATTGGATACCAAAACTACATAAGTGTCCTTACAAACAACGGTATATTGCTGGGTCTTCCAAGTGCTCCACGAAACCTCTTTCTTAATTATTAACATCTATTTTATTAGAAATATAAGCCGGGCTTCAAAGTTATTGTAAACTGCTTATTCTAAAAGTGGCGTAATTCAGATGTAAATACTAAAAAAATCAAAAGATCTTTAAGAGTACATACAATATAAGACTCTTTCTTCTTGCAATAGATTTAAATCATTTGGATTTCTAGACTTTACACAAGTATTCCCCATTCCAAAATAGAAGACCAATTGGAGGAGTTGGTATTGCTTTGTTTAAAAATATATTGCCAATGTAGATACAAGTATCTTGTCTAAGACAGGGATAAATCCTACTTAGAAAAAGGAATCACTCTGATTCAAACAAAACATTCTCGAAAACTGACATTATCAAGATGGTTGATTTCTTGCTTGACAACTCATTTGTTACGTTTTTCAACAAACTGTCGGCGTTCAAATGAGAACCAATTGTGCCCCTCTTACCGGCTTGTTCCTTCATTATTATAAGGATGACTTCATACAGGAACTTCTTAGGAAAAAAGATAAGAAGTAAGCAAAATCGTTTATATTTACTTTCCGCTATACAGATGATGTTCTCTGACAAAATAATTCAAAATTCCTTGACTATGTTGAACACATTTACCCCATTAAAACAGAGATAAAGGATACAACAGATAAATTAAAGTCGGCCTCATATCTTGACTTACATCTATAAATTGACAATGAGGGCCGGTTGAAAATAAAACTTTACGACAAAAAATATTATTTCAGCTTCCCAATTGTGAACTTTATGTTTCACAATTGTGAATGATGTCGGATATGTTCCTTACGCCTTGGCGTTGTCAGTTTGTTTTAAATTTATGAGTTTGACTGTCCCTTTGGTATTTTTCATAATTCCTTGATTGAGGATTTCTGCTAATAAGAAAGCAATCAAACCATGAGTTCCAAATGCTAAAGTTTTAATCATCCCTTCGTAAATGTTACGGATTCCATCAACGAATTAGATGACTGCTATGGTATAACCGTGTCACAGATGATATCAGATATCTTTCTTAAGTGGTAACTACGATCCTCTTAGTATTTCACGAATGTTGCTCACCTAATTATACTATTTAATGGGTTTGTAATAACATGAGAAACACGACGGGTGACAAATGTGGGGCAGGATCTACTTACCCTTCTAGAGCACCTAAGATCATCCCTGATGGGTTTCTTTTTGCTAAGTTTTAGTTAACTATGTTGTGTCTTATTTACTATTGTTTGTCAGTTTGTTTTTTTCTTTTTTAGGCATGGCGTTGTCAGTTTATTTTCGATCTATGTTTGGATGTCCCTCTGGTATCTTTCGCCCCTCGTTTGATGGAATGCCTATGAATTTCGTGTATAAAGGGGCGACCATATGATAATGAACGGGGGTGTTTAGAACGGAATCATAATGTTTAGCTGCTACTAATCCGGTTAAATATTGTCCTTATCAATTATTTTCTGTATTTAATTAAGAAAGAATATTACATTCAATTTCAATGTGTCTAAGATAACTTTTCAAATCTAACCAGGATATAACATTCATTTCTAAAATTAACTCAAAGAATTCTCCCACCCTCTACGCTTTTTTTGGAAATTAAATTGTCGTCCATTTTCAAAAATTATGTCTCACGTCTATCTTGACCCTAAACAAGTCCGTCCAACTTTATATTTGTCTTATGCTTCATAGGTATTGGCCAATCATATACAATAAGCCATTACCAAATATATAACGAAACTCAAATGCAATTTTTTATCAACTCTCATATCCTGCTAAAGCGTCTCAAATTATGCTATTCTATTGCATTCTAAGCTTGCTACAATTTTTCTATGTTTTACAAAAAGCAAACGACAAAAGACTTTGTTGTGAAAACATATAACTTTTAAACATGCACTATACATGTTTGCTTTATTGTTATGGACAAATAGATATTATATATTTTTTCATGGTAAAAATCTTACTCAAACTTTGTAAAACCCAAAACAAATGAACATCGCTTATATTGCTGTTGATCATCTCATTGTCACAGTAAGACATGTAGATATTTCATATCATTCAAATATGCTTATAGATTTTCTTTTTTCAGATTTCCATTGAAATTCTAGACGACTACAAGAAACTGGCTACTGTTTTAGCTTTTGTAGAACAGATTGTATGGGAAAATGATACGGTCGGGGATAGGGATGATCGTGACATTTTATGCAATATTTACCGTAAAATTAAGGATGTTCTTTGTGCATTTAAAATACATAGTCAAAAGACTTCAATTGATAAAGTTACACCAACGAGAAATGTCATGAATTCGGAATACAGATTAATCAACAGAACAGAAAGATTCCAAAGAAATTACATTATTTTCAAAGATGCAAGCAGATACGTACGGGCAATATCGAGCAAATACATTTTTCTTTTCTTTCAAATCTGATTCTAGCGCGAATGCAGTTATTAAATTTGCATTTATATATTAACAAAATGTATATGCATGTGAATGCATGCAATTGTATGTATTTATAGAAAATAAAACTAAGCTATTAAAGGTCAGAAATGGCAAAATGTAACACGTATAATACCTCAATTAAGATATAATCCAGCTTGGAACATAAAACACCTTGTTAAGTTTATAGAATAATAATACATATATACGAGAAATGTATTGGTATCACCAGCCCAGTAGTCAGCACTTTTGTGCTGACATGATTTATCATTGATATGGTTATATTTATAAAATAACTGTTTACAATTTTTTTAATTTTTGAAATACTAAGGCTTTTCTACCTCAGGCATAGATTACCTTAGCTGTATTTGGCAAACTTTTAGGTATTTTGTCAATACTCTTCATCTTCGCACTTCTTTTTGCCCTTTTTAACTTTTTGGGATTCAAGCGTCACTGATGAGTCTTTTGTAGACGAAACGCGCATTATATTTTTTGGCATATAAAAATAAGCTATTAAAGGTCCGAAATGACAAATGTAACACGTATTATACCTCAATCAAAGTCATAAGAAACCTCAAATTAAAAAAAAAAAAGCATATGTTTTTTTTTACTCAATGGATAGTTTTCATATCACAACTTATGTACATATACTTTTTCTGAAGAAAATTCTTTAATTTAATCATTACTTTGTTTTTTATTGCTTACTTCCAATTCCCCCGACATATTTTCCGTATGCAAATTGACCTCAGTGTGACCCATCTCGTAAAAATCCGGTGATCTCAATACGCATGGATGTCCTTGAAATAAACTATTATCTGAATTTACATGTTAAACACGTGCTCAGTTTTTATGCTTTTTATTGATTTTTTGTCGATTGTTGACAAACAGGTGACGATCGTTAAACTTCGGCTTCAAAGCACGAACTTTAGTTACCTACCATATTTTCATAACATCACTGACCGATTGAAAAAAAAAATAACGATTATACGAAATTTACACGAAAAAAATGATAAATTCGTGCATAGAAGCTAAGTTTATGATGTGCGTATGCATTGGTTCAAGAATTGGAAGAGCATTATTTTTCACCGGTCACTCGTTTCTTATGACTTTAAGGTATAATCCAGCTTGGAAAATAAAACACATTGTTAAGTTTATACAATATAAATACATATATACGAGAAATGTATTGGCAAAGTATATATATTTATGTATGCATATGCAAGTGTAACCCATCATTAATTGGTTAATCAAAGGATAAGTTGATGATTAGCAATATAGCACTTGCTTAAGGCATTAGATTAAGATTATTCGAAAGTTGTTGTCTAAGAATTATAAAACAAAAAAAGCACAGCGTTTAAACTTCCCGCATTTCAGCATTATTTTCCGAGAAAAATGAAATAGACATTCATTTTCCTTGACTATAGACAAATTAAAACGATAGATTTTTGAAGAGTTTTAGGTTTATATAGTATTTTAACGATTAATTTGCCGTCCATGATGTTCGAGACCAATCCATTTGAAAATAGCTGTCACTATTTATACACTAAGCTGCTTTACGGTCCGGAGTACCCGACTTCGGTGTGGACTCCACGTTCTTGTTTAATTATTTGTCAGCTCCATCCACCTTTTTACGTTATGTGTTGTGTATTGTCTGTCTTACAATATTTGTTTGTGCTCAAGAGACGAGCCATGGTATTATAGATAGACAGTTTAAAATGCACACATCAGAGTAAAAGCGCTAAGAGGAAATGTTTATTTAGATAAGCGATATATAAGCACTGTTAATATGATAATAATACTCATGGTTTACATATATGGATGAAAATGAGATTGGAATTTCTAATCAAATGTAATAATTTTCAAAAAAAGTTGTGAAATACTTATCTTAGCAAATCAAAACAGATTACTACAATTGTGAAACGTTAATTCCATAATTCCTTTTTGTATGCATTATTTTGTTCAATACTTATAAAATAATAAATCAATTAGTTTCATGTCATAAAGTGACTTTCGGAATCATATACTTAGCATCTCTGAGGATCAATAAATTCTCATACAAACCTGAGAAAAACGTATCAAATATTATGCACGGAGCAAGCGTAATATCCATCGGATGTGCAGGGACAGCAATATCCAGCTCAAAGATGATTTAAGTGTCGCCGATTGTATCATCGCAATTTTGAAATAACATTGAGAGATACTTGAAATGTCCAACCATAGTACAGCAGAATATCTAAGGAGAGACGGATGCTCAATAAAAGTCCAATGGTTATTATCGGAAATAAAACTTTTGTTTTACTATGACTGATAATGATTATTGTTAGAAATGATTATCAATTGTAAATTTTTATCTATTTTATATAAAACTGTGTGAAACAATTAAATTGTATAAGAATCAAAATGAATTGGATCAAAGGTAAGAGAGAAATCTAACCAGAAAAAAACACGGTGCAATTTATGTGAGATGCCCTGTCGTAGATACTAACTTGTATCGGGTTTACTCATAAAACCAGTAATTATAAACTATAATAATAGAGAGTTTGATATTTGGCGTAATACCCAAAAACAACATTTGAAACACGATAAAATAGAGCTACATTAGAGCTAATTTCGTGGAAGGAGCAAATGATGTTGGAATCGGATGATACGGAAATGTGGTATGATTGTAAAATGAAACAACTACCCAATATATACCAAAGTACGTGAATGTAAGATACATTTTAGGGGCCATCAAACGTCCATATTTCAACAATTATCAAAACCCATAAAATATAGCAGTTAATAGAAGACCCATTTACGAAAAGATGACAAAGTTTGGCAAACATCTTGAAAAATGAAATAAAACCGCCAACTCCTTCCTATCAATGTTTATCAAATTCATCTTTTAAAACAATACATCGTCTTTCATCTTCTTTACGTGTTGCATAATATATACTTTCTTTGATTGCAATGATTTTTAATGATTTCCTTAAAATCATTTTTTAGGAATAGTTTTTTCAAAATAATGCAGATAAAGGAAAACAGTTTTTTGAGTGTATAATGGAATCATTTGACCTTAAAGCTCAATATGCCTTTCCTGTCGAAAAATGAATAAGTACTTTTTGAAACAGTTATTCTCAAATTTTCAATAAATTTTTCTGTGAGAGATAATTGAACAACAAGAAGATTATTTTTTCAGTCGATAAATTTCCAATATAGGCAAGCGATAATAATGGTTTACTAATGAATCTTAAGGGCATACGATACAGTTACAGAGAAGGTAATGACGTTGCTAACGTAAAATGTTATTTTCGCGCTTCAAACTGTTACATATCGGGAAAAGCTGCATTTTTCGACTGATTTTTATCATTCAAACTGATTTAATTTGAAAACGAGTTTATGGACCCCTATTTTTCAAAACAGCAATTTGTTTCATTTTGCCTGGAGATTATGTGACCCAAATTTTATAAAACTAAATAGAGGATTTTTTTTAAATTTTGATAAACATGCAGCAAAAAATGACGTATT
The DNA here is from genome assembly GCF_036588685.1 of Mytilus trossulus. Lineage (NCBI taxonomy): Eukaryota > Metazoa > Mollusca > Bivalvia > Mytilida > Mytilidae > Mytilus > Mytilus trossulus. The sequence goes on along the minus strand of NC_086376.1, from coordinate 78,340,175 downwards.
TTCCTCAATTCATGAACATTTGATAAATATGAGTTATTTCTGAATAAAAAATGCATCATGTTTTAGTATAACTGTATAACTATAAAATACAGAAATTACCGATTATTTAACAAAAAAAACCAATTTGTGTTTATCTTTTATAACAAAAAAGTTATGACTTTCTTTCGAAAAAGACATTACGGCCACAAATCTGAATTTTGAGCAAATATACAAAATTTCGAACTCTTTTTACTCAAAAAGTAGCACATGAAGGTATATTTTTTATTATATATTTAATTTAATCAGGTAAAAAATAGCCTATATGCAATGTTTTACGAACTTGTAAATACAGGATCAAAACTGTATCGTATGCCCTTAAAATGTACAACCAACAAGTCATTTTGTTTAGTTTATTTTCTTTGGTTACATCTTCTGACATCAGACTCGGACTTCTCTTGAACTGAATTTAAATGTGCGTATTGTTTTGCGTTTACTTTTCTACATTGGTTAGAGGTATAGGGGGAGGGTTGAGATCTCACAAACATGTTTAACCCCGCCGCATTTTTGCGCCTGTCCCAAGTCAGGAGCCTCTGGCCTTTGTTAGTCTTGTATAATTTTAATTTTAGTTTCTTGTGTACGATTTGGAAATTAGTATGGCGTTCATTATCACTGAACAAGTATATATTTGTTTAGGGACTAGCTGAAGGACGCCTCCGGGTGCGGGAATTTCTCGCTACATTTAAGACCTGTTGGTGACCTTCTGCTGTTGTTTTTTTTTTATTTGGCCGGGTTGTTGGCTCTTTGACACATTCCCCAATTTCCATTCTCAATTTTATTCCAATGAACCTGCATTCTTCAATGTTTTTGTAGGATTCGTGCTTCTGAATTTTTGTGTGGGATTTGTGTGTCTGAAGCATTTTTGTGGAATTCGTGTGTCTGTGACATATGTTTTGTGGATTGTAATTTGTCTTTTTCTTTCTTCTAATCCTTGTTGTCTGTTCTTTTTTGACTTTTTAATTCCCACTGTTCCCATGTGTAGTTTTATGCGTCTATAACTTAATAGCTAGCTAAGTATATAAAACAAACTCATCTGTTTTGTAAACTTTGAATGATCATATGACTTTTAAAACAACATTTCATTTAAAGTTTTAACTTATACCACCAACATTGTTTTTGAGATATCCGTGGAGAAGTGAGTTGCGACTGGCCCTAACCCCTTGGGTTCATTTAAATATAAAAGCACGAATACAACATTGTTTTGACTGAGCGAATACAACCCGCGTTAAATATTATTGCTTTTGTGCAATTTTTTTTAATTATATTTGGGTTAATGTCCGCTAGTACAGTAAATCTATTTTGTTTATTCAGTTTACGTTTCTTTTGACTTTATTTTGTAGTTTTGTATTAATATACCAATGACCGAGTTATGTGATGACCTCTGATAGACGTATATATATATATATTATATATAGCATTTATATAATTAGTATATTAAGTTCATATCCGAACGATATAAAGCGCCTATGATTTAAATTATTTTTTATCGATTAATCTGCAGTCTTGCTTTATTACAAAGAACAATTAATGTCATTTTGGATACACTTCCGGGTATCTAGGTATTGAATATAATTATTTTCACCCAGAAATGTGGAAGATCTGTTTTTGTGGTGCCTTATGCTTTGTTATGCAGGTAGGAGTACGTGTGCATATTTTGCAAGTTACGTCTTTTTTTCTTTTTTCTTTTTTAATGGTATTGGATTGGATAGATTGATAAGGAAATTTGTTAGTCAGTCAATGTCTCTTCAGGATTTTTCGATCGTCCTTGTGAGTTGTTGTACATTGATATTGGTGAAAAAAGTCACAAAATAAAGCTTTTTAACGAACGAGCTTATTGATCTAGTTAAATCAAAGCAATTATATATTTGTTAAGGGGCCAGCTGAAGGCCGCCTCCATGTGCGGGGATTTTTCGCTACATTGAAGACCTGTTGTTGACCTGCTGTTTTTTCTATGGTCGGGTTGTTGTCTCTTTGACACATTCCCCATTTCCATTCTCAATTTTAATAGTGTTTCTAGCTGTTGATACAACATTTATCAAATATCTTCGATGTACAAGTATACAATACCAATAATTATCATAAATATCTAATAAATTAGTCGGATTGTATTTCTAATTTTAGAGAAAGTAGTTTAACCTTTATTTTGTTTTACTTTCAAACCGACTGAAGACGTGATTAATTCGGGTCAAACCTAATAACCTCTGGTCTGACATTATTATTTGGATATGCTTAGTTTGTCTGTTTTTGATAACAAGTGGGGGGCAGCATTAATTAATTTTGTTTCATTGACATATCGTTATTTGAAATTTTATCTTTACTCGAGTCTAATTTATACCTTTCAGTAACTTTATTTCCCATATTTATTTTACTTCAATTCTTAATTCCTTTTAAAACTTTTCCCGCTTTTTTTCTTCAGTATATCTTCTTTTACGTGTGAAACTTTTTTAAGTTAGTTTCACAAAACCTTTATTCTATTTCTATTTTACCAGTAAAGAAATTCCTCCATAACCGTTTCATAATTCGTTCTATTGTTCCATGTTGTCATCATCACAATTAAAAGAGATTGAAATGATGTTAAGATGTTAAAAAAAAACTAAATAACAATAAAAACAAGTATAAATTGACAGATACCGAACTGTCATTGGGTGTTCTTTGAAAGAGTTCAAATACCTGCTTTTATCTTCTTGACCATCTAAAGTGTTTTAATTTACAAATTTTCATTTTAGACATAAAACATTTAAAACATCTTTTGTTAATATTTATAACTATTTTTCATTATCAGTCATGCAAACAACTTGAAAAAGTTAAGATACATACAATGCTTGACGAAAAAAAAGCATCGCTGAAAAGACTTTTTCATTGGGCTTCCCCACTTCTTAAATTCAAAATTGACTTTTGGGTGCTACACTCTGATCCGCTGGCATATTGGCTTATGTAGGAAGTCTCAGTTTCAGTTCTCGTTCGTAAGGACCATGAATTTTTTTCTGCATATTGAAAGTAACACTACATAACTTGAAATGGTTGAAGCATTTTGTCACATTTTGGGGAATTCAATGATTTTGTTCTTAAAAAGTCATGGCTATAGAAAGGTATTCAATTATCGTTGTGTATTGTTCAACAATGGTTGGTAAAGGTTTGTATAATACTAATTTAAAATGAAATTATTTTTGTTTTGCGGAAAAATTATTAACATGCAGTATATCTCTGTATTTGTTGTGATGTTAACAAGGACAAAGAGCTGTACATCTGCAAACTGAATATACAATTAAAGAATCGCTCCCAGGTTTTAGTGTTAACACAACTAATGAATCAATGTGTAGAATTGCAGTTGGTCCATTTCTAAAAAAAAAAATCCAGTTATTTCAGTCATTTTTTAAATATACGTCGATGATGATGAAAATGATACAGAATAACTAATTTATAAAAATCGCTGATCTTAACCTGATTCGGAATAGTGCTTTAGATTGGCTATTTATATTCATTGTGTTGTGTATATCGTTTAATCGATTGGGCTTTAAGGAAGGAAATACCAACACTTCAAAAATCATTGTGTTTATAATATAAACTTTTCCCCCGTATAAATGTTATTTCAATGACACAAAAAATTATGAATTTCTTCACATCAGTTCTATTTTACACTGTACCTTTTTGACCAATGATTTGAAGGGTTTTATAAGGAAAGTAGCCACGGCATTGGAATCAAGATAAAGAAGAAACTCTCGACAACCATTGGAAAATGATTAAAAGGAAAAAGTTTCAGTTTTGTTTATTTGGTCTTAATAGCAATAAAGTCACATCATAATTTACCACATGCAGCGTCAGAAAAACTACCTTTTAAATACGTTTTCAATAAAAAAAAAAATACAATAAAAAAAAAGAAACCATAACTTACAGCTTAACGCAAAGTTGCTGTAAAATGTGAATTGTAAATTATCAGAAAAACAAAGTACCGAAAACGAGATGCTACAATATAACAACAGATACAAATCCAATCTATTACACATTAGTCCAAATGTACATGTATATCAAAGTTCATTTTACCTTTTAGGTATCATTAAACTCGTATGCTGTGCAGCCTTCCTTACTGAAAAAGCTACAGCCAATTCTTGTCTTGAGGGGAGAATACCATGGATCAAACCTTGCGGCTATAATTCAAATACTAACTCAAATCCAGTCGGCATACAAAACAATGAATGGTTAACAGACATAGTTACACGATCAGAAGAATTACGAACAATATTTTTGAAAATGAAATCCGATTACGTAAGTAGTTTTGTGAATTTTTAAAAATTATTAACAATATCCTAGTAAAGTCATTTGCTTTAACACAGAAGATGTGCAAGCATGTATCTCACCCAAGTAAATATAACTCAATAAAATAACCTATCCCAAATTTAATAATCTTGGATATAACTTTGATGAACGCCAAGCGGACCAAGATTGGGCCCTTTAAGATTTGTATTGACGTTTACTCCAAGAAGGTTATATGAGTAACGGGCAAACCACAGAATAAACATGTTAAATAAGAATCGAAAATTATATTATACGAGTTTCTTGCACTATGTTCCTAATTTTTGTCAAGGGAGGCGGATTTATATAAGTTTTTCTTGTTTCCGAATCCCTGTATTTATATTTGTATAATTATATTTCGTGCACTTTTTGAAAATGAGATATTGTTTAAACTAAATAGGTCGTACCTGTAATTGTAAATCATTGAATTATCTTAATTGTCTTTCAGATAGAACATCCTACCATAAGGAGGTATATTCAACGCTGTTGGAATTTAGATACCGACTTCTTTCATTTGGAAGGTTTCCCAATTGCTGATAATGCAAAACTTGCAGTATGGCCATTTAATCTAAATGTAAGTTGTAAGCGATGTTTCAGCATTACAAGGTCTTACGCAAATAAGAAACAGGGAGGAAAACAAATGTGAAAGTGATTTGTATAACTGGAATGTTCACACCATACACTTATATTAAAAGAATTAGTTAGTGAAAACCTACACAAAAACATACATCCTAGAGCAGACCTTCGATAGACACTTTTTTGTACTTATGACTTGGCAACGTGTTTTATACTTACAACTCCATTGCATATTAATATTGAATCATTTTCTATAAAGCACATGCTAATATAAAAAAGATGTGGTATGATTGCCAATGAGACAACTGTCCACAAGAGACCAAAATGACACAGACATTAACAACTATAGGTCACCGTACGGCCTTCAACAATGAGCAAAACCCATACTGCATGGTCAGCTATAAAAGGCCCCTATAAGACAGATAAGACAATGTAAAACAATTCAAACGAGAAAAACACATATGTAACACATAAAACAAACGACAACCACTGAATTACAGGCTACTGACTTGGGACAGGCACATACTTAAATAATTTGGCGGGGTTAAACATGTTAGCGGGATCCAAACCCTCACCCTTACCTGGGACAGTGGTATAACAGTACAACACAAGAAATGAAACTGAATATACTTAGCAAACAGGCTGGCTGCATACTTTATGAATTTAAATGTTAACTTATGTGTTGATTATTTATAGGACACCGTTGAAGCTATTGACGACTATGAAAAACTTTCGACCGTTTTAGTTTTCGTGGAAGCAATGTTATGGGACGATCAGATAATTCCGAATGGAAACGATGGGGCCAATTTGTGTAGTATCGTCAGTAAAGCTAGAGACATTCTTTGTATACTAAAAATAGAAATTAATGATGACGAACTTTTAAGAATTCCAGAACGAAATGTGATGAAAACTGAATACAGACAAGGAGACAGAACTCACAAACTTGGCAGAAATTACTTAATATTTAAAGATTCCATCCGATATTTACAGTTTATGGTGGACAAATATATTAGATTTATTTTTTCATGACATTTTCACAGATGATACGTGCAATTGTTTGTTGTAGTTTCATTAACATGTGTTATAAAGCTGCCCTTTACACAGCTATGGTATAAGTAATTTATTGATTTTATTTTTTTTCTATTCAGGTTTTATGTGGATTACGTCACATATTTGTTCAGGTTAATGTAAATACATTGGCATTACGTCATCACTGCAATGCGGTCATTCACAAGTATTTGAATTTTTAGATGAGTTTTACAAATCATACATTTAGGATTATCTTGATTTTTTTTAACCAATCAGGAATTTGTTCCGTTTATCTATAGCTACATATAAGAATGCCAAATCCAACGCTTGTCTAATCTGGGACAACGCAAATTTGAAAGGCATGCTTTGCTTTTATAACAAATCATTGTTACTGCAATGGAGGGCAAGTGAAAAAATCATATAATCTCTATTACAGAGAAGTTTTATAATCAAATCCATATTTTGGAAAGAGCCAAATAAAAAAATGACACAATTTTGCCATTTGTAGATTGGTGTTCGGTGTGAGACAAGGCTCCATGTTAAAGGCCGTACTTTAACCGATAATGGGTTACTTTTACAAATTTTGACTTGGATGCAGAGTTGTCTCGTTGGCACTCATAACATGGTCTTATATTGAAAACAGTTTTTTGAACTATATTTAATTTAGAACCAGAACATAATTTGTTATGCTTTTTTATATTATTATTACTTGATATCATATTTTGAGTTTATTTTTGTATGCCTATAATTTATTGTTGTCTAATAAAAATAGCAATGTTGAAATCTCTGTTTGTAGCCGTTCTATGCATTTAAAATAGCTAATTCTTCTGTTGGATTACTGGACGGTAAAGAAGTCACAATCAATCGAACACCACTAAAATGCAAGTTAACCTTAAAACTTAAAAAAAAATTTATAAAGACACTATGATGACAAATAAACAAATAAAGACGAAAACATGCTGTGGTCAAAAGTTGAAAGAGACCCACTGACCTAAAGTGCTCTGGAAGCGTAAAGGATTTCTGTTACAGACTGAGTGCTCAATCTGATTCCTGCCGTGTAGGTCATGACAATCACAAATAATTGCAGCTATGGTGTCATTTGGCATGTTTCTGAAATAGCCTTCATCAAGTTCGCCATAAATAGACCTCCGTTCTTACTAGCCAAAGATATACTATTAGTCCCCTCCCTGCCTTTCAATTAGTGGCAGCATCATATTAGTGGGATAACTGGAATATTGATCAATATTGTATTTCACGTTTTGAGACCAAAATATTTGGTTGTAAAATACACAGAGAATTTTTCACGAAACTGTACTTACCTAGAATGGCAAAAACTGTCTCCTGTCGAGACTGCTTGCATGAGTTATAGGCTTTTTTTTTTTTTTTTTTTTTTTTTTTTTTTTAAAGATTATGATTATAAAAAAAAAAAACAAAGGTGCAATTAAAACTATGTCAGAAGAACTAACGTATTTTTTTCTAAATTTCTTTACACGTGTAGAGTTTAAAGATACTTCTTTAAAAGTCTATTCTATTACATCAACTATAAATAAAAATTGTATAACTACAAAAACTACATTTTTGTAGCAGTAATGCAATATCTAAATCTTCTAGAACAGATTGTTGTGGCAGCTATGTAACTATATATATATAGTTCATACCATTTCACTGTGAGATAAATCTACCTTAGGGAAATTCCGCGATTTTTTACTTATCATCTACTTATGTTCATCTTAACATAAAAAACACATTTGCAAAGTTTTAAATTTGTATTCCTTCTAATAACGGAGAAAATCAAGTATTTGTAACTTTTTTGGTTGAATTATCGAGTGGGTCGTGACGTTTTAGCCCGATTTGTTGCATTCTGGGAAAACATATAATCTGTTTAACTCTTATAGCTTATCGACAATATACGTTATTAAAAGCACACAGCTGACGAATGGTCGTAGTTATTAACCACAATATAAGAATGAACGAAAATGAATATGCATATACCGTTATGAATTGATTGAATTAAACTCATAAAAAATTATCTCTAGTAATTGTTTTCGAATAATTTTCATTAATTATTGTTGAGATTTTTTTCATAAAATATTTATTGAACATTTTTACTGATATTGAACTGAAAATATTTCAGTTCTATTTACCGTTATTGTTAATCATTCAGTCAATGCAACTAATGTGTGAGCAGAGTGTGTATATTATTTTGTAAAGGTCACTGTATGTTTCTCGGCTTGATGTCAATTCGTTTACCTTGTAGCTATTTAGCCGCAGGTGTGAGTTTAAGCGTACACATGTATGAAGGTTGTTATTTGGAAAGGATAAACAGAAAGGATAAGAAATAAAAGAGTATGCTGATATTTAATATACTTAAATTTAATACACGATGAGAATAAAGATACAATAATTAAATTGTGTAAATTAATTGAAAATGAAATTCAGATTCGTAATTTCGAAAGTGTATAAAGTAAAAAGAAACAATTTTTGATTACTTTCTTAGCGGCAATTGGCGTAAAGATTCAAATATGTGGTAAAAAAAGGTAGTTTTAATCTTTAATAAAAATTAAATGCAATATTACCCAATTTGATATACCATTGCACATCTGTTTGATATCATTGACTTTACCGGAATTTCTTTACTTTTATTCAAATCTGGCTGTGTTTAAAATGCTCATAAAACTATCGCAATTTTGAAGTTTTTAATTGAAAATAATACAACATACAACATGCAGGATTGTTTTTAGTTTCTTTTTAACATTTCATTCTCACATAATTTAATTCATTTGACAATTATTTACACGATCTTTTTTTGAAAAAAATAAATACCAATTATCTAAGCTAAAGCATTATTTTTTTTGAGGATTTTTGTACATTTTTTTTTAAATTCTATGATAATATTTGTGCAATGTTGAACATGATAGCCGTCATTAATCCAAATAAGCAATACAGTAGTTGTACTACAACTTATATTTTAGTTATGCATAACTGATATTAACGAATTTAGAATAGTTTGTCCCTGCATTGTTGTTCTTGAAACAATTATTATTAGTATACAAGTAAGTTTCCTGACGTATAAGCGCCATTGGGGATGAGCTCCAGAGAAAGCAGGCTAGTAGCGTTTCGTTAGTTTGTTTGTTGGGAAAGGAGAGGAAATGCAACCACTTGTACAGATAAACGACAGAATTACCTTACAAGCATTTATAGTCAACACAACCAGAAATAGTTCCCATCACTGGACGGGGAATATGAAGGCATCCAAGAATGGACAAGTGACATGTCTAACTCTGAACTGTTAGAAAATGGACTATTGGCATCGACCGCTTGTTCTTGATATTTAAAACTGCATGCATATATACGTAAACGTTTATGATAGTGATGAGTTCTTGCGTCTGACAAAAACTAAATTCCTTCATGGTTATATCTTGCTATACGTTTATATTGGTTTGTGATGTAAACGGACAGAAAGTCACAGGACAAAAAGTCACAGGACATAAAGTCACAAATTTGGTAGGACAAAAAGTCACAAAAGTTTGTTGACAATTATTTGAATACATAAGAGAAATATCTTGAAATATTTGCTTTTTTATACAAATATCTATATTTAAGTTTAGGAAATGTGTCATTATACTTGAAAAATGAGGATTTATTTAAATTGAATCATGCAAAGGGTATATTTCTTGGCACCATGAAGCAATTTAAGTGCAAAGCCACGTTGGCATTTTGTTTTTTTTACAATTATTTGATCATCTTTGATATTTTTTGGATACATTTTGTCTACAAAGTTGGTTTATATACAATAGTTCAAGTAAATACAAAAATATTTTTGTAGAAATAAGTGTTTCTTATTTATAGAAAGTATTCAGAAAAAATGAATTGTGACTTTTTGTCCTGATTACTTAAAATCGATATTTAAAAATCCTGTTTGTGAGATGTAGATTCATTTCAATACAGAAATTTCGTCTATATATTAAGTTTTACAAGTGTATAACACGGAGAAGCTCTGAAGGTACATAACTCCCATTTTGTTTGGGTTTGAACCATCGATGTTTACAGCAATATCAAAGAATAAAATGATGATGGTAGAAAGAACTATGGGCGACATGTGGCAAATAGTACATGCATATCGGACAATGAGTTGTCAATTTGTATGAAAAGATTACCAATGCAACCATATTATTGAGAAGGAATGTATACATACTATACCGTCTCGTACTAGTATAACAGGGTTTTTGTGGCGTTCACCTTTGACACACAACTTTTTAACGATGTTTTAAAAAAAGACAGAACCAATTTAATGTCATATTTCCCTATTTTTTAAATATAACTAAAAGACTTTTAAAGTCTTTTGTCTGACAAGAATACCCCTATTTAGCGGACAAGTAATTTATTCTCTTTTCTGTTATTGAATACCAAGAAAGAAAATAAATCCCGAAATTAATTTGAAACTTTGATACTCAATAGTTTCCCAGCAAAATATTCACATCCCTTGTGGATAATTAGTGTTCGTCCAGTGGCATATATAAAAATTGTGATGACGAATTCCTTCCTTTGTTCGAGAACAATCGTATTGAAAAATAAATCTGTGATTTTACTATGTCCACAACTTCGATGAACAAAAGCAAGTTATACATCAAGCTGTATTTAAATCAAATTGGTTCTCTTCTTCTTCTTCTTCTTCTTTTTCTTCTGGTCTATCGACATTCGATGATTACCTACTGTTGGCAAACGTGGACTAGTCTATTAACAAAATGTTTACCCCAATTTATTCAAAATATAATTATGTTTTTTTCTTATGTTCAATGTATTATACATGTATATATTTTAAATTGCGCTATAGTTCCGTAACTACCCAGTCGTATAAACAAATTGTCGACAAGTGCGTACAATTTTTAAATCAATATTTCTGGTATGTTCCAATCTGTCATTCACTTTTGACAATGAGTATATTATTTTACATTTTCCCAAATTCACCCTTGGAAAAAATATTTAAATAGATTTTAATTTCATCAAATCTTATTTTTTGGGTATTATTTATATTTTTATGAAAAATATTCTTTACACCTGAAATGTAATTTATAAACAAGGGTATGAGATTAGTAGTGACAAGTAAGACAGAGTTGTTAATTATACATCTGATAGTTCAAAATGGAAAGTTATAAGTTATATATATATATGGAAGTGTTTAACGACCTTGACTGGCTTTTCGGCCCTCGCACGGTCGGCTCGGTGCCCGAAGGCGATTGGTGAGCGTTTGAATATTTTGTGCCGTGGGTCAGGAACGGGTAGCAAAGGACGCCGAATGGAGGCCGCCATCTTGGTTTTGTTGAGTTGATTTTGTTTGTTTACTAATTTGGTGTTACTTCTTCACTAACGGCTGCTTTCAGGGCCAGTTTGGTCAGCTTGGCAGCCCGCTAGCCTCGGTGTTGGAGTACTGGTAGATGATCTCGGACGTTGTTTAAAAGATGACAGGAAGCATTATCAGGACCAAAGCCGTGAGGCAGTGAAATGAAGGTCGTATCACCCAACAGCCTAGGATACAGCCCTCGGACGTTAATCGGCATAACACTCCCCATGAAACAATTGTTTTGGAGTGCATGTTAACGCTGGTACGCCAACTACTACGTCTATCTGTACGGCATGGATTGGTTTCTGTCATCTTAAGTAGTAAGTCGTTGATATCTAACCGTAAACCCACATCAAAGATAGCGGGTAAAGGAGAGCTGGCCCAGCACGTCAGTTCAGCTGTAATGACTGAGACGTGATTGTGATGTGATGTATAAGTTATCGGCCGTGTACACTGCTTTAATACCTGCAGAAGTGAAACGATGCATGAACTTGCAAGCCCGACAGGAAATCTTGTTAATACCTGGACGTGTCACCTCACACCCCTCACAATACCTTTGGAAGTAATACCTTTAGCCATGCTGGTGATCAGATGAGGGAAGATCAGAATTTATTTGAAGAAAGTTTATTACTTTAAAGAATTATGAACAAATTAGATTTTCGAAAACAATTTTCACGAAACACTTATATATGATTTCAACTTTGACTTTTTACCTAATTCCAATATCTACAGTTTAAAATCAACAGACCATGGTCATTTAAAAAAAATAAGAATATTCTCCGTATCAAGTAAGTTAGTCGGAATAAACAACCGTACGATTGACAAGATATCGACACGCAATTACGACTACATCGGTTACTGTAGTTTTGTTCCTTTGTGGTTTATAGACATATTGTTGTTATGAGTCGGGAAAGAAGACAAAATGGCCGAACGCAGAGAATTGATACTCTAAATTTAAATTCGATGGTGATCGCTTATCTAGCGGAATAAAACTTTACTTTCTACGTATGAATTTGAGCATTTTTATACAGAATGAACATAATATCATTTTTTTTTTTTTTGCGAAGTTTCTCTATAAATTACTACTCTTTATTTTTTTTCCCCAATTTTTTTTTTTTTTTTACATTATTCTAAATTTTAAACCTCTGATTGTCCCATAAACAATAGACAATACTTCATTATTAAACCTCAAACACAATACGGTATATTTGGGGTCAGTAAAATCCATATGGGGTGAGAGCGAAGCTCGAATCCCCATATGGAATTTACTGACCCCATATATACCGTATTAGGTCACTAGCACACTACATTGTATGTAACGAATTTATCTTCCCGACTATCTTAACGTGTGAAATTTAGACCTATCAAAATGAGCAAGTCCTCAATACTGTTAGCATTAAGAAACTACTGCCATTGATCATACAAAAACAGATACCAACAATAACAACTTGTGAGGGTTAAATGAGTTATATGAATTTGTTTCAATCTTTAATTATCAATTTCTTCGTCTGTTGAAATCTTTACGAGTTTTTTCTCAGTACCGTTTTGTTTTTATAAAGGGACGTAACACCACTACGAACCGTGTATGAACTAAGCCCCGCCTCCCTACTACCTTATTTGGAATATAAAGGGACGTAACTCCACTACGTACGGTGTATGAGATAAGCCCCGCCTCCCTACTAACCTAATATCAAGTATACACGGTCTCCACGGGGGCGCGTTTAACCAATCACATTCCTAGAAATGTATAGGAGGTAAGATAAAATTATTTGCAGAGGGATTTTTTTCCTCACCGTATTGTAAAATTTATCCTGGCTATCCACTTGCATCTTAGGTCTCAACTAGAATGAAAGTATTTCACTATTGCCTTCGAAAATGAAAAGACAATTATAATTCATCACATAAGAATACTGAAAATATTTGTTGACTACAGTACATGTGTGCTTAAAAGGTGTTACATAATTTTATTTCATATCGATTAAGAATTTGCTCTCTTGTTGGATAACAATGGGCCACAAGACATTCTGTATTCCTCAGTAAAAAATCCATCGGTCTTTAAGATAAAAAAAAAAACGGGCAGAAAACCGGTCGTAATCGGATTTTTTCACATTAAAATTACCAGCGGGGCGTGGTTTCTGTGTTAAGGGTAAGCATAACCTGCTCCACATGTGGCATCCGTCGTATTGCTCATGCTATTACAAAGCTGATTAACAGTCTAATTCGTAAGGTCTTAATCTTGACAAGGGAAAGGGTTGTAGTTATGACATAGAGAACATATCCGATATCATCTGTGAAACGTATGTTCCATAACGGTCACCAAATCGTGGCGTCCGCTATATTTTTAAAATGATGATTTCAACTTCACTATTTGGAACTATTAGTTTCTTAGCTTCCCTGCAAACAGCATCCCTCTCTCAAGTAAATCTTGATTGGATATACAAGCCCGAGAATATCGTTTCAATTCAAGATCAGCTAAATATCAAATGCTGCACGCTGACCTATAGTTGCTTACATGTGTGTCATTGAGTCTCTGATGAATCTTATTTGCGATCATACCACACGTTAAATTTTAAATTTAATAATGAAATATTGTGCAAATAGAATATTTTTTTTGTAATTATTAAAAAGAATAAACGAACAAAGAGAAATAAAAAAAAAACACCAACGAACATCACTTAGTCAGGTACAAGCTCAAAATATGATGGATTCAACAAAGCTTTTATGTCAGCACAACCTTCATCTGGTGCATATTTTCACCATATGTTGTAAAAGTCGAATATGTTTTTTTTTATATTTCTTACATGTTTTGGTGATAATAATTTTTATATTTTTTTTTTTAATTATATAGCTTTTAATAAACAAGATAACAAATTAAGTTTTAGTGTATAATATCCAGATTTCTTCTTATTACCATTGCAACTTATAACCATTACAAATACGACAAAACAAACAGCATTAATGAAGTGCATTGATTAAAAAAAATCTATAACATATCTAAATCCTACACTTACAATGCAAAACTTCGAAAATAAACATATAACTGCCTAATAATCATATTGCATGTTACAATGTATACTTATAAATAATGAAATTCGATGATGTTAAGTATGCTATTTTCATAGAGCGTGTTACGTTGCCGTTTAAGAATATGGAAAAACAAAACCACTTTTGTGAAAGTCAAAATAGATAGCTATCGTTTAAGAGTTCCATATGGCACTTCCACTCTAAGGTACCTCACATTTCATTTCGTAGGGTGCCATATGAATCCTTACCAATTAGTTTGTTTCAAGACAAAAAAAAACAAAGGATTATCCACCACAAAAGAAAATCGTCGAGAACTAAATCTTTAGTTACTTATATTGCAAAAGAGGCGAGGACAATCACAAGACACAATAACAAGTGCATGACCAGTTGAGGAAACCATGACAAAGATTGGGATCGATTCCATATTGTGGCTTCACGTATGCCTAAAACACATATTTGGTCAAAAAAATCTGATACCGTTCATTCTACAACACTGTTAGATTTCTAAACCATAAGCAAAAGAAAAAGCATCGTTTATTTTTTCGATTTAATGCACAAATATTTGTTGACATTGTATAGGTTAAAATATTTATTTCGCGAAGTGTGATTTTTGCAAAAGCACTTTTTTTTAAGAAACATTTCATTGAGTGCAATATCGGTCCTTATAACGTTATACCTGAACTCGTTCATAGCTTAAGTATACACTGAAAATATTTCAGTAGTCGATGACCAAATAAACTCATCATATATACCAGGACTAAATTTTGTATATACGCCAGGCGCGCGTTTCGTCTACAAAAGACTCATCAGTAACGCTCGATTCCAACAAAGTCAAAAAGACCAAATAAAGTACGAAGTTGAAGAGCATTGAGGACCAAAACTCCTAAAAGTTTTGCCAAATACAGCTAAAGTATTATATGCCTGAGGTAGATAAGCCTTAGTATTTCAAAATTTCAAAATTTTGTGACAGTAAATTTAGAAATACATTGTATAACCATATCAATGATAATTCATGTCAGCACAAAAGTGCTGACTACTTGGCTAGTGATACCCTCGGGGAAATAAATCTCCACCAGCAGTGGCATTGACCCAACGAAGCACTTGTAAACGCTGCAGCGTTGTAGTGTATGAAATACGCACGTGCGTCTAGCAATTAGTATGAGTCAAAAGAGGGTTGAACAAGAATATCCACAGCTAAAACGTCGTTAACAGATCAAAATGACTTCAATTGCGAGTTTTAAATATTTCTAAGATAATATGAAAATTACTTTGAAATGATAAATGATTTTATCATATATTTAGTACAAAATACAGCTATTTTGTATATCTAATAAAGGTTCGTTTTTCCAGTCTGAATCACATACCCTGTATGGCTTAACCCCGTATCGCATGGCTAAACCCGTATCGCATGGTAAAACCCGTATCGCATGGTAAAACCCGTATCGCATGGTAAAACCCGTATCGCATACCTTTTTTTTTTTTTTTTTTTTTTTTTTTACTTGAAGTCAGTTTTTTGTTGTTTTTTTGTGCTTAAAAGAAAAAAATTGACCTATTTTGTGGAAATTTTTTTCTTGGACATAGGCCCTTGGGCTGATATTGATGTCTCGGGATGATACGACATATGATACGGATTTTGCCATGTATTATTCTCTATGTAAGCAATGAAAATAAGATGCCTGGTCATGATTCGACATGTAACAGAAGAAAAAAAACACATTTTGTTCTACATCTTATTTTTATTTCTTCACATTTATTTCATCGAATGAGATAACCAGAAAACATACTAAAGTTGCTTGAAGATTGGCTGTAGATGTGCTTCTCTCCTCTCCCTTGCTTGATGTATACTTTGTCGCCTTTCTTAAGTTCTAATATCATATTAAGAGTTCCCATATTATGACCAGAATCTCCAGGATAAATGGCTACTGTCTCTGTGTTATTTTTCCATAGGAAGACACGAAGAGTTTTACTATATGGTGTCATTACGGAGCAGGCAAACTGGTACACGCCTGTTATTGGAGCCGTATATACACCAGTACTTGGATGGTAGTCGTTATTGATATTTGTCCAAACTTTGTTAAATTTGACAATTTGGCCAGCTCCCAGGGTTTTTGGATCAGTTAAAGAAGCCGCAAAAGCTGAAAAATTTTCCTGGTGTTCTTCCATACCTATACCGGAAAAGATAATTATAGAAATCAAAGTAATATATTTTGCATTTTATTAGTAAGAGATAAATTGTTGTAGATTAAATTAATCAACGACTAAATATTTCGAACAGAACAAATTCGAATGTATTTTCAAATAAATTATAATAGAATGTGTGTGTGTGCGTGTGTGTGTTTGTGTGTGTGTGTGTGTGTGTTTACTTCACTCAAATATTCATGTAACTTCACTGTACTAAGAATGGAATAACTAATCTAATTTATATTTCTACGTTGCACATACATTATGCACATCGGATGTAACGGTGAATCAGATAATGTTATCATAAATTTCAAATTGCCTTTATTCTTCCATAACTGTATTTACAGCCTGGACAAGACGGGTTTATCCATGTCAACTGTTTTAAATATCATATGTTGTGCCTGTAATTTTATAAAATACGATAAAATCTGTTGAAAATGAACTTGATTGCAGGATGCTGTTAGTTTGCAGCCTTCATTTTTATGTAAATATGAATTTCTAGATACAATTAATAATACATATTAACTACATGTACCTTGCCCTGTTCCTTTTATCTTCATGAACATACTACGAATTTCTCCATAATTGGCGTTTTCTATTTGAAAAAAAAATCAAATGAATGAATATAAAAACCTTCTTTTTTTAAATGCAGTGTAGCAATGCAAGTATAATTGCACGAATTCATATATTCATGATAATTATGTTAAAAGTTTATCTAGAATCTGAAAACTTAAGGCGACAGTTGTTTACCGATGTTCAAATCTCGTCAATCAATTGATAAAGTGAGAGACTAATCAGGGTAACAAACAAACACTCTTGAGGAATCGAATAAACCACAAAAGGAGACACAATGTGTCTAGACTGATATGCCTCTCATTTTTTGTTGTGCGAACATACACGAGCGTAAAGTATTACGACATACGATAGGGCGGGGGTACTTGTTAATGCTGAGATATTTTTGATTATTAATGGTGTGTTTTTATATAAGAATAAGAATAAGAATAAGAATACTTTATTAATCCAATTATGGACCCTTGCGGGTTTTAAATTTCATACAATGATTACAATGATTTGTTATAACAATGAAATAATAAAATGAAATACATGACAATAGAACTCTGAACAGTTATTGCATGCACATGGAATAGAAAGTAATATGGGAGACAATCAATCAATTTCTGTAAGGATTATTCCCCTTTAAACAGATATGGTGTTTTGAGTTGCATACAAATGATATGCAGCCCCAACTGATTAGATATAAGGGTATTTTTCTCCCATGTACACACAGCAACCAATTACTAGATATTTATGTATATAATTATATTTCTTGACAATTGCAGGAATATGATAAGCACCTTAGAGTTTTACTGCAGTTTGTTTATAAGCATTTACATATTAATAGAAGAAATATGCATACACATAGAGAAATGTGCACTTAAATTCAATTTTTGAATTTAAAATATATATATATAGATAAACTAAAAGAGATTTAGCCATTAACAGAATTTGTGGATCTCAATTGAAAACTCTGGATAAGAAAAATGCATAACTTTTTCAGTATATGTTGATCTTCAGTGGTCATTAACCATAAAAATTTTGATTTGCAGTCCAAGTTATTGAAATTTTGACAGTGTTCATGAGCTTGTGCAAACAGTGATTCTCTACATTGATTATACAATGGACAGTTAATTAAAAAATGAAACTCATCTTCAATATCATTATGAGAACAAAAATTACAAGTCCTCTGTGACCTTTCTATAGGTTTGTTCTTATGTCGCTCTTTTTCTACTCTTAATTGGTGAGCACTTATGCGAAATTTACATAAAATTTGTCTTGATTGAAAACTTTGAATATCAAGATATTTTTCCATTTGGAAATTACTTTTATGAGAAAAATATGTATCTAGCTTTCCATTAACATTATCTTTATCATTGAACCATGCTTTTAAAAATAATGTCTTTAACTTTTTCATAATAAGTTGTTTTAATCTATTAATTGAATAATCAATACAATATGTTTCTTTCAATTCAAGCTTTTGTAAAATAAATTTAACAGAGGAATACCATGTCATAGTGTTATTTTCATGCATATCTTTGTTACATAAAAACGCTTCTTTCAATAAATTTGAGTTACAATGATGTAATCTATGCAGATAGCTTATCATAGATATAACAATATTAAAATATATAGGAAATCTACCTAATTCTGATTGTACAGCAACATTTGTACTTTTATTATTTAAGCCTAGAATATGCTTACAGAACTTTAAGTTCATTTTATCAGCAACATTTATATATAACAGGTATACTAAAACTATCCGATAAAAAGCAGACCACACCAACAACCAACACTGGACTCTTCAAATTAATAAACAGAGATAAAAAAACGCAACGAACATCACATAGTCAGGTACAAGCTTGAATATTTTTTTTTGCACATTTTATTATTTTGTTGGTTTTAAATTAACTAAATTTCAATGAACAAAATAACATACCAAGTTTTAGTGTATAAGATCCCTTATGAGAATTCGTTTTATATCCATAGCAACTCATAACCATCACAACAACGACAAAACAAACAGCTTTCATGATGCGCATTGTTTGACAATCAACTGGACCATTAGTGTAAAACGACTGAAAAAACAACCATATAACTGCATAATTACCATATTGCGTGTTAACCTATTTGATAAAGAAATTCGATAATGTAATAGATATTATTTCCATACATTTGTAACACTCCAATTTTTTTGTGCAAATCAGTAGAATTTGTTTTGGGTAAGAGTTCCATATGGCAATCCAATTTAAGATACCTTACATTTCATTCCGTCGGGTGCGATTTGGAACCCCTACCAATTATGGAGTTTTAGGACAAAAACAAAAGATTATCCAGCACAAAAGAAAATCAAGGAGAACTAAATCATACTTGTAATAAAAAGGGGGAGAAATACACAGGGACAATTAAAAAAAAATGTATCAGTGGGGGATCTATGAACAAAGATCAGTATCTATAATTCCGTATTTCAGTTGACAATTTCACCAAATGTTGTGCTAGATCATTTTTTTAATTATTTTTTTTTATAAATTTACCAGAAATAAATGTTCAGTTTTCAAAAAAGAACCCGAATGCGAGCTGTGAACGAGTCCATGGAAGTCCTTTCGAAAATCATAATACATGGTTGACTTGATTATAGTAAAATTCATGGCAATCCCTTCGCTGTCTTCAATCATCGTGCAATTGCATCCGAGCTATTCCTATCAGTCATATCGGTCCCATCTTTATGTAAACAAAAATATTGAAGAACCTAACTTCCTTTTTGAAAGCTGATATTCTAATCTGCATCGTTACATTAAAATTTATAAAGTTTAGAAATGACAGATGTTGGAAAAGCTGAACTTTTGTTTCTAAATGCTGGTTTTATCTTGTTAGAATGTCTAAAAACTTCAGACTTTTTCTTAGAATTATTTTTTTTACGAATGCAAAACACGAAATATAAATGCATGATAATTCATCCATATATCAGGAAGCAGAAAGATGGGGTTGGTTAACTCACTTCAGCAATGACGCACCTTGTAATAAAATGAGATCAGCAATTGGAACGCTATTTGATTTTTAATCGCCAGTATTATTCTCGCATTGATTGATTTTTGGTTGCTCTATGTCCAGTGGCAAATATTTATGCATATACAGGACGAGGTCAAATTATCTCTACATACAATAGGTAGGTCCTGTATTCGAGGTTCGGATAGAAAGTCGAGGAAAATTGGACTGCCACTAGAAAAGGAAGTTATATTGAATAGAGAAATTAATCGTGACATCGTACTTGTACATTCCGCACAGCCAAACGAACGCCCCACTTTGTTATGGGTTTTACTGACATTCGGAAGAAGACCTGTAGTGACCATATTTATATTCCCCAGCCACCCTTGGGGAACTATTCCTTATATAAGTTATATGACTTATATAAGTGACTACTAACACAAAGGTTCCTGGTTCGATTCCCGTTTGGGATGGAAATTTCAGGAACTCAATTTTCGGCTCTCCCTTGACACCATCTGCGAGTATGGTCTTGAGGAAACGATGATAGTCCGTCGGAAAGGGACGATAAATGGCTGACCCGTGTTAAGAGAGAGCCACATCTCTTGCACGTTAAAGACACCCTTGTAGATTTAGAAAAAGAGTAGGCTAATGCCGCTACAAGGCAGCACTCGCACCCGCAAAGTAGAAAGGGATTAATATAAGTTGCAAAACTTGTTTCCCAATCCACTATAAATAAATATGTTTAAACTAAGTCAAAGGAGTTATTTCCCTTACGGTTATTATATATACATATGACGTTAATTTTCTCAATTGAATTGTTTCACATTTTCATGTTGGGGCCTTTGGTAAAAGTTTCAAGCATTTTGAAGTCAACAACCAATTGGTTTACTACTCAGATATTGTTGATGCGAACAATTGCCAGGAAATCAATCCACAAAAACATTAACGAAAATTTCTTACAATAGGTCACAAACATCCGATCCAATATCTCCATTGCTTGAAACTTTGATAAAGGACATTTACTGCAACCTTAAGATGAGGCCGTAATCCATTTTGTATACTTAAAAGTAACATCGGAGAAAGATACAATAAGAAGTACAAATTACAAACTATATATTTTCCCGCTGAAATTATCATTCTTCAGAATTTTTTTAAGTGTGTCTGTTTCCGTGGGGAGGATATATTTTTTTATTTTAACAAAAGAATTCAAATCAATTTATGAAATATATATTTAAATCATAAGGCAGAATGTTAAATGTGTCTTATTATTTATACCACAGGTTTTGTGACGTCTCAAATATTGTGGCGAACTTCATAGAAATCTTTCAGATTTCAGTTGAACATCTTTTTCTTCTTGTAGGATCACGGCTTTTTACATACTAACTTGTAATCACAACTTTTCATGGTAGTTGCGACGAATAACATATAATTTTTAAAACAAAATGTACTTAAACCACGAAATTATCATAGGAACATTATTATTAAAACGGATACAGAATACAGGAACATCAAAAGTCCAATTTACAATTTAGAAGTAAAGATAGATTATCATAAACCCGAATAGAACATATAGGACCAACTGAAATACTTCTGGCTAGCAAACTTATTTCAATTTCGATTTCTGAATCAAACGGTTTTGGTTCTAAGGTTTGAGAATAACTACAGAACATTATTCACTAATATTTGACGTAATAAAGTACAATTATGCGAAACTCAATTACAGAAAACTTTTGTTTGGAAAATTTTATAATGCGATCTGCAACTCATGTTATAATCTTAAACAATTTTTTGGTATTGCTTTTTCATCCAAGTAAATTTGGCATTTAGTTCGTGCAATTTCGAGCCATATAAAATGTATATGAATCATGGTATCTGGTTTAATCGACACAATTTAGGAACCCCTTCATAATCGTGCGTATACTTCATAAAAGCTATTTACTTTTGAACGCCGAACTTGAAGCACTATCATTAATTTATGATACACTAGTGTTGTACAATTCATTTCAAAGTAGAAACTTGAATTCATGCTTGAAGTCATTCATATTCCTAGTGCTTACTGTTAATTGATAAATTCCATCGTGTAAAGCGAACAAAGTTCTTTGGTAATACCATAAATATTCAATTTCGCTTCTTTCAGTTTAAAATATTTTCCATATTTGAGAAATATACTAGTCACACATTTTCCAAAAAAAAATCTTCTGAATCTGGCACAACTTTGATTCATTGCAAAACTTACTTTCACATTTGCAGGCAATTTTCAATAATGCAAAAACTACAATGTAAATACAATGTAAATACAATGTAAATACAAGATATTTTAATCTTCAGAACTTTTCGTGTATAAGAGAAACTTTCGACTAGCTTCGTTGTTTTTTGACGATACAGTCATCAAATTACTTTGTAAGCATGATACACCTTTCGGGGCCTCATTTTGTATACCTTACAATTAATGTATGTTACATAATTGACAACAATGCAAATATAGATCGCAATAGAAATTGAAATTAGAATTACTTCATTTAGAAAATGAGCTTGCTGAAAGTCCCGAATGAACGTTGCTCTGTGGTTTCTTATAGCAAAATTTCCAGTTCTCGACCATAAATATGCTTGAAATCGTATTTCTTGTTAACATGCAAACCGATGCCATCATGAATGATTATTGTAAGTAGTTGTATACGAAAACTCTGATATTACTTTGTTTAAGGTTCCACACATATGTTTATAAAAAATAAATGATCCACAATTCGTGTTTAGTTCACACAGATACCATGCAGAAACGTGAAAACCAGGTAAAATATATCTGTTCACATCGCTGTTACTATAAGGCAAAATACGTAATTTAGAGGACAAATACAGCAAACTAATTAAAAGCCAATCTCACATCGCACCATTTCTTCTGATATGTTACTGGGTGTGAAGTTCGTGACATATCTTAAAACTGGATCGATGCGAGATCGGTTTTAATCAGATTCTCCCACAAATAGAGAAAAAAAAAATTTGTCTGTCTTTAGGTTGGCTTTTCGTGCATCTAAGGCAAGTGAACTTTTGAGCACTGTGATTTGATGCATGGGCATACTATGTCTTTTTTCATTTTATGAGAGTAGCTGTTGTGTGATATTTCAAATATAAATGTTGAAACACATTGAAATACTTCCTTTGGAACTAATGGTCAAATCTCCAAAATTTGAATAATTTTGATGTAAAATATCGGTGTCAATGCATACTGCGGTGTGTTTGTTTTTCTACATTGGCTAGGGGTTGAAATCTCCTCACAAAACATGTTTAACCACACCCGCATTTGTGTACCTGTCCCACGTAAGAAGCCTATGGCCTTTGTAAGTCTTGGATGTTTTTTAATTTTATAAACATAATTATCAATTGAATATATCGCACATGACTGTTTTGTCCAGTTTTTTTATTATTTAAAGTAGTATTTGTAGAAAATGCAAGTATTGTCGTCTAAAGAGGAAAATATACTACCGTTTTACCTGAAAACGGAAGAAATGCCTGACAAGTTTTTAATCAGAATGCAAAAGCAAAACCTAATACAAAAACAAACATATATATATTATTTCCAAAATTTAAAAAATACTAACGCAAATTATAAACGTATTTAGAATATCACAATAACAGGATTGTTGTTTTTCTATTCCTTATAACTATTGTACTAGTATACAAAAAGTTATGACCATCTGCATCTCAATTAAATTTAAACAACAGTAGTATGTTTGTATAATATTACTCTCTAACAACAACAAATGACGTGTTCCACCTGAATATCTTTCCTACCAGGGCTTTTTCAAAATGATTTTCACTGTTATTTAAAAGTGTATAATCACTTCTTAGTTTTATATTGAGCTTCTTACCGTAGCATCACGATTAAAAAAAATACGACATTATCATAAATGTCTTTCCTTGCTTAAATTTCAATAGTGTTTGAGTTGTTATCTGCATAATTGACCTGAAGAATATTTTGGACTACAAATTTGCCAAAATTCGAAATAGTTAAATCCTTGAATCATCTTTCAAATGCAAAAGTTACTTAATTTGTTTTTTATTTGCCCAATTAACAAGCAATCTATTCACATTTTTTTTCACGCAGAGTTACCGATCTATATATATGCGTTAGGTCTTTCACGCTGAATAATCAAGCAATATAGGCCTTTCCTAACTGTTATCTTAATTCCTTTAGATACAGAAACTATCAGCGTAGTGTTATACGCTGTTGTCTTCCATCATTGCACAGAAAGTGTTCCTATTCCAAGCCGACCAGAATTGAGTGACCGCCTGAGGCATCCCTGCTACAGCGAAGAAGCAATAGAATATGATATAGAAGACCAAACTGAGGATGAAGTATCACTTTCACAACGAGAGAGAAATGACATTCTTAGAATGGAAGTGTATGAGGCAGAACGAGTGGCAGACATGTTTATTTCAATTACAGTTAGAGATGCTTGTTCGAATTTGCGCTTTAATAGGACATTTTATCGAGCTAAAGCAGTGCGATCACGACAGGTAAGTCTTTTTAAACGTAGTTATCAAAAGGTACTAGGCTTATAATTTAATACGCCAGACGCCAGAGCTAGATGCTGCATAAAAAATCCCTTGAGTTATAGCGTTCACAAAGCGTAAACCTCGGCATTTCGACGTACTTTAAACTTATGCAACGCGCGTCTAACTATTTCTTAGCGTTTCTTTTGCGTGCACCAAACGTCTACAGTCTTAGTAAAAAAAATTTCTGTACGTCTGGTTCACGTCGGTCTATACAAAAATGTGTGACGCCGGCATTAGACTTTTCAGTGACGCTCTTTAAGTAAAGATTGTTAGTATGTGCAGTTTTATTTATTAATCATAAATTGTTGAAATACGTTTTGCTTTTGTGTGTGTCCTTTTGAATCCTAGAATTCTGATACTGTTAAAACAAACTTTTCTATTTTTAATGTATTATATGCTGTAGGTTGGGTTTCCCTTCTTTCTTTCTTTTCCACTGAAAAGAGTATTGTTGGGATTTGATAAACTTGACTATAAATATCAGGAAATAGAGAAAATAAGAGACTAAAAATTATTCCAGTAGTTTTGAAAATTCACTTTGAAACTCAACTTATACCCTCACGACACTTACCAAAGAGGAAGTCCTAGATAATCATAGGTCATTTCTATGTTCCCTTGGAATTTCAACCAACGATGAAGAACTGGATCTTCCATCACTGTATTGGATACCTAAACTACATAAGTGTTCTTACAAACAACGGTATATTGTTGGTTTTCCAAGTGCTCCACGACACCTCTTTGTAAATTATTAACATCTATTATATTAGGAATCTAAGCCGGGCTTTAAAGTGCCTATTTTAGAGGTGCCGTAAATCAGATGTGGATACTAAAAAATTCTTAAGATCTTTTAGACTACATACAATTTAAGACTTTTTTATCTTGCAATAGGATTAAAACATTTGACTTTTCTATACCTTACACAAGTATTCCCAAATCCAACTACAAGACTAGTTGAAAGAGTTGGTATTGCTTCATAAAAAAAGAATGACAAACGTACGGTAGTTACAAGTATCTTGTCTTAGGGAGGAACGAATCCTACTTTGTAAAGAATCTCTTTGATCTCAAACACAAAATTTCTGAAACTTACATTATCAAGATGCTTGATTTCTTGACTGACAACATATTTGTTACGTGATTGGGACGTACTTTTTAACAGACTGTCGGAATTTCAATAGGACCCAATTGTGCCCTTATTCTTGTCGTTTCTTTATTATTATAAGGCTGACTTCATTCAGGAATTTCTTAGGAAGGAAGATAAGAAGTAAGCAATATCCTTTAACTTTTCTTTAGATATAGGAAGATGTGGTGTGAGTGCCAATGAGAAAACTCTCCATCCAAATAACAATTTAAAAAAAAGTAAACCATTATAGGTCAATGTTCGGCCTTTTTCGCTATAAAGATGATGTTTTCTCACTTGTTATTTCAAAATTTGGTGACTATCGTTGGACGAATCTATTCCATCGAACTAGAGAAAACGGATACTACAGAGACAGTTGAGGCTGCCTGATATCTTATCTCGCCTTACATCTAGAATTTGACATTGAGGGTCGGTAGAAAACAAAATTTTACGACAAAAGAGATAATGTCAGCTTCTCAATTGTGAATTTACATTTATATGTAGCAACATTACAGCAGAACCTGCATACGGGCTATATATCTCCCAATTGATACAATATGCCCGGGCCTATATTTTCTATCACGATTTCCTTGGTTAAAGATTGCTGCTAACAAGAAAGCTATTAAAACAAGAGTTCTATATAGTGAAGTTGAAATCATCCCTTTGTAAATTTTATGGACGTCATCACGAGTTAGTTGACCGCTATGGAATAACCGTTTCACAGATGGTATCGGATATGTTCCTTATGTCGTAACTTTGATTCCCTTAATTCCCTTTTCAAGAATGTGACCTTCCGAATTATACTATTTACCAGGTTTGAAATAACATAAGCAACACGACAAGTGCAACATGTGGAGCATGATCTACTTATGCTCTCGCAGCACCTGAGATTACACCCAGTTTTTGGTGGGGTTCTTGTTGCTAAGTTTTCAGTTTTCTATTTTGGGTCTTGTGTACTTTTATTTGTCTGTTTCCCCTTTTTTATAGCCATGGCGTTGTCAGTTTATTTTCGATCTATGAATGTGTCTGTCCCTTTGATATCTTTCGCTCCTTCCATAGAATCCAAGAGCTTTTGAGTATAGAATCTGGTCTTCACACATTATACAAAAAATACAATTCTTTTTTTCAGCGTATTTATAGTTGCAGAGGGTATCAGGCAATTATTCGCTTTAACTTGACATTGTTTGACTCGACAAGATCACAAAATAGTACAACCGTAAGTATTCATAAAGTTTTAAGGAAGTTACAAAAATGTAAAACACTGTAATATTTGTAATAAAAAAAGAAGAGTTTAGAAACTTTATAACTTCTCTGGAAATGCTGATATTAATTGAGAAATGTAAACCAAAAGATATTCATATAATAGGCGTCATTTGAAAGATATAATTCATGAAAAATAGAACAAACGAAGGCTTTTGTGTCTGTTTTGATAATGAAAATATCTGTTTTATCCATATCGAAACAGATTCAAGCGTCTCAAGAAATATAAAAATGTTAAAAAAAAATGTTTCAAAGATTGTAAGTATGTTGACTCTATGTATTCAAATGAATTTGAAATTTAAAAAAAAAATCAAAGATATACAAAATGTATAGACTGAACATAAATGTTCTCATTGTGAAATTTCCATTTGTGTGTACAACCGTTCAAAAGCTCCTACTTTTTGGATAAACAAACAACCATTATTTGTTTGAGGATTACTATACTCACAAGGAAGCAAGGATTATCTGCGGCAAAGTTAAAGTGATCAAATCAAAAGTTTTATGGACGACATCATGAAATCATGGGTGATCGTTAAGGAATGTTTGTGTAGAATGCCATATGTCTTTTTATCATTGGACTTTCGAATAAATTTCGATTTGCCCCTTGATATCACATATCTCTTTTTATACAATATGGCGTTTTATCGACAGATGTAAAGACACTCTATTTAGATCTTTTGATATAGATATTTAATAGATATTTATTAAAAAGAGAGTAGAGTATGACAATTTAAAATGAGGAGGGGTAATATATTCCTGAAACTATAATTCCATAAGTCTACTAGTATTTTATTGTAGATGATCATCTTGCCGTAAAGCAACTATATTTCCCTTTTACCAGTTTTATAATAAGTTTTTATTGGTTTTATCAACTGTTTAGGTTTTACAGGGGAAAGAGAGGTAATTCATGTTGGTTTTTATTTATTTTATTCATGTTTGATGCAATCAATGTGATGTGTCTACAGATTTGTCACTTGTGTATCCGATCAATGTTGTAGTAATCAGTTTGATTTCTGCTGCCGAAATAATACTTTAAATTATTTATATCACACTCCTATATTTTAAAAGACGTGTTCTCCTTAAAAGGGGGGCAAACAATAGTGTATATTTCGGATTTGTTTTCTTTAAATTTATGACTTTCGAACAGCGGTTTACAACTGCTGCCTTTATTTGCCATATTTGTTTTTCGTTTATTGCTTCTAGCATAAACCAGGGCGTTGGATTTCTCTTTTAGATTGTTTCAATTTTTTTTATTCAGGGGCTTTCCATTTCAGCTTAATTTATTGTACGTATTTTCCCTTTTAAGTATTTAATACCGTATAGTGACATATGCTGTACTAGTTATTTACATGGCTGTCTTTATCTCTTTATTCCTTATAATAAAGAAAATAACCAATCCGACGTCTAACATTTAGACTCATTGTTATATGTACGTTCCGAGATGGATTGTTAAGTGTTAATTATGAGCCTTCTTGTCTTTAACCTTTTTAAAATAGATTATACCTTCATGGACTATATTTTAATTTCATGAACTATATATTTTCATTTGTTCACGGTCTCATAAATTTGATTATGTTTATATTTTCCTTGTTTTCTTGTCAAGTATAACCCTTTTACCCTTTTACATTGTCTTCTGTTTCTTAAGTCATCAATCTTTTTTTCCCAGGTACTTCTGTAGTTATTATAGATCATTTTAGTATTGCTAATATAATCCAAAAATATTTGCATTGACTTAACATTAAATATTCATAATCGCCTAGCTGTTATTAATATGTCTCTGCTAGTAAAAAACAATAAGTCAGGTAAATTTAAATGTCTTCGATTCCTGTCTTAAAATGCACATTCTCTTCATCCTCTATGTTGTCAATTTGTTGACAAATGAGTTTACTACATGATTATATGATGGAATGAATGTTTACCTGATAAATTGTTGATGACACGGAAGGTAGTTTTACGAAAATGTTGTCACATTAAACATTGTAACCTTAACCTACATTTAAAATTTTACAACAATAAATCATTTTAGTTCTAAACAAGTACTTAAATTTTAAGATAGGTGAACGTAAATTGTTAGTTGTGCACAAATAAAGATTTGTTTACTTGTGTATAGCAATAACTATCACCTGCATAAACTTCTGACCAAAAGTAAATGCCATGGGGAATCATCTACTAGGTTGTACTGTTTACAAAGTTACGCAGCTATGTCTGGTCATTTTCAAAAAGTATCATAATGGTGGGTTTTTTTATGGTATCATGGTGCATGTGTGCACATGGAGGTGTTACAATAGAGTAATCGCCTTGTTATTTTTTGAATGCCTAAACTCAAACAGCTGAAATCAATTTGGAAGATTTTTCAAACTAAAAAAAAAACAAGAAGGATTTTCGTAAACAATACCCCACGAACAATATTTGAAATAAAAGTTTGTTTTAACTTTTTCATACATTGATATATTTTTTGTTCTCTTTTTTTTACACAACTATTGCGAGCGTTTAAGTAATGCTGTTTGAAATACTTGATGCGATTTCTCCCAAAATTAATGAAAATAAGTATTTATTGTAATTGAATGCACAATTTTGAATAAATATTACAGAATATCTAGTTATCAAATGTACCAGGATTATGATTTAATACGCCAGACGTGCGTTTCGTCTGCTTAAGACTCCTAATTGACGATCGGATCAAAAAAGTTAAAAATTCAAACAAGTATAAAGTTAAAGAGCATTGAGGACCACAAATTCCAAAAAGTGCCAAATACGGCTAAGGTAATCTAAAAGTAGTCAACTGTTGTAGAATTTTCTTTACAATTTATTTAAGTTTATATTTAAGTTTATTTCTATTTTTTTATTTTTTTTTCAGGACGTCAGACTCCGAAATTATGCGAATAAAACTATACTAGCTATTTTGTTTATCGAAAATGAAATTCGACTTGAAGAGGATGCTGCGTTTTCGGATATTCTACACCGAATTCGATACAAACTTTATAATATATTATGTGTATTGCATAGGAATGGAACAATTACAAATGAAGACATATTTTATCATAAAAATGTAAGAGACGGATATATAAATGGGATTCTCCAGCACTCAAGAAATTACGAACGGAGTATTTTTATAATGGCTGCTATACAAAAAATGTTGCAAAGCTTTTATATAAGTCTGCAATTATTATGAATTCTAATGCCGTTAGTTTATTTTGCTGTATGTACAATTAGATGGTTACACAAGTTACATTAATGATTATTTATTTGTCCATTATAAATGATTTTAGTTTTGAATACAAATATCTTTTTTTTTCATTCTTCGTGTATTTATATGCAAAATATGGTTTTTAATGCCACTTTCAGAACTCACTCTTTGTGTTATTATATCAGCCACTGTTTAATAGCCGAGAAAACTGGCCAGAAAAACCAAACTTTTGCATGGCAACTTTCAATTCTAGTCAATTGTGATCGGAGACGAACACACCTGTCGAGCGTTGGATTACAACTCATAATTTACGTGTTTACGGAGATCCATGTAGATAAACTCTTTCGAAATTGCAGTGCCTTTTAATTCTCGAAATCTGTTTTATTGCTTTTTATAGACTTTTTTTACCTGTCATAAACAAAGGCATTATTAAAAACTCGTGTATTGCAGTGGAAAATTCAAACAAAGGATAGGATATGTAATATGTACCACTTGCTGATGGGTGAAAACACAACATAAATTTAAATTGTAATTGAATATAAACAAAAGTTATACTAAGCTAAAGTAAAAATGCAAGGCAATGGATGAAGTCAAATCATGTAAAAACAATTATCATTACACAGGGAACATGTTTTGTAAATTGTCACATGGATAAAATATTCTGTAATATACTATAATGAACATTCACAAATAGGGCCAATCGGAAAAGATTTCCTCAACTTTATCTAAACAATTTCATAAGTTCCTTCTATTTTTAAAACATATTCTTAAATGATACAAAAAGGCAAGAAAAAAATGTGTTGGGCAAAATAAGCATCATTGGCTTTCCGTGAGAGTCTCATGCGATCGATCACTTGTTTTAAGTTTTTGATTAATTGGTAAATCTGTAAGAAGGAATTACATTTATTAATCACCAATTGTATACCTCCGTGTTGAGGGCCGTACCTTAACCTATAGTGTTTTACTTTTATAAATGATTACCTGGATGGAAAGTTGTCTCATTGGCACTCATACCACATCTTCCTATATTTACTTATAAATTGTGCAGTACCAATTTGAGACATTGTCAGCATCAGCTAGTAACGCATGTAAATGTAACAATCTATATTCAACATCAAATACCAAATTGTGAAAAAAAAGTAGTAAAATTACAAAGCAAACGAAGTCTTCAAAACGTTTTTGTGTCCTCATGAGAAAATTTGTGTGTACTTGTTTTTATACGTTAAGGATTATCCGGTGCCGAATCAGGTGACAACGCATATTATTTTGATAATGCCGAACATAAAAACATGCCAAGAAATTGCTTCCGTTGAAATTTTGCAAAAATTCAATAGAGCAAATTACATGGATGATTAATATTGACCATTTGGTAAACGGCCGTGTTCTCAGTGTATATACAGGTTATCAATTAATTTGCTGAATGAAATCAAATTTTTGAGTACTGATACTTTTGGCAAGGATTACTTTGCACGGTATTTTCTTCTAAAATTAAAGTAAATTAAAAAAAGTGCTTCGTATCAAGGAACATGTTTCTATTCCTTTCACATCTGATCAATTTCTGCATATATACGGATTTGTAATTTCAGCTTTCCCATGGCCTAATATTGACAATCTAGTACAACTTGTTTACCATACGTTATTTACTTAAGGTAAAACATCTATTAGGAATATTAAACATTTGCATTTCCCAGAGTCATTATCAGGAGCTTACTTGTCGGTTAAAATAGACCTTGTTCACGTTATGCATAAACGTTTTGATTGAAATTTTACTATGGGGAATTTCTAAATATTCTGAAAATAAATGCGTATTTAGCAAAAAAATCAGGTGGAATATATATTTGCCGCACTCTCGTGTTGACTAACAGGTTATACAAGCATAATGAAAACATGCCGTTCAACTTCGCATTACAGACCCATTGTGTTTCTGTAATACCTTTTAATAAAATTTTGATAGCGAAAAACAAGCACATTTGATTTCCAAAAAAAAATGCTTTGTTTTGTGAATAATTTACATATAAATAGTTATCATAAAAAGAAGAAATCGCACGATCAATGGAAGCGATAACGCCAAAGTTTATTTTAAATAACGTTATAATATTTCTATTTGTTTACACGAAGTTCTCTTTATTCAGGGAACCAAAAACACTTATAACAAAAGTACATAATGAAATCCGTGAAGCAATATTAAAAAAACTTGCAACAGCGTTCATGAAATTTAAGACCTGTTATATCTAGTCATAAAAGACATTTTTAAATTTCAATCAGAAAAGGCAAAATTCAGATTGTCTGTCATAAAATTGTCACAAATTGATTAGAATAAATTCTGTACAGGGATTGTTATAATATTTCTCAGTTTACAAATGTTCTCCAAAAACTACTTTATACATCGTTTCATGTGTTCCATAATCACTGTAAACATTTAAAAATGTTTTAAAAAGTGTTTGACTAGTCCCTATGTATTTGTAATGTTTGATAAATTTACCAGGTTCAACCATGTAAATGCCAGTACCAAGTCAGGAATTCGTTTGATGTGTTTGAGCTTTTGATTTTGCCATTTGGTTAGGGACATTCCGTTTTGAATTTTCCTTGGTGTGATTTTACTTTTTACACGGATAAAGGAGTGCATCTTTTCTGCAATATAAACTTGCTTTTAATAACTTGGTATTATGTTTATACTTTCTGAATGCCCCGAATAATTCGGCATTTCGACTTTTCAAATGACCCCGGAGCTACGAACATGAAAATAAGTAAAACAAAAATATCTAACATCAAGGTAAATCAAAACAGGGTAAATCCATATAAATTATTATCAATCAACGGAAGAGTGAAAAACAACAATCATATTTCCGATCAAAATCAGACATTTTCCGATAAAAGAGAGGATAAAACATGGTTTACATTATAGATAGCTTAATCTACCTCTTGAAACTTTCTTAAAAACTGGCATTCTTAGTCAATAACGATCGGAGTCTAACGCACAAGCCACGCAAGATATCAACTCACAAACAATTTCGATCATCGAGGTCTCTTATAGAGATTGAAATCAATATTGAATAATAGTTAAATATCTTAATGGGAAATATGACATGCATCTTTATTATAAATTACGTCTTACAAAAGAGCAATGCCATTCAACTAAATGTTTGAATTCAGATTAGAAATGATAATTTGTTTATATTTGATTACCATGTAATAAATAGAATGTTTTATAGCAAGGGGAAACTTTCCATGTGATTCCTTGCAAACTTAACTTTTATTTTACAAATGAACGTAGAAAAAAAGTTAAATAGGTTCGAATGATAAAAAAACAGTCGAAATATGTATCAATACCCGATATGAAACAGTTTGTCGTCGCGAAAATAACATTGTACATTTACAACGTCATTACATCCACTAGGCATGTAACTGTATCGTATGCCTTTAACATGAGTAGGCACAATTCTTAATATCGACTCCTAGGAGTCGATAATTATATTCGTGATTATTTGTTCCCGAGCAATAGCGAAAACTACGATAAAGTATAACTTGCATCCACCATTTCTCAAGTATTTGAGCTATCTTTTATACATACTTGGTTTTTGCGTTTTATTGTTTATCAATCAATCTCAAACGGTCGATTCAAGATGGTCACACACTGTTCTCTTTTGAATACATTCTGCCATCATAAATTTGTAATCTCGAAGAAGCAGACCATTAAAAGAAAAGTCTTCTAAAATTAAAATTAATTATAAAACATAAATCTTCCAAATCGTGTCATGGAATCTTGTCTACTTCTTTCA
Organism: Mytilus trossulus; assembly: GCF_036588685.1. Taxonomy (NCBI): domain Eukaryota; kingdom Metazoa; phylum Mollusca; class Bivalvia; order Mytilida; family Mytilidae; genus Mytilus; species Mytilus trossulus. Next base: position 78,306,264 of record NC_086376.1, on the reverse strand, counting down.
TATCTAATTAATTTCTTCGTACATGCGGATTTGTAATTAAAGTTTTTCCATGGCCGAAATATTTACAATCAAAAACAATTGGTATTCCCTTGTTATCTTCTTCAGGTAAAACACCTATACTGAACATTAAAAATTTGCATTTATTGGAGTCATTTTTAGGAACTTACTTAATCGTTTAAATTTGTTTTGTACACTTTATGCAAAGATTTGTTCAATAAAATGGTACACAGGGTAAAACTAATTAGTTTCCCATTTCTGAATAAATATGTATAATTTAGCAACATATGAAGTACATGTATATTTGCAGCGTTCCCGGGGTGACTAGTGTGTTATATATATGTGCAGTGTGATGTCGATTCAAGTGAGCATGATATTATAATTAAGTCACTTCGTTCCCTTCTGACCCTCTACAAATCCATAGAGGGTTAGTTAATCCCTAGGGTGAGACCCAAGGCCGAATTGTAGATGGATTTTACTCAGACTCTATGGTTCGCTAGCGGGTTAGAAATGAAGCGTTTAATGAAGTTTTTATATTTTCTGGCAGGGCGTGTAGATGTTCTGTTTACCTAGAATAACGTTATATAAAATTTTATAGAGCAAAACGCCAAGTTGTGAATACAAAATGAATGATATTGAAAAATCATTAAAAATGATACCGTCTAATACTAAAGTTCAAGAATTTTAAATCTTAGTTCAACTCCAAAATTTGTAAAAATGGAATTCAAAATCTAAATGTTGCGTTTAATAAAAATGCCAATCGTATTTTGCTGATCTTGCGTCGTCAATAAAAGCGGCAATGACCAGATGGTCTATCAAACATGATCAAATATAACAGATATCATTTCTCTCAATGACACAAAAAAGCATAATGAAATCATTAAGTAAAATAATGCATTTAGGGCTGTTATATCATGTTAAAAAACGCCCTTTTTAAATTCCGGTACTTTACCAAAATTCAGTTTACTCATCATTATAAGTACATCCCTTGCTATCACGAAAAGCAAGTATCAGATTTTCACTTTTAGTTCTGACAAAAATAATTGAATAAGACATCTGCATTGGAACTGTCATAAAATTCCCCGTTTTGCAAATGTTGTTTAAAAATAATTTTATACATCGATCGTGCATATCAATTTCTTGGAAATAAGGTGTTTTTCATGTTTTCCATGATAACTAAAAATAAATTGAATATTAAGAAGGGGACTGGCTACTTCGTATTTCTAATATTTGATAACACAGTTAAAGGGAGGTGGCTATTCGTCTATGTTAATTTGATTTCATTTCTTGGTATTATGCCTATACTTCGTAAAGCCGTTAATGATTAGGCATTTGTACCTTTCTCACCAAATAAAATGGAGGATGAAACCTTGTTTAATAAAAAGCAAACCCGCAAACTTTTAAGATAGTTGTTAATACTTTGTATCTCGACATTGCATACGAAATAAACTTGATAAATCGAAAAACATAATAGTATAATACAAAACGAATAAATTTCAAAATTAATATCAAGCAGTTCCGTTCATCTTAATAATTTTCCCTCTAACTATTTATAACAAGCGGATACAGTACAATGCATCTGTTAGTTTTTGAATGATGTATTACATGTAACATATAGTTTAGTAATCATATGTCTAGGTCATATAAAAATTAGAAATTCCTTATACAGATGATATGTTATATGTGAAAAAAACAACCACAATGGGTGTGATAATAATACATAGCTGATATAAATAGAAATGATACTGTAATCATATTTTCAAGCCTAGAAAGGTATTTTCCCATTACTATAGAGCATATAAGTTCGTGATCAACTCTTTCAAACAAAATCGTTCGTACCCAGAGGGAAATTCTTTAACCGTGTCATAAAGTACTTTTCAGTTTAACTATACAATAAGTGTGTATTTTATATGTCGAACACACAATAATATCTCGATTATATATTATATAACAATCCTTTACTACTTCAAAGGGTGCAGATGTTTGTTTGACGTAAATTGTATCTTGTTTCCCACCTAAAATCATATATTGATTATTTATTATGATTTATTGGTTATTTTTTTTCATTGTTGGATAATTCAATGAAATGAAAATTTTCAAATCCGTTTGCGAATTTGTGTCATTCAAGTAAGGTACAAAAACATATCACGCACACGTCGTTAATATTAAATCATTAAGTACAACTGAGCCGATAAAATATTTGATACGCAATCTCGATTATTACTTTTCAACTGCTTGGTTTTTTGCTAATGTACGTATTTCCGTAGAAATGTTTGTGTATAATTCATGATTTTTTAAAAAGAACAATATTTTTCTCATGATTTCATAATGTAACTGCTTCTCCCTTCAAATATTACTTATTACATGTATGTCTCATTTTCAGAGGCCAAAACATATGTACGTAGATTCGGAGATATAGTTTTCAGATACATGATTTTAACTTTGAATTGTGAATTGTGAATAAACATGCGGCCCTGACTTCTTCATTATCCATCATGAATTTGTCGTTTTAATACTTAACAGTTTAACTGAGTTCCCGTGGAGTCTTTAGCTATGAAGGAAACCCTTTTTTTACAAACACACTTTGTTAAAAAACGAGATTGCTACCCGGATTTGCTTCAGTTAAATTGAAATATGACTTTTGAACAGCGATAACCTACTATTCCCTTTATTTAAAATACTGAGAAAAAAGCACATTCCTTCTTAGGTTTGCTTTTCTAATTTCTTTTTTTTTTACTTAAAGCATTAAGTCAAAATATTTAGAGGCCAGGTATAATAACTAGATTACATAAATTGCGTAAGTGCTTATATTGGCATACAAAGAGATTTAAACCATCGACAGGTAAGGACAATACTTAATTTATTTCAAAATTATAAAAATACTATAGACTGGTGATCAGACGTGCGTTCTATCTACATAAGAATCATTAAAAACTTGAATAAAAACAAGTCCGAAACAGTTGCGAAGCTGACAAGCATTGCAAAACAAAACATCCACAATATTGTTACAATTTAATCGGGCTATATGTTACAATGACTGTCTACCATATGACTTATGGTAGGAAATCGTTCATGGTTCGTTTTATGAACAGTAAATTGACAAAAAGACAATAAATGCAGCTATGTGCGTGATTGACTCTCTAGATTATATCCCATAAGTGAAATATAGCAATGCTTTACAAAAGTATTATAGATTAAACTTTGTTCCATCAAAGTACAAGGTAAAATAGCCATACATCTGTATTCAGTATTTTACAAGGTCAAATAAAATAATAGACCATATGCTTACATGTATCTTTCTTGAGTCCTTAGATTTACGAGTTTTGAACAGCGGTATACTACTGTTGCATTTATTAAGAACAGTCTTTTTGGTATTGTTCAATGATAAGGTTGATTTTAGCAGCTATAGTTTCATAGCCAATAAAATTACAAAGAACTACTATCATTAACTATTACATTTAAAACATCTGAAATCTGAACACTCCTTTCGTGGTTCATGGAGTACTCTGTTCGATTTTACCAAGTATGTGTATAGTATGTCCGGTTGGAAGCATTAAAGTGTTCTCAAATAATAAACAATCGTGTAAAAAAAGTATCGAAATTTTAATTTTGCGTGCAACACTACACATCCGGATGAATAGGAATACAATTGTAATTGGCCGTTTCAGAATCTAAAGCAACATAGGTAATTTCATTGTTCGTACCCCAACGTGAAACTAACGTTACGTCATTAGTCGAATTTACATTGTTTATAACGTTTTAAACCAATCAAAACGCTTTGGTGAACGCTTTTGAAAATATTACCCAGGATGCATTAGATTCTGAAACGGCTAACTAACTAACGTGTATATGAGGGTTTGGATGGGTTAACAGAATAGAGGATAATGAAAAAATATCCAGAATAAAGGGAAAAAAGAATAAAGAATAGAGAAAAAACAGGCGAAAAAAATAAAGAATAGAAAATGATGGGGTTTTTATAACCTTCCTATTTGGTTTTTAGTGAATGAGCTATTTCTCCCGAACCATTAGTTATTTTCTTTGCAAGATATTGTGTTTTGTCTTCTGTTTTCATCTCATTGATATCCTTCTTCTACAAACTGCATGAAACTGAACGGGCAATTTGTTGATTTCTGTTTCAAAATTTCAGGCATTTTACAAGATAACTAGGTATTTTTAGTCATTTTGTAAACTGCCTAACAAGGTTAGTCATTTAAAAAATTGCCTGACAATTCAGTCATTTAATAAATTGCCTGAAAATTCAGTCATTTTACAAAATGCCTAAATTTAGAAAATGCCGGTAACATATATAAAGAAAAGAGAACAGAGAGCAACCTTAAAAAATACTTAAATGAACTCATCATAGATACCAGGACTAAATTTAGTATATACGCTAGACGCGCTTTTCGTCTTTAAAAGACTCATCAGTGACGCTCGAATCCGAAAAAGATAAAAAAAAAAAAAAAAAAAGGCCAAATAAAGTACGAAGTTGAAGAGCATTCAGAACCAAAATTCCTAAAAGTTTTACCAAATACAGCTAAGGTGATTTATGTCTGAGGTAGATAAGCCTTAGTATTTCAAAAGTTTGTAAACAATAAATTTATAAATATAACCATATCAATGACAATTCATGTCAGCACAAAAAGTGCTGACTACTGGGCTTGTGATACCCTCGAGGAAATAAATCTCCACCAGCAGTGGCATCGACCCAGTGGTTGTAAATAAACTCATCATAGATACCAGGACTAAATTTAGTACACTCATCCAGACAATTTTACACGAGTATGTATTTTGGGTGTTTTAATTTCAAGACTACATAACAGTTTTATATTTATTTTTGTAAGCCACTATAACACGCATCTTCAACCTTGCACATCAATTATTCAGATATTATATTTATTTAGTAACTTGTTAAAAGCAGTTAAACCATCAGTGTACTTAAGGTGGTATGGGTGTCTTTCGCCATCTTGGATTGTAAAAAACAGAGAATCTAAGGTCCATATTTTCTATCAAGTTAGCAAAATTTGATGCAGGAATGCAATATTTAATGTGAATTTTCGTTTAAAAGAACCAATTTATAAGAATATAACTTAGAAATATTAAATTTTTAGAAGTGTAGATTATTTTTGGTTGTTTTTTGAATATTTTCAAATTGGCATTTTAAGGGGAGGTAACACTAAAACAGTGCATTTTCTGAAGGACTCTACATGAAATTTTCCTATTTTGTCTTTTAGCCGGAAAAAACGTAAGGTGACCCTATCTTTTCTTTTGATATTTTAAAAGCATTGTCTGAAAGCTATCTTTTTCTAATTTATTATACGATTCTATCATTTTGTTTAGTTTCTATTCACAAAATGGTGCTTTTTCCTGTATAATCCATACAAAATTTGTCATTTTGTCACAACCTGTAGCTTGAGAAAATGCACGGTGACCTATCATTTTTATAACATTTTTGAGCATGTATCAATAGATACTACATTTTGACAAAGTATAAACAAATTCTATCATTTTTATTTTAGACTCCCATACCACCTTAAACTACTTTTATGTTAACTTTTGGAATTATTGAATAAATGTTCAGTTAAACTTTTTTCACCAAGTGCTTGTTCAAGTCATATATATTTACTATCAAACATCGGTCAGTCCCACTGGAAAATGACTCTATGTTGGATAGGGCAGACATTTACCGGCTAATGATCTACTGATCTCTGAAAAAGTTTTTAAAAAGAGAATTGTAAATTGTAGACGCATTGTGTGACTTACCTTAAACAATACATGGGATAACAATGAAGAGATTTGGTTTTACATTTGTAAATTTAGCAAAATCAAACGGTCGTTTATCCTTATCACATGTTTTAATGTTGGACAAGCGAATCCCAGAGAGGACCAATACAGACAAAACTATGCATTGTCTTCAAATATAAGCTGTTTATTTTTAACTATTTTGATCTGAGCGTCACTGATGAGTCTTATGTAGACGAAACGCGCGTCTGGCGTATAAAATTACAATCCTGGTACTTTTGATAACTATTTACACCACTGGGTCGATGCCACTGCTGGTGGACGTTTCGTTCCCGAGGGTATCACCAACCCAGTAGTCAGCACTTCGGTGTTGACATGAATATCAATTATATGGTCATTTTTATAAATTTTCTGTTTACAAAACTTTGAATTTTTCGAAAAACTAAGGATTTTCTTTCCCCAGGAGTAGATTACCTTAGCCGTATTTGGCACAACTTTTTGGAATTTTGGGTCCTAAACGCTCCTCAACTTTGTATTTGTTTTGGCTTTTTAACTATTTTGATCTGAGCGTCACTGATGAGTCTTATGTAGACGAAACGCGCGTCTGGCGTATAAAATTACAATCCTTGTACTTTTGATAACTATTTACACCACTGGGTCGATGCCACTGCTGGTGGACGTTTCGTCCCCAAGGGTATCACCAACCCAGTAGTCAGCACTTCGGTGTTGACATGAATATCAATTATATGGTCATTTTTATAAATTTTCTGTTTACAAAACTTTGAATTTTTCGAAAAACTAAGGATTTTCTTTCCCCAGGAGTAGATTACCTTAGCCGTATTTGGCACAACTTTTTTGGAATTTTGGGTCCTCAACGCTCCTCAACTTTGTATTTGTTTTGGCTTTTTAACTATTTTGATCTGAGCGTCACTGATGAGTCTTATGTAGACGAAACGCGCGTCTGGCGTATAAAATTACAATCCTGGTACTTTTGATAACTATTTACACCACTGGGTCGATGCCACTGCTGGTGGACGTTTCGTCCCCGAGGGTATCACCAACCCAGTAGTCAGCACTTCAGTGTTGACATGAATATCAATTATATGGTCATTTTTATAAATTTTCTGTTTACAAAACTTTGAATTTTTCGAAAAACTAAGGATTTTCTTTCCCCAGGAGTAGATTACCTTAGCCGTATTTGGCACAACTTTTTGGAATTTGGGGTCCTCAACGCTCCTCAACTTTGTATTTGTTTTGGCTTTTTAACTATTTTGATCTGAGCGTCACTGATGAGTCTTATGTAGACGAAACGCGCGTCTGGCGTATAAAATTACAATCCTGGTACTTTTGATAACTATCAGTAGAGTCGAGTAGAAATACACAGCAACCAAACAGATATTGTCTTTATCCTGCAGTTTGTTATATAAAAATGAGAATGGAATTGGGTAATGTGTCAAAGAGACAACAACCTGACCAAAAAGTTAACATTATTGCACATGTTTCATGTCTCAATCGTTGAATATGTATTTGACTGAAATCGACATGACTCAATTCAATTCAATTCAATTCTGCTCTGATTTGTTTTGAATATATGAGCTGACGACAGCTATTATATGTTATACGTTCATAATCTCGGTATAACACTATAATATCATTCTATTAATATAAATATAAATATCATAACAAGAAAAGAACAAGTTATTTCAAATAGCGTGCAGGTAATAAAAGTTCTTACATTTACAAATGTATATATAAGTACTAGTATGTCAAGAGTGTACATTGTTGAAATAGTGTTTGAAGTCCTGTCAGTTGTAAATTATAATGTATATGCTAAAAATGATTAATTACGAGTAAAGTAACAATCTTATATCAATTATATTTAAAGTCATAAATTTATCAAAGGAACAAATTGTGAAGCCATACAAGAATTAATCCCAATTAAGGGCAAGTGTTTTATACCAAAAGAAACACATACATCGGAAATAACACATTAACATACTTGTACTTTTGTTTACCGCTGGTTGAAATCACGGAGGTCATCCTACCACTTCCGCGAAGTCAATGTATCTTTCATTCATTAAACGTAGGCGTCATATCCTTCATCAATTTCTTACGCTTTATTTACTATACTATTTTCTAAGTGTTTTTATTCATCCTCCTTTTTAAATTAATATATTTTGTCCTTATCCGCAATGGAAGAAATTTGCATAACAATCAATCCTGATTTAAACCAACACATATGCTTACATGATTATGCTTACACTCGTAAAATCGTAAAATCATAACTGCTAAAATTAAAAGTGCATCATTCGTTTTCCTTGTGGCAATATTTAACATCTTGCTATCATTTCTATGTATTTTTTGCACATGAATGGGTAAGCGTATTTTTATTGCACAATATCACATTTCATTCAAGTCTAATGAAGTGAACAAAGGGCTTAGTAAAGTAATATTTTGAGCATACGTAAACAAACCGCAAAATAGCAATCTTAAAACCACTTTCCGGAAGATAGTTTTTTTTTTTGTCATTAGAAAATCATAATCAAGGATTACACCATGACTAACATACAGGGGGCGATACTAAACTGTATTGTTAATTTGGAAAGCTACGGTTGCTATGAATAGATATAGTAGTCCAACGTGGCCCTTGCTTTCTATTGGACGTGATAATGATATTGCATGGTTCGGACCATCCGGACGGGAAAAGGAATGGTATCTTTTACACGTTTCCGGAAAAAGTAGGTAAATACAGCATTTTGTATATAAATACTTACAAGATTCAATACTCTAGTTATATTGCAATTTACAGATAGATATTAAGAAAGAAAAGAAAAAATTTGCAAAATGAAAATTATTTTTTTAACATGTAGGTATTTCAATTTCACAATTATTCTTCTGAATATTCTGCCTTTTTATATTTCGTTCTGTTTTTCGTTTTTTCGTTATTAATGTTCATCCTCATATTTTTCTTAAACTTAAATATATTGATGAAAATTATTAGCAGTAATTACTGTAGATATGACACTATAGAAGACAATCGACTCTAACTTACTTAAATGTTAGTTATCTGCACTTGCTCTTTATTTATTCGTTCGGTTGTACGCGTCACATATAGACAATTAAACAAAACTAAAGGAAAAATTCCAAAATTTATATTTTAATACGAATTTTGTTTAATCTTTGAAATATTGATTGCTACTTGTTAAAAGTCCATTGACAAATATTTCATGGATATCCGTGACGATTTCAAATCTTTATTTTAAATGCTACACTAATCCTCTTTTTTAAATAAGGTTTCAAATATGTATAATTGAAAATATTGATATGCTTATAATTAATTTTCGATTCATTATTTTTAAACAGACTTCGCTGTTTGTGGACTCTTTACCTTTGTACACACAGCTCCTATACTGTCTTCGAACCCTTGGATGAAGCCTTGTGCAGGAAAAACGACATCTAATGTCAATCTCATCCCAACCATTATCAACGTAAATACACCAGAGGTGCTTCAGCGGTTGTTGAGAAAAATCAAATCATTTTTAAGCCAAATAGACGAAATACTTTCTCATGCTGTAAGTAGAATGAAGCAGGCATTTTAAATACCTACATTTTTAGAAGTTTATTTCAATTTTTTCGACCTACAACATATTTCCAATTCGTGTAGAAGAGAACGATAAACTTTAGTGAATAATTAATCGGAGCTATACTATTTAAAAAACGGTGATCTGGGTGGTAGGTGTATTCGACTCCAATCAAATAGAATGAAGGTGTAAGTTTTCATGTGAAGGTCGGTGGTTATCTCCGATCGATCACCCTAGCTGCAATTTAAATTCAAATCTTTGCATGTTAGACTTATGTTCTTGCTAGTCCACTGAAGACGTGTATGTATTTCTTAGAGATGAACGGAAATCTTATAGTTAACACCAACAATAAAACTAAACACCAACATTCTTCAAACATCACCGACGATCACTAACACAATCTATGCATGACTTGGTTAAAGACCTTAACATATATTACGGGCGCTACGATACTTTTCGGGTACTAGAACTCTTCTTATTATATCATGGATTGCTCAGTAGAAAAGAATTTTAATGAGGTTACAGAAGCAACAACTAGTGAAAGAACACCAATGTAGTCAAAAGATAAATTATTTTATACAACAGCCAGCAATACTGAAATTTAGAGCACATTTAACTAATTGACACTGAAACACGGAATAAAAAAAACTGCAATAATACAAAACAATAACTTTGAAAATTATAATGTTTTAATTTTTATTTTTTTTACAGAAAAATAGTTTAATCATGGATAAAGATATGCTTAAACTGTTGGACAGAAATCCCAAAACAGCAAATTTCCCTGAAGATTGTGTTCCAACTCCAGCACAGGTAAGGACAAAACAATAAAAAGAAAAACCCGAGTATTGTTTTATCTTTGTGTAATTTCTCTAGAAAACTGCAACAGGAATTAGCTTTTGAAAAATCTGAATAACTTGTTATTTTATTCCGTGTGTATCTTATTATAAAACATAACTCACTATGACATCAAATGAGAAAAAATGCTTAAATAAAGAAATTTAATCAATAAAATCTCTCTTTCACAAATGGAAATAAAAGTTTCAATGAAGAGTCTTTTTACGAGATTCAATCAAAAAAAAGGGGGACAAACTCAGTTGTCCCATTAAAATGACTTGCCTATGAAGAGGTTGGTTTAACAGCTCGATTCGTGTAAAATTTTGTCTGGTAACGCATTCTTCCTTTTCTGGTAAGGTTTTCCCTTTTCTGTGAGATTAAGATGACATATTTGTAAAATGTTTCTATATTTATCTATTACAGGATTCTGATGTCAACAAAGAAAATTACCTTAAGATTTCAAAGGTGTATATTTTGATGGAGGTGTATAAAAATTTAAATGTTGAAATAGACGACAAGTTAAATGTTCTATCAAACAGAGTGATTGCCTCATTAAACGATATTCTTTGTGAGTTTTCCTTTTTAGTGAACATTTCTGGATATCGACCAATAGAAACTTTAGACAGAAACACAATCATCAATCAACAACACAAGACTTTTACCGCTTCAAAATTTTATAATTGGAATTATATCCTCTTAAGAGACTTAAAAGGATTCAGCCGCTCTATTTTAAATAGTGTTCAAAATGGAAAATTCGACAGTTAACATACCAGGAAATCTTAGCTCTTCCAATGATCTCTTCCAAAAGAAAATAAATCCGTACACCTGTGATAAATTAACGTTTTTGTATTGTATTTTGTATTGTGTTGTGTCTATGTGGAACTTGTAGTTAATTTAGTTTCCGTCCCTGCATCATGACAATGATAAATGCCGGTGATTATTTATTTATTTATATGTTGTATATTTTGTTGATGTTTCCTAATGAAATTTGACAATGTCAAGGAAGATGTAATTTTTAACGCTACTTTTTTTGTTTTACATGCAATGTTCTTCAATATACGGTACTTTTTGTGCAAATGCGTTGTTACCTTTGATTTATAAGGTAATTTTAATTTTTTTATGTTTAGATTTGATTGATGCAATGCTATAAATAGCCTCGTTGTGATTGATTAATTGTTATATAATACAGCTCTTTATTGAGCCAATTTTTAGCAAAATGTATTTCTTTAATTAATCTAAGACTAGTCAATATATTTACAACTATCATGTTTTAGATAATATTTAAAGGTATGAATTGATAAAAGAATTTCTAAGATATAATACTGTATATAAATAAACACATCATAGATACCAGGACTACATTTTAAATATACACCAGACGCGCGTTTCGTCTAGAAAAGACTCATCAATAACGCTCGAATCCAAAAAGGCTTTAAATGTATGTGTTAATTATCAAAATGAACAATGACCAAGTGACAACGCACTATTTATACTTAATCAATTAAAACAATATATATATACCTACATCATTTTAGTTCATATACTTGCTGAATGAGTTGAAATTTGGTCAACCATTATTTCAAGACATCATCTAATTCACAAAATGATAATATGCAATAAAAGTATCATTCTAGTGTGTGTATACATGTGTGCATGTGTGTATGTTATTTAAACTAAATATTATATGATGTTATTGAAGTTGTAAAATGTGTTATTTATTGTGAAATAGTATGTTGGTTGTTTATTTTGTGAAAAAAAAATTTTTTTAAATATTGTATTGTAATTAATTTATTTAAGAAAAATTGTATAGTAAATTAATTTATTTGAGAAAAATTGTATTGTAATTAATTTATTTGAAGCTATTCTTATTTCTATACTGATTTCTTTCTTCTTTTTTTTTAAATAAAACTGAATTTTTAATATAATTGATTTATATTGTTTTTAATTTTCAATGGATGAATGAATAAATGAGTGTATATCTAAAGACAACTCAAACATACACAAAAATATTCATACGACTTGTTGAAAATGATTGACATCAAATGATTTTGAAAAAGATGTTTTAATTAGTACGCACCACATAAGTTTTGCAAATGAACTTGCAAAAGATGTTTTAATTAGAACGTATAAACAAAATGGAATATGAAGAAGAAAAAATTAATCAATCCAAATTAAATCTCGTCAAGATGGCACTTTACGGTACTAGAAAAGTAACGTTATTATCTGTATTCGCACCTTATATATGTTTAATGTTGTACATGTTCTCACTAGATAGAGGCGAGACACAGATGGAACAGTTAATTTCGTAATTGATATTTGGCAAAGATTTACGGCCGATATCCTTCTTTCATCTTCGGGCTACAGATATCTATCAAAACGGTCAAATTAATTATGCAATCAATGTGAGAGGTAAAATGTATGAACGGCGAGAATTGCTAAATAGCTTGACGTTAGGGCCACATAAAAATAATTCGCAGAAAAGACAGACGTTGACATGGTGTAAAATCATTACAAATTGCGCAAAATTAGTAGAAAGCTGAACCTCAAGCAATTATGTTATCTCTGAACAAATGTTGTGATTGTAAAATATTTCAATACTTTAATGTTATTACACTAGAATATTTTGAAAATTGCGATTTTTTTAACTGAAGTATTTAAACCAAAAATTAGAGTCTAAGACTTCTTTTTATCAGGCACCAACATCGATTTCTGGAATTGATGAAAGCTACCATGATATATTTGTCAGAAAAAACATGCCCTAAGATGCGATTTAAAACATTGTACAGTCACAAAACTAACAAGCGATATTGTCAAATTATTTATTTATCCCAAACCGTTTTTATAACTCAATTCAATACCAGAAAGTAATTATCAAAAACGAGGCAGATTATTCATAATGAATGACCCATGAATGAAATTGTTTGGCATTAGCATGATACAGTTTGTTGTCAATGTCCATGACTACGAGGGTGTCATGATAATGAAAGTAAAAAGCTTTCAGATTATTTTTTTTTTAAATGGTTCATAAACATGCATTCAGATTCTTTCAATATTGCTGAAATTTTCAACGTTGAAGGAATGTGCTATGTTTGTTCTAAAGTACATGTAAGTCTATGAATATCCAACAGTTAAGCCTTTTTATAAGGGGTGGTTTAAAAAAATGTGAGCAGTAGTAATAAACCTATTTCACAAGTGCAGTACTACTTATATCACTTTACAATTTGTATCTAATATCTATAAATCCTTAGACCTTAAGAGAGTACATGATATTAAGTTTTCTGCATGGTACGTATACATCGTTATTTCTCTCATCGCTCAACGATTATGATAAAAGTTTACATTTAACATTTAATTTTTTTCTTAAATCTTCACAAATCTCTAGTATTTGAGTATGATGTGCTTCCTTGGGAATTAAACAACAGTATTACTTACGGAGATGGATTATATATTATGTTTACCTGTTATCCAATCCTATTCAATGAATTGAAATTAATACTGTAAAAACCTACACTATTAATTGATCAGCAACCGGTTTAGTACACCATTCTCTACAGAAGGAACTGATTGTACCAAGTCGAGTATTTGGCAGCTGCTTTCCTTCGTTGGAGTTTGGTATTTTAAAATTTGTTATTTGTCTTTTTGCTAGTACAAGTGATTACGATACATAGTTGGCAGCGATATACCAATGGCTCAAAACAGTATATAAAAATGTGGTTCAGATTATGTCTTGGTCATTTTGTAAAAAGAGTTAAGCACACTCTAACACTGGAAATTATTCAAACTTGCCGGTCACTCGCCGTATTGAATGAAGATTATCATGGTGAAATAGAAATGATTTAATGTATCAACTAATAACACACATTATGTATGTGTTATATTTCCTATTTTGAAAATTGGAAATTTCAAATCAGAAATCAAGGTACATACAGGTATAAAGGAATCGTTTTTCAATCCTGGTATCTATGATATGAGTTTATTTACATTGGGTCGATGCCACTGCTGGTGGAGTATTTATTCCCAGAGGCCATCACCAACCCAGTAGTCACCACTTCTGAGTTGAAATGAACTGATATAATACTTTAACTGTATTTAACAACACTTTTAGGAATTTAATGTCCTTAATGCGCTTCAACTTCGTACTTTGTTTGGCCCCTTCAATCTGTTTTTATTCGAGCGTCACTGATAAGTCTTTTGAAGACAAAACGCGCGGAAATACAAAAATTTAATTCTGGTATCTATCATATGAGTTTATTTCATTAATGTAATTTTTTTATTTATTTTTTTAAACAAAGGAATTTGATAAATTTTATTTCAGGTGAAATTATTCAGCTTAATTTTCCCGTTATAATACAAAGTTCTCAAAATAGATATACATTGATTACTTCTCATTCTACAAAATCATATGGATTGATTGGTATATCTACAAATGGTGTGTTGGACTTCTCCCCGTCAAACAGTAAACCCAATGCTGAAAGGGTTTTTGTTTGAATATGACGGTGTACATTTTGCAAAATATAAGTATTCTTTATCCTGTCATTCCAAAGCTCTAATTCCCGCGCTACATTTTCAGCGATTTTTGTTTATCTTACCTCGGTATGAATATGCATGGAACATTTGCATATTGAGTAAGCAACAATCAATAAATTACACTCGCCTAAACTAAATTGTACTTCACTTAAAGTCCGCGAAATGATTACGTCATATTTTATTAAAGTTACCTAACAATGTTGGTGTTACTTCCACGTGCGCTAGTACATGTAAGTTTTTGCCTTGCACCAAATAAGATTTGTATTTTTCACATATGTGTCACAAACGTTTACGTTTTGCTTATGATAACAAATAGTTATGCAATGCACGATAAGTCGATATCGTTTATCAAGCAACAGGACGGTGGTGGTTATTCACCTTATATGTTGGAATTCCAGAAAAAACGATAACTTTCTGTCTACCTAGCTGGTTTTTTTTTAATTTTCATTTTTGATTTAAGTTTTTATCTAATAATAATTATTTATAGGTCTGAACAATGTCATATGTATTAATCTTACATAATAAACAAATCATTTCGGTTAATTTTTGGAATACTTTTAGTTGTTGTCATCGGTAAATAAATAACAACGATGAATTTCTAAGCTTTAAGCATAATCAGGAACAGATTGAAGTGCACTCATATCGGACAGGTGCACACCGTAACTGATAAAGTTGTGGTTGCAAGTGTAAGAATGAAGAAGGAAACAAAACAGAACAAATATTAACGTCATAAAATCCTGAAATATCCGAGGATTCCGTTGGTCTTTGATACCATATGCCTTATACATGTATCATGAACCTGTATTCCGGGATCTGTTTTGAACGTGGACTAATTTCTTTTGAGGACCCATTAAAGCAATACACCGCCGGAGCATTATTCATGAAGTACGAGTGTCTTAGAATAAATAGAAATCTATAAAAATAAATGTGTTTGTAGACCAGATGAAAGTGAACGACTCTAATATTTATGTTATTGGTGATCGTATTACAATAAACGCCTCATAACGAAACTTAATTGCATAAAATTACAAGTATAGTTTTTTGGAAAACATTCATTATGGTAAAGGTTCTGGAATATATGATGAGTTCATTTGCAACCACTGGGCCGATGCCACTGCTGGTCATACTGAACTATTAGTTCGGTTAGGGGAAATAACTCGTACTTCTCAAAGGGACGTAACTCTGTTATAATATCAAGGGAGGCAAATCTAGCGGAAATTCTTGATGTAAGAGCACATGTCGAGTTCGCACATTAGTGATTATCGGATAACGCATATTAACACAAGCCTTATCTGGACTTCTTTTTGTTGTTTTTAAAGTGTTATGTGATTGCATTATTTTTGCAGTTGCTTTTCCCCGTCTGCTTTGTTTTACACTAGATTAAGTTTTGTAACATAACGAGCATTTATAGCTTCCAGTTGATGTCTTTGATAAAGAGTTGTCGCAATCATATGACATATTTTAGTGTTTATTTTACATGCTTTAATCATATTATAATGTGTAATCTAGTAATTTTTATCGTTATATAAAAGTGCTTGTTTCATCACAAAAAAGTATTTGATATTTTTCAAATCTCTGAATCCTTCTTGAAAAGTTTGTCTGTACTGTAGGGTATCGACTTATATATTTCGCGATATTTACCAGTTCTTGCATGGTTGAAAGAAAGATGTCGAAGAAGTATCATAGTAAATAACTAACTTGACTTTAGAACAAATGATATGGGACAACAACCGACTATATATATACAGGGCAGATAACAGCCAAAGGCCACCATGCAATGGGTTTTACTCTACAATAAAACCTAGCGAGAAGTCCTTTTTTATGTGTTTTTTTTATGTTATACTCGTCCTGAACTTGCATAACATATGTTACCCTCAATGTAACAACAAATCGTTTCACGTTAATATTCTCTTTGATGAACGATGTGTTGTGTACTTAAATCTTATAGACAGAGAAAAAACACAGAATATCCGGAGAAATTGAGACCAATACTGTCAAAAATCAAAATATATGTAACACAAGCTTAAATAAGAAGCAAGAAGACCTGATAATAGCTCCTGAGAGTGCGAAAATGAAGGCGCTCGTAATTCTGTAATTGAGAGAGAAAATCGGGAATTTGTCAGAGAGACAACAACCCGACCATAAAGCAGACAACAGTTGGTTTTGATTTCTGTATAGAAAATACATGCTTTTGCAGTTCTCTGTTTAACATATTGGTATTCTCGATCGAATTATTTTTCCTTTCGTCATGTCAGGACTTTCTATTGTTCAGGTCAGACTCTTAGGCAATCAAACCACATCTTCATAGTTCTTCGGAATAAAATTAAATATACTTAGTTTGTTGATGTGTAACATATTTGTTTTTCGTTAATTTTTGTACATAAATGATGGTGTTAGTTTTCTAGTTTCTAAATGTTTTACATTTGTAATTTCGGGGCCTTTTATAGGTGAATATGCGGTTAATTTTTTGCTCAATATTGAAGGCCGTATGTTGATCTATTGTTGTTAATTTCTTTGTCGTTTGGGCTCTTTTTGAGAGTTGTCAGTCTAATTTGCAATTATACCACATCTTCTTGTTTATATTGGTCAATTAATTATATTTTGAAAAGCTAGCCTCAGGCTTGCTGATTGTGTTAATATTTAAAATTCTCAATTCAAATACAATTTTGCCGGTACAAAAACAATAAATAACAATTCGAGAAAATATCACAAATTTTGTCAAGATGAAAAAAAGCGAAAAAAAAACCACATATCTCAATTATTTTTGAATGGAAATAAAAAAGACAAAATCGATTTCTTCATCCATAATTGTACCATGCCGCAGACGATTACTTAGGTGAATGATCATTGTTTGTTCGAAAAGTCAAATGCACATATTTAATATTTTATTAAAATTTATCGATTATAAGTACAGATAATAATGAATATATACATAAGTAAGTAATTATCACCTCTGCGTTATCGTTCGCATTATAAGTTATAGATATTTCATATCTTTTGGACAGTTTTGTGGTGTTTCGTAAATTATACCATAGCTTTTGTTGAAACCCCCGGCATTAACCTCACGAGATGAAGTCGAGTGAGGTTGCCGAGGGGTTTCAACATAAACTATGGTATAATTTACAAAACACCACAAAACTTTCCAAAAAATATGAAATATCTGTTTTAACCTATTGATACGTATCTTTCGCTGTTCAAAAATGTGTATTTCATATATTTTTGTTTGTTTACATCGAAATTATTTTAATAAGAATCTTTAAAATAACCCTTTTCGGACCTTACACTTAAGGCTCCGCCTACTTTTAAAACAAGCACGGGCTTCAGAAACAGCGGGTATTCAGTTTGAAAAGATTTTTCGACAGCGATGGATGCATCTTCACAGTGGTGACAAAAAAAACTGTTCTGGATGAGGACACAAGAACTTTCTACTTTCTAGTACAGATTTCTGATATTTTGGAAGATTGCTGCAATCCCAAACTAACGTACAATTGAACTACTAAGGGTAGGTTTTTAAATTTTATTAAATTTGTGTTCAAAATGTTCGAAATGTTTTAAATTTTTTTATATTAATGATTTTGAGGAAATTAATTTCACAAGAATTTGTCTGAGAGTTTGTATGAATCATTCCACTTCAACTTTAAACCAGAGGTCCACGAGGGAGGGTGGAGGGGTCCTGATCCCGCAATCCTGGGCTTTAAAACACGAAATCTCGAGGTCCCGGAATTCGAAAAAAAGAATTCCAGGATCCCGAAAGGCTCAATCCCGAAATTACGAGCTTAAAAAACACCCTATCCTGGAGTCCCGATAAAGGTCATATCCACCCTTGCCCATGGTATACATTAATTAAATGCCAAATGGGATTTCAAAATGTTCTCGGATTAAATTCATTGACATGCGACGATATAATTAAAACAAAAAAAAAGAAATCGCTCATTTAGAGCTGGGGTCAGTTTATCTAAAAAAAATATATATATTCCTGTTTAGAGTAAACAAACGCTATCTTTTTTAACGTCAAACATAGAGTATAGCCTCATTAAAAGTCTAAATGTCAGCAGTGTGGTGTGGATCAAACACTTTTAAAGTGGGGGTGGGGAGATTTATTTCCTCCCGGTTATCACTAGCCCAGTATTCAGCACTTCTGTTTTGACTTGAGTTATCATTGATGATCATTGATATGTTCATGTTTATAAATTTACTGTAAACGAAACTTTGAATTTTTGAAAAAATAAGGCTTTTCTACTTCAGGAAGAGACTACCTGAGCCGTATTTGGCATAACTTTAAGAAATTGTTGCTCCTCAATGTTCTTCAACTTCGTACTTTATTTGGCCTTTTAAACATTTTTTTATTCGAGCGTCACTGAAGAATCTTTTGTAGACGAAACGCGCGTCTGGCGAAAATGGGCGTTTTTCAATAAATTTCTTGTCCCAGCCACTTTTAAAAAATGTGTTTAATCTTTGCAAGTAATTTTTTGTGCAATTAGTGCATTGAATTAGATGTAACATTTTTAAGCAAAGAAACAGTTTATTTTTTAGAGGGATTGATTAGATATTGATTCTTGAATGGTCCAAAACAACCAAAATGGCATGTTCGACATTCATACTCTAAAATATAGTAAAAAAAATAAAAATAAATGGTTTTATTTTCTTAATATAAGTTCTTTATCAATTCAAACGTATGTTTAGAACCAATAGATTTTAATAAACAGCTTTTAACATAGGATTTTTAATTTCAGGTGTGTCCCTGACAAAATGTTCACTTTTTGTTTTTATACAGCAGGTCTATAAGAGAGGTAATTAAAATAACTCTTGAAATAAAATTTTAGACAAGTTGATTTTTCATTATTTTAGATCTGAAAGTCACGCTTTTATTGAAATACGCCAATATATAAAATTTTGGTTCTGGTATCTATTTTTTATTTTGCAGTTTTGGATGACTGACAGTTGTCTATATACATTAATATAGGATATACCTGTATCATGGCAGGAATACTAGTTTGACAGTTATTTTCCATTTCCTTAATGGGTTTAGCTTTTGAAAAGTTAAAAAAAATGATAAAAAGAAAAAGAAACTCAAATAAGTGAACATCACTGGTGTTATCAAACACTAATTACAAATATAAATGCTCTTACAAAATGTTGTTAGCCTTTTCTTATGCTTTTGAAAAAACCGCGAAAATACATTGGATGTCATTTCAAGCACTTATAAATATAAATTCAACAAAAAAAAATCTAGATGAATCTGGGACTAAATTAAATAGTCTCAAATGACAGATGAATTTAAAACAAAAAACAGGAGAGCGATTCGGGCTCTAGAGAGCCTCGTGTTCTAAAAGCAATTGCATCTCCTGAACAGTGATGGAATTGATATACACACTTTAAAATCAGTTTAAAAGGGCCTAACTCATTTGATTGACACAGAATAATTACTCAATTTTTGAAAAGACGTTAGTGATTAGTAAAGCACCAATCGTGTTACCCGTACGCTTAAAACTAACAAATTACCAATAAATTTAACCAGATTTGAATATCAACCAGTACAAATCCCGAGGCATTAGCGTAAAAACGTCATAGATAACCCGGGAAAAGTATGCCTTAGTGCAATGTCATAATGTTAGTATCGATATGATAAATGCCAATAAGTGTTCATAGCTATAAAGCAACACATTCAATTTAATTTATGCCTTCGTTTGATCAGAGACATATAATACATAATTGGTTTGATTAAAACAAAGTCAATGTTTTTTGCTTCCTATATAAAATAGAATCGATCAATAATCATAATTATCCGAAACTATTTTTTTTAGCAATGATACATTTGTATAAGTACACAATCATCTATTGATACAGCTGGAATATTCTCAGTTTAGAATACACTCATTTTTCATTTATCAATAATTGACGCGATACAATATTGCTTTCGTTTAATTGACGGCTATTTGTTCAGGAAACAAACACCATAATTCAGTTTCCGGTCTAAGTACAATTTATTAACTACCCAATTAAAACAGACGAGTTCAAATCTTGTCGCATTTCCCATTGTCTCTCCTTACCCTACACAACATAATATCTACTACAAGTTGGTCAATTCTTTTGTGGTTGTACTGTTTACTTGAATTAGGTTTTAGTACGTCATTGCAGGAAATAAACTTTTCAAACATAAGATGTCACGTACCAAAAAAAATCGTTATGAAAACCATATTTGGCCAATTTACGGAAACTTCAACTGACATGTCAGTCGTATCAAAATCTGGTTTTTTTTAATGGAGAAGAGACCCCAGTTTTGTCTATCAGTCTATAAATTTGTTTGTGATAATTTTGTTATACTTTTTTCTCTTGTTTTTTTTTTTTGGTCCCATTAAAATTCTTTAATTTGTAATCTCTATCCAGACCTTTATGAAACTTGTAGCAATCAATTTTGACATTGTAATGTATAATTTAGATTATTTACGTCAGTCCGATCAAATATCTAACCTGTGTCAACTTAAATTGAGAATGGAAATGGGGAATGTGTAAAAGAGACAACAACCCGACCATAGAGCAGACAACAGCAGCAGGTCACCAACAGGTCTTCAATGCAGCAAGAAATTCCTGCACCCAGAAGCGTTCTTCCGCTGGACCCTGAACAAAAATATGTATTCCAAATTCCAAATTGTACACTAGAAAAAAATATAAATAATACACGACTAACGAAGGCCAAAGGCTCATATCAACTAACATGTTTAACTAAAAGGATAGTTTGAGGTTCAATTTATAGATTAAGTCCTAATTGATGTTTTTCTATAATCTAGGCCGTTAGTTTTCTCATTTGAATTGATTTACATTTGTCATTTCGTGGCCTCTTGTTGAATGGGTTCTTTGCACACTGTTGAAGGCCGGTGACCTATACATGTTAATTTCTGTGTCATTTTGTCTTTTGTGAAGTTGGGAACTTGAGTTGACCGACTGTTGCTTTCCCTTTTTTATTTTGTAATGCCAAAGAATGCAAAGGCTTACTATGCAGTATGAAGTAAGATAACAAAACTATCAAACTTCAAGGAAAATTCAAAACGGAAAGATACACATTAAATGGCAAAATCAAAAGCTTAAACAATTTGAAAACAAATGTAAAAAAAAATCAAATTCCTGACTTGGAACAAGCATTGCTTCATGTAGAAAATGGTGAATTAAAGGTTTTGTTCAATTTCTAGCCTGTGCCTTGAAAGTAATAGCATTATCTTCATATTTTTTTTTATTTTTTTTAATTTTTAATTCATAATAAAATGATTCAAAGGAAGGCTGGATTTGCGAAACTGTCAAAAATATGAAACATTAGTCATTAGTAGCTGCCATCGATAGTGACAAAGTATGGTCCAAATTCACTGGGATACAAAAAACCATGACAGATTTCATTGAAAAGTTTTCTATTACTTGGTTTTCATGTAGATATATTTTATAAACCTAATAAATTAATTTTATTTACAATTATATCTCTTACTTGAAAGTCAGTTTTACCAATTCTTGAAAGACAAATGTTTTTTACGCAGTGTTTATTGGTTATTTTGTTCTGTTTATCATCTGTGTATCTAGTATCATAGTTTTTAATGATATAGTCGAGTAAGCATGAATTGGATAAATTGCAATTTTAAGAAAATTACTCCTATAAATGTCCTATGATAGTTTTCATCGTTTGACTTAACTGCAATTATAAAGTGAACATTTTTACCATGCAATGTTTTTCTCTTTTAATTTTTTTTCAAGATACCTGTTAAAAAGAAAAAACAAAATACCAAATGTTGAAATATACATGATATAAGGTCAATAACTTCTTGAACATGTATACAGATTTAATCAACAAATTCTGTTTAGTTGTTTTTCTTGTAGATGTTGGATTGCTGATCATTTTTACGACTTACAGGTTCCATCTCTTTTTTCAAGATAGTAAGCAAAACTGTTACGACTGGTAAACTATAGGGGCAACAACTCCTTAAATAAGTTTGGAGATCATTTTGTAGAGATGGAATCTGGGTACATCTTGACTTTTTATCCAGCTGTTATATTTTACACATGGGGTTATGATGGTTGGTTTGTGGCAATAAAAATTGCAAATTTTAGAACAGATATGAGACAAACTTGTGCTAAAATTGGTGTGGTTGCATTCAAGGAGATTTTTTTTTAAAGTTAGTTAACAAATGTGAATGCCCAAAAACTCCCCTTTGATAGCTATTCTGTAAACTGTAAAATTGACCTGATATGTATAATCACAAGTCTTTTGAAGTCTGAAAAAAAATAAGACTTAAACTGTTTATTTATTTATTTATTTATAATTGAACAAATACAATTCAACATCTTCATGATGTTCCAGCACTAGGTAAAAGTCAAGCACTAGAAATTTCATCTTCTTTTATAATTTTTCAATTCAGTACTTATATGAACATACAATTAATCTTAATTCAGAAATAATTCATGGCAGTGCTCTAACAAATATTTCAAGAGGTATTTAGAAACATAAACCACACTAGTACAAGTTTGTTAAAAATGCAAACACTCAAGACTAGTCATTTTATTTTCTTCTATGTTTCATTAAACAATATTAAAAATACAATGTACTGTTAATCATATTAGCTGCACACAAACACATCAACAATCATTTCAGAAATGAAATGAAATCTGAAACTTTCATACCTTTATGGAAAATATTGAAAAAAATAATAAAACATAAATATATATATTTAACAGTTAAAATAAACTGATCATTTAGTAAGCTGCAAGCTTTCATTCAATAATCAACAGTGATCATGTTGCATCATCAAAAATCTGTGTAGAATTACAATGAAAGCTGACAGTATAAGTTTAAGCCAGTATATGACATGTATAATATGTCATTATCTTCATCAATTTAGCCAATGTGACCATAACCATTGATATAAACAAAAATATTCAAATTCTTATGAATTAGGTTCAAAAACTCTTTAGATTTTGCCATGCCTTTGGCTTATCTATGAATTTGGTACAAAAACTCTAGATTTTGCCTTGTCTTTAGCTTTCTCTGTAGCATCCTTTGCCATTTCTGTTGCCTTACGTGCCGTCTGCTTGATCCTTTCTTTGCCAGTTGTAGCCAGGACTGTCGCTGGAACAAAAGTATCTGATGGAAATAATTTCTCTAAAATTTGAATAAATCCTTCATGAGTTTTCTGAGCATCTTTTTTGGCTTTTTCATATCCATAAAGTTCAATAGCCCTGCCGAATCCAAAAACTTTAGATGTATTCCAGAATGATTTTTCTTGCATAACTTTGCATCTATTCTCTGGGTCAACTGTGTAAACACATTTTTCAACAACATTCTAAAATAGAAAAATAAAAAATATTTATAATTAATTTTCCGTGTTATACGAATGCACATTTATGATTATATACATTGTACCTAATAAATCGAAGATTATTTAAGAAAACATTAGTAATTGAGAAGTACAATATAGTACTACAAAATATTTCTCCCTACTTAATTCTTACACTCTGCAGCCCAATCAGTCAAAGGCTTCAGATAGTCCTGACATGTGAATAAAGAATGACCCATTGATGATTGAATAGTCTTCTGATAGATAAACATCAATACAATACTTATATGAAAACTTTATCAAACCAATCATCTGCCCGTTAAAGGCATGTTACATATAATGATTACACATATATACATGCAGAAACCAGTTGAAATTAAACAAAAGAATTGAAACTATTTGTTAGAAAAGGTAAAAAATTTGTAAGGGTTCAGCGGAACCCAGTGTCTCGCCTACTTTTGCTGTAAATGGCAGGCTCAACAAAAATGAGGAAAAAAATCAATAAAAATATTCCTCTTGATACAATCTTTTGATTGTAAGAAGCTACCATGTACTGTCCAAGTTTGGTAAAAATCCAGCATAGTTTATGAATCTAATAAATGCTTTAAAAACTTCCAACTACAGACTTTACAGGTATGTAATGTTAACTGGAAGAAAATCTAAGTCCATTTAAAAGAAAAATACGGAAAAAGTGGATTTTTTTTTTTTCAAATTTACTTCTGGATACTATCTTATGATTATAAATAAGCTTCTGTTCAAGTTTGGTACAACCCAGGATAGTTTAAGAAAGTTATTCTAATTTTAAAAACTTTTACCACAGAGTGAATGTAATGTTTCACTGCAGAAAAACTAAGTCCATTCAAAAGTAAAATAGGGAAAAAATGGATTTTTTTTTTTGTAAAATTTGCTTCTGGATACTATCTTATGATCATAAACAAGCTTCTGTCATAGTTTGGTACAAAACAAGGATAGTTTAAGAAAGTTATTAAAATTCTAAAAACTTTATCCACAGAGTGAATGTAATGTTTCCCCGCAGAAAAAACTAAGTCCATTTTTAAAAGATAAATACGGAAAAAATGGAATTTTATTTTTACAAAATTTACTTCTGGATACTATCTTATGATCATAAACAAGCTTCTGTCCAAGTTTGGTACAAACCCAGGATAGTTTAAGAAAGTTATTAAAATTCTAAAAACTTTAACCACAGAGTGAATGTAATGTTTCCCCGTAGAAAAAATAAGTCCATTTAAAAGTTAAATACGAAAAAGATGGAATTTTATTTTTACAAAATTTACTTCTGGATACTATCTTATGATCATAAACAAGCTTCTGTCCAAGTTTGGTAGAAATCCAGTATAGTTTCAGAAAGTTATTATAATTTCAAAAACTTTAACCACAGAGTGAATATTTGTGGACGCCGCCGACGCCGGAAAGTTGGATAGCTTAGTCTCGCTTTTTCGACTAAAGTGGAAGGCTCCACAAAAAGCATATATGCAGAATTGGTATACATTAATTGTTTACATCTGTTTCTATGGGATCTCAAAGTTTAATAAAGGTGCATAATTTAGCATTTTATGCATCTTTCATGCTTTTATGTACATGATTTATAGTATGGAGCTTCAAGATATTTGTTAAAACTTTTAAATAATAGACAAATTTTCACATAGCAGTTGATAGTGGAAGGTGGAAATACAGTTGGATCTTTTTTGTGCATACCGGGTAAGCATTATTCTGCCGAAAATATTTCCAAAGAAAGATGACAGGTTGACCCTTTTAAGGCAGTTATTTGCATCCCTGCCCCCGCTGACAGTTTTTGGGAGAAAAAAATCCTGAAGATGGGTAATAATTTCATCAAAAAGAGAGAGTTGATCATGAGTACACCTTTTTGTGTAGGCATGTTTGAGTTGACTATAAGACTAAAAGAAAAATATTTCACACATCACCTCGTTTCAAATTCTTTTATCTTTTATATTTTAGGCTCTAGGTGGACATAATAACATTTGAAAGGAGTAGGTCCAGTAAGACCTCTTTTTGGCCCTAAAATATAGCAGTTTACAAAATTGTAAATTTTTACTTATTTATTGGAAAGTAGAATGCTTTTGATACATGAATATGTGCTATTTTTGACAATACAATGCACATATATCAGGTACTTTTATCATAAAGTTATGCTAAATTACTGAAATCTTCACAATTCTACCATTTTAGGTAAATTCTAGACTGTTTCAGTCTTAAATGAAACTCATTATGAAAGTGGTCAAATTTGTGTTCATTCCTAATATTGAAATGCAAATTGTATTTGATGATAATACATAACATATATAAAGGTTGAGGATGAACACGGATGCATCCACTTTCTTTTTTGACAAAAAGTATTTGAAAAGTGAAAATTTGTTTTCACATAAACTAATTGAATCAGCTGAAATAGACACTAAAGTGTTTAAAAAGTACTTTAAATCTTCCGTCAGATAAATCTTAAATTTGAGGCAGTTCTAAGTGAAATACCTTTATAATGAATCAAAACAGCAGAATAGGTGTTTTTGAATAACAAATTTTTACTTAAAGTACTTGACAACAAACTTTCTAGTTGAATCTTAAAAATGCATATCTTTTTTTAGTGTGTGTTATCTAGGGTAATAAAAGTCTTCAGCTTCTGAAATTCTTTAGTCTAGTTGCCCTTTCCACGAAATATTAATTAGAATTTTTTTTTTTAAATTTGAACTTTCAAAAAATTCCCCTTGACAACCAATCAGATAAAAGTTTTTAGTTGATTCATAAATGTGCATTAAATGATGCTAAATAGCTACATTTGTAGTAGATACATTTATCTTTTAAAATACAACTTGCATTACAGATCTTAGTTATGCTATGTGTATATACAATGTATTTATTGGTTTTCAAGAGCTAAATTGACAGCATGTCATCACAACAATGGCTTCCAATTTGAGGATTATAAAATTGGGAGATCATTTTGATGAATAGAATTCTGACTATATATACATGTAGACATACATGACATATGACATATAGATTTTTGGACCAATATAATTAAGGTACATGTATATCATTAAAAATTTACTTACAATAAACCATTTAAGATCTATATTTCTGGTGTATGTTGTCATGGTCTTTTTGACAGGATCCACGACAGATTCTTCAATTATGGCAGTCACATACCACTTTGGTCCATCTCTACCCCACTTTGGGACATTGTACTTCTTGGTCAATAGCCTTTTTGTAAATAACTTCTTTCCAACTAAAACTCTGGACACAACATCTTCAGTTAAAACATGCTTGCTGAAATAGAAAGATTAATATGATAGTTTCATACATGTATGTTCAGTCGTGCATATAAAGTATTATACATGTATGTTCAGTCGTGCATATAAAGTATTTTACATGTATGTTCAGTCGTGCATATAAAGTATTATACATGTATGTTTAGTCGTGCATATAAAGTATTATACATGTATGTTCAGTCATGCATATAAAGTATTATACATGTACACATGTATGTTTAGTCGTGCGTATAAAGTATTATACATGTATGTTCAGTCCTGCATATAAAGTATTATACATGTATGTTCAGTCGTGCATATAAAGTATTATACATGTATGTTCAGTCGTGCATATAAAGTATTATACATGTATGTTTAGTCGTGCATATAAAGTATTATACATGTATGTTCAGTCATGCATATAAAGTATCATACATGTATGTTCAGTCATGCATATAAAGTATTATACATGTATGTTCAGTCCTGCATATAAAGTATTATACATGTATGTTCAGTCCTGCATATAAAGTATTATACATGTATGTTTAGTCGTGAATATAAAGTATTATACATGTATGTTCAGTCGTGCATATAAAGTATTATACATGTATGTTCAGTCCTGCATATAAAGTATTATACATGTATGTTCAGTCGTGCATATAAAGTATTATACATGTATGTTTAGTCATGCGTATAAAGTATTATACATGTACACATATATGTTCAGTCGTGCATATAAAGTATTATACATGTACACATGTATGTTTAGTCGTGCGTATAAAGTATTATACATGTACACATGTATGTTCAGTCGTGCATATAACATGTATAAAGTATTATACATGTATGTTTAGTCTTGCATATCAAGTATTATACATGTATGTTCAGTCATGCATATAAAGTATTATACATGTACATTGTTAAGTCAGCACAATGTTTCACTAAAATAGGGTGACTGTTTGTGATACCAAGATGATTTCAGACTCTGTTTGAATTAGACCAAAATACATATGTAGGGAGACAGGAATTAAAAGAAATATATTTTTATTTTGCCTTTTCATTAATTATAAGAATAAACACAAATACATAGTAAACTTCAGGTTGAATCAACAACAAACTATTACATGTACCAGCATTCAACGTAAAAAAATCAGCAACAACAATATTGAATCACTTTCTGTACGTATTATCATTGATAATGTACTAATACTCAATGAAAGTTCATGCATACAGCATGTAGACTGATATTGGTACAAATTAAAATTTTAGAGAAAGTGGACAAAATTGTCAAGATTTAACCCCAATTTAGGCCAAAGAAATATAGAGTGCAGGGTTAGACAAACTAAATATTTAAAAAGTTATTTCAAATTTGATCTATTTTGTTGACATACAGTGTATGTGGTAAATGTGGTAACATGTATGTGTCTTCCGTAAAAAAACAACAACATCACAATGCAAGAACCCTCAAAATATTAAGACTAGTATGTAATTATAAAATTATGTATATGAAATATTTCAATTTTCGTTGTTATTTTATTCATCAAAACTATTGACTGTGAATTCAGAAACATGCTAAACAGCTATGTGTGATAAATAATAAAATAATTTCACACGGTTTTCAAATCAGTAAACCAGCTATCTTTACATATATACGGTATTACTGAGAAAGGAATAAGACTCCTTTTTGGCCCCAAAATATAGCAGTTTTTACAAAATTGTTAGTAGGAAT
This sequence comes from Mytilus trossulus, assembly GCF_036588685.1. Lineage (NCBI taxonomy): Eukaryota > Metazoa > Mollusca > Bivalvia > Mytilida > Mytilidae > Mytilus > Mytilus trossulus. The sequence goes on along the minus strand of NC_086376.1, from coordinate 78,277,265 downwards.
TTTCATCCCTTCAGTTACAATCAGTCAAACTAATCATCCTACAATGTATACACAAAATGAATATACCTTTTAGGGTTAGGATATCTTTGCCATAGGCCAACTGCCACTTGGTCCCAGTTGAAGTTATATGGAAGTAAAGTACTGAAGAACTTCATAGCTGCCAAACAGTATCTACATATACATCAGTCTTCAATGGAATGCATCCTAAAAAATTAAAGAAGAAATGAAGGATCTTTGTATATAAACAATTAAATAATTTAAATAAACATATCTACATGGTCATGATGGTCAATGTACATGTATAAGTTGTGTACAAGTTATCATTTTGTACAAATTATAATTTATACAAAAATATTGTACAAATTATAATTTGTATTTTGACTTTGTACAAATTGTAATTTGTACAAAATGTGCTTGTACAAATTACAATTTGTACAAAATAGGACAATAATTTTTCATATGGATTTTGGCGAAAAAAGCATTGATACACATTATTGAATTGCTACTACATGTAAGTGACCAGACAATACAACTAAGTTACAAAATTCAAAAGTAGTTCTTTATCATTCATTTGAGCAGGTAATCTAGTGATTTATGGAATCAGGTATTGCAAACCATCTTTTGACTCTCAAATCGATAACAAGCTGTTTTACAGGCATTTTAACTGTTCAATATAGCGAGCGTTGAAGCCCAGGAACCGTTGCTGTGAATAAATATGTGTATTAAACTGCTTCAGTCAGACTTTTAGACAAAATAAATATCTCAGAAGATTAAACACCCCATTTGATTAGGAATATATATAACTATGCTAAAGTCAGGAATATGTCAGTTGTTTTTTTGCCGTTTTTTTATCAATGTTTTTTTTTCAACAAGGATCTTTGTTTTATGACTGTGCATAACACTTAACGGAAATCAGTTGAGATAATCTAAACTTTAAAAACAAAATAAAATTTATGCAGACCAGACACACAGACTTTTATTTTATAAAAAAAACTAGTTGGTGTAGTATTATAAAATCATCAGACCCAATGGCATTGAACGATCAATCATTTCACAAACAAAAGTGAAGCGGATTAAGTCCAATTACAAATATAAATTATCACTTGCTTAAAGAAAAATTTGATTGTTTTCATGGACTTTTAGAAATAACGAATAAGTGGCAACAAATCTTTTGGGATCCTGTTCATGATCATCAAAACGCTGTACTACACAATCTTTCACGATACAAAATATGAACTTTTACAAATATAATCGTTTGCAAAGATTCTGAATAAAAAAAATACCTCAAAATAACAATAAGAAGTAATGAAGCAGTACTATAGAATGATATTTTTTCAGAAAAATTTTGTATTAAAAATTTGAAAAAAATCCTATTTGTTAACTTTTTTTATCTCAAAAATTTTGAAGATCAACCTTCCTTTTGTAGATGTGTATAAACGGTGTATTATGTCAATAAGGTTTAGTGTGTGGTCAGTTAATTAAAATTCTATCGTGTAAATCATTGCATTTTTCACCAAAATTCGTATTTAAAACTGGTGTACAAGTTTTATGTGAATTTTAGTCAAATTTTGTACAAATTGTAATTTGTACAGGCATGTTTTGTGCAAATTGCAATTTGTACAAAGAAAAAATACAAATTATAATTTGTACAATATTTTTGTACAAATTATAAATTGTACAAAATGATAACTTGTACACAACATATACATACTGTACATTGTGTATGTAAATATAACTTTGATGTATGATTATCATGATTATCAATTATTATTGATTATCAATGAAACAACTATTAACAAGAGACCACCTACATAACCAATGGATGTGGATGTACAGAAAAATGTTCAGGTAACCAACTAAGGTGTTTGTACATCCTTTAACAACAGGCAAAGTAAAATCTGTACAGAGAGCTTCAAAAAGACCCAGTATGAATGTGATGAAATAATCAACCAATGTCAGAGCTGAGACTTAAATGGGTTTATTCCTGTAAAGATTTGTTCATGTCCAAATGAGTTTCTTTGAAATGTTTTATCAAGATATGAGTTGTAACAATGGCTAGCGTACATGTGTTATCATCTGCATGTTAATATACTGGACTGAAAAAATGCAAAACATGTTCAAATCACAAGTCTGATCATTGATAACCTATTAAATGGTTCAGTTTCTGGTTTATATATGATAATAATGGAACCATACTCAGTGAATTTTCCTGATTTCAGCCTGCACCTTTATCTTAAGCCAGTCTAATCTTAGTCTAATGCCTAAACTAGTAAAAGTACTTAATTCAGACATGTCAGATTATTAAATTTTTGCAAAAATTTGTCGAGACGCGTACATGTTGTGTAAATACTTGTCTTTGGACAAAGCTACCCCCACCCCCCTGCTCCATTTTATTAAACCTTTCAATGCTACACACGGCATATGCCGGATGACGTACACCGGGATTTTTCATCAGGACTCTTAAACTATTTGGTTTTCATTCAGGTTCTCTCTAATTTTTCCTTGTTTGAATCTAGGATATATACAAGGTCTCATTTGCGCTTGAAATCCCAACAATTTTTATAGTAAAATCATGCAGTACTTAGAAAGAAAATAGAAGAAATAAAAACAAATATTTAAACAGATGCAAATGGTGGAAATATGGAAAAATTACAGCATTTCTATGGCGAAACTAACAACGAGGATTAGTTAAAAGGTTTCTTGTTATCTCAATGTGTTCATTACATTTAATTCGTGTAGGATATGATTTGATGGATCATTACGCATGTTACGAGACATAGAACTAGAGGCTCTAAAGAGCCTGTGTCGCTCACCTTGGTCTATGTGCATATTAAACAAAGGACACAAAATTTATGGATTCATGACAAAATTGTATTTTGGTGATGGTGATGTGTTTGAAGTTCTTACTTTACTGAACGATTTTGCTTCTTTCAATTATATCTATCATGAACTTTGCCCATTAGTAACAGAGAACTATATTTGGTAAAAATTTACATAAATTTACCAAATTAATGAAAATTGTTAAAAATTGACTATAAAGGGCAATAACTCCTTAAGGGGTCAATTGACCATTTAGGTCATGTTGACTTATTTGTAGATCTTACTTTGCTGAACATTATTGCTGTTTACAGTTTATTGCTATCTATAATAGTATTCAAGATAACCAAAAATGGCAAAATTTCTTTAAAAATTACCAATTGGAGGGCAGCAACCCAACAACCAGTTGTCCAATTCATCTGAAAAATTCAGGGCAGATAGATATTGACTTGATTAACAATTTAACTTCTTGTCAGATTTGCTCTTGATGCTTTGGTTTCATAGTTATAAGCAAAAAACTGCATTTTACCCCTATGTTCTATTTTTAGCCGTGGCGGCCATCTTGGTTGAATGGCCAGGTCATCGGACACATTTTTCCAACTAGATACCCCAAAGATGATTGTGGACTAGTAGTTTCAGTGGAGATTTTGTAAAAGATTACTTAGATTTATAAAAAATGGTTAAAGATTGACTATAACAGTCAGAGCTCAGACATAAATAAGTCTGAATCTGCTTTTAACTCGTAGAGGTCTAAACTTGTAAGTTTTAGGATTTGTCTCCCTTTAATGTCAGACAAATTACGACTTGAATAAGTCCAATATTGTTCAACAAGAAATAATTGACCAGAATCAAAAAGTTGCAAATATCGACTCCTACAAGTCGATGAGTGATCAAAATTGGTTAACTTCAAGACCCACGCATACTTATAAGGAGGTCATGCATCTAAATCAAATAATGACAGCATTGAAAGCCAATGCTTTGTCTTCAAAAGAAAAATATGAATGAGAGTCTAAAAAATCGGAGATAATGTTAATTAACCTTACAATGCAACCACCTGGAATCACACTTAATGAGGAAAAACATCTGTGTTTAGTAAGGATGTTCAATAAGATAATTAAATATAGATAGCTCAAGTCCTTGTGAACACTCATACAGGTTTTTGCTGTCATAGGTGGTGTAGTTTGGCCACAAAGTAACATTAAGTTTTTTCACCAACATAAATAGACCTAAACAAGTCTGTCATTTTCTGACTTAGATAAGTCTAAAACTGAAACTACATTTTTATAATAAATACATGTTTCGACTTATTTAAGTCAAAAACAAAAATCGACTTGTTTATGTCTGAGCTCTGACTGTATAAAGGGCAATAACTCCTAAAGGGGTCAACTGACCATTTTGGTCATGTTGACTTATTTGTAGATCTTACTTTGCTGAACATTATTGCTGTTTACAATTTATCTCTATCTATAATAATATTCAAGATAATAACCAAAAACAGCAAAATTTCCTCAAAATTACCAATTCAGGGGCAGCAACCCAACAACCGATTGACCGATTCATCTGAAAATTTTAGAGCAGATAGTTCTTGACCTGATAAACATTTTTATCCCATGTCAGATTTCCTCAAAATGCTTTGGTTTTTGAGTTATAAGCCAAAAACTGCATTTTACCCCTATGTTCTATTTTTAGCGGTGGCGGCCATCTTGGTTGGTTGACCAGGTCACGCCACACATTTTTTAAACTAGATACCCCAAAGATGATTGTGGCAAAGTTTGGATTAATTTGGCCAAGTAGTTTCAGAGGAGAAGATTTTTGTAAAAGATTACTTAAATTTACGAAAAATGGTTAAAAATTGACTATAAAGGGCAATAACTCCTAAACGGGTCAACTGACCATTTTGGTCATGTTGACTTATTTGTAGATCTTACTTTGCTGAACATTATTGCTGTTTCCAGTTTATCTCTATCTATAATAATATTCAAGATAATAACCAAAAACAGCAAAATTTCCTCAAAATTACCAATTCAGGGGCAGCAACCCAACAACCGATTGACCGATTCATCTGAAAATTTTAGAGCAGATAGATCTTGACCTGATAAACATTTTTATCCATGTCAGATTTCCTCAAAATGCTTTGGTTTTTGAGTTATAAGCCAAAAACTGCATTTTACCCCTTTGTTCTATTTTTAGCCGTGGCGGCCATCTTGGTTGGTTGACCAGGTCACGCCACACATTTTTTAAACTAGATACCCCAAAGATGATTGTGGCAAAGTTTGGATTAATTTGGCCAAGTACTTTCAGAGGAGAAGATTTTTGTAAAAGATTACTTTAATTAACGAAAAATGGTTAAAAATTGACTATAAAGGGCAATAACTCCTAAACGGGTCAACTGACCATTTTGGTCATGTTGACTTATTTGTAGATCTTACTTTGCTGAACATTATTGCTGTTTACAGTTTATCTCTAACTATAATAATATTCAAGATAATAACCAAAAACAGCAAAATTTCCTCAAAATTACCAATTCAGGGGCAGCAACCCAACAACCGATTGACCGATTCATCTGAAAATTTCAGGGCAGATAGATCTTGACCTGATAAACATTTTTACCCCATGTCAGATTTGCTCTAAATGCTTTGGTTTTTGAGTTATAAGCCAAAAACTGCATTTTACCCCTATGTTCTATTTTTAGCCGTGGCGGCCATCTTGGTTGGTTGACCGGGTCACGCCACACATTTTTTAAACTAGATACCCCAATGATGATTGTGGCCAAGTTTGGTTTGATTTGGCCCAGTAGTTTCAGAGGAGAAGATTTTTGTAAAAGTTAACGACGACGGACGACGACGACGGACGACGACAGACGACGGACGACGACGGACGCCAAGTGATGAGAAAAGCTCACTTGGCCCTTCGGGCCAGGTGAGCTAAAAAGGGGGCAAAAAGGAGGTTGACTGAATTTTTTTAGGACGGAGCTATCTATTTGTGCCACTACCACATAAAACGTTATGTATGGTGCAATACCCTAAGGAATCGGGCAACTGGTGTCTTCTTTATAATATGGCAGATAAAACAACAAAATAAATGAAGACTAAAAGTATTTTTTATTCAAAATTCAACACAAATGTAATAAATTACACCTTTTACCTGTTAATCACCCGAAAATGCAGGTAACCTGATAAAAATTTCACTAAAATAATTGCCTAACATTGCAGTTCATGCTCTTCTGAGCATTTTTCATGCAATAACTTTCTCTATACAGGGCTCACACCACTTCAGAATTATAGGGAGAAGTGACTTCTCTTTTTATAACTGATAGGGAGAAGTGGTAAGATTTGAAAGTGAACTGATCATTCACGCTGTCCACTACAATGTTTGGATTTTACTGAAGTATAAATGGTCAATTGTAAATAATGTTTTTTTTATATTGTTCAATTTATATCTGAGTATACAATTAAAGTAACATTTCAAATTAAAAGTTCTTTAAGTTTTACTAAGGTCCTTGTGAGAAACTACCAACTAAATATCTAGCACTAAAATCTTTTTTATTATATGAGTAACAGCAGGGCTCGTGCTACCAGGCGACTTGGGCGAAGAAGTCACTTTCCCTACCGTCACTAATTAGTACTTGCGTGATGGGTCTTAAACCCTTTGCATTTTAAACAATATAGATGTAGATGTAGATGTCACTTCGCTTTCCCCGACCCCCAAAAGCGATCACAAGTTGCCCTGTGGTTTACGTTACTCGCTTTCAGTCGCTTCCATCATCCGACATTTTCAATTTTTACCAAGACAAGTTGATGAAACATCAATCTTTTATTGATAATTGAAGAACAAAAGACATAAACAATTCATTATCTTAGAAAATTGCACAGCAGGTGCTTCAAAAACATTGCAAATGACACACTTCCGGTTTTTGAAACTAATTACAGACCCAGACTTGGAAAAAACCATGATAATTTTCCGAATTTCATTACAATGTAAAAAAAATAATTTTTAAATCTGACTTACGAATTTTTCAAAAGAATGTGACGGGAAGCACATATCTTTTTTTTCAGGCCTCATCAAAGTTTCATGAATATTGCTCAAAGGGTTAGATTGTGATATTATCTGAAAACTGGAATATTTTGGAAATTAAAATCTAAAAGGAGGGTCACCCTAGCTCAGTCATACGGCAATCATGATTATGTGCTTTTACAGAACATGAATTGTTATTCTACCCAACATAAATGACGATTATAAAAGTGGTGGAAATTTTTAATAGAGCAGGGATACAGGTGTGCCTTCTATCTGGTAAATGACGTCATAAAGGGGTTCAAAACTGACAACCTTTTCTGGTGAAAGACATGATTCCAGAAATAACCTATTCACAAAAGTTTCATGAAAACAGAGACATATATACACATATGTGTATATATGTCTCTGATGAAAATTAGTGAAAGTGTTTGTGAGTCATTAAATTATTGTCCAAAATTGCTGACGACTGACGGACAACAAACAGCTGAACAGTACACCATAAATCAGTACATGTCGTGTTTTAGCCTAGTTCTTTACGACCTTAAAGTTTCTGATGTTTTTATTGTCTCGTATGTTATCTCCATGAATGTTATCTCTGTCTTGCTTGAAAGACGGGCGTATACAAAATAGACATGATTATGGGCATGATGCCTTGATGGGACTGTGTGTTTTTTTGTATAAAATTTTATCCTGCTTCATTAATAATCAATCTGTTTCCTACGTACAATGAGTTTTGATCAACGTCACTATAACAGGCACTGCTACATTCCTTATAATGCGTCAAAAAACATAATATTTTCCTCTAAAAACACTTCGTTCGATCACGTTTTCTTTAATCTTCAAAAGGCTTTTTATTATCGTAAAATATCCCTTGATGAAACGTTAGAAAGATGTCGACTTTATACGGTATGTCTCATATATTGTTGAAACTTTAGCCGATGGAGACCGTAACGTACGTTATATCAGAATTATGTTTGATCTTCTTCCTCTTTGGATCACCAAGACTTGGATCAATCAAAATTTCGATAGATTTAAGAGAAAAATATTGACCTGCTCACTGTACCCTTAATACAATAGAAAAATATCTGATTGTTCGCATAGAGAAACTAAATAGATTTGATTTGGAGCCGGAAAAAGGGAGGGGGGGGGGGATGTCTGAGGCTAAGAAAAAAATTATACCCCCTCCCCCACACCCGCGCACCTTGAATTTAAATTGTTGCTCGTCCCTTGTTGAATTAAACTATAATTGTGTTGTGATACAATATCATAATTAGCCTAATAAAATGTATTGTTACTCATGAATTCGAAAGTGGCACCATCTCTGCATATTCATTATAAACCATTACATAAACCGCATTTCCCCTTACCTGTGCAAATCGGTCATCTCTCGTTTCAGAACCTACCAAACTTGATTTGTTGTTCATTTTCAGTTTCTCATCCTCGTTAAGTAAATTAAATACTGGACATTAAGCAAACAACAATTAATACAGAAAATAAGGATAAAGCTAAATCACAGAAAGCATCAGCTAGCTCTGATGCTAGTCTTCCTTGTAATCATGCTATAGCACGAAACATGTACATGCCGCGTAAAAATATACAATTGAATATTACCCGTCGAGTAAAAGCCAGTATTGGTACCTTCGACGTAACGATACAGATACAGATAAAGATCAACTGCACATACATTTCAATACTCCAAAGAAGACGAGGGTGGTAAATAAAAGGGTTATTTTCGTGCAACTTTTCGGATTTTTTATCTCATGTGTTTTCGTGTTTTACAAAAAAATGTATTTCTCGTGTTTGGTTCGATATCATATATGTGCGCGTTTCAAGTCGTGTTCCCCTTATTTATTTTCCGTTTCGTGTCGGTACTCTTAATATTTTTGAGCTTACCCCGCATTTGATTAAAAGTAAACAGGAAATAAATTAATCAAAGTCAGCCCGGATATTGTTTAATTATAAAGCTTGTTTATTCTTTAGTTTTCTATGTTGTGTCATGTGTACTCAGTATTGTTTTTCTGTTTGTCTTTTTCATTTTTAGCCATGGCTTTGTCAGTTTGTTTTAGATTAATGAGTTTGACTGTCCCTTTGGTATCTTTCGTCCCACTTTTTGTACCCAGGATATTAATTGCTCTCTTCATTAATAGCCTTTTACTACGAATAATATAACGTTTTTAATTCAGATGCAACTAGCGAACACAAAAAGGTAACCATGGGGTCTTCATGTCCATTAATGATGACTGCATGATCTCCAAGTACAGCGGAGAAATCATTTCTCATATCTACTTTTTCTTTAATTTTTTACGATTTTATTTCTCGTGCTTCTTTTTCCCCAATTTTTTTTTCCGAGCAACCCTTTTTGCGATTTTTAATTCACGTGTTTCAGTGTTCAGAACCACCATCGTGTTTTTTTACAACTCTACCGTAATAGATCAATACCCTTTTGAAATCCAACAACTGAACGTTTTGTTCATTATCTATTAGTTACTTTGGACAAACAATTATTATAGAATAAACAAAACAACAAATACAAAACGGTCGTCAAAACAACTTTTAAAACTGCTTAAATGTATCCACCCTTTAGTTATACTAACGGAAGAAAACTGTCGGCAGCATTTTGTAACTAAATTATTTTTGTTTAAAAAAAAATTAATAATAAATTATGCAAGTTTGAATAAATTAATAAAAAAATAAAAAGAAACAACGCAGAAACTATTTTTGCCATACCTTGATGAATACTACATTGTCTGTATTCTCTATTACTTTTTTTTCTAATTGAACAGAAGTTATCTTCTTTGAAACCGAACCATTTCATTTTCTCATCTAAAGCTGGACTGTTGGATGCAAGTATCTTCTACTTGGTTGTTTGGCGGTGACGTTGCAACGTCACAAAGCGTAACTTTATAGGTCCTCAATACGTTTATTTGATTGATATTTGGTTTGTTGAACGTCACAGAGTCAAATATTTCCTATATAATTTAGACCCATTTAGCACGATTATCATCTATTTTCAATAAAACAATCAGACGCAGACTATTTGTACTTTTCTTTATTCGTTTGCTGTCTAATAAATCAGCCTTTGGTACATCACCGTGTTGGTTCAATATAAATGACTTGAATATCATAAAAAGGACGTACACTTTGTACTGTAATTTATACATGTACTTCACAGGGGCGGATCTAGGATTTTCAGTTAGGGGGGGCGCAAAGTTTTATTTTCGCCGAGCGGAGCGACGCGAAAAAAAATTTGGAGTTTTTTTTTTTAGGTAAAATTATAGAAATATTCATCCAAAGAGGTGAAATGTAGATATCTCGAACTATTGTGAGGTAAAATGAGCGAGAAATTAAAGTTTCAAGTTGAAACCGCCCTTATCCACACCTGACAACAATCTACAGATAAACGGGCGGACAGACGGACCCAAAGTGAGACGAGACAGATCCCAATTGCTCACCAGACCAATATATTTTGCAAACGAAAATTTCTACTTTTACCAGCGATGTTTTAATTGTCCTTTCATAATATCTGTTTTTTTTTTTACTTTTTTGATTTTCGGAGGTTGTACCAGACTTTACTGCGTTCGCCACAAAATAACTAAATTTAAATCAGAATGAGATGCATTTACGCAGTTATCTTTATCTTTACTTTGGGGATCCAAACATCTATTAGACCGTTGGTTTTCCCGTTTGAATGGTTTTTTTACTTTGGGGATCCAAACGTCTATTAGACCGTTGGTTTTCCCGTTAGAATGGTTTTACACTAGTAATTTTGGGGCCCTTTATAGCTTGTTGTTCGGTGTGAGCCAAGGCTCCGTGTCGAAGGCCGTACTTTAACCTATAATGGTTTAATTTTTAAATTGTTATTTGGATGGAGAGTTGTCTCATTGGCACTCACACCACATCTTCCTATATCTATCTAATACGGTACAGAATTCGGCTAAATATTTAGGTTTGTAAGTCTTAGGACACGTCTTAGTCCTAAGTCGGGCTAACGAAAGTCTCCTAAAATGAATTTAGTCCTAAGTTTGGTCCTAAAGTTAGGATATACAATTAGGTGTCTTAGGATAGTCCTAAGGGTTACATCGTCCTAAAACGTAATAAAAACAACAAATATGGCATAAACTCAATACTAAAAATAATAATACAATATTTAACTACCATAAGATAAAATATTGTTTAATGTTTGTTAAAGATTTAATTGTATTATAATAAATTATTTCGTGCTGCCTTTTTTGAAGCCTAAACAATACTATCAGCATAAGCAACACTGATATTTTAAATAATGTAAATATGGGGAAAAGTTTACTTCTTTTTTAATACCTTATTCTGATTCGATACATGTAATGAAATCGAGTGGACCTAAGGACAAAACTAGTTTATGTACTAAAATTGCAGCACGAATATCACAAATTTTTGTGACCATTTACTTAATTTGTTTTTGTATTAAATTCATTTATTAGTATATCTTTTATCATATTTAAAAACGTATTTATTAGTATTCCGTAAAAACTAACTTTTATTTTGCTTTAATTGTTTTCTATGTAATAGTCATCCTCCCTCTCTTTACATATAGGTTCTAAAATACAATTTAATCTATGTATTACAAATCTCTACATATATTTTCAATTAAATTAATGTGTTAGGATGGTCCTAGACCATCGTAGTAAGAACTGTCCTAAGACAGCTTTGTTTTACATCCTAAGACATGTCTCAGACACGTCCTAAGACCATCCTAAATAATGTCCTAAGACCTATCTTAGAACATATCCCAGGATAATTTCAATGACACGGCCCCAGGATAAGATAATAATATTTTAAGACAAAATAAAACACTGAAAATGTTATTTTGCAGAAGGTTTACTCCATGCACAACAGTAAACATTACACGTGTTTCTTCATGAAAGCATTGTAATTTCACCTCAACATAGCATTCTCGGAATTGCAATATTTGATCAGTTGAATTAGAAACTTGCGAATTTAGAAATTGCATAGGCCTACCTTGCGAAGCGGTGGCAATGACTCCGCTCAAGCATACTTTTTTTTTTACATAACCGGAAAACAAGCTCATTGTTTTCATTGCAAGACTGATTGTTCTACTTGTGTGGATTTCAGCTGTGAATAACTTTAATTATATGTTCTTCTAAATTTTTTTCGGCAATTTCTCATGGAAAATTTTATTTTGCAAAAGATTTACTCCATGCACAACAGTAAACAATACACATGACTCTCCATGAAAGCGTTCACCACAGCATAGCATGAACCGAATTGCAATATTCGATCAGTTGAATTAGAAAATTGCCAATTTAGAAATTGCATACCTTGCGAAGCGGTGGCAATGACTCCGCACAAGCATACATTTTTTGTACATAACCGAAAAACCAGCTCATTGTTTTTATTGCAAGACTGATTGTTCTGCTTGTTGATTATCAGATGTGAATAACTTTAAATATATGTGGTTTTTTTAAAATTCGGCGATTTCTCGTGGAAAATTTTATTTGCCATTAAGTTTTCTCAATGCACAACAGTAAACAAAGTGTCTCTCCATGAAAGCATTCACCACAACATAGCATTCACTGAATTGCAATATTTGATCAGTTGCATTACAAAATTGCGAATTTAGCAACATTCAAATTCAGCTGTGAATAAATATAAATATATGTTTTTCTACTTCCTTTTTGATTTATCAAGATTTATACCATGTATACACAAAACGTACTTGACCATGTGTAAAACTGCTTAGAACGAAGATTTATAAATATATATATTTTCCTTTACAAACTTCTATTACATTATCCTTATTTATTGAAAACATTGCATACATGTATGCTCGGAAGTCGGTTTCGGAATTCTACTTTCACTTTCGCTTTTAAACAGAACATATATATCACCAAGACTGAAGAGGTAAGTCCTTACTTTCCGAATATCTTCTAAAATAAAGTAAGCTAAGGGTTTAAAAAAGGTTTAAAGACAAAAAAAAAACAAAAACAGCACTATGGATGGGGACGGTTAAAATCCAAGCTCTAGAACCTTCTGAAGCAAATAAGTAAAGTTTACACAACATATATATGATATGTATATAATATACTTGTCTGGGAGTGAATGCGGAAACCATGCACTTTCCAATAAGGTACATTGTATCTAAACGCCAAAGGCCAATATAGGTAGGTTTTCATGGTACTGTTGTTAGTTATCTGTCGTTTTTCCCATTTTAGTATTCATGTTGAATCACATTCCCTTATAAACCATGTTAACTGAGTATATGTATATGTACATGTAGTTTTATGTTTACATACATATGTAAATGTGATTTTAAGTGTACATAACAGATAAATGTGTATGACAGTCACATAGTGTATTTAAATCCATATCTTCACATATATACTAGTATGTTTATATTTTTTTGTTTGGGCTTGTATCATATTTTCCCTCCGGTTTATATGATCCGTTCATCCTATATTGACTCTTAAAATTCAAGAGTTTATCTAAAAATGAGGGTACTTTTTGTAAAAATGAGGGTTCTTTGTATATGGCCTTCTAAAAACCGTTTCGATCCCTAACATCACTGAAGAGACATTTATTGTCGAAATCCGGATCTGGTGTACTTAAAAAATATTGACATCGTATGTTTGTGGCATTACATCGTGGCCACAAGTTAAATTGTTTTTTTCTGTTTAATATTAAATTTATATTAAGATTCATGTTGTTACATCTTGTGATCAATTTTATTTGTCAATCGCCAATGGCAGCCAGCAAGGTTAAAGAACATCAGTTGTTCGACCGGTTAGTCAAATGCGATTTGTTTAAATATACTTTTTCACTTTTTTGGTCTTTTGGAAAATGTTTTTAGACCCTTCTTCAACGAAATATGTTTTACATGCACACGTATAAAAATTGCGGTTTTTATCCAACGCAATCATAGGTTTGAACGTAGTTTTCAATTTAGACACGCTAGTAGAAGATGGCCATTGTTATATTATTGTTCGTTTCTGTGTTTGTTGCATTTTTAAGTTGTGTCGTTAATGTTTTCTCTTATTTTTGAGCTATTAAGATAAGACGTGGCACGGTACTTTTTTTATCCCAAATTCATTTGGTTTAGATGTTATATGTGTTATTCTCGTGGGGTTTTGTCTCATGCTTGGTCCGTTTAGACTGTGCGTGTTGCGTTTCGATGTTGTGTCATTGTTCTCCCTTTATATTTAATGCGTTTCCCTCGGTTTTAGTTTGTTACCCCGATTTTGTTTTTTGTCCATGGATTTATGAGTTTTGAACAGCGGTATACTACTGTTGCCTTTAGTATATATAGTATATATCACATAATACTGATTCAAATATGTGTGTGTCTTTAATCAAGTGTGTAAATAATTGCATGTCTAAGGCAACTTATATATACAGAAACTATATATATAGAGTGTACAGTGATATTGTTTCGGTCACCTTTCTAATTACAAGCAAAAATTATTATTATGATGACAAGAATTGATACTGTGTGGGTCAAAATCCGACTTACTGATTTTAGCTGGGTCAAGTTTATGATGAAGAGTCAGTGCCCCAGTGTTATAAAGAGTTCGTTGATGATTTTAGGCATCTTGAAGTATTTGTAGAAAAGCATCGTCATATGATTTTCCAAACTGTTACCACCGTATTTTAGAAGTTCACATTAAAAGTTATCTTTTTCATCCATACGCTTTGGATTTTTTCAGGATTTTTAATACTTTTCTTATTACGCAAAGTGTAATCTTTAGCTGAAACTTTTCAAGTGAATCATATGTCTCTTTTATATGGGTTTGATATCCATTTCGTAATTCCCGATGGAAGGTTCTCTTGGCTGATTTCTATTATATCCATGATTGACGTCTTAAAGTCATTTGTTGATGCCACGCGTTTACATGTTGCGTCGAATTTGGTTAATGATGTTTTACAAAAGTTTTGTGTGGTAAATATTTTGTTTCTTCTCTTTTTATTGCATCGATGGCATATTTATTACAACAATCTTTATCATGACGAGAACATCATTCAATCGGTACCCTCATCCCACAAAAACTGTCAAGTTGCAAAAAGATACTTCAAACTTTTCTCCTCATGCCTTTTCCGTGACACTTATTTTTGTTTCAATGTATACATTATTTGTGTTTGACTATAATAATGAGCAACGATCCAAACAATTAAATAAATGATCGTCCAAGACACGTGCTGACTCGATTATATAGTTATTATCTTAGACATTAATTATATAGTCTATTGATGAAAATAAATATTTTCAAACGACTGTATTGTTTATCATTAGGTTTATTTCACCACAAATAATAGCAAATGTAGCGAAATAAGAATGAATTCGTTCATAATTGACGATTGAAGGTTAAACAATAATTATAATGATATCTTCCCCTTCTAGTTTTGAATGCTTTAGGTTAGCTTTTATAAACATATTTTGGTTTTCAGGGAAAACAAGTCGGATTGATACGGTCGAGAACAAAGTCCCTATATAATCCTTTGGCGAAAAACAGAGTATAAATGAACTTGATATTGTTGTAGCATGTTGCTTTCTGTGCAGTCTTTCATCATTCCTCCTTCCATACACTCGATTGACTCACATATCTGGTTCTCCTCTAATTTGTTAACGATAACAATTTTATAACTCGATATAACAACATCATTGTCCTTCTGGGTCCTTCTTCTATCTTCTATAATCTTTGAACATAAACCTCGAGCTATTATATGTATACAAACGAAATGAGATCAATGTTCGTTTAGGATTTTTAACAGTTACTATGTACAGGATTTTTTTTACACATTTTTATTTAGAATAAAAACCGACTGCTTTATTCCTGTCACGAAGCGTTGTCATTTTAGCAGTTTTTTTAATATTGTCATACAAGTGGGAGGTTTTCTTGCCATAAAACCAGGTTCAACCCACAATTTTTGTTCTTTCTTAAAATGTCATGTTCCACGTTAAAAAAGGGCAGTTGTGATTAAATAGTCCCTTTATATGTATGTATGTAGGTGTTTGTTTTGTCGTAGCAGTCAGATCAGGGTTCTGCTGTTCCGTTGTTTATAAAGAAAAACTCTCAAAGGTGATTCGTTTTTCTCGGTTTTGGTTTGTGATCCTGATATTTATTCGCTTAATCAATTCATGAGTTTTGAACATTGGTATACTACTGTTGGCTCTATTCATCATTTTCAATCCCTTTTAGTGAATTCGAAAGGATATTTTCTTTTATATAGTATGTTATTTGATAATCTCTTTCTAAATCGAAGATATTTCCTTAAATGCACGTTGTGTTCTCTTCTTCAGCCATATATTTCTTTTCTTACTATTTTAAAGTTATCACATAAAGCATCTACTCTGCTTAATTTTGAGTTTCATTCCTTGTCATTTTAAAAATCTGCAAACTTTACCTATGTTTTCAGAGCATCAATATTTTCATGTACTGGCTGAATCTTGGTGGACTTGTTTTCCGATTTAGTTGCAATATGAATTAAAGATAGGATTGCATTTTCCTAATAACCAACATTTTATGTCCAAAAGGGTTTTGAAATAGATGTTGACGTATTGAGATTTGATGTTGTTTGTGGTTTGTTGCATGTGAAAAACTGGACTGTATCTCACGAAAATTAATTTCGTTTTGAATCAAATGTAACATTGAACATTAGTGTAGCATTTGCTTACCAGTTGATTAATTTTGTTTGAGGAAACAGTAATTATAGTATTTCCAGCTCCAAAAAAAAGACAGGTTCTGCTTCTGTTTTACAATTTGAAATTTCCTGTTTATAAAACTTTGATTTAAAAAAAAAACCAAAAGATTTTCTTATCCAAGGCAAAAATTACCTTAGCCGTATTTGGCACAACTTTTTGGATTTGTTTGTCCTCTATGCTCTTCAACTTTGTACTTGTTTTGCTTTATAACTATTTTGATCTATTTTGATCTGAGCGTCACTACTGAGTCTTATGAAGACCAAACACGCGTCTGGCGTATTGCATCAAATCCTGGTACCTTTCATAACTGTTTACAGCACTGGGTTGATACCTCTGCAGGTGGACTACCAATCTCCAATGTTATCATCAGCTCATGATTTATAAAAAAAACTTTTTCTAAAATTTACCTTTTATAAATTTCAAAATTATAAATAAAAACAAGGTTTCAACTCCCTCAAATAAGTTGAACTTTGGTGGATTTGTTTATGACCTGTTTGGTTCGGTTCTTTTTTACTTGGCTTTCACATATTCGGCTGTGCGCAATCCTGATGAAGGCAAAAAAAAAAACACAATTTATTACGTCTTATTTCGTTTTTTTTTTTGTAAAAAGAAGATAATAATTAAACTTTTTTTTTCTGCAGTCGAAATGGCCGAGAAAAATAATTTATCACTGGATATTGGAATATGCGATAAGGAGTTGTCAGATTCTGAAAACATCATTGTTTTGGAAAAGAAATCATATGATAAATCAGTTACAAGTAGCAACATTTTACCAAGCGATGCTAGAATTTCTGAAAGTAAACACGTAGTCACCGTATCAAATAGAGATGATTATAATTTAGATGTAAAAGATACAGCACAAAATAAGACAGAGGAAAAAGAAAAAGAAATCAATATTGTTATAAAATCGTTAAAAGAAGACTCCAGTGTTGAATATAGTATTGACTCTTCCGAGTTATCACACAACAATGTGACACAGATCAAAGCTATAGAAAATGAAGTTGAAAGGAAAACTGTTGTATCTGGGGATAATTGTGATAATTCTGGTATTATTCAAACAGAAATAAAAGAAAAAATGGTAAAAAGACAAGATGGTATAGAGACAGTCTTTGAAAATAAACAATGTACTGGAAGTAGTGATTTCTCTTTAGAAAATACATTAAATAATAATGACCAGATAGAAACAATATCAAATGAACAACATGGAACTTCTGAAAGCATGCATATCACAACAGCGCATGCAAATCAAACCATGAAATGCATAACTTCCATTGAAACGAACAACGGCGCACAAACTTGCGAATATAGTATTGACTCTTCCGAGTTGTCACACAACAATGTGACACCGATCAAAGCTATAGAAAATGAAGTTGAAAGTGAAACTGTTGTATCTGGGGATAGTTGTGATAATTCTGGTATTATTCAAACAGAAATAAAAGAAAAAATGGTAAAAAGACAAGATGGTATAGAGACATGCTTTGAAAATAAACAATGTACTGGAAGTAGTGATTTCTCTTTAGAAAATACATTAAATAATAATGACCAAATAGAAACAATATCAAATGAACAACATGGAACTTCTGAAAGCATGCATATCACAACAGCGCATGCAAATCAAACCATGAAATGCATAACTTCCATTGAAACCAACAACGGCGCACAAACTTGCGAAATTATGTGTTCGTCCACAAAATTCCCTGACGAGAGTTCAAAACAATTGCAATATGATGGTTGCAATCACCTAATTGCGACCGAGGCTTCACAAATAAAACCGGAAACAAAATTTCCAATATCCAAGTTTAAACAAAAGTCGGACCAGTTGACACTCCGGAAGAAGAACAGAAAAAAGTGTGCATCAGAAACGCGTGTTAATCCACAGCGAAGACATATTGCACATTCCACAGATGGTTTAGTGTATTGCAACCCACACAATGAAGTTGTTAAGTACTGGTGCCAAAAGTGTGGAATTGCAAAATGCGAAAAGTGCGTTAACGTGGTATATAGCAGAACTTGCATTAGTCATGTCGTGACGACGATTAAAGAACATGTAATCGGAACAAAGGTTGGTAAATAAACGGTACATGGAATTGTTATAAAAATAATTCGTTTAGTTGCTTTAGTATTTTTTTCCAACTTTTTGTTTTGCTGAAATGTCAAAGTCCTAGTATCAGTCTGTACATTAAGATAACCAATTATTAAATTTGAAAATATACAGAATAAGTAAAACCTTTCAAACTACAAACTAACGATTTGGCAATACATACTATGACAAATAAATAATACATAGGTGATTGAATTATGCCTAATTTTAAATGGAATACATAGACATTCTACGAATCATCAAACATGATACCTTTACTAACTAATGGTACAATTAAGGAGATGATATGTGTTCGAATGAGACTTCAATTTTAAATAGAAATTGATTTATTCACGCTCTATCCTTGCTTGTATTCTTAAACACGTTAGTAAATTACAATTTCACTTTTGAGCTTAGTTGTCTTAAATAGAATCTGTCCATATTGAAACTTATGCTACATATACTGTATATTTATACAATCTACCTTAAATCCAGGCTTCGTGACCTACAAACATCAGCATTTTGTATGATAAAGATTTAACCTCCAAAATATATGTTTGACAAATGAAATACTGGACCTGTTTGTGATACACAACCATTGTATATATAGCAGAAAAGTTTTGTAAAATACAAAATGTTTGTAAAAGCACTAACAAACAAAGTTCACATGATTAATATAAACACACTTTAGATTGAAACTAAACTAGAATCTTTTCAAACATGTATTTTAATTAGGAAGTCCAAAGGAAAAAGATTGAAGACACAAGTAACATTTGTTTAATGGCCTTAGATCGAGCTATCAGAGTTTTGCAACGAAATGAGCAGCAAACCGAGGTAAGTTTGGGGATAAAATGATAGAAACAAAATTTCATAAAAAATTTGGCTTCGAACTTCTTCTCATAAGCTTTGTATGTGAATTTATAATGAGCGTCACATACAACTGTGTACAAGAAATGATGATATATGATTACCATCTTGTTTTGTCTTGTTTGATCATGCGTAACACAAAATTAGAGATTTCGCTGAAATTAGTAATTTTAAGAGTCTTTTAATCGGATAAATCGCTTTTAAAACCAAACATATCATATAAAGCCATTATTTTACTTCTTAATTCAACTTCATCTGTCGTTAAGACATAAACAAACAAAACAGAAAAATAACAATCACTCAAAACGAAAAAGTTTCGAACAGCGGTTTACTACTGTTGCCTTTAACTATCAAATAAAAACATGCAACTACAACTGCTATAGGAACCAATCAAAATATTGACATAAATGAGATATTGCCTGTTACAAAAGACATCAGCTGGACAATGGGTGTATGGATAAGTCGATATTAAATCTGAAGTGACACATATAACACGAATACTTGGAAGAAAAATATCCCTTATTTTCACTAGACGGACACGCGACACAGAATTTTTAACGAAGCAGTGCACATGCAAGGTCACAGGCTGCATGCCATCCTCCTATACAGAAGGTTTTTACTCCAAACAAACCAATGTTTGTTCTTACTTCTTAATATCGCGTGTTAAGCGGAGAAGAGTTAAAACAACAACGTTCACATCTTAGACATGGCTTATGAGCTAGCTTACAACCTCACGCACTCAAGACGAGCATTCAAGAGTTAGCGGCTAATAAGTCCTAACACTATTGGTTTAGTTGGACAGAAAATACTAATATTATAGATCCACGGTTAAACGATTACCCAGCATATGTAGTCTGATGAAAGTTTTGCACAAAAGTTCAAATATCTTTCTAGTTAGAAATATCCATTTCTAATCTATCAATAGGAAAATAATTTGTTCTGAACGATATTCATGTAGACAATTGCTATTTTTATTTAAAACCTTTTATTTATTTCCTTTGATATGCTTTTGGTTTATTTAAATGATTAAACCAAAATAATAGTTGAAAGGATTACGGTAAAAAAAAAAAAAAAAAAAAAAAAAAGACATTTCTCATGATTACATCTAGAAAATTTTAGTTATATCATTTTCTTCTTCAAAATGCATTATACAAATAAAAAATTAAAATAGCGAAGATTGTCTAAGAAATAAATTTTTTAAGTTTAATTATATATTTCTACATACGAGATCCCATTCAACGTGTACCAATCTTTATACCATATTCTGTACCAAGTCAAGAACATGGCCATTGTTATATTATAGCTGGTTTCTGTGATGTTTCATTTAACGTTGTGTTTCCGTTGTGTCGTTTATTTTCTCTTATATTTGAGTGTGAATTTACATTACTATAAGACGTGTCACGGTTATTTTCTAACCCAAATTTATGTGTTTGGTTTTGATGTTATTTTTTTTATTCTCATTGGATTTTGTCTAATGCTTAGTCCGTTTCTGTATGTGTGTTACATTTTAATGTTTGTCGTTACTCTATTCTTATATTTAATGCGTTTCCCTCAGTTTTAGTTTGATACCCCGATTTTGTTTTTTGTCCATAGATTTACAAGTTTTGATCAGCGGTATACTACTGGTGCCTTTATGTACCATAACTCACTATTCCTCATTATGTATCAGGATTAACATTAAATCAATATTACACAGAAGCTTGAATTATATTACTGGGTGTGGTACGGTGAAAAAACATACTTGTCAAGAACTGTGCTAGTTAACTGAATTTGCTGTCATTCTCTGGCAAAATATTAAGTAGTATTTGTTTTGAATAAAAGCGTTGGTATATCAGAGCAACTTTAATTTTAAACTATATTTACCTTAGCTGTATTTGGCAAAACTTTTAGGAATTTTGGTCCTCAATGCCCTTCAACTTCGTACTCTGTTTGGCTTTTTTTTTTTTTTTTTTTTTTTTTTTTTTTTTTTTTTTTAACTTTTTTGGATTAAAGCGTCACTGATGAGTCTTTTGAAGACGAAACGCGCGTCTGGCGTTTATACTAAATTTAGTCTTAATGTCTATGATGAGTTTATTTACATTATTCAATTCAAAAGGTTTTAACTTTAGGCATACATGAACACCGTAAGTTTGCGATCTCTTTTGTAGTTACAAGCATTGATCCAGAAAGATAGAATTCGACAAGAATTTGCATCATTCTACAAATTACTTATTGAAGAGGAACGCACAGTTTTGGATGATATAGAAATGGTAATTGCATACATTAATTTTGTCAATAAGTTTACTGGTGTAATACTAATACACAGATCTAATTTTCTTTTCAATAATTTATACTGAAAATGCCGTTATATTTGAAACATGTTATTCGTTTTGTCACAATATATTCAACCTGGAAGGCATCTGAACAATCAAATATGAATAAAATTCATGTTTATTTTTTTGTGCGAAATCTTTTGGAATCAACAAAATATTGCAGATTTTTTTTATTCTATTTTTAAGTCTTTTCCATGACATAAGTCCTTTTAACGAAGCACACATATTTCAAAAATCTTCCTTTCATAAATTTTACGGACGCAATCTGTTTGACCGTTATGGAATAAATATTTAACAGATGATATCGGATAAGTTCCTTATGTCATAACTACAATTCACTTCCCTTTTCACCACGAATGTGACCCTCCGAATTCGACTATTTTCCAAGTTGAAATAACATTTACAACACGAAGGGTGCCACATGTCCACTTATCCTTCCGGAGCACCTGAGATCACACCCCGTTTTCGGTGGGGTTCCTGATGGTTACATGTAGTCTTCAGTTTTCTATATTGTGTACTATTATTTGTCTGTTTTTTTTTAAATTATTTTTTAGCCATGTTGTCAGTTTATTTTTGATCTATGAGTTTGACTGTCCCTCTAATATCATTTGCCCTTCTTTTGTCGACATTTTGGTAATAAATAAATAGAATCAGAATAAGGAGATGTGGTATGATTTCCATCTATGAGTTTAAGTGTCGCTTTGGTATCTTTTGACCCTCTTTTCCAACGCGGCCACTGTCAACAATATTTTCCAAAAAACAAGGCCATATTTGTACCCCTCTTGCACAACTCATAGAACTTTTTACCAATTTTTCTTAGTTTGAATTAATAACTACGTTACACAATATACATATTGGATTTATAAATTATGTAGATTTATATTGATTTGATTCTATACAGAGTCTTGAGGACTATAGAACACAGAACAGATCTTGTGAACAATTATATGGTTCTGTTGTTGAATATGAAGCTGGCTTGATGAGTAAAAGCTTAAGTCTTTTGGAAAAAGAAGATCCATTTGGAACTAATTCAAATGTAAGTGAATAAATTAAACTACTTTCTTTAATTTTTAATAATGAAAATGTTGAGAAAAAGATTTTCTTATAACAAAATTGTACACCATATAACAATTGTTAATGGAATTGGGACTGTGTCATATAGATAACAACCCGGGCAAAAAACGGAAAACAGACTAACACCACCAATGGGTCTTTAAAGCATTGAGAAAATCTCAAAGCCGTAGTAATATTAGACATGTTCACCATAAGCCGAGACCGAAACCGAAATCGAAACCGATACTAAAAACAATATTTAGGTGAATGGTAATTTTTAAAAATGGTAATTAACTCAATCCTTTTACTTAATTATATTATTTGAAATATGAATACACAAGATGGAGAATTGCTTCAATTCATCAATTAACAAAAATATTCCAAAAAAGTTAGACTCATGCATGTTATATGCAATCTAAGAAATTTATACTATTTATTTATGATGTACCCTTATCACGAAGCAGATTTCAGTGTAGCGAGAGAACTGGACATAGTTCTACTATAGGTGCAATATCGTTCAGACTATTTTTATAAAGAGAACCTTTTATTTTATAAATTTTTCAATCGTCTTATAGAATATTCTAACTAAACACTTCTTGCACGAATCATTTCATTGACAAATGTGCGTTGATCGCAGATTATTGCATTTTGATAGCGTAGCTGCCTTCCAATTTATGGCGTTGCAATATAATGTTCAGATGGATATATGGTATCGCCGCGTTACGTTATGACTTGAGGAAACCATATTTGATGTTTCTTATTTTCTTTCCTGTGTTTATATTGACTTGCGTATGAATCCATTGTATATGTTACAGTAAATAGGTGAAATTAGATATTACATGTAATTACTAAAATTTAGGAATTACAGGTAATCCCCGATGCACTTAGTTAATACAAGTAATTCCTGAAACGGCCCAGTTATTACCAGTAATTACTAATTTTAAAATGAATTTTTACACCTATTTACTGACTGCTAAAAAAATGTTGTATTATGGTCAGGTGATCAAAAGTTATGGTAATACTAACTAAAAGAATAGTTAGTACAATACAGTAAGTTTTGAATGGTTGATGTCTATAAAAAATATCTCAAATAAATATTGACTTTCAAATATTTAATTAAATCCGAGTAACTTTAGTTTTAATCCAAAATGGTTCAAGTTGAGCATTATACAGATAATTTTTGACCAATTTCAGCAGACATGGAAATCAGAAATATAAAACTCTCCTAAAGCATTATGTTTTAATATTTTAAAGAAAACTTTGAATTTTAAGAATATTTAGACTTACTACCTTATACAGATAAGATAACGTTATGTAGGTTAAGAACTGGAATGAACTGTTATGTGCATTAGCTTCGAGATAAAAAAAAAAAAAAAAAAATTTTGTTGTTAAATCATTAATAAAAATCCTATAGTGAAATTATAATTCAATGTTAGCAGCCAATCTGGTTATATTTGGTTAAAATAGCTGAGAGACAAGATTAATGAGTTGTGCACTTGCGAGTGAATATTTGGACATCATTGAATACTTATTCATGTGACTTTCAATTCAACCTCTAGCTGAAGATGGGTTATCGATGTATTAAGCTATTAAAGTTGTGGGTTTTGCAGAACAAATAGCCTACTTTTGCTGTTAATCGCAGGCTCAACAAAAATGAGGAAAAAATATTAAAATGTTCCTCTAGATACTATCTTTTGACAAGTACTGTAAGAAGCTTCTGTCAAAATTGGGTAAAAATCCAGGATGGTTTATAAAACCTAATGTTTTAAATACTTTAACTGCATAGTTTATGAAATGTTAACTGGGAAAAAAACTCTAGTCCATTTATAAGTAATATACGAAAAAAAGGATTCTTTTTACAAACTTTACTTTTGGATATTAACTTATGATCATAAAATTTTTGCTTCTGTCCATGTTTTGTAGAAATCCAGGATATCTGGAGAAAGTTATTTTAAAGTTTTAAACCACAGTGCATGATGGAGATTTTAATTTAACCAAATTATGAAAATCAATTTTAGATAGATATCATCGTCTTGCATGCATATATTTACAGAGTTTCAAACCATTTTCCAGTTTCAATTCACAAACACTAAAGAGTATGCACTTTTGATGTGCCTTATATTCCTACATCCTCAAGTACGCTTCCTTAAAATCCCTATCCCTTTACGTTCTTATTTGGTATCTTGAATTATGTTTTTAATTTTAAAACAAAAACATCAAGTTAGTAAATAGCTGTAAAAATGACCAAAAAAATCAGTGATTATCAGTAATCACTGAAACAACTAGTATATACATGTAATTACTGAATTGGCTAGTAATTACAGGTATTTACTGAAACGTTTAGTAATTACGTGTAATCCCTAATTTCACCTATTTACTGTAACATATATAAAGATGTCTACTATAAATCAATGCCTTGTTTTCTGTTGGGCAATTTATTATATGGGAGGTGACATGAAAAAAGAAAATGAAAAGGAGATGGAGATGTTTTTAAAAGATAAATGCAACCTAGCACATCAAGAGGGACCACCATACGGGCTTCTAGAAAAAGAAAAGAAAAGAAATTGAGAGAGAAATTAAAAAAAGTTTAACAATCAGTTGGAAAACGTTTTGCCGAAAACATACAAGCTGTTTTGATCGTTTTCCTCGGATACAAATAAACAGTAGTCACACAATTATACTTAAACAAAATGTTTGACTTTATAAATATTCGTTTTCGTCATTTATATAGTAAAGGTCCTCGTTATATATGTACTCGGTACGATATTGCACACATTTTAGAGCTATGTTGAACAGTTCTTTCCTTTCGACGAAACTTGCTTCATGATAAAGGTACATCATACATAAATTTGTCTCTACATCTTAATTGTTTGTTACATTCATTACTGTATTAAATACTAGTTGAATTTAACTTTACTTCTTCTTTTTTTATTGAAGCAATACCCCATATAGTGTATTCAATTTCAGACAATATAACTGAGTAAAAGAGTTGAGTTAATTGAACATTATAAACATTTACCATTTACCTCACTACTATTTCTGGTTTTGGTTTCGGTATCAATCGGCTTATAGTTAATATGTATATTAATACGCACATCAGAACTCAGTTAAAGAGATCCGAGTCCGATGTTAGAATAAGTAACAATAGTAACTAAGCAAATTACAATGATCATAAATAATCAAAAACTACTAACAGTTATTGACATGACAACTGCAACCCTCAATTAAACTGATCGAAAGATTATGTATTCATCCTTTTAAATCAAGTCCAATTCATCTCGTTAGGAGTTTAATATTATTTTATCATCTAGTTTTACAATATGTGTTGATATCCGATTCAAAGACGTTATGAGTGAATAGAATTAATTCAGTAAATGACATGTTAATGTCTTGGTGATAGTTTCGTCAACATATCCCTTTGACTTAGGTAATGATGATTTTTGTGATTTGTATAGAATGTTACCATAAAAATGTGATGTTAAATTTCTGAACGTATCTCTATAGCGAACACACATGTTATAATATCATATATAGTAGGTTCAATTGACATACTTATTTCGTTTGTTTTTCAAACAAAAAAAAACAAAAAAGAAATACAAGATTTTAATTAGGTATTGGATTTTTTCTTAAATTAATTTATGGGGGCACAGTGGTATATTGGGTACAAAACTGTAAACTTTTAATTTTCGGTAAGAAAATGAAACAACTGGTTTATTAAAATGTTGAAAACAATGTATTCCGTCGCCCTTTCATTGTAATGTCTTGCTTGTGATTCTAGTTTTTTTTATGATTTTTTGTGTTGTGAATGCTTCTCATTGTCGTGTATCAAAACGCTTTCTGTAGTCATATCTCTGTATTTCATATTATACCATATTTATAAATCTTTTGTTTTGTATCTTGATTTAGATGATCGAGAAATATATTCAGACCGAGTAAGTATCTCGATTATGCATTTAAAATTTACTACCTGAACCAAATTGCACAATGCTACGCTACATACCATGAACTTTGCTGGGATCAGTGGGTCGGGAAACCGCTCCTTTCTTCGAAATGTT
This sequence comes from Mytilus trossulus, assembly GCF_036588685.1. NCBI lineage: Eukaryota > Metazoa > Mollusca > Bivalvia > Mytilida > Mytilidae > Mytilus > Mytilus trossulus. Next base: position 78,250,376 of record NC_086376.1, on the reverse strand, counting down.
TGTTTCAAGTCAACAAAGACGAAGATTGTGCCAGCTGATCAACATCTTTTCATCACGTGAAACTGCCTTCTAAAAATGTTGCAATATATATGATATTTAAAAAGTTTAACAATCTCAAAAGTTTCATAATTCTGAATAATGCGTACTGAAATAATGTCGTAAAAATTTGATAAAAACAAATGAAACAATTTCGATTCACTTTTGTCAAAAAAATGGCGCCAATTGCGTTATTTATGAAGTATGTTTTGACCTCATCAATGTAGGCGAATTTTATTTTAAAAAAGTGTCCTATTTTTATTTACCACACCCTCCACCACGGATATTTTTGTGTAACCTATAACTTTCTTCTATAACAAATATCTTAATGCAATCACTGCTAGAGTCAATGAAATCTATATCATAATCTGAATGAGACCCTGATATTGAAGAGTCACAAATGGACGATGTACGTTTTTTTTTCAACTAATTCCTTCTTCAAACTTTTATTAGTTGGTTGAAGATTCCAGACAATGTGAATACAGTTACTAATTCAATTCCACCTATGCCTGCTGCGATAAAAAATAAATTCACTCTCCTGGAGCAGAAAGTTGACACCATGAAACAACTGAGTAACGGTGAGAAATTGTCTATGAAATATTATATATTTGCTAACCTTAAAAAGATTACTTAAGATTGACACAATTCACAAAATTTACACTTAATATTTAAAATGGTGTTGTTCTAACCCGTTCAAACTCTATTCTCTATATCTTGATATTTACTTCAACCCCAATGAAATATTCTTGTACGTATCTATATATAAACAAATCTATCTAATTGTTTTAACAAAGTTAAATGTGATATTATAAACGTTTCAAGGAATATGTCATGTGTGCCACGTTAATCAATTCATGAGACGAGCATTTTATATTTCGTTTGTGGTATCCTGGTATCCTGGTTGGGATTAACTTTTCTGACATCCAACCCATATTATCGTAACACGTTTCGCAAAAACATGCTCATCTGATTGACTTTATGTATATTAATAAAATATGAGTACTATTTGAATCTGTCAGTTACCCGATGTGTTTAATTTTTCTATATTTTCACTAAAAAACGAAGATTTTTTGACACACATTTCTCCATTATTCTTCCTTTTGCTGATTGTTTTCATTGCTGGTGTGTGTTTGTTTACAATTATCAATAATATGTGCTTCTTCTTAAATATTTTGCAAAATAAATGTTTTTCGTTCTTTATCTAAGATAAAGGATACCCCTCTTTGTCTTCTTTTCAATCGTTTTAATGAATTTAATCAAACTAGAACACAATTATCATTTTATGACGCACATCACAGTATTGATGTATATTGTAGACAAACACATAGTTTAAAATAGAGCGATTTGAATTTTGATTTGTCTACGGAAACATGCCGAAAGAACAATATACGTTTATTTATTTTTTAAATTTTCTTTTGCATATATGTATGACTCAAATCTATGGCGGGTTCCAAATCTATGGCAGATTCCTAATCTATGGCAAATGTGACGTTACAAACGCCAAACAACTCAAATATATGGCAGATTTTTGTTTACTCCAAATCTATGGCAGATTTTTGTTTACTCCAAATCTATGGCAGATTTTTGTTTACTTCTAATTTATGGCAGATCTTGGGATAGGGTATCGTATAACATCACAATTGAATATAACGCCATATTACATCTTCGCCGCCGCTAATGATGGCGGTACCCATAGATTTGAACACCATTCAAGATGAAGATATTTCCCTAACAAAAATTTGCGGGTGGTTAAAAGGAAGATGTTACCTATTATTTCGAAGATAGACCAAATGTACTGTACTGGCAGAATCCCACGATGAATTATGGCGCCGCTATTTTTAGTACCACATATTTTAGAAAAAGGATTGTTTTGGGTCTTTATAGCTTACTCTTCGGTGTGAGTCAATGCTTCGTGTTGAAAGTCGTACCTATACTGGTTTTACATGTATAAATTGTAACTTGGATGGCGAGTTCTCTCATTGGCACTTATTCCACCTCTTCCTATATCTATAGTTGTAGTAGTTTACTGTCTTCGGCTGGCAAAGTTTATAAAATGATATATAAAATACCGGATACAAAGATTTAAATCGTCATCACATAAAAAAAGATGTATTAACAATATCGCTGAAATAAATAATATTTGAAAATTCAAACTGTTCATTTTCAGTTGTTACTTTTTATTAAAAAAATAAAGCGGCCTTCTTGTTTGTTAGAGGTCTTATTAATTGGTTTAATGAATTGGTTAAATAGGTACCATGCACAGATTAAAATGTGTTTTTACAAAGCACATTATTTCATCTTGAAGTCTGTATTAAGACATATGAATTTATCATTTATGATTTTTTTTTTTTGCCCATTATGGAATGTTTACTTCACAAATGTTTATAGACATGATCCCGTTGTCGTATTTTTCCCCTTGCTTAAGACAAGTCATTTGTCGAAAATGAACTGCATTGTTTTCCATTTGCACAAAACTTGCCATAGATTTGGAAACAACATAAATCCGCCATAGATTTTGAATAACATAAATCAGCCATAGATTAGGAAATTACAAAACTTGCCATAGATTTGGGATGACATGACGTCACATTCACCACAGATTAGGAATCTGCCATAGATTTGGAACCCACCATGGATTTGAGTCCTACATATATTTTCTGTACAGTATTATCTTTATGAACCTTAACATAAATTTCACCCAGAACAGGTATCTCATTATCAAATGTAATAAAGTTGTGTGTACTTTTTTCCAGCACGAGACCCATTTGAAATTTTTCCTCTGAACTTTACATTGTACTTAGATGACGATTGTATGGCGTCTCCAATAAAAGTATCAGACCTCTTCATATGCAAGAACACCACACATATATTTCCTACAGCTGTACTTGATATTGAGGTTCTATGTAGTCGTATAGTTGTGTATAAAGAAATTTTGAAAATGTATGACTACATATTAAACTTTGACGGTAAACCCCGTTTGATGGAAGGTAATCGCTATTTGATAAAGGCACGACTGCTGGATAAGACCAGGAATGGAGCAATCATTGGAGATATGATACCGCCTGCATGTAGGAATGTTCTTCTTATAACGGGTTCGTATAGGGTTCTAGTTCAAAACCATGATTAATATTTTTATTTTACTGTTCATTAAAATAATTAATATTAATAATCTCTGTTTCAAAAAAATCAAAATGATTTAACTAGTTGAATTTTGATTTTTTAAGTATGCAATGAATGATTTATTTACAGATTAAGTTTTATCAAAATTAAATGGACAAGAAAAGATAGATAAATAACTCAAAATATCTTCATATAATTAATTTTGGATGTAACGCGTCTTATGATTGGCTGACGTTATTTTGTTATGAGCCCTAAGATATAATTTAGTCATGTAACCGTGACGTCATCAACGTTTTTCAGGGTTTTCTTCGGTTAAAAATTGAATTTAGAATTAAATTATAAGAAATTACTGTAATATTTTTTCTGCTATTCGAAATAACATAAAAAATGTGGTGCACACTGTTAAATAACCTGCTACGCGCGTTATTCAGTGTGCACCAAATTTTTTATGTTATTTCTTCATAGACAGAAAAAAATATATCAATCATTCCTTAAACAATTAACAAAACACAAAGCATAAGAACGGTAATTTTTACTGCTTATCTTAATCTTGTAAAAATTTAAAACCCTATTATCAGAAAAAGCTAAGATTTCATTTTCAAGGATAGCGATATGTGTTATTAGTGATAAAATGATTTGATAATTCCTTTTTTTTTCTCGGATTATTTAATAATTCTTTAATGTGTACATTGTTTTAACTAATTGAACAATGTAAAACACATGGTTTATATGACGTTAATATTTTCTTCAATATTCGAAATACTAAGGTTTTTCAACCTCAGAAATAGATTACCTTAGCTGTATTTGACAATACGTGTAGGAATTTTGGCTCTTCAACTTCGTAATTTTATTTGGCCTTTAAAATATTTTTGATTCGCGCGCGTTTGGCGTAAATATAAAATTTCAATCATGGTATCTATGATGAGTTTATTTTCATTATATTTATTTTATCCTCGCTATCTAATGCTACAGTTTTTAGTCAAATAATATATCTTTTCAACTTTATTTTTTTCCAATAATTTTTGGGGTTTATTTTTGGATGGTATGTATATCTGTACACAATAGTAAACATATCTTTTTTAAATCAGAATCTGGTTCTCGAGCTGTCGTCTGCAAATCATGTGCCCATAATAGTACACATTTATAACCTGCTCTTTTGCTAAACGCCTTCTCAAAATTGTCAAAATTTTCAATATAATTCCAATGTGCACCTCCTATTTGGTTTTTGATATCAATTGGGTTTTTTTATACGCCCGTCAAAATTTTGACGGGACGTATTATGGTATACAAATGTCAGGCGTCCGTCCGTCCGTCCGTCCGTGCGTCCGTCTGGCCAGCGTAAACATGTCGCACCGTAATTGAGAACGACTTATCCAAATTTCGTGAAACTTAATATTGTTGTTTCCTATGATGGTCAAATGATCGGTATACTTTTTGGTGGAAATGAGATTAATATTTTTTGAGTTATGGGACTAAAACAGGGGTGTGATTTTCCCCATGTCGCACCGTATCTTAAAAACTATTTATGATAATTGATTAAAACTTTCCACACTTCTCAGTTATATCAATCTATAGATCTGTATACCTTTTGGTGATGATTCAAAATTTTATTTCAGGGTAATTGAGTTTTTTGTAAAAAAAAGATGTGTTTTCACATGTCACTGTGTATCCAAAAAACAATTTATGATTATTGCGTCAAACTCTACACACTTCTTAGTTATATTAATTCTAAGGTCTGTATTTTTTTTCGTGATGATTTAAAATTTTATTTAAGAGTTATTGAGTTGTTTGTAAAAAAAAGGTTGGTTTTCACATGTTGCGCTGTATCTCAGAAACTATTTATGATTATTGCATAAAACGACGGGCGTATCATACGCTCATTGCGCAGCTGTTTATTTTCTATTAACAAAGCAAGGTATTTGCAAGGGTGGGATCTCGTTTGTTAACAGATCAGTCTCTCAAGTTTAAGAATAGTTTCTTATTAATGTATAATTAATCCTTAGTACTGTTCGTAACTAGCAAATGTTATCAACTAAACACAAGAAAAAAGATTGAATAAGAAAACGATATGATTATGCTAAATGATAAACTATCACTTTTTTCAAAAGGTAAAAGAAAACGTAATTGGTACAAATTTCAACGATATGAAGACGCTGTCAGTTATATGGAAGATATAAGAAGACAGTACATTGGAAAATATCCAACTTTTTCAGAAAGAAACAGTCTACAGTATGAATTAATCAAATATTTCTAAACAGCAACACTTTTTAAAAACATTCATTGCATGAAAAACTTTTAAATAGTAACACTTCTTAAATATTCATTGCTTGAAAAACTTTTGAACAACAGATGCAACTTGGTATAGGTATAAATTCCCTTAAAATTAGGTTTCGACTCAAACATTAAAATTAAGATTGTCATAACAGAGCAATGTGGTCCAAAAAATGTGAAGTTTGCAAATAATGCTAAATGAAAAAAGTTTTATGATTTCGTACTTCCAATTTTATGGTTTGTCCTAATCACGAACGCTCAATCCGTAAGTTTGTTTTAATGATTAGACGTGTGCCTTTTAAACATTATTTTACAAGTAAAACGAGATACCAGAATTGTTATTAATTTTAATAAATGTATAAGTACTGGGTATTACGGTAGAACTTTGCGTTATTCAAATCTTAGATAATAGTCACTACGTTCAAATAGACATTTTATTAATAATCACGATTGAGTAACACTCGCAAATCTCGAAATGGTTAATTGGTATCTTAAATTAGCGTAGACATACTTTTTTGTACGTTTAAAAGACTTCACTTACCATTACCAAATTTGATAACTGATGTTTCATTGATATCTTTCATCATGAACTTCCGTTCAACTTGACCTGCATCAGGTTACGCCTCTGAATCACGTGCTCTTATTCATATGTTTGCTTTTCGAATTTGTTTGGTTTGTTTATTTCCTGGTTATCTTGTTTTTCTATTTGAGTTTTCTTGTTTCGATTTTTTTAACATAACATTGGAATATAAAATAGAGGTGTTTGATTGTCATTGCGACAACTATCACCATTCATCATGGTCAATTCTATACCACATGAAAAGGTATGAAAGTCCCCGGCAAGACAAAATGTAAAACAATCAAACGAGAAAGCTACTGATGTGATGTATGTACAAAACAACAAATTGAAAACGAATTGTACAGCAACATACGACAAACACTTAATTACAGACCAAACGTACAGAGAAAAATGACAAAGTCGGTACACGTTAGTTGCACGCCAGATGACGCTAAGTAAGCGTTCAACGCGCGTTGCATAAGTTTGAAGTACGTCAAAATACATAGGTATACGCTTGGTGAACGCTACAACTCGAAGAATTTTTTATGCAGCACAATAATTTTCATCATGTTCAAGCGTGTGTCTAACGTATACCAGTACGCTACACGCACGTTATACATCCCATTTCAAGCGCGTTAATCGCGCTACAGATAAATTGGAGAACACCCCATAATCGGACATCAAAGATACGACTGGAACGCGTCTCAAATACGTCCAAGAATTTTTTTCCTACGTAGCGTGCATTCCATCTACGTTAGACACGATTAAATCCCGTTGTGCACACATTTCGGATATGAGTGATACATGGCATGCACCAAAAAATACTTGCATATTGACAGCGAACCTGATTTTTTAACACGCCCAGCGTAGGTCGGAGCTATACGCTGATGTGAGCCGCCGATATAAGGATAGACATATACATGTATATAGATAAATGCATAGACACATACTTATATCAAAATATGATGATGAGGTATGATTGACAATGAGACAATTATCAATACATCTTGATAGAAGGTTGCTGCTCACAAGGAAGCTACTAAACCAAGAATTCCAAAAGGTGAAGTTGCAATCATTCCTTTGTAAATTTTACAGACGCCATCACGAGTTGGTTAACCGTTATAGAATAACCGTTTCACAGATGATATCGGATATGTTCCTTACGTAGTAACTACAATTTCTTTCCCTTTCATGAATGTGACATACCTAATTAGACTATTTACCGAATTTGTTATCACATAAGCAACACGACGGGTGCCACATGTGGAGCAGGATCTGCTTACCCTTCCGGAGCACCTGAGATCACCCCTATTTTTTTATGGGGTTCGTGTTGGTTATTCTTTAGTTTTCTATGTTTTGTCATGTATACTATTATTTGTCTGTTTGTCTTTTTCAATTTTAGCCATGGCGTTGTACGTCTATTCTCGATTTATGAGTTAGACTGTCCCTTTGGCATCTTTCGTCCCTCTCTTATCAACCAAATTCAAATAAAGTAAACGTGAGCAAATACTAAGATTGGTTCATTGAAATGTTCGTGACATCGATTTCCCTCTCTTAAAAAGTAAGAGTCGATTTACTAAATCATTTTACACTGACAATTTTAAAGTGATCAGAGCAACCGAGGAGAAATACAACTTTATACTAGTTGTGAGTGATTTCTACATTATTGAGAGGTCGGAACTTGACGAAAAATAAATAATATTCCCAAAGTATGAAAATGACTATTTACATATTTACTTAAAATAAATGAATTACTGGTACTTATAGGTTTTTACACTGGTGTAACTCAAAGATGTGGAATTTCTCCGCAGCAAAGGACTTTAAAGGTAAGGTATTAATGCTAAAGAAAAGAAAGCAATCAACTCCCAGACCCAAATCCTTATTCCAACCTTTAACACATTTAACATTCTCGTTATTTTCATATTTGTTCTAATAAAATATACACATTTTAGCAACTTTCATCAATTTATGTTATAGATTGTTTATAAAAAAAAAAACATGAACATACCATGATTTTGTCTTTAAAACTTATCAAATATATAAAAATGAAAAGTACAGACTAAATCATGTAAATGGGGAGGAACCGAGAACAGCCAAACATTTTAAGGTATTTTTGTACGTTTCGATCTATACAAATACTGTTTTGTCCTATTAGAATCGACATAATTCCTTCATGTCATGCTCTATGCTCATTTTGACATGGGTAGGCATTATATTTGACCATATTTTAAACCTCGCTGACGCTCAGTGTAAAATATCGACAAATATGATGACTACCCATGTTGGAATAAGCTTAGAACATGACATAAAAGAACTATTTCTTAATTACCGCAAATTGTTTTAAATATAACGAAAACAGACATAGACTTTGTAATATATTTTCTATGTAATAATACAATCCAGTTTCTATAACTAATTTATTAACAAGTAAATCGTTTAATGGTCAGACTACAAAATGGCTACATGTTTAGCGGCTTTAACAAGTGAGACAAGTTCGCTAAGAATCTATTATAATAGTTCAGCATTCCATGATAAGCTTTCAATTCCGTCACGTTTGTCGGACTTGGAGCTTTATCGATCGCCTCAACTTTACTCTCCACTGGATACCTTGAACAACATTTTCAAGTGTTCTTTTGTAAATACCTGGGCTAGACGCTACACCATACGGAAGTCTATTGTATCTGAGTAAATCCTTATGCGTGTTTATAGTCACATTCCTTTAACTCTCCTCATCAAGTTCAATTTGTTGGTATGCTTGATTTAAATCCAATTTTGTATATTCTTGTCCTCCTCTAAGCGTTGTGTATAAATCCTCAGTTTTAGGAATCGGATAATTGTCTAATTATGAAACGGCATTAACGGTTACCCTGTAGTCACCACAAATTATAATCCGTTCTCCTTAACTACAGGTACTATCGGAGCGGCCCAGTCGGAAAATTCCATCGCTGAATCTGACCCTTCTTTTCAAGACGTTTAAGTTCAATCTTCAATTTATCCTTCAACGCATACGGCAAAGGGTGAGCCTTGAAATATGTCGGTACGGCACTCTCATCAACATAAATCTCGGCTTTCATGCCTTTTACAGTTCCAAGTTCATCCTTGAAAACCTCCTTATTTGCTTCCTTCACATTCAAATCAGTCGATTGATTATCACTTCCAACGACGGAGAAAAAACTTTCCAATCCAGATTGAGTTTATTCAATCAGTCTCGGTCAAGTAAATTCTGACCTTTACGCTTAACTATCAGTAATGGTAATTCTTAGCATTCCTTCTTGTAATTGGCATTGACGATTGCACGTCCTTTTACACATGTTACAGGAATCTGCTCTCCCATGTATGTTCGGAGTTTAGCACTTGTCGGTTCGATTCTAAATTTCGACTTGTATTCCTTGTAAGTATCCCCGTTCATAATAGAAACGGACGCTCCAGTATCTATATTTCCATGGCTATTTCACATTCATTCACATTCATTTTCACTGTTTATGCCTCATTAGATTTATTTCCAAAATGAAAAACTGAGTAAATTTCATTTTCACTTTCACTACTTTCATCCTGCTCCATGAAATGAGCACGTGGTTTAAAACGTGATTTAAACTTTATATGATTTTTACTTTAATTCCCATTGGCAGATGTGTTACGGCATTTCGTTGCTATATGTCCATTCTTTTTACAACTGTTGCATTTTGCATCCTTCAACCTGCATTCAGCGGCTAAGTGATTTCCTCCACACCGGTAACAATCTCCTTGTTTCGAGTTTTCAGAGTTGTTTCTTGTATATTATTTTGAAACTTTGTTGATTTGTTTCTGAAATGTTTCATTTTTCCCACTCGCTGGGATGTCCTGTGCATTCTTCTCTGCAGTCTCCATAGCGGTAGCAATTTCCAATGCTTTTTCAAATGTTAAATTCGGCTCTGCTTACAGCCTCCTCTGTATGCGTTCACTCTTTTCCCCGACGACTAACCTGTCACGTAACATCGCATTTAACGTGTCACCATAATAACAGTGTTCTGTCAGACTTCTTAGTGCTGCAATAAATGCCCTCACTGACTCATCGCTATGTCTTGTTCTACTGTTAAAATTTAAATCTCTCAGACTGAATGATTTCTGATGGTACTGGATGTCGGTAGTCTTTCACTAGTTTTGTTTAATCGGCCAGTGATTTCGTTCCTGGTTTGTCTGGTGCTAATAAATCTCTTATTAATTTGTAGATATTCTTCCCACATACACTTAAGAAAATATACCTTTTCTGGTCTTCTTCGTCTATCTCATTAGCAGTACAAGAATGTTCCATACGTTCTGCATATTGTGTCCAATCTTCGGGTTCACCAAAAGAGTCTAATTTCCCGTAATTTAGTCGGAAATGTCACTTATAGAAATTCACATCTATTTTAACATTCAGTTTTTTCCTCGTCACCAATATGTGTTATATATTTGCTATATAATAATACAATCAAGTTTCTATAACTAGTTTATTAACAAGTACATCGTTTAATGGTCAGACTACATAATGGCAACATGTGTATAAGAACTTTAATTCATCTATTTAATTACATGTTTATTTAAGAATGTGCAGACATGTGAGAGTTGCTGATCTGTCAATTATAATTACCGTAACAGATGATACGGTAATAAAGTGAGGTGAACTTTATAACAGACTTTTACCTTTTGACATTGTACAAGTCAAGACTCCGTTGGCTGTCGATGAGGTTAAAATACTAAATCACTGGGATGTGTTTTAGTTGATTTTAGACCTGATGCATGAATTTTTATTTTTAATTGTTTTTTGCTTTTAATTAGCTTACAGTTACTGCGAGTACTCTCAAATCGTACTTTCGTGTTATTTTGATCTGTTGATACAATTTGTACTTTGTTTTTGTTTTTTTAATGTTTACTAATTTATTTTTAATTTTCGTCTCTCTATTTTAACTACACTGTATATGCTAGCTTTGATAAGTGTTTGGTATGACTATAAACATTCACTTCACTTCACTTCTATTCTCGTACTATGAACAACAAAATTATTTATTTTGTAAATAATATTTCCGTATTCCGTTACTATTTTTATTTTTATTTACCTGTATAAATTATCTTATTTGTCGGCATGTTGTTTAAGGTTGTGGTGGTCTTTCTAATATAATATATTCTCTCATAGATCAATGTTACACTATAGTTTCAGGTAAGAATGATGGACGATACATATTTAAAACGTTTAAACCCGCTGCATTTGAATGCACCTGTTTGAAGTCAAGAACCTAATGTTCAATGATTGTCGTTTGTTTATGTGGTTCATATATAGTTATCAAAGGCACCAGGATTATAATTTAGTACGCCAGACGCGCGTTTCGTCTACATAAGACTCCTCAGTGACGCTCAAATCAAATATATGTATAAACCCAAGCAAGTACAAAGATGAAAAGCATTGGGGATCCAAAATCCCAAAAAGTTGTGCCAAATACGGCTAAGGTAATCTATGCCTGGGATAAGAACATCCTTAGTTTTTTTTCAAAGTTCAAAGTTTTGTATACAGGAAATTTATAAAAATGACCACATTATTGATATTCATGTCAACACCGAAGTGTTGACTACTGGGCTGGTGATACCCTCGGGGACGAAACGTCCACCAGCAGTGGCATCGACCCAGTGGTGTAAATAGTTATCAAAGGTACCAGGATTATAATTAAGAACGCCAGACGCGCGTTTCGTCTAAATAAGACTCCTCAGTGACGCTCAAATCAAATATATTTATAAACCCAAACATTAGTGGTTATCGTTTTTTTTGTGTAGATTAGACGGAAGGATTTATTTTCTGTTTGAATAGTTAAACACTAGTAATTTTTTAGGCCTTAATAGCTTGCTGTTCGGTGTGAGCCAAGACTCTGTGTTGAAGACCGCACTTTGACCCATTGCATTAGAATGAAAGACATAAGACCCTAGTCAAAACTGAGTTGCATCGGTTAAATCATAGCAATGATGTTGGTAACGTACAAAATGTTGTAATAAATTGTTTTAGCTGTACCCAGGATGAAATTTCATATGTGGCAGCGGGTCTGTATAACAGGGGAAAACAAATTTCTCCGCTGCTTGTTTGGGGTGAAATTGTCATAGTCAGCTTTAGGTTTCAGCGGGTCTGTGTTTTCAAATGAGAAAACAAAAAAAAATATCTTCTGATTGTGCGGGATGGAAAATGCATAGGCAGCTGCTGGTCTCCGCGGGTCTGTTACCAGGGGAAAAAGTCTCCGCGGATTGTAAGAAATGAAAATTTCATAGGCGGGCACATGTATCCGTGGGTCTGTGTAACAAGGGGTTGATTTCTCCGCTGCTTCTGCGGGATGAGAATTTCAGCTTATCTAGTTTCAGTTATTTTGACGTTGACACAATGGTTATCTTGCACTGTGTTTGTTTATCTTGCATTGTTTTTCTAAAAGAAAAAACTTAAGTTAGTGTACAAATTTCGTTACAAGACACACCGTGTTTATAAATTGATATCTAATAGATATAGGAAGATGTGGTGTGAGTGCCAATGAGACAACTCTCCATCCAAAAAACAATTTAAAAAGTAAACCATTATAGGTTAAAGTACGGCCTTCAACACGGAGCCTTGGCTCACACCGAACAACAAGCTATAAAGGGCCCCAAAATTACGAGTGTAAAACCATTCAAACGGGAAAACCAACGGTCTAATCTATATAAACAAAACGAGAAACGAGAAATAATGTTCATATTCTGATACTTCAACATTCTACCACTGTATCATTTGTAATATGATATTTCTTCTATATTCTATTGACAGTTAAAGAGATATATCAATTTCCCCTGTATTTATTTCACAAAGGACCATAGGATTGTTAGAATATCCTCCAATCAGTGTTCAAACTCACAGTTTAATGCATGTACTTTGCGATAAGAACAATATTTGATTTTTTTTAACTGCATAGAAAACAAAAGTTTAAAAACCCGGAGATGGTCAAAATCGCAAAAAATGTGTCGGAGAAACTTCATAACTAAAACAGAATATGGAGATAAAGCTTTATAGTATTTTCCTTTGGATACACATTATTTTAATATTGGTTTTAAGACATCTTTCGATGCACAATTGTACGAACGAATAACATTTTTAAATGTTGACCAAAACAAATACCAACAAACGCCGATATATAGGAGAGAGGAAACACCATAGCTTTAAGGGTTTAACAAAAACAACAGAAACTGAACAACGTAAACACATAACAGACAATCCTTAAAATAGAATACTAAATGTTTGTCATTTTTTTTTAATTTGAAGTGGCAACAATGACGTCGTTCTTTCTTCTGTCGTGTTCATCACCAGCTACGACCAACTACTGCAGCTATATCTGTTTTAAGGGGTGTCACTAATAGAAGTGTAAATGATTAGCCTTTTGGGATCCGTAGATTACTCTCACTCGAATAATTCCGCCTCTCCCCGTGGTCTATATATCCCACTCGCATCGATTCGGATTTTTACTAGATGTTTTGAGCATTATCAAATGAGAAAATAACACAACGAAGTGTAACAATCATATGTCTATTTTGTATGACAGGTTTTTATGATGTAAGTCCCGAAGAAATGAGAATGTTGGCATACAGTACAGATAAGCATACTTATGTGAGTAGAGATTTTTTTTTCATCTTTAGAGATCCATTTTATAGATGACAAATCAATAGCTTAAATACCATGACTTTGTAATCTTTCATACCATGAAATCTGTAAATATATAACTGCTAAGCTGTTCTTTGGTAAAAACAAATGTATATTATAGTCAATACTAGGTTAATGAAGTAATTCGGAAGGTAACAAGAACTTGTTGATAAATATTCCATATCAACGTCACAGATAATACATGATGGTCTTGACTTTTAGATAATGCGTACTGATGATTTTTTTCATCTTAACAACATGGTATAGTGTTCTTTCATTTGACATCCCGTCTATGTGTTTGTATTGTTTTTCATATTTTGCTTGTGTGTTTTGTATATGCGACTTTTTGTGTTTCTGTGGTTCTGAGAACGTGACTCTGTACTTTTAATTCCGGCAGTATGATATTGTTCTAATATATGGCATTATGATATATTTATATTATGAATAAAAAAAGACGATGAACAACATATTTATTATTATAAAATCGCGTAGTGGAATGAACTATTTGTGGATTTTTATATATTCTATATACCTGGTGGACTAGGTTAAATATCGGTCTATTACTGAAATTAATTCTTACATATTTTTGATTTTTTAACCCTGTATGCTAACATTGCCCATGTGAAATTTTAAAATGGTTGGTATATACATTGAACTACAAATATATGTGATGTTTAAAATTTTCTGACGTCAGACACGCGAATCAATGAGTGTGTTTGAAGATAGATGTGTTTGTGGTCTGTTAAATTGTTCCTTTTTAAAATTGTTACGCGATAATGACCGCTGAACCTATATATTGAATCTTGTATTTACAATGTCTGTTTAGTTCACGAATCATTGTAACTAGAACGGAATTTGATGAGACTGTCATCAAAGTGAGAGGTTTAGCGCTTTAAAACCAGGTTAAATCCACCATTTTCTACATTTGAAAATGCCTGTACCAAGTCAGGTATATGACAGTTCTTCTTCATTCGTTTTTGATGTTTTGTCATTTGATTTTGCCCTGTGATTATGGACTTTCCGATCAGATTTTCCTCCGAGTTCAGTTTTTTGTGATTTTACTTTTTTTCACACGGAATTCATGCTTGTAAGGGGAATTTAGTGAGATAAACTTTCAATATTAAATTCCAACCTCTTACAATTCTTCTGTGTTTTCTAATTATTTTATTTGTAATTTTGTGATTATCAGTTAAGTTATTTTATATATAAATATCAAGCTCCCCCAAAAAAACCAATACATTATAATAGATAATTAATTACATAGTACGTTGATTAATAAAATTTTGAATTTCAAATATTTCTCTTATGCAAATTAATATGTTTTCTTGGTTGGGTCGTGCATTGACGAAAGAAATAGAAACTATACTATAATCTAAATACAGAAAATGTTCTTTGTAACTTCGATTGGTTTCTGTTAAAAATTACATATTGCAGTTGCATCTTGTATTTGACAACACCTGTTGAAATTTTGGGTCCTCAATGCTTCTTACTTTATTTCGCCCTTTTAACTTTTCGACTCAAGCGTGACTATTTTCTTTTGTACAATCTCCATATGGTACAATTCAAAACTGTGAGCTTAACTGATTTTTACCAAAGGATCAAGCGATGGAGGAGTAGTTATGCTCATTACAAACTTTTTTACACTAATTGATGAAAGGATAATAATGTGCTGACATATAAGCAGGGTTGATTATGAAACGCGTGGTGCAAACTGTATGCATTCGAGAATTGAACGAAAATAAACTTCTTAACTTGTCTTCCACTTTCGACATAAACAAAAATATTTCACTTTTTATACCTTGTATATTTCTTTAGCACTTTTATGACGCCTTTTTAAATATGGTAAATTTCTTTCTTCTAATATTGACAACAACGGACGTGTTAGATAAACAACGGGAAGCAAAATGACCCCAATTCACAGATGGTGGTATGAAGGGCAACTGTAAAAGCTTCATTAGAAGTTTCAATTCGGACCAATATCATATAAAATGTAGTTTAAATAAATCCTTCGCTTCTTAACGAAAAATCTTTTTTTTACTTACATATATAATGATTCATTAAGAAACATTTTGCTTTAGGCGCACTTTTATCCCTTTTCATTTTTTTTTAGAACTTTCTGTAAATATTGCGAAATCAACGTTTTTAATGTGCATTGGATTTTGAATTATGGTATTCCGTTCTATTGTGTACACATGATTTTTAGAAAGAAAAAAACCTTATCATTCAAGAGCCAGGGATAGGAGTTTTATTTAATATTTTTAAAATCAAAGAATGTTCACTCTGCACCATTGACCTTGATTAAACCAATTTTGCGACGTACGAATTTTTGAGGACCGGAAAAAAAACCACTGACTAAGCTTTCTAATGATATATGACATAGCCGTATGTTAGGTGGGTTAACTAAATGTCACTCGCCTTTTACAACTTTTCTAGAAACACTCGGCGCCATCATTTGTTATTTACACATCTTAATTGTTGAGATACGTTATCGCCTCGGGGGCTCTCTCCCTATATACAAGGTGATAGGAGGTAAATGACACTTTCTTTACGTGTGAAAATATATCTAACGTTAATGCAACTGAATATAGTCTTGATTTGATTTTGATTCAAATTCAAAGTTAGAAAGATAGTTTTAGTTTTTAGTTTTTTTCATCAGTTTGACAATTCTTTTTTCCCCATTTAAGTAAATGGTGTCTAAATTAAAATCTTAAAGGTAGCTCATATAATTCTTTTTCTAAATATATAATAAAAAGTATGGGTCACAGGGCCTTTTTTCAACCTACAGCTTGTTAAAATTGTTAGATTTTGAATGGATTATGCATTAAAAACCAAATTTTATGTGATAGAAATAAAAATAAACCAAATAATTTTAAGATAAGATATCAGAAAATAACTCGTATAATGTGCTTTCTGAAAATAAAACGAAACATTGAGGTCACCAGTCTCGATTTCATGCTAGAAATCAAAACTTGGAAATTGCCTACATATTGCTTTATGAAAATTACATTATCTGAGTCATCTCCCCTGATATGGCAAGGTGAAAATAATTAGGTCAAACAAAAAGAGTCTGTATTTGTAGAAACAATAATCAAAATAAGACGAAACACAACATTTTCTTCATTTAGATGAACATTATAACAAAAGTAGTACGTTCCTCTCACCAAATGTTCACATTTCATTAAAGATCTAGACCGATTATGTTCTGTTGTTTAACACTCCGAGATGTCGGAAGACACCCCATCTACCTTAGGAGTAGTCGAATGATTGAAAGTACAATATTTGTATATGTTTCTTTCAGAGTACTTTTCAATCCTTGCTACTAACAGATGTACAGAAAATTTGCTTTCAGGCAGAAAACATATCATGGAAGTTTGATACAGAAGAAAAGTCTCTACATGAAATAGAAGGTATTTAATCGATTTTGTACAGTCACCGTTTCGGATATTTTGGAATAACCTGAATAAGGACATGTTGGAATCAAGACATTTCGACACATTATGTTGTTTTACAATTGCTTTTGATTTATATCCACTATAATAAAAGGAAGTAAATTTTTTGACAATATAACAACTGGCCTACGACAAACTAAATAGTGTTTATATATAAAACATGCATGTATTTATCGAAACATAAAAATAATGATTAATAATTCATACACTAATTACTGATAATTTAAGTAGCAATTTTAAGATTTTCGCAACGAAGATCTAAATTGCGCAGCCTGTATATGTAAATTGGGATCGTTTGATTCCTTCAATGCTAAAGAAAAAAGAAAACATCTAAATAAATTGCTTGTCATTTACAATCCGATTGTTACGCAATAAAATGCAAGCCATATTGAGTAAAATCCATTATCAAGAAAACTTCATTGAAGGCCACAAAAATTTTAAGATAAGCAATAATTAAGGTAGATTCAAGGTATACCGCCATCTTGGATTGAACAGTACAAAATGGGTCTAGTAATTTGCCACAATCTGCAAATTTGGAGACAGATTTGCAATTTAAAAGTTAGACTATTTATTTATATAAAGAAAACTTGGTGAATAATTGTATTATCCATAATATTTAAACAAATATCGTTTTTGTTTTTGTTTTTTTAATATTTTTTTCAAATGAGCCATTTGAGGGGAGATAACTCTTCTAGATAAAACATTATACTGGACTAATATGGAAATTTATTATTTTTACTTGTAGCAAGAAAACAAGTTCGATGACACCATTTTTATTTTTATTTTCTTTAAACATATAATAAAATCTATTTTCTCAAATTTATTTTAAAATTCTATCGCGTAGATTCTTTTTATGCACACAAATGGTTTTTTTCATGAACAATCAAACAAAATTTAGACAATTTTCAACGACTCATAGCTTCAACAAAAGCACGGTGACCATACTTTTTATTATATTTTTGAAAAAGGCATTATAATAAAATTTTGTTTCAAAAAGTCTATACTTATGTTCTACCTTAATCATTTCTTGAAAATAAACAAAATAGCTTTTTGTCATTGTGATGTGCCGATTTGTCTTGATACCGAAAAGTCAATTACATTTGCCGAAACGTCCTTGTGTTAATATATACATTCATTTTTATGAACTTAAGTTGGGAAATCTCATTCAAGAGAGGAAAATCTAATCAGTTTGAGACTACATAGCCCAAAGATTCAGTATAAACACAAGAAAGTTAGCCCAAAGATTCAGTATAAACACAAGAAAGTTGTCTCTCAAAGATATTTAATTTTGTGTTCCTTGCTTTCAATTGTGTTGTCGTATATACCACATTTTTTGTGTTCAATTAGTTTTATGTCCAGATTAAAAATTCTACATTTTTTCACCGATATCTATGCTTCAGATACCACCACTTTCATGTAATGAACTATAACCCTTCTGACTTTTCAGTGGCCCTATAAGTAGGTCACATTTCGTATTTTAGTTAGCTCACCTGGTCTTTTTCTCATCACTTGGAGTACGTAGTCCGTCGTCGTCTGATAGGTGGAAAATTATGAATTAACTGTGACTTTATCCAATTGTGCTCATTATAGTAGGTGGTAAATATAACTGGAATAATATACCAAGCGGGATATCAAAATGATTAAGTTGAAGAATAACCTTGACCAATAAAATAGTTATCAAAGGTACCAGGATTCTAATTTAGTACGCCAGACGCGCGTTTCGTCTACACAAGACTCATCAGTGACGCTCATATCAAAATATTTAAAAAGCCAAACAAGTAAAAAGTTGAAGAGCATTGAGGATCCAAAATTCCAAAAAAATGTGCCAAATACGGCTACGGTAATCTATGCCTGGGATAAGAAAATCCTTAGTTTTTCGAAAGCTCAAAGTTTTGTAAACAGGAAATTTATAAAATGGCCACATTATTGATATTCATGTCAACACCGAAGTGTTGGCTACTGGGCTGGTGATACCCTCGGGGACGAAACGTCCACCAGCAGTGGCAATAATAACGTGAACCAAAAGAAAATATAAAAAATAAGAAATAAAGATTGTGTATCATGAACCCTTTCAAACAGTTGCTGTATCTTAATTTGCTCCGGAAGGGTAAGCAATCGGCCAATGACACCCGGAATGATGTTCCTGTTCGAATCTATTCATAAGTCGTATCTGATGACAAGAAATCATTCAATAGCGTGTTTTGTAAATATCTCTTGACAGCTGAATACATCACCCTATTTATATATTGTCGATCCATGTAAATCTGAATGCTTTTTAAATATACAGATGGTGGTCTCCTCATTTATTAATCTCCAGTAAAAGTTTCTTTTTTTAGATAATCTAAGTAAATCTTCAGGTTTTGCTTTTATTAGGAATTTCTTTGATTACTTCTAGCAAGTATATTCAATGCGTATTGTCTATACAACTAATAGGCAATGAAAACACGAGAGACTGTTTACATAAAAATGTCTCGAAGCGTTAATGATGTGTATTACCATATTCCTGTGTATATTTTGACTCTATATGTTTTTTTTTAATTTTCAGCCTTTACAAATATGAACAGAAAAATCAAGAAAGCCATTAAGAAAATCAGGCGATGAACATTATGTATTAGTTTTAATTCGAGAGTAATATATTCTGATTATATGCCAACGTATTCAAGATAAACTCATTTAATGGGATCTTTAATGTCTGAGCCATTGACTTTTGTTTCTCTGTATACTAAGTTTTTGTTGACAGTTTGTTAAATCTATCGCACGTTTTTTATGTTCTACTGTTACACCACTGTCCAAGGTTAGTGGGAAGGTTGGCGCGACTACAAACTGATATTACCCCAACACATTATGTATGTGTCTGTCCAAGTCAGGAGCCTGTTTTTCAGTGGTTGTCGTTTATTGCTGTATTTCATATTTGTTTATCGTTCAGTATTTTATAAAATCAGGCCGTTAGTTTTTTCGTTTGAATCGTTTTTACATTTGCCATTTCAGGGTTGACTTTGCGGTATGGTTTTTTTCATTGTTGACCTAAAGTTGTTGATTTCTGTGTCATTTCGGTCTCTTGTTGAGCGTTGTCTCAGTTGTCTCATTGTAAATCATACCACATCTTCTCATTTTTAAAACTTACACTGGTAGAAAATGACTTTGTTTAAGTATACCAAAATCAAATCCAGTAAACGTAATCAATTCGAAATTATCGTTTGCTCATTTAGTTAAACAAATATTGCACGAACGTTCTAGAATTGATGCTTCTGAAATGCAACGCAGAAGATTCTTCTGGGTGTGTGTTGATTAATAATGTAGTCAAATATGCATGATTTGTTTTAATAGTTGTGATTGACTTTGAACAAGCTGTTAGTAACTATCAGACCTATACATAGTGGCGTTTTGTTTTACGTGGTGTTTACCTTCAGTCTGTGTTTTTGTTACTTGTATTTCTATCAATATGATGAGTTAATCCTTTTTCTACTATTTGTATAGTTTGTTCTTTTTTTGAACTGTTACATTACTGTCCAAGGTTACTGGCAGGGTTGGGATTCCGCTAACATGATAAAATCCGCCCATTCTATATTTATGTGCCTGTCTAATGCCAGGAGCCTGTGAATCAGTGGTTGTCGTTTGTTGTTCTGATACACGTTATTATACGTTCACTGTAATAAACATACATTAGGCCGTTAGTTTTCACATTTGAATTGTTTTATATTTGTCAATTCAAGAACTTTTATAGCTGGCTATTCGGTATAAGCTTTGCTTATTGCTGAAGACCGAACGGTGCCCTATAGTTGTTAATTTCTGTGTCCTCTGATCTCTGGTGAAGAGTTGTCTCATTGAAAAAGAGACTTCTTGGGGTTTTTTTTTAAATATTTGCCAGACAACACTTCTTGCAAATATATTATTTATTGTGATAATTGAAACAGGGAAATTTTGCAGAACAATATCACATAATTTTATAATTTTAGATATGAATATTGATTCAATGGTTGCCATCTTGGTTGTGTAATAATGTAACGTCGTGTCTACGCATATTTATATTAAAAATTTGATCTAGACCACATGTGTGTAGTTGATCAATGGATAATATGAGGTCAGTTGGAAATTTATGAAACAGAAGTGTCAGGATTAAATTAATAAGAGCAAAATGTTGGGGCGTCAGTGGGCACATACACACATGTTCAGACATGTTTAAGTAAGGAAAATGTTTTTTTTTTTTTTTTTGGTGAGGGGTGGTTTTGTGGGGTTACTATACTTTTCTTTTTTCTATTCATTTATATATTTATTTATTTTCTTCTGCAAAAATATCGTCTTCTTTATTTCAAAACGCTATGGAAATTATGATTACAATATAATATAGAATTTCAAAATAAAGATCATGAACAAGTACTTACTACATGTAGTTTCATTTTATTACATGATACCATAGAAATGTTGTTGAAGGCCGAAATTAGAAACCGATATTTTCGTTATTCAACTTACAATTGATAAAATTTCCAATGGGATATGAAACAAGCAAACAAGAACGTTGAAAACAAAACTAATTATTTTAGTAAAAGAGGGGCGAAAGATATATAATAGTACACGAGACACAACATACAAAAATAAAATTTAAGCAACACGAACCCCTCCAAAAACCATGCGTGATCTAAGATGTTTCAGAACGGTTAGCAGATCATGCTTTATATGTGGCACACGTCGTGTTGCTCATTTTATCACAAACCCGGTAAATAGTCGTATTCGGTAGGTCACATTTGTAAAAAACGGAAGGGGATTGTAGTTACGACAGTAGATACATATCCCATATCTGATATCATATTTGTTGCTGTTATTCCATAACGGTCAATTATCTCGTGATGGCGTCATTAAAATTTTCGAAGAGCTGATCCAAACTTCAACATTTGGAACACTTGGTTCAATAGCCTCCTTGTGAGCAGCAACTATCTAGCTACGAAATCATGATAGGAAGTACAACCCGGATATATCGTATCAACTAGGAGATATATACTCCGTGCGCAGACGCTGCTGGAATGTTGCTGCAAAGAAATGGAGAGTTTACAATTTGGAAGCTGAAATTATCTCTTTTGTCGTAAAATTTGGTTTTCAAACGCCTCTCATTGTCAATTTGTAGATGTTAGTAAATAAATTAGGCAGACCTAACTGTATCTGTTATATTATTTATCTCTAATCAATGGAATAGAGGCGTTCAAAATAGTCACCAAAGTTAAAGTTATCTAGTGACAGGAGAGAACATCAGCTGTATAGCGGAAGTTAAAAGACATTGCTTACTTCTTATCTGTCTTCCTAAGAAGTTCCTGTGAGACGTCAGCCTCATTCTTATGATTAAACAAGTCGAAAAGAAGAGGGGCACAATTGGTTCTCATTGGAATGCCGAACTTCTGTTGAAAAAAAGTTCTCTAAACGTTTAAAATATGTTGTCAATTACGAAATCAAGCATCGATATTGATAATGTCAGTTTCAGAGAATGTTGTCATTGAGGTAGTGCAAGTGTTTTGCAACACATGGGTCTTTTTGGATTGACGTAGCATGGCTATTGATAGACCCATTCAGTTTCATAATTTTGATTTGAATCAACGACATCACGGCCATAATCTATTCTGAAAGAGTATCTACCTTGTTTTTGAGTTTAGACCATTGTCAGTACTTATCTTTGACTGAATCATCAGTATTTTGGAGTTGTATAGCCCTTGGATGGTGAAAACTTAAAATAAAACGTGCATGGTGTAATGGTGTATTGCATATTGTGCAATGGGCATATTGTGCAATGGTAGAATGTATATGGTGTAATGTGTAAGAGATATGGTCTAATGGTGTAACGTGCGATCGGGAATGGTGGGAATGAATGGTGTACGACATTTAAAACTATGCAAAATATTGATTTGTAATTTTATACATTAATTTACAATATTGTGATAAAAAAATCGTTTTTTTAAATAAATAAAACAAATTTTAGTCGCACGTTTTGAATTAAATTGCATTATGGTGTAATGTGTACGATGTATGGTGCAAATGTGTAACATGTTTGGTATCAAGGCACAGGGTGTATGTTGTAATGGTGTATGGTGAATAGTGTAATGGTTTATGGTGATAGTGGGATGCTTACACCTTCCAAGGACTGTATTTCGAATTGATGGATTTAGGCTTATTATAACGACATTTGTTGAATAATCTAAGTAAATCATGCGTTGTGTTTTCTTTACGTTTAATCGTTGTGATAGCTAATGCATATAATAACGTCACACAGTATAGCGTTATGGTAACAACGTTACCATAACGTAATGTTAGTACTTCGCGTATTTTCCGACATTCTGGGGGCCGACAAAAGTGAAAATTTTATATGAAAATATTAAAAAATGTAAATTCACAATATAGATAAATAAATATTTAAAATTAATGTCCATCTCAAATAAAATAATTTACTTCCTTAACCTTAAATAAACACAATTAAAGTTATTTCTTGGTCCATTCGTGGATGTTTCTCCTGGCACACACGGCGGCTTCACGAAACGGTAATCGTCTTTGTATGTTACTAGTTCCCGGTTGTTGAGTTTCACGTGTTTCCTTTGGGTGGATATTGTCACATATCTCTAAGGGATATAATTTGACGATCGGTCGTGAAAAGCGTCCGGATTTTGTTCTCACTTCGGCTGCTCTTGTAAGTCCATCATTTCCAGTTATTAAAGAATCAACGACTCCAATTGTCCATTTGTTTCTTGGATACTTGTCTTCATGGATTTGAACAACATCTCCCACTTTAATTGTCTGGTCGTTATCTCCTGTTCGGGTGTGGTATTCACGTAGCGACGTAAGATATTCTGATTTCCATCGTGACCAAAATTGGTCAATTACGAAAGTTTGTAGTTCAGCACGTTTAGAAATGTCGCTTCTTTCTATGAAACTTGTATTTTCGTCGATGTCTTGTCGTGGATACGGTGTAGTTGTAATCCTTCTCCCATAAAGCAGGTGCGATGGTGTCAAAGGTTCCCGATCCTCGATGTCGGTGGACACATACGTTAAAGGCCGATCGTTCAACACGGCTTCAATTTCGGTGACTATTGTTTGTAAATCCTCCAATGTAATGTACGATCTTCCAAGAACTTTTCGTAAGCACATTTTTGTTAGTCCTATTAAGCGCTCCCACCAACCACCATACCAGGGAGCTCGTTTTATTATGAATTTCCAAGTCGTTCCACAGACGGATAACGCATCATTTAAGGTTTCAGATTTGGTTAGTCTCTCTAAAGTCTCGGATGCGGCCATGTATGTTGACGCATTGTCAGATATCATCACTCTCGGCAAAGACTTGCGGCTCGTAAATCTTCTGAACGCTTGTAAAAAAGATCTTTCTTTAAGATCTGTGACGACCTCTAAATGCACTGCGCGCGTTGACGCACATGTAAATAAGCATATGAATACTTTGCTCCCTTGTCCGTTATTGTCTTTAACATATAACGCTCCAGTAAAATCAACACCTGTGACGGTAAACGGTGGTGCTTCCATTAATCTTGTCTTTGGTAGAGGTGGAGGATCTGGCGCACTGTACGGTTTTCCGGTTACTTTACGACAAGTGACGCATTTACGAAGAACTTTTTTCACTTGTTGACGTATTTTAGGTATCCAATAATTTTGGCGAATCTCGGTGACTGTGGCTAATACTCCTGAATGTTTTAAATTCTTATGAACTTCCGATATAAGCAATTCAGTGAAATGATAATTATTTGGTAATAAACACGGAAATCGTGAATTTTCACTAATTGGAGCATTATGAATTCTCCCGCGGCAACGAATAATTTCTTTCTCGTCTATATATAGTCGTAATTGTCGAATTAAAGTATTGGGTGTGTTCGATTGCGACTTCAAAGTCCTGATTTCTTTATCAAATGAAATCCTCTGAGCACTTATTATCCATTTTTCTGTTGCAGCTTGTAGTTCCTCGCATGTGATGAATTTGCTCTGTATTCTCTGTGAGCGTGATTTGCAGCAATTCGCTATGAATCGGCAAATCCACGAACTAACACGTAGTATCTTTGTTAATGTACTGTATCTCATAATATCCAGTATGCAATGAATGCCATGTGTATTATTCCCTTCAATTGTATTTGTAACGTTTTCCTCTTGATCTATATTCGTTAAAAGAATGCATGTGTTAGGTGTCCACTGCGGCCAAGATTTTGAACAATTGATCCATTCAGGTCCATTAAACCACAGTTTAGCATCTGCTAGTTGTGAAGCGCTGATCCCTCTTGTCAATAGGTCTGCAGGGTTGTCATTCGTTGGACAATATTTCCACTCTGAATCCTGTGTTAAAGATTTAATTTCTGTAATTCTGTTGTGAAGGAATTTTTTCAAATGTTTAGTCGTTGTTAACCAGTGTAAAACTATTTGACTGTCCGACCAATACGTGACTTTGTTTATTGATAAAGCTGATTTTACGTGTGTTGCAATTCTAGCTCCTATCACAGCGGCCATTAGTTCTAATTGTGGTAATGTCAACGTCTTTATAGGTGCAACACGGCTCTTAGCAAATACTAATGTTGACTGCTGTCCATTTGTAATATAAACAGCTGATCCGTAGGCTTTTTGGCTGGCATCAACGAAAACATGTAACTGTTTTGGTTCATCTGTACTCTTAGCTAAAATCTGTCTCGGTAACTCTGTGTTTGTTGAAAATTCTAAGTCTCTAGCTAATTCCATCCACTGTTGTTGTACGTTTAACGGTAGTGGTTCATCCCACTCAAGTTTGTCTTTCCAGAGGTCTTGCATTAAGATTTTGGCCCTAACGGACACTGGCGAAAGTAATCCCATAGGATCGTAGATTCGAGATGATTGACTCAGTATTTCACGTTTTGTTATGTTTGGTTCCTTAATATCTGTTACATTAACTTTATGAAAAGAAATTGTATCTTTTTCAGTGTTCCATATCATTCCTAGTATTTTTACCGTTATGTTCTTTTCGGCTAAATTTTCGTTTTTTGCAATTTCAGTTAAATCACTGCAGTTTGAGCTCCAAGATCGCAAATTGAATCCTCCCTTTGACATGACATTTCTCGCATCCTTGAAATATGCAATGGCTTCGTCATAAGTCTCAACGCTTGACAGAATATTGTCTACATATAAGTCCCTTTTCATCGTTTGTGTTATACTATTTTCATTTTCGTCCAAGTGCTTAAGTAGAGTGGCATTTAAAATAAATGGTGAGCATGTTGCGCCAAACAATATCGATTTAAACCTGTAAGTTGTAAGATTGCTACGTGGGTCGTCGGGGTCAGCTAGCCAAAAGAAACGTGTAGCGTCACGATCCTTCTTGTCAAGTCCTATCTGTAAAAATGCCTTTTCAATATCTGTACTGATACCATATTTTCCGATTCTGAATCGCATTAATATTTTCGTCAAGTCATTTAGATTTGGTGGTGTTGACATTAAGCAATCATTTAAGCTGGCTAAATCTTGCTGTGGTTTACAACTACAGTCGTACACTATACGAATAGGGGTAGTCTCGGAATCTTTTTTAACAGGATGGTGAGGAATGTAGTGAATCATATGATTGTTGTTATCATCTTCCGTATCTGGAACCCTCTCTATAAATCCTCTCTTTTCTTGTTCATTGATTATTTCACTGTATTTTTGTAGCAAGTGCGGTTCCCGGTTTAGACGTCTAATTATATTCTCGGTCCTACCTTTAGCAATGGCCATATTTGAAGGCAAATCTGGGTGGTCAACTTTCCAAGGCAACTTTGCTGTGTATTTTCCATTCTCGTAATCAATAGCTGTATTCTGGTATGTCTGTAAATAGTTGGTGTTCTCCTTGTTTTCACATGTATTGATTCCTATTGACTCAAGTGTCCAAAACTTTTCAATCTCTGTCTCCTCCAATTGATGGGATGAAATGACGTTTAAAAGAACTGTAGATCTTGAATGCTGTCTGATATTTCCAATAGTTGGTCCTGATAACAGATATCCTATCTTTGACTGTACAGCGGTGGGTCCTTTTCCTCTTATGATTTTGTCCTCAATAATTTCCCAGTAATAATCCGCGCCTATTAGTAGGTCGATCTCAAAACGCTCTCCACTGTGTACAGAATGTGCAAGTTTAAGTCCTCTCAAATGTGGTAAGCTCTTTGTAGTATGTGAAATACTGTTATGAATCGGGACGGCAATTTCCGGCACAATGAGTGTGTTTATACGCACATTTTCTCCCGTGTCGGTCTGTAATTGTATTGTTGCAGTTTCCAAGTTACGAACTTTCTGAGATAAATCTCCGAACGCAGACAGTTGAATGCTGACTTTCCCCGTTGTTTTAATTTCAAGTTTATCGGCTAATTTCTGAGTGATAAAGGAACGTTGCGCTCCTTCGTCAAATAAGATGTTACATTCTGTTTTTACGTCGTTATATATAACTGGTGCAGTTGCTGTTTTTAGGAGAATGTCGGGACTTACTTGTGATGCATGCAATACACTAGTTGTGTCTGATGTTTCAACCACGTTGATAGCTGTCTGCTGTATTTTCGGCTCCTGCTTCGTATCTGTAATGACCTCTTTCCCTTTACATACATGTATGCTTGTATGATGCATTCCATTACAATTTTTACACCGTTTTGTAGACTTACATGCGGCCACCCGGTGTGACCCTAAACAGTTAAAACATAGCTGTTTCTGTTTTACTATTTGATTTCTAGCGTTTGCGTCTGTTACTTCAGAGCACTCCGTTGGATAGTGCTGACCTGAACAAAAAATACATGTATGCGTATTTACCTTCTTCCGTGTGTCAGTTAATTTACCTTTATTGTGTGATCTTGGTTGTGTTCCTGTGAAAAATGCTGTGGTGTGTAATCTGTCCGGTTCCATGACTCCCTGTCCTGCCTCAAGTATTTCAACCTCTTTAGTTATTGATTTTCGTAGATTTTGCAACATCAAATTATCTCTCCCGTGTTCTCTTGCAATAGATTTTCTTACGTCAATCGGTAACTTGTCCAAAACTACAGGTACCAAAAGCGAACCATACATCTCTGACGTTTGACCAAGTGACTCTAATCCTCGTACGTATGATTCTAATTTGTCTCCGTAAGACCTTAAACTAAAAGCATCATTTGTCGGTGCGGGTAAATTCATGAGTGCTTTCATGTAAGCATGTATCAGTTTGCTAGGTTGTCCGAACCGATCTCTGAGAAGGTTGACTGCGGTTTCGTAGTTACCATTTGTCAAAGCGAATCCCTCTACTGTTTGCGCGGCGCTTCCCTCTAGCTGGGCTTTCAGATAATTAAACTTTTGGATTAGCGTTAATGTGTCGTTGAAGTGTATGGATGACTCGAAACAATCCCAAAATGTCTGCCACTTGATAATATCTCCATTAAAATAGGGTAAGTCTAACTTTGGAAGCCTATGGTAATTATATTTTGAAGATCTCGGTTCTGACGGGACTTGTAACATGACATTCTCTGACGGACGGGTATGCACTGCAGGGGCGTGAATTGAATACTGCTGGTTCATAGAATCTATAGCACATGTGTTCATATTAACTCTAGCTTCGGGTGTGAAATTATATGCGTCAGGGTTAAGTCTGCTCGTTGAAGGACCAACAGTATCATGCGAAATTATATTTGTTTCAAAGGACTTAATGAATTTCCGAATTTGTCTAATTTTGCAATCAAGTTCGTACATATACTCATCTGAGTCGGTGATTTCCTGCTCCAAATTTTCCTCCGATGTCTGTTCCAAAAGTCTGTTATTCAGGTCAATCAATGTTTTCTGTTTCTGCGTGACAGCATCATCAAGGGCTTTCACTTCGTCAACTTCTGAGTCTGTTTTTGACTTTAACTCGTCGAATTTCACAAGTAGCTTCGTGACGGCTCCTTTGTGTCCAGCACGAACTGACTTCAGCTTTGAATCCATATATATCCAAAGGTTACGGCACCATTAAATGTTGAATAATCTAAGTAAATCATGCGTTGTGTTTTCTTTACGTTTAATCGTTGTGATAGCTAATGCATATAATAACGTCACACAGTATAGCGTTATGGTAACAACGTTACCATAACGTAATGTTAGTACTTCGCGTATTTTCCGACAACATTATAACACATTTCGGACCTTTCTATAACACATTTCGTAGGAAATTGTTATTGGCAATGTTGAGGTCACAGGTAAGAACATGGCTAGCCGTATTATATATGAATTGGTAACTAGCACAGGTGCAATAAGGATCCGGAGGTTTAGACCTGAAGTCGTCAATATTGAGATACTGTAAAACGTGTGTGTTATTGAATCTTTTAGTTGAAACTAGTTTGGTATAGGTATAAGAAATGTTTGGTTCAGACTGATCTTTAAGATAATGAAGTGTTTTCGATTGATCTAATTTATGATGAGAATATTGCACAAGTCGAGACCTTTGTTTGTGAGGAGAGTTGAGGGAAAGATCTTTTTACTCTTTTTCATCTTGTCTATTGCGAACTGTTATAAAAAGTCTATGATTTGCAATATCGGAAATGATACATTGTAGCTGTAAGTTTGTATTGGTTTGCATGAGGGTTTGTAACAGTGATTTCCAAACATGAATTCAACAGCGAAAGAAGTTTTGAAAGGGGTAATGCATAAAGTTTATAAAGTTTCGTGCGAATGAGATGCATACATGTTGTGATGTTATGCTATTGTTACATAAAAGGACCTTTTTGAGAAGGTTTGGATCCATTAAAACATTTAATCCCAGGAATCTGATGTACAGTAGTTGTCGTTTGTTTATGTAATATATACGTGTTTCTCGTTTCTCGTTTTGTTTATATAGATTAGACCGTTGGTTTTCTCGTTTGAATGGGTTTACACTAGTATTTTGGGGTCCTTTATAGCTTGTTGTTCGGTGTGAGCAAAGGCTCCGTGTTGAAGGCCGTACTTTAACCTATAATGGTTTACTTTTTAAATTGTTATTTGGATGGAGAGTTGTCTCATTGGCACTCACACCACATCTTCCTATATCTACTAACGGCTTTTGTATAAATGGCAACAATTCATTAATAGAGATATCATGCAGAGAGATTGATGTAAAATGACGATTACAATGACTGCGTCTAATTCGAAGAGTACAGTTGAAAATATTCATCACATTCACCGAGCTACAGGAAGGACTAGATAGAATACCTATACCATCAATTTTGTCATTGCTAGCATAAAATGTCTCAGTTCCAAATCGTCGTATCCAGTAGTTCTCTGTTTGTCTACGGAGAGGCGTTGTAAAATGATGATTGTTAGTCCTGTGCTATAGTTTTATCGATAATGTGAACTGCCATAAAAACAATGAAATTAGCAGGCTGATTAAAATGCTGCATAGAACGTCGCTTACATTGCATTGATGTTTAATGTCTTATTTATGGCAACACATACGTTTGTAAAGCCTTCCTTTCGTTCACCGGTGTATACCAATCCAGAAAATTACCCTGTAATCCTTAGACGACCTTTATAAATTTTAAAATCAAATTATCGTAACGTCTGGTATAGTAAGACTTTTTAGTTGAATTTCTTATCCCGGGCAGATAACCTGAGACGTGTTTGGGACGGCTTTTTGGAATAATCAGTCATCAATGCTCTTCATCATATTTTGGCTTTCTTTGCTATTTTCACCTGAGGGTCACTAATGAGTCTAATTTAGACGAATCAAGCGTCTGACAGTATTATATTTGAGCCTGGTACCTTGAGTAACTATTATCATGCCGTAATGTTCTATTGTATTGTTTATTTGTGTATATCTCTGTCGTGAAAATTCTTCCATTGACTTGCAATGTAGTCCTGTCATGTAATGTTGTCATTTTGGTGTTATATTTGGAATTGCCATAAAAGTGGGAGGTTTGGCTAGCCTCAACACCAGGTTCAACTCACCATGTTTTTCTTAAAATGTCCTGTACCGAGTCAGGAAAATGGCAATTGTTATCTTATACTTCGTTTCTGTGTGTGTTGCATTGTCTTTTCTTTTATTGTTGCAGTTTAGTGTTTCTGTTGTTTTGTTGTTTTCCTATCATATTTGAAATTGATTTTTTTCCTTCAGTTTTAGTTTGTAACCCGGATTTGTTTTCTCTTAATCGATTTATGACTTCGAACAGTGGTATACTACTGTTGCCTTTATTTGGTTTTAATCATTATAATAGACTTGTAAGATTTACTTTATTCATAAGCTATGACTCTATTTGGTCAATATTATGCTGTTAATTATTTATTGACATTTGGTAAAAAAAAAAAAACAAGTATTGCAAAGATAAAGTCTCTTGTCTTACCATAAAGCATTCTTAAATTCAATACCATCTGATTCGATGAATTTTCAGCCTTATGAAATGAGAAATTATAATTTCCTAATGCGCAAAGAAAATTAGTCGATGATAATTTTATATTGGTTGTATTCAAGACCGATCTTTTCTTTGAAGTTTCTAACTTTTTTTAATTTGTTTTTACAGTTTGACAATTTGTATACAATCGGTAAATCTGAGAGAAAATATTGTATGTTTTACAACAGCATTGTCCTTTTTTAACGCTAGTTATACATCAATTTGTTGGCGGTTGCGGATATAGAGGCAGCTTAAATTCTAGAAAAAAAATAATTTTTCATTTATGAGATATATCTTATGATCATTCGATTTTTATCATACATATGTATAGTATAAAAACCTTCAAATTTTTGCATTAAAACTTTTTAAAAAATCGCATTTTTTCGCCAAAAAATATAAAGGATGCTGTTTAAACATATCTTGATTTATTAATGAGATGATAAATGTATTTTGCCCCTGACTGCTGTGTCGTTAGATGTGTGCATGTTGAAGATTTGTTGTTGTTGCTTACTAGTAATATACTTATAAACGTCTGTGTGTGTCTATTCCTTGTAATTGTTGTCTTACATATAGAGAAATAAACATATATATAATAATTAATGTATTCTTTTTGTCAAGCCTTATAGGGATCATATATATGAATTTATTGCATTGTCTTCATTAGTGTTACATATGCCTCACGACAACAACAAAAAGCAAGGTATGGAATACAAGAGCAAATTAGTGTGTCAGAATCAAGTAATAAAACATGGCTACTGAAAACCTTGTCATTTCATCATGCATTGAAGACATAAAAACAGCACACAATTGTT
Source organism: Mytilus trossulus (assembly GCF_036588685.1). NCBI lineage: Eukaryota > Metazoa > Mollusca > Bivalvia > Mytilida > Mytilidae > Mytilus > Mytilus trossulus. Next base: position 78,218,160 of record NC_086376.1, on the reverse strand, counting down.
AAAATGTGTCTTCCCTCTCTTTTTGTCATAATCATTTTTAATTTTTAATTCTGAAGTTTTTTGCAATTTCCATGGTTGACAAAGTACACAGAGTTTTTGGTTGTTATATATTTCTTAAGAGTACACAGTTTTCTTTGGTTAATATAAAAAAAAAGTTGTGGTATTATTGCCAATGAGACAACTATCAACAAAAGACCAAAATGACACAAACATTAACAACTATAGGTAAACGTACGGCCTTCAAAATGAGCAAAGCCCACACCGCATAGTCAGCTAAAAAAGGCCCCGATAAGACAATGTAAAACATTGCAAACGAGAAAACTAACGGCCTTATTTATGTTAAAAAAAGAAAAAACGAAAAACAAGTACGTAATACATAAACAAACGACAACCACTGAATTACAGGCTCCTGACTTGGAACAGGCACATACATAAATAATGTGGCGGGGTTTAACATGTTAGCGGGGTCCCAACTCTCCCCTAACCTGGGAAGTGGTATAACAGTACAACATAAGAACAAACTATAAAAATGAGTTGAAAATGGATTTACTCATCAGATAGACAAAAAATACTAGTGGACGTGGCCGGGTACTTATACATCCCGACAAAAAAAGTCAAATGAACAGATCTGAGAATACTCGCAGTTATCTGACAGCTAGTTCAAAGCCACTAACCACTAATAAAAAAATGATGCATCTAAGACTAAAATCTTTTTTAGTTGGGAAATTTTATTTTGTTTCCTTTCAAAAGGATGAACATTAATTGTGAAAGGATTCAAACCAATTCTTCTATCAAGAAAGATTCTGGCAATATTTTGCATACACATTTGGCCCGTTTCAACTATAATAACTAAAAGGTGTTGCCGATTTCACTTAAATAGAAAATAGACCATTCACTTAATGTGCTTTTTAAACAAATGTACATTTTTTTTTTAAAGAATTCATTCAATAACATTAAAATAAAAAGATAAAGGCATTATATGTTCAATTGTTTGTACAAGGTTAACACAGCACAGTTATGTTACAAAAAATTCTCATAGCATCTGTAAAATCACCTTTATAATATATTCATTTATATTTGTATATTTTGTCTTCATGACAAATGCAAGTTCTAAAACGAGAATAGCAAGACTATGAGGTAAATTTAAATATTTCTCAGGGGTGCGAACCAAACACTCTCCAGCTTAGATCAAATTATACAGTATCAAATATTATTGCATAGCAATATAATAATTCCCTCAGAAAGTAATCAAACGTTAGCGTGCAATAAATTCTAATAGTTCACTGGTGCGATAATTCTCCGAAATTCATGACGTCACCAACGACAAATCTTAGTTTAAACCAATTTTTATATTCAAATATTCTAACATGACGTCCTTCAAACGCTTTGAGTACACACCCTTGGTAAATTATGAATATATTGCATTGGCTGTTCCGATCGTACTCCCACGTCATATGTTTTTTTATGAATGAAGTACCCGACGTCATAGAATGATGACGTTATAGTTTAAGGATTTTAAGGGAAAATGCACGCTTCTGATACCGAAAATCATCACAACAAGGAAACGTAAACAAACGATGCTGAAATGTATATGCCCATTTTTTTTTATGCATAGAAGACATATAAGTAAGTTATCATTAAAATTCATCAAAATCTATCTAGTAAATAAGTTTTGTGAACAGTTTGAACTTATTCTGTTTGCTCCGTTCTTTTACGCAAATCTTAAAAGTACGTTAATTTATGGGAACGGCAAATAATGGCCTCCCCCTAGAGCGCTTCGATCCAAAAGAATTGCCGTATTTGTTCTATTAGAATCGAAATAATTCATGATGGCTTGAATATGTCTAGATTTTACCACGGGTTGTCCCTTTATGCCGATATTTTACCCCTCGCTATCGCTCAGGGTAAATAAAGGCAACAGTAGTATACCGCTGTTCAAAACTCATAAATCCATGGACAAAAAACAAAATCGGGGTAACAAACTTAAACCGAGGGAAACGCATTAAATATAAGAGGAGAACAACGACACAACACCGAAACGCAACAGCAAACAGAAACGGACCAAGCAACAGACAAAACACCACGAGAACAACAAATATAACATCAAAACCAAATATATAAAATATTTGTCATAAAGGGCCAACCCGTGATAAAATAACGATATATTCAAGCCCCCATGAATTATTTCTTAATTATATTGCTATACAATAAAAAGGTTATTGCATGAACAGTGGGGAAAATTGTACCTCGTAAAACATATATTGTACTCTGGACAATATTCCCAAATATGCATGTTATACACCTTAAAACTTACATTTAAAATGTAATAGTTTTGTAAGAGATAATAACACAAGAAAATAATTTCGTATCATAACTTAATTTTTCATCTTTAACATGTACTCAATCGTTTGTATTATTTATAAAGAGCAGGTCGAATTCATAAGGTGATGTCTTTTAGTTGTTTTATGGATAATAAAAAGTTGAGAAAACGTTTTCAAAGTCTAAAAAAACAATATCGCAGACCATTAATATAAGAAAAGAATATATATTTGGGAAATATCAAGAGATACAAATTTCATCAGAAAACCGTATTTACGATAAAGTGAATGCTGCAGACCTCTTATGGAATAGTCACGTCTCAGTGCTTCGGTCTATTAGTATGCGTGTACTATAGACAAAAACAACACTTCGCAATAGTTTTAGTCGTTATTTTCTCAAGCGTGTGCACGTTGTTTTCTGTTGTTGTTGTATAGAAGGGGATTTTATATGCTATTCATAATTATTAAACCTATACCTAGATTATTCGAGTTTTGTTCTAAGATTTTATTGTGTTTTTTTTATGCATATGAATTATGGAAAGCATTATCAATAGCCATAGGAAGATGTGCTATGAGCTCCAATCAGACAACGTTTCATCCAAGTAACAATTTATAAAAGTTAATTAAATCTATTTTACTATCCGGGAAGAGTAAATGTGCTATATTATAGTCCCCACTTCAGTTTTATCATGCATATCTATTATACAGTCATTTGATCAAGTTTACTGTTTGCAAAAGTATGAAGTATTCCAAACAATAAGGATGCTCTTGTCCCTGGCAGAAAACCGTAGCCGTATTGGGAACAACTTTTTGGAATTTTTGGTACTCAATGCTCTACAACTTTGTACTTGTTTTAGCTTTCGAACTTTTTTTTATCTGAGCGTCACTGGTAAGTCTTGTGTGCACGAAACGCACGTCTGGCGTATTAAATTTTAAATCTGGTACCTTTTGTTAGCTATTATTCGTGTGTTTCTCTGTCCTATATATTCTCCCATTTATTTGCATTGTAGTTCTGTCATGTAATGTTGTCATTTTAATGTCATATTTGAAATTGCCATGAACGCGGGAGGGTTGGCAAGCAACAAAACCAGGTTCAACCCACCATTTTAAGAATTTTTTTCTTAAAAAGTCCTGTACCAAGTCAGGAAAATGGCCAGTGTTATATTATAGTTCGTATCTCTGTGTGTTATATCTTAAGCTTGTGTTTCTGTTGCGTCGTTGTTCTCTAATATTTGATGTGTTATCCTCAGTTTTAGTTTGTTATTCGGATTTGTTTTTTTCTCAATCGATTTATGAGTTTCAAACAGCGTTGCCATTATTTTATATGACCTGGCAATACTGTGCATGCACATTTGACCCGTTTAAAACTAAAATAACTAAAAGTGAAAAAATAATTTATTAACTTGATATACGAGCTTAAATTTAATTCAATGAAATAGTTCCACATTTTTTGCGGATTGTACGTAAAATCTATCGAATACTTTGTCAAACTCATTAATCTGAATCTTGTGCATAGATTTTCATTAAGTTGAAAATTTTGCCAGATTTTTTTGTAAACTAATAATAATGTAAAACTATCACAGCATTACTAACTTTGTTATTTTTTGTGTATGCATATTAAAGTGAAAATGATGTTCTTTGAAACAAAATTAGCGTAACATCGTCATCCTTAAACACCATTTTCTAGATTTTTTACTACCAACATGTTAACAGATTGAGTGATACAATCAAACGATAATTTAATGTCCCTATAATAGATTTAAACTAATCAAAATCAAAATAATATGACAAGGACACATTTTAGAAGGGAAATTTATATATGTATACTGCTGTTAAAGATTTGACTTCAATAGAATGTTAGGACTATCAATTTAACATGCTTTCTTACCAAATGTATTTTTTGTTAAAGAATTCATGTAATAACATTAAGTAAAGATGTTATGTATTATATATTCAATTGTTCGATTTTTCGAACTATGTGCACACCTTGCGTTTATATATTTATCAAAGCTCTTTAACCTTTTTTTTTTAAATTTTGCACATGTAATCAGTAACTGAATTAAAGTCATCGTTGATCAAGTCAACTTATAGTTGCCTTCGTGATAAGTTCTAAAACAAGATTTGCAAGACTATGAGGTAAATTTAATTATTTCACAAGGGTGCAAACCAAATACACTCAAGCTTAAATCAAATTGATCAATAGCAAATTACATTGATAAAAAGTTTTAGTTTTGTAAAATATTCTAGCATAAGGAATTTATTCGTATCATCAGTAGATTTTGATTCACTAACATGTACTGGATTCAATTCGAGGGTATTATTCATAACCGATCAAGTCGAATTCCTGAGGAAATGTCTTCAGTTGTTTTAATGAAAATACGAAGTTGGTAGACAAGTTTAGAGTCAAAACAAAATAACATAGACTATTAACATTAGATAAGACAACATGTTTGGGAAAAAATCAACGGATAAGTAATTTATCCAAAATGTGCACGCTGGTTTTTTTTAAGGGCATTTTATTAGCTATTCGTAAGTTATTCAAGCAATTATAATATAAATATTATGTCGAACTTAATCACCGTTTTGTTTTGGTCATATGATTCAGATATTAAAATTTGTTCCATCTATCAGAATTCCATCTGCATAAATATTTCCTATCATCTAAGGAATGATGTCCTAGAAAATTTCACAAGCTTTATACCAATAGATAGATATAAGAAGATGTGGTATGATTGCCAATGAGACAATTATATATGTTGCATCTACGACAAGATTCAAAACGAGATGTAGAAGAATATAAGGTAATTATATCACAGGGTAGCGAACCAAATACTCTCCAGCTTAGATGAAATGTTCACGATATGTTCAAAAATATAATAAAAACAAAAAGTCACCGAGTATTTTCTGAAGCTTCAAGAATTATAGATTAAAAAAAACATCATTATTGTCAAGAAGCTGAAATAAATGATGACAGAATTGTTAATTAAAATAAGATTAAGATATGAAGACAGATTTTAGTGAATCCTTGAGAGTGTCAAAAGAAAAGATAATGTCCCCGTATGTTTTTTTCCCGGCTTTAATATAAAATTCCAAATTTTCATGTAGATTCCTTCAAAAAATGCACTATTTAAGAGTTACCGTCCCCCAAAACGGCTATTCAATAACATTAAAAAGCATGCAGAAATAATCTACGCATGTGCAAATATAAATATGTTTAAATTAAAATCTAATAAATGTTTTTTTTTCAAAAGAAAATGCACATTAGTTATCTGCATACCTCATCAAATTTTGCAGCATTGATTGAAATTATTGACCTTACGTTCTCTGTTATTTACAATCAAAGATAGCGAAAAACATCAATAGTCAAATTACCTCTGTTTTAAACTCAAAAATGTGTATAAGCGCTTTTTAATTTTTTTTACCTTTTTTGGTTTCAGAAAAAAATGCTGCCTTCGATTAAGACATGTCATTCGTATATTGCTATTGTGTCTTTTGATTCTGTTCCTATTTAATTCGAAGTTTGGGAACGTTTTTAAAGTCAAAACACAATATAACAGATCATTTACATTTGATTGGAACAGATATTTGGAAAAGATCAAAGGAATAAATATTTCACATGAAAATTATGTTTACGATAAAATGGATGCTGCAGAAGATCTTGAAGGCAACTTCGTTCCAAATACTGTGTACTTTTCATGGTGTAAACGATACACTATTCCTTTCAATGTTTATATCAGTATCCTCACGATATGGAGAACATTAAAACCGGATATCATAGTTCTCACGACCATTTATGATGATATCGAATCTGTTATCAAAACCGATGAAAAGCCTGACCCTTCCCTTCGTCGGGAAAAATATAATGATTATAATATGTGGTTAGGACTACTTAAGAATGCTATACCAGGTCTTTATGTGTTAACCGTAGATCCAACTCCTGACCGTGACGGTGAGTGTACTCTGGGATACATATTTCAAGAACTTCAAGATAAAGGTGGTATTTATTTCTCCAATAATGTTTTTCTTACATCTTCACTGCGGTCATTTAGGAAACAAAGATTCTCATTGGCATTTGACAACATGAAGAAACTGAGTTTTATGTTTACAGAAAGAGGAAGCACTGAATTCATAAGGTTTAAAAACCGTTATTTGCTAGAACAAAGTAATTATTTTGTCAACAATAGCATAAAGTGTGCAGATGTAAACACTTACACTGGTAGAAATTCACTATGTTTAATCGTACCAAAGTTAAATCCAGTAGACGTAATTAATTCAATATCACCGTTTGCTCATTTAGCAAAACGAATATTGTACGAACATTCTGACATTGATGCAAAGACTCATTCTGAAAGTGTAACACTAAAGATTGTCCACATGATATGGTATGGAACAAGTAATCTACTATTTCAAAACTACTTAAGTCTTAGAAGTGTTCTTACTATTCTTAATCCCGAAAAACTATACATACATGGTGATGTTATACTTACTGGGTATTATATGCAAAATATATCAAAAGATCCACGTGTTATTTTTGTCTACAGACATAAGCCGCAGTATGTTTATGGAAATAAAATTAAATTCGTGGCTGCAGCTAGTGACGTCACAAGATGTGACATTTTACTACGATATGGTGGAATTTACACAGATTGGGATGTTATGTGGGTGAAGCCTGTTGATGATTTAATAATGAAAGGTTATGGTGCCGTTGTCTCTTTCGATATCATACCTTGGACATATTATCCAAACACAATTCAAGCCGGAGTTATGATGGCAAAACCCAAAAGCGACTTCATTGAACATTGGCAAGAAAATCTCAAAAATTTTCAGACTAACAGTTGGCATTTCAATGCTTTATTCTCAACTTATAAAGTATATGAACAATTTCCTGATTCTGTTCATATCGAACCACGACTTCAAGTTGTCTGTCATACAAAAAATAGAACCTGCTATCCGTCGTTCAAAGAGAATTTCAAAACCCAAGCAAAGAAATTCGATTGGATTTTGGATGACGTTTACAGTGTACATATTCCTTGGCCTGAACCTTTTCCAGGATTAGAGAGTCGCGCGGGTATTATGCGAGGTAACGATATGTTTGCCGATATAGGACGTTACATTCTTCAACAAAAGTACAAATACGATGATGAAAGTAACAGTTAAAAAAAAAAGAGAAACATTGTAAATCCCAGAAAACTGTAACCTTACAAATTTGTAGACTTTACATGAATCAAACTGAAAAGCTAGATAATTGAAAATAAAAATAATGAAAAGAGAACATGTTCTTATATGGATAAAAGAAGAAATATGCAGTATGATAATAAAATTACAATCAAACGACAAAAAAAACCCACATTCATACAACGATCATCGTATTTAATGAAAGACATTTGTCTTTAGATACACAACGAAAAGCTATACACCGTCCGCTATGAATTGAAACCAAATTAATGAACCAATCAGAATTAAAACTAAATAAGATGTGCAATCCTCATCAATTCATAATAAAAAAAAAAAATACATGTCCGTTGTTTTTTACGAAACGCTCGTCTGGCGCACATACAAAGTTTGAATCCTGGTATCTATGACGAGTTGATAAACCACTACTGGGTCGATCCCAGTGCTGCTGAAATTTTATTCCCCGAGGGTATCACCAGCCCAGTGGCCAGCAGTTCTGTGTTGACGAGAACTATCGTCATATGGACATAATTATAAATCAACTGTTTACCAAATTTACCATTCTACAGAATACGAACTTTTACTCCTGGTTCCTATGATGAGTATATTATTAGGAATAAGACTACCGCAGATGAGGTTTGACAGGCTGATGAACATGCGACAAAATTAAAAAAGTTTCTTGAGATTTTGAAATCCTCGTTTGCTTCAATTTATTTTACTTTTGTTCTTACGATGTGCTTTTTCATCATATGAAGGTGTATGTCTTTTTGTCCTTAGTCCGGATCCTATGGCTTATTTATTGTCCTGAATTGTTTTTATATATTCTTTTTATTTGAACTTATATAAGACTTTCGATAACTTGTTACTGGAGTACTTGTCAGCAAGTATAGCTCCATTTTCCACTGAACGAATCCACTAGCCATGGCTTAGGAGGATATGCTGTACCCCAGTAAAAATAGATTGATTGTTGTGTTGTTAAATGTTGTTAAATTTGTTTACCACTTCATATCTGATCACATTTCCACTCTGCAGCAGAGCATAAAATGACACTTTAACCAGCAGCATGTACAGCTAACACAAATATTCCAACCATTACATGGAGAGTCGACTTATGCTGTTTTTATAGTCTGATGGTAATTCTTTTGGGGCAAAGATTGAAATATGACTCCAATCTATGGCCCCTTAAATAGAGAAGATAAACCCAAGTCAGGAACCAGTAGTTCGTTGATTTTCGTTTGTTGATGTATTTCGTAAGAGTTTCTCGTTTCTCATTTTTTATATAAAATTAGCCAAATGGTTTTCCTGTTGAAATTGTTTTAAACTCGTCTTTTTCTGGGGTCCTTTATATATAGATTATTGTTGGGTGTGCAAAAAGGCTTCGTGTTGAAGGGCATACTTTAACCTATAATATAACTTTTTGCAAATTGTGACTTTAGTGGAGATTTTTCCTATTTTACTTATACCACATCTTCCAATGTATATATTGTAACAAAACACTGTAACAAGACACGTACATATACAGTTAATGACAAATCTCAGAAAAGATCCGTCTAAATTCAGTTAAATGACTATTCAACATCACTTATAGGGAAGGACGTATATTGGAAGATGTGGTATGAGTGCCAATGAGACAACGCTCCATCCAAAAAATCAATTTAAAAAAAAGTAAACCATTATAGGTCAATGTACGATGTTTATATTCAGATGTATTGTCAAAAAACCTGATCATTTCTGTTTCAGTTCATCTGCGCTCATGTCTGTATTTAAAGTTCGTCATTGTTGTTTTCAAAAATCAAGTCTATTTACAAAATGTTGTTATTAATTCGGCATACCACTAAACCATGCAAATTAGTAAGTAGATCAAATAATTTCCAAAGCAATTTAAACACTCTTTTTGTGCAGTTTTCACGGATTTGGCTATACTTTTTTTTACCTTTTGGATTTTAGCTCTTCGTCGTTTATATAGGCTTTGGATTTCAAATATTTTGGCCACGAGCATCACTGAAGAGACATGTATTGTCGAAATGCGCATCTGGTGCAAGAAAATTGGTACCGTTAATTTAATTTGAATAACAAATAGGAAAACCAACATTTAATCTGTATAAAAAATATCTAAAACGAAAGTTGTATCACTCAAATTGAATAATTAGCTTTATTTACAACAAGAAGAACACGTTTAGCAAATGATCCAAAATTGCCGTCAGGTAAAAAGGCCAATTTTGGTTTAAATCATTGTACTAGACTTGTTTAATTTAAAAGTACTGCTGGAAACATGTATATTTGAATAAGGTTCACGAAGAGTTAAAAATGGCCCTGTCTCAACTTTGTTTTGTTAATGGTTAATTTATAATTATGAACATATCATTGTGAGATTATCATCATGTTTGTGTCCACATGTTTTATTGAAATTGCAGATTTTTCAACTTTTTGGGACAGGGCCATTCATGTCGCTTTGACACATCTAGTTTCTTTTTAATTTTGAACTTTCTTGCAACTTCCATGATTGACAAAGTACACAGAGATTGTGGTTGTTATATATTCCTTAAGAGGACACAGTTTTCTTTGGTTAAGTTTTTCTTAGTTGGACAGTTTTAATTTGTTTCCTTTCAAAAGGATCGAAATTAATTGTGAGGGGGTTAATATAAAAAGAAGATGTGGTATGATTGCCAATAAGACAGCTGTCCACAAAAGACCAAAATGACACAGACATTAACAAATATAGGTCACCGTACGGTCTTCAACAATGAGCAAAGCCCATACCGCATTAAAAACCTATTCTACTATCCAGAAAAAGTTAATATGCTTTGTCATAGATTCTGGCAATATTTTGATTACATATTTGGCACGTTTCAACTATAATAACTAAAGGTGAACAATCAATATTTAGTTGATATGCTTGCTTAAATTAAATACAATGAAATAGTTCAACATTTTTGTAGAATGTACGCCAAATCTATAGAATATTATGTCAAACACATTTCTCTGCACCTTGTGTCTAGATTTTTCATTAAGATGAAATAATTTGTAAATTAGTGAATATGTGAAATAATCACTGCATCAATCTTTTTGTCTTTTTTGTGTATGCATATTGAAGTGAAAATAATGTATTTTGTAACAAACACAGCGAACATCGTCACATTGTTAATCCATAAAACGACATTTTCAAGATTTTCCCCTATCAACACGGTAACAGGTTGATAAGATAAAAATAAAAGACGTTAATGACCATGTAATAAATTCATACTAACCAAAATTGAAATAATGTGAAAAGAACATACCTTAGAGGGGAACAATTGAACTTTATTTTTGAAAGAATTCATGTTATAACATTTAGAAAAGATGAATGCATTTATATTCGATTGTTAGTCAAAGTTAAATATAACGCAGTTATTTAAAAAAATATGCATAAAATCTTTTACAATAAAATTGTGTATTTTTAAGTTTAGTGCCTACCTTGCATATTTATCGATATATTACGTAGTTCAATGTTTTTTACCTGGGTTTTTAAATTGTTATTGTTATAATACAAATTCTAGTTGATAAAGAAAGTGTATAGTTTGCCTTGATGACCAGTTCTAAAACCATATTTCCAAGACTATGAGGTAAATTCAAATATGTTACAAGGACGCAAACCAAATACTCTCAAGATTAGATCAAATGTTGCAGTATCAATTTATTAAAATGTTTTAGTTTTGTCAGAGATAATAGCATAGGGAATTAATTTCGTATCACGAGTAAATTTTGATTCTTTGACATGTACTCGATCGGTTGTATTATTCATAATCGATCAGGTCGAAATCCTGGGGTAATGTCTTTTCGTTGTTTTACTCATAATAGGAAGTTGAAAGACGTTGTTTGAGTCAAAACAAAAAATCATAGACCATAAACATAATATAAGAACACATTTTAGGGAAAATCAAGGAATAAATATTTCATCAGTAAATTGTATTTACGATAAAGTCAATGCTGCGGATCTTTCAGTTAACTTCGTTTCAAATACTGTGTGTTTTTGTATGAAATAGTCACATCTTTGTGATCTGGTCTATTGGTACGTGTCTACTTTAGGCAATTATAAAACATCGCCTTATTTTGTTTAAAAATGTGAACGTTGGTTTTCTGTATGGAAAATGTTTTATTCGCTATTCGTAAATTGTAAACATATACAACGCAATTGTAAAGATCAGGTCGGGGTTAATTACTGTTTGTATGTCTTTGTCATATGATTCAAATCTTCAATTCTATACCATCTATCAGATTATCTGCAAAATGTCATGCCAAAAAAATATATAAAAGGAATAGTATCCTTAAAAAAGTCACATGCTAGATAGATATTAGAAGATGTGGTATGAGTGCCACTGAGAAAACTCTCAATCCAAGTGGCAATAAGTAAAAGTAAACCATTATAGGTCAAAGTGAGGTCTTCAACACGAATCATTGGCTCAAACTGAACAGCAAGCTATGAAGGGCCGCAAAAGTTACTAGTGTAAAATTAAATTTGTCTTAACTTTCTTTCTAATTTTTTCTTCTTCCTGGATTGACATATCTGTTTTGGGTGTTGTTACTGAATGCGTTATGTCTTCTCCTTTTTGGGTGTTGTTTCTTAATGCTTTATATCTTCTTCCTGGATTGACATATCTGTTTTGGGTGTTGTTTCTGAATGCTTCTGTGGAATCTTTGTCAAGTTTTAATGTTGTTTCTGTTTAGACAAATATTTATCATTAAAAATATTATCAAATATGTTCTAGAATTTCGAAGAGTATAGATGCTTTGTTATAGGGTCTGGCAATAGTTTGCACACCAAATTGGCGGGTTAACTATTATTTCTGAAAAATAATGCTTATTTAATTGATTGTTTACTTCAGTGAAATGAAATAAATTCAGTGAAAATTTGTGTAGAATGTACGTAAAATATGCTGAATACTGAAAATTGTCTTTATAAACGCATTCCTTTTGCACCTTGCAATGTGCATAGAATTTGCCTTAAGATGAAATTTTTCCAGATATATTTGTAAAGTAAGAAATATTTCATATAATAATATCATCACCAACAACGTTTTTGTGTATGTATGCATATTGACGTGAAAATTATGTTCTTTGTGACAACTATACCCTTAAACATCGAAGGAATCGTAACATTGTCACATTATTAAACTATACAAAGCCATTTTTGCAGATTTTGTGCTATTAATATGGTAAAAGATTAGTTACTCAAAGAGAAAAGCTTATGACTCTTTAATCAGAGTGAAATAACAAAATAGCATGAAAAGTGAAAATTTATAGAGATTCTGAAGTCGCGACTCAAAAAGAATTTTAAGACCATAGATTTAGCGTGCTTTCTAAATATAAAACTTTCACTTTGACAATTTTCTCATTTCCATTTTTAATTTTATACTTTAAGTCAATTTTGAAATAACATTAAAAAGGATGAATACTTTTTTCCGAGTTTTTGTTTAAGTTTAACATAACGCTTTTCTGTAAAAGAAAATCATTTAGATACACACCTTGATGTTATGTGTAGTTAAATCGTGTTTTATGTGGTAGTTGTTAAATTCTGTTTGTATGTAATCAAATTCAATACATGTATCATAAGAAGATGTTGTATAAGTGTGAATATGACAGCTATCATTCCAAGTCACACTAGGTCAAAATACGTACCCTTGGCTCTCATCGAACAGCAAGATAGGGTTCCAAAATGACTAGTGTGTTACAATAAAAACAGGAAAACTAGCCGTCTAATATATATTAAAAAAAAACAGAAATGAAAAACACGAATGAACAACACCAGCAAACGACAACCACTGAATAACAGGCTCATGAATAAGGACAATGTTTTCATTTATTACGTGTATTTGGTTGTTTTAGTCAAATAACCTGTGTTACAAAACCCACCAAAAAATGTTAATATGCGCTTGTAATGTACGTTTTTATTTAGTTTCAGAAAAGATTGCAACTTACTGTCTATCATTTGTATATTGCTATTGTGTCTCTTAGTTGTTTTACTTTATTATACGAATTTGGAAAATGTTGTAAGAGTCAAAACACAATACCACAGACCATTTACATTTGATACGAACACATATATGGGAAAGATCAAGAAAACAAATATTTCCACAGAAGATTATATTTACGATAAAATGAATGCTGCAGACGATCTTGAAGGTAACTTTGTTCCAAATACTGTGTACTTTTCATGGTGTAAAAAATACACTATTCCATTCAATGTTTATATCAGTATTCTTACAATTTGGAGAACATTAAAACCTGACATCATAGTTCTCACGACCATTTATGATGATATCGAATCTGTTACCAATACCAATGAAAAGCCTGACCCTTCCCTTCGCCAGGAAAATTATAACGATTATAATATGTGGCTTGGACTTCTCAAAAATACTATACCAGGATTTTATGTGTTAACTGTAGATAGAACTTCTGACCGTGAAGACGAGTGTGCTCTAGGGTACATTTTTCAAGAACTTCAAGATAAAGGTGGTATTTATTTCTTCAATAATGTTTTCCCTACATGTTCACTGCGGTCATTTAGGAAACGACGATTTTCATTGGCATTTGATAAAATGAAGAAACTTAGTTTCATATTCACAGAAAGAAAAAGCACTAGATTCACTAGGTTTAAGAGCCGATATTTACTAGAACATAGTAATTATTTTGTCAACAATAGCACAAAGTGTGAAAATGTAAACACATACACCGGTGGAAATTCCATATGTGTAATCGTACCAAAGTTAAATCCACTAGACGTAATTAATTCAATATCACCATTTGCTCTTTTAGCAAAACGAATATTGTACGAACATTCTGACATTAATGCACAGACTAATTCTGAAAGTGTAACACCAAAGATTGTCCACATGATATGGTATGGAACAAGTAATCTACTATTTCAAAACTACTTAAGTCTTAGAAGTGTTCTAACTATTCTTAATCCTGACAAACTATACATACATGGTGATGTCATCCTTACTGGGTATTATATGCAAAATATATCAAAAGATCCACGTGTTATTTTTGTGTACAGGCATAAGCCGCAGTATGTTTATGGAAATAAAATTAAATTCGTGGCTGCAGCTAGTGACGTCTCAAGATGTGAAATTTTATTACGATATGGTGGAATCTACACCGATTGGGATGTTATGTGGGTGAAATCTGTTGATGATTTAATTATGAAAGGTTACAGTGCCGTTGTCACTTTCGATGTTCAACCTTGGACGTACTATCCTGACACAATTCAAACTGGAGTTATAATTGCAAAATCCCAAAGCGACTTAATAAAACATTGGCAAGAAAATTTCAAAAAATTTCAGACTAACAGTTGGTGGTTTAATGCTATGTACTCACTTTATAAAGTCTATGAACAATTACCCGATTCTGTTCATATCGAACCTCGACTACAGTTCTTTGTCAATCAAAAAATCGAACCTGCCATCCGACGTTCAAAGAGAATTTCAAAACCCAAGAAAAGAAATTTGATTGGATTTATGATGGAGTTTACAGTGTACATGTTCCTTGGCCTGAACCATTTCCAGGATACGAGAGTCACACGAGTGTAATGCAAGGTAGCGGAATGTTTGCCGAAATAGGACGTTACATACTTCACCAAAAGTACAAATACGATCATGAAAGTAAAGTTAGAATATAACAAAAACGAAACTTTGTAAATCCCAGAAAACTGTAAACTTTACTTATATCAAACTAAAAAGCTTGATAATTGAAAATGAAAATTGTTTTCTTATATGATTAAATAAACAAACATGTTATATATTAATGAAATCACAATAAATGAAACGCCTCCGGGAGCGGGAATTTCTCTCTGCACTGATGACCTGTTGTTGACCTTCTGTTGTTGTCTTCTCTATGGTCGGGTTGTTGTCTCTTTGACTCATTCCCCATTTCCATTCTCAATTTTATTATAAAACTAAAAACAATCATATAAAGATCATCGTATTTTTCCAAAAGATACTCAACGCAAAGCTATACACCGTCTGATATAAATTAAACCAAAGTAATGAAACAAATCAAGTTAAAACTATAAAATCAACATCATGTTTTCATAGATTTTGTATTTTTTTTTAATTTTAAGGTTGTTCTACCTCAGATATACATTACCGTAGTCGTATGCGGCAAAATTTGTAGGATTTTTTGGTTCATTATGGTCTTAAACTTTGTACGTATACTGTATTTGATCTTCTTTTATTATTCGCGCGGCCATGGTGAGTTGTTTTGGGTTTTTTTGTCGATGAAACGCACGTCTGAGCTCAATACAAAATTTTAATTTTAATCCTTGTATCGATGATGAGTTTATAATAGGGTAAAAGAAAACCGGCTATGAGGTTCCTTGGTTTGGATAGGCCCTTGAACATAGTAGAATTGAAATTGTTTTTTGAGATATTTAAAAATCCTCGTTCGCTTCAGATCATTTTTAATGTCTTCTCATGCTGAGTTTGTGCATCACATTAATTTGTATGTTTCTAGGTAGGATCCTGTGGCTCAGTGATTTCCATAGGTTTTTTTTTTTTAGTTTTAAATTTGAACTCATACCAGGCTATTGGTCTTTTCGGATGAAACAATGCACTTTTGAAATGCAATTGCCTTTACTGCTGATTATTGTATCGTTTTTTATGTCTAATTGCTTAAGATCATACAGATCGAAAGTGTCTTGCAGTTGTTAATATCTTGTCGTCTGGTATTTTTTAAAAGAACAACAACATTCTGCTACTTCTGGTATAAAAGCAACCTGTCTAGATCTATTCTTTTCATGAGACTTTAACATAGAAAAAGAAAATGTGGCATGATTGCCAATGAGACAACTCTCCACAAGAGACCAAAATGACACAGAAATAAACAACTATAGGTCACTGTACGGCCTTCAACGATGAACAAAGATCATACCGCAAAGTCAGTTATAAAAGGCCCCGAAATGACAAAGTCTTCCAAAGGTCTTGTCTACTACCATTCTTGCTTTTGATAACATGTGATTAGAATACTTTTTCTGCAGTTATAGCTCCTTTGTTACTGAAAGGTTTCACTAACAATAGCATAGGAGGATATGTTGCCCCCAGTTAGAAATGGACTAATTGTTGTGTCTTCCAGTTCATTTCTGAAACAGAGCATTAATTGACGTGTAAACTAGAACTCTAGCATCATGTATGGGACCTGCTCAGCTAATGATATTATTCGAAACTTAACATGAAGAGTCGACTACTGCTTGTTATATTATGGAATACAAACATAGTCTATTGTTATTGTCTTTTGGTAGTACTTTCGGAGCAATGATTGAAATATTGAAACACTGAAACTCTTCACTTTAGATGAAATTGTGTATTATGTAATTCTTATAACGTACATTTGAAAGGTTATAAAGGAAACAAATTGTGCCCTTTTCTTGCAGACTTGTTTCTTTTTTTTTAACCTTTTTTTAACTTGTTTCTTTATTATTATGAAACTGACTTCATACAGGAACTTCTTATGAATAAAGATAAGAAGTTATCAATATCCTTTAACTCGACTTTCCGCTATATAGATGATGTTCTTTCACTTAATAATTCAGAACTTGGTGACAATGTTGAACAAATCTATCCCATCGCATTCGAAATGAAGGATACTACAGATACATAAAAGTTGGTCTCATATCTTGACTTACGACTAGAAATTGACAATGAAAGTCAGTTGAAACAAAACTTTACGACAAAAGAGATGATTTCAGCTTTCCAATTGTGAACTTTCCATTTCTAAGTAGCTCCATTCCAGCAGCACCTGCATACGGGGTATATATTTCCCAATTAATACGATATTCCTGTGCTTGCATTTCCCATCATGATTTTCTTGATAGAGAATTGCTCCTCCCAAGGAAGCTATTAAACCAAGAGTTCCAAATGGTGAAGTTGAAATCATCCCTTCGTAAATTTTACGGAGTTGGTTGAACGTTATGGAATAACCGTTTCAAAATAGATATTGGGTATGTTCCTTACGTCGTAACTACATTCCCCTTCCCATTCATGAATGTGACCTACCGAATTAGACTATTCACCAGATTTGTTATCACATAAGCAACACGACGGGGGCCACATGTTGAGCCGGATCTGCTTACCCTTCCGGAGCACCTGAGATCACCCCTAGTTTTTGGTGGGGTTCGTATTGTTTATTCCTAAGAAATCAAGCATCTTGATAATATCAGTTTTAGAGAATTTTTTGTTCGAATCAAAGTGGTCCTTTACAAAGTAGGATTTATTCCTCCCTAAGACAAGATACTTCGTTGTCCATTCTTTTTTATGAAGCAAAGCAATACCAACTCTTTCAATTTGTCTTTTAGTTTGGAATGTGGAATACTTGTGTAAAGAGTAGAAAAGTCATATGTTTTAATACTATTACAAGATGAAAGAGAGTTAGATTGTATGTACTCTATAAGATCTTTGGAATTTTTAAGTATCCACATCTGATTCACGCCACCTCTAGAATAGGCAGTTTCACAATAACTTTGATTGCCGATAAAATAAATGTTAATAATTCAGAAAGAGGTTTCGTGGAGCACTTGGAAGACCCAGCAATATACCGTTGTGTGTAAGGACACTTATGTAGTTTAGGTATCCAATACAGTGATGGAAGATCCAGTTCGTCATCTTTGGTTGAAATCAAAAGGAATAAAGAACAGACCTATGATTATCCCGGATTTCCTCTTTGGTAAGTGTCATGAGGGTATATATTTAGTTTCCAAGTGAACTGTCAATACCTAATTCGTTTATCAAGCAGTTTAAGTAATGACTTTTACACACCAAAACGATGTTATTTGGGGCTTTGTCTGCGGGGACAACAACATATTTGTAATGGAGGTCGAATAGTTGTTTTGCAACATTTGGGTGTCTAAAGATTGACGAGCATGGGCATTGATGGACCCATTCAGTTTCTTAATTTTGATTTGTATCAACAACCTCACTGCCTTAATCCATTCGAAAAGAGTGTCTACGTCTTCTTTCTCACGCTTTGTCCATTGCCTGGCATAATCCTCGACTGAATCCAACAAAATTTCAAAGTTGTATTTCCAATTGATTGATTTAGGCTCACGATATTTCGGACCTTTCGATAACACATTTCGTAGAGAAGTGGTATTAACAATGTTGAGGCCACCAGTAAGAACGTGGTCAGCAGGTTCATATGTGAATTGGAAATTAGCACAAGTGCAATCAGAAGGTTTAGACATGAATATGGAAGGCTTAACTTAGTCAAAAAACACAAATTAACACACAATGAACGAATAAATATGATCTATCATACTGAATGAAAATATATAGCTAATACAAATTATAAGGGACAAATAGTTAAGGTAAAACATAAATAAAAAGGTTGACGCAATACCGCTGTGAAATATTAATCAATTTTTAGAAAATCATTACTTTTGGAAACAAACACCTGCGTCATAATATACACAGGTAAATATAAATGTATTTTTGTAAAACCAAGTTCGAGACGTAATGCTTAGGCCTAAGACAAAATATCAATTCTGCAATTTCTATAAACATTCTCTCTCGGTAGCTGTAAATATTTTTCTTGTGTATGTCCGGACACTCGTTTATTTATAAGTTCTAAATTGACTGATATGAATTTCTTTATTATCTTTATAGATTAACAGTGTATTGAATACCTTATATTCTGTTTTATCTTAAACAAAAGATTCTCGAAGTTACTTTATACAATCATAGAAAATATATGAATTTGGTTTTTTTTGTGTTTTTTTTTAATTTCGCAATTCGTTTTGTGTTCAGTGGCAACTATTATTGATTTCCCATATAGTTTCGGATACCGCTCAATAGTTTAAAAAAAACCAGAAAGGTCAGGACTTCCTTCAGTTTTTATAATTAAAATATTTTCAAACTTCTGTCTGTCTCTTATAGCTTCTTCCTTGGCTTCTCTAACATCATATTCTATTGTTGATCTTAGTAGGTTGTTTTTTTTTGTAGTTTCGGCGTCATTCCCTTTTTACAGGTGACGAAATTTGTCCACGTCATCTTTTTTGTCATCTTTTTCGTCCATTTGAGACTGTAAAATAATTGCTTTTATTGATATTTTAGGATTTAAAAATCGTGTTAACTGTTCACAATATTTATTCTCAAATCTTTTGACGTTTTTTTGTAACAGTTGTTATTGCTGATTGTTTTAAATTGTAAAATGTAAGGAATGTGTATAGATACAGAAATGAACGGAGTTTATTGGTAAAATAAATGCCTGTTATCATTTATTAAAATTGACGAGTGAATGTTCCGAATGGACAACAGTTAAACTCAGACGAGACTAATTTAATCAATCTGTGGGTTGTCAAAATGTATCACACTTTTCCAAAATAAAATTTAATGGAAATTGGAAATGTGTCAAAGAGACAAACCAAAGAGCATAAAACAGTCGACGGCCTTTATTCAGTCTACAATACAACGGGGGAAATCCCGCACTCGGAAGCGTACTTCAGCTGGCCTCTAAATTGAGATGAGTACTAGTTCAGTGATGATAGACGAAAATATATAGATGAAAAAAAAGTACAAAACAAAGGCAAGAGGCTCCAGATGAGGCTGAGTTTAACTTGTTAGATCTCAACCCCTCCTCATATATTATATACTTCTAGCCAATGTAGAAAATCCAAACACACAACAACACGCACAGTAAAATTCAGTTTAAAAGAAGTCCGAGTCCAATGTCAGAATGGATAAAAAAAGAAACTAAAACAAATTAAAATGCATCATACATAATTAACTAACTATTAATTCAACATGTTCGTCGACTATTTTCATTGTCTATTCTACCTCTAACTGTGCAAGAAAATATAACATTGATTTTGCAAATTTGTATATTGCTTTATAACATTTTGAATAAGCCGTATAAAACACTGCTAGTGTGTTTCGTCTATATTTCTTTTGTTTTGTTTGTTTTTAAAGTGATTTTAAAGACTACAACACAGTATTGACTGCTGTACACTTCCCTCCATTTTTTAAAACATCTTCACCTATTGACTGTCATACAAGTGAGAGGTTAAACTAGCTATAACACCAGGTTAAATCCACCATTTTCTTTGTTAGAAAAAAATCTTTTTTAGAAATCGTCTGTACTAAGTTAAGAATATGACAGTTGTTATTCATTCGTTTATGTGTTTAAGTTTTGATTGTGCCATTTGATAAGGTACCTTCCTTATTGAATTTTCCGCATATTTTTTGTTTCTTTGCTTTCAAGTCAAATGAATGAGATAAAAACGCAACATATATCTTTTAGAATATTCAGTATATAACTAATGCACCATATGATAGTTTGAAAAACACTAATTACTGTATTCTTCCCATACCGTAGATTTCTCAAAACAAGCGAGATCCCGTTCTTCTACCTCGTCGTTATGAATGAGTGATGATATTCCGGTCATCATGGCTGACTCTAATTCATTATGTTTTTTCTTGCATGTATCCTCATTTAATTTGACATTAGCCACAGACAATTTCTCGTTTTCCCTATGACAAAATAAGTTTACATTATTTCAGATTCGAATAGATATTTTTCGTTTCAAATTAAACATTAATAATACATCAACATTTAATACCAAATATTATTATTTTATCCGAATATAACTATTTGGGTTAATCACCCATTTTTAGTAATATTAAGCAACTATAAAAACGGTCACACTTGAAAAAGGTTTGGCTGACTATAAAACTGGGTTCAATCCAGAGTTTTCTTCAGAATATGTCTGTACCAAGCCATGATAATGACATTTGTTGTAAAGCAGGAGCTTTTGGCTAGCCATAAAACCAGGTTGAAACCACCATATATTTTTGTCATGTACCAAGTTAGGAATATGGCAGTTGTTATCAAATAGTTCGTTTCTCCGTATATTGACGTTTGTTGTTGTTGCACTTCATTGTTCCTGTTGATTCTTTGTTTTCCTCTCATAGCTGATGTGTTTCCTATGGTGTAAGGTTGTATCGAAGATTTGTTTTCTTTTAATCGATATGAATTTCGAACATCGTATACCACTCTTGCCTTTATTTATTTATGTATTCTTGTTCTAACTCTTTCATTAAACAACCAAGCGCGAAGTTCACATGAGGATATAAAATAGTTTGTCCTTATTCCTTATTGCATAATTGCTATACCATGTATTATTGTAGACTAACGTTTTGCTATGATGTACTTTGAGATTTCTTTGCTTTAAAACAAACTATCTTACTGTTTGAGTTGGTCAATAGAATGCTGCTTGCTGTCAATCTCCTCCTTAAGTGATGCCAACTGTGCATTGAAACTTTCTCTTTGAGTCTCCATCTCTTGGTGTTGGACTGTTTTCATTTCAATATCTAACTTGACGTTTGCATTTGTCGTTGTATCAATTTTTTCTGCTGACAAAAGAAACGAAAAATTCAATTGTGAAGTCATCCAAGGTCAAATATATAATTATTCAATATCAAAATGAATTTATATAAAGAACAGAAAAAAAATCACTAAAACTTCGTAGCATTTATATAGTTCAAAATTCAAATTAACTTATGTTCTATGGATTCAATAACTATAACATAAAAAGAACATCTCTATTTAATTCTACAACAAAAACGCTTATGCGTCAATCATTTGTCCTAAATTCTTATAAAACAACATATTGTTTTACATTGTCTTATCGGGGCCTTTTATAGCTGACCATGCGGTATGGGCTTTGCTTATTGCTGACGGCCGTACGGTGACTTATAGTTGTTAATATGTGTGTCATTTTGGTCTTTTGTGGATAGTTGTCTCATTGGCAATCATACCACATCTTCTTTTTTTATATATATTATCAGTCTGAAGACGGAAAATGTCCATATTTAGGAATATGATTATGACTTTGATCATACTTTTGTGATCAAATCCTTCAATGTTATTTCTATCAACATTATCTAAATCACTAATCTAGGACCGGAGGAGAATGTTTAAGTGTTCCCTCTACCTGCAATTATTTTTTTAAGGTGAAATGCTATCAAATCATAGTACATAAACAAAAGCAGTTGTAGTATATCGAAAATGTTCGGAAGTCAGAAATCGATTGAGAGACAACAATCCGGGTTATAAACTAAAACTGAGGTAAACACATAAACCATCAGAAGAAAGCAACGAAACAAGATAAACACTGAAGTGCAACGAAAAACCAAACGACAATGCAACATAAAAGGAAACGAACTATAAGAACACAACTGCAGTTTTCCAACTTGGTACAGGACATTTCAAGAACAAATGATGGGTTGGTCCTGGTTTTGCAGCTAGCTTAACTTTGCACATTTATGGTAATGTTAAATATATCACTAAAATGACCATATAACATGCCAGGACTACAGTCAAATAAATTCAAGTACATTCAGGACAGATAAATACACAAATAAACATTACAATTGGACATTTCGACATAATTATAGTTAACAAAGGTACCAGGCTTTTATCTGGTTGCAAACGAAAAAGAGTAAAAAAAATAGTATTTCCTTGATTTTTTTTTATTTTGGTGTTTTCTAAAGAAAATTTGGGAAACTTAATTTCAGATGATTAATAAAGCATGAAAATAAGGAAAAAAGGAGTGACATTTGATAAGTTACGTTCCAGTGATGGTTATTTTCCTA
Organism: Mytilus trossulus; assembly: GCF_036588685.1. NCBI lineage: Eukaryota > Metazoa > Mollusca > Bivalvia > Mytilida > Mytilidae > Mytilus > Mytilus trossulus. The sequence continues at coordinate 78,195,050 of NC_086376.1, read as the reverse complement.
TATGTAATGAAATGCATTGTAAAATTTTGTCTAAAGTACTGGACAGGATAAAACCTCACTTATGCCAAGTTTTTCGTCATTTGAACCAAAAAAATAAAATCTTTACATTGGGTGTTCTTCTGCTATTAAGTTATGAACAACAAAAAGCCAAATTTGAATGATTTACATGGCAATACATTGCTGTTAATGGCGCATGATCTCCTTCATTTTTTCATGTGTGGATGTTCCGTTTGTATTTATTTTACAATATGGACTTAAGTTTGCTGTTTTGCACATCATTGAAGACTGCAACTTGATTTGTTGTTGTTTACATCATTTATGTTTAGGTTGATAATTGTTTCATTGCAAATAATTTCTTATCTCCTTTTTCCACATTTTGTTATGAGCCAGATGCAAAATAATATAATTCATATCTTACCAATTTGATACATTAAATTGAGATTATCCAGTAGTTCTTTCTCATCGTTAGAGCACATCACATCAAAAGTATCTGACAATTCGTTCTCTAATGACACCTTTAAAATTTATAAATGATACTAATTATTTAAGTTTTCAAGTAAAAGTCTGAGTTTTCTGAATCCCTCTGTTTTGATCGTACTGACATGATAAAATTAAAAGTTAATGTCGATCGAATTTTACACTTTGATATGTTTGGTTTTGTAGATATTTAACAGGTGTGTCGGTCGATGCACATGATAACACTAGGCAACAAAACAGGTAAAAAACAAACGTTTTACGAAAACATGCAGCTAACCATCAGAAATTTCATGACTATGATACAAAAAAAGATTAGTTCAGGTTTTAGGTCAACATCTTTTTTGATAATTTTTAATGAATTGAATGCTGATTTTCTTAAATATACACATACAAAATAAGGACCGTACAACGATTGCTTAAATTTTGATCATCACACTTGCTTGCATATCGTTTGAATGATAACTCGCCAGGGTAATGTCTTAAGGGGCAACTCACATATGACGATCTATCTAATCTGTACGCTAAAGATCTCATTTCTTCTGGACTGATGTCATACAAATCTGGAGTAAAGGAGTTTTAAATTATTACATATTCGAAATTAGGTAATCTGCTTTTTTATTTATAGTTACCAAAAAGGTACCAGGATTCTAATTTAGTACGCCAGACGCGCGTTTCGTCTACATACGACTCATTAGTGACGCTCATATCAAAATATTTATAAAGCCTAACAAGTACGAAGTTGAACAGCATTGAGGATCCATATTCCAACAATGTTGTGCCAAATATGGCTAAGGATAAGAAAATTCTTAGTTTTTCGAAAAATTCCAAAGTTTTGTTACCAAACGAATTTTCATAACCACATAATATCTTATAATATGCACATTATAATACTAACGTATATGACAGGCTTCACATTTAAATGCTTGCTAAGGTATTTTAAGCTATTCCTCATGTATTTAATCTGGTTCTTATCATACTTTTTTCTTTAAATTACTTAAAGTTGAACATGTTGAACAAACTACTTCGCTTTATTTTAAAAACAATAATATTTTTTTATCAAATAATTAGAGAAATGCTTTCCTTTGCTTTATTCACAAAATTATAAGGTTTTTTTTTCGATACTACAATCTCTACTTCTCAAATGTTTGTTTTCCCCCAAACTTATAATTTTTTAAATCTTTTTTTTTTGTACCAACAGAGGAATTTCCATTAGTTTAAAGTAAGGCAATGATATGTGACAATTTAATTTACCATATACGAGTTTCGACTAATTGAGGAATCTTCAGTGATGCTTGAAGCAAAATATGGGAGGATTTATTTGAAAATCTCAAAAAAGAAATGAATTTCTTTATAAAGAGTGTTACTTACATGATTAAGAAAGTATTTTTCTCTGACCAATGTAAGAGTGCATATAATTTCAAACATATATGTTACATATATACAAAACGTAAAAACCTAACTTCAAGGTATACAGTGATATTGCTCGACTATCGGCATACACTTTAGAAAAGGACATTTTGATGGACAGCACTAGTGATATTTAGTCTCAAGTCGCTGGATCATAAACAAGTGGGCAGTGCCTCGAAATGGTTGACAAATTAAGATGTAAAGACAGCAATTGTTCTTACCATTTATAACAAACAAACTTAATGAAAAAAACTTTAATATTTAAAATTATTATTTAATTGAAAATCTCTGGAATTTGAATTAGTTTGACAGGACATTCAAATAGCCGTCAAACTTATATTTAATTAACATAATCTGCAAAATCTAACATTGAAAGTTATAAATTCATTTAAAATCACTGGAACATTTAATAGGGAGCAGGGACTCAAACTGGTCGTCAAACTGATATTTACTGATAGTAATGCATTATACACACCACCATTTATGATCTACCAAACAAACTCAAAGAGAAAACTGTACACAGAACATTGCTTATCTATTCAGTCAATGGACCATAACCTAGTGAGCAGGGCATTAAAAAAGTCCTCATGCTTTCCGGGAACTTTTGTCTCAAACAAGACAAAAATCAATATATCAAATAAGACAACCACTGCAGCATTTATTTTGTTAAGTCATTTCAAGAAAATTATCGGTTAAACTTTGATTTATAGATAGTGAAAAAAACTCATCATAGAGCCAGAATTTAGACATGGATACATGAATTGTATGAACAGTTTAAATTGAAGATTTCAATTGGCAGTATCTGATAATTATTTGTATAAATAATATGCATAGATTGTGTTAAAATTTCCAAGATTCATATTCTACTATTAATAATACGTGCTACATGTATGTGTGGTTCAATACCTTTGCAACCTTCCACTGCAGAAAAGGGCCACATCTTTGATTGTCTCCAAAGTAGAAATCTGCAAGAAGAAAAACCGTCAAAAGGAACGACGTCGTAATAATAAAAGACATAAGTCAACTTTTTTGAATTTTGGAATCAACTGGCCTTACGCTTGCTGAAATGATATATTTGTCTTGAACCTTTGTGTATAACTTTATTTATTCAACTGTTGTTTACCAATGTTAAAATTTCTAACACGTTAATGAGAAACTATGTAATGTATCAAACAAAAACTGAGGAAATCTCAAATTTTCAAAAAGAGCTAGACCGGTACGTCGACAAGGAATGTTTCTGCTTTGCTTTCAAAACCACTCAAAATATCACAATCGGAAAAAAGACCCATTATAAAACGTTACAGATTAAATCTACTCTTGTATCTCATTGTCTTAGACTGCGAAAACATGTCGCTTAGTGAGTCATAATGGAATAATATCCTCATTACTTTATGTGTTTTATGATATTTTTTAAACACGCTAGAAACGAAAATGATATTGTTTGTCTCATTTTGTTGCTATACTGAATGCCAATGAAAACTCAACACTTTTTTTCAAAAATAAAATTCATGTTAGAAATGATAATCTTTCAAAATAAATTGTTCTTGAAAATGAACAATTCTAACAATAGATCGATATCAAACAAAATTGTTTCATTGTCATCTTTCAGACGCTATAGTTAAACGAAACATCCAATGTCGAATCATCAACTCACAGTCCTAACAAAACATGTTACAACCCCGTTGTGCAGCGAAATCTCCACAGAGCCGTGGAATTAATCATCCCGGACTTTTAATTTGATCTCGAGGAATGTTGTTCCACTTGTCCCGCATATCAAACTCAAGCTGACTTTATGATATCGGTGGTGGTTTTCATTGTCTAAACCATGCCCAATCTGGTGCAAAATTTGCTCGATCGGACCAAAATCGGGCGAAACACATGACTTTTGGCCAAGATGGGTGCCAAATGTCTATGTAACCACCACTGACGGTTTTTGGTACACAATGAATGATTTTTGGTCTACAGAATTTGACATTTACGCCTTACGGTCGTTTAGATGCCACTAAGGAAAGACTTTGGTGCTCTTTAACAATTTCTGCGCAAATGGTGCTTTACTGAAATTGCTCCAGAGGATCTACCGTGACCACCATTGAACACTCGTGACATTTGTACACCAATCAGAGTCAATATCGAATATGTTTAAGACCAAAGGTATCGGTCTGGCTGAGCGATTCTCGCATTGTGTACCCCGGGGTGTCGCTTATCATTAAATGATCTATTTTGGTTGAATTTGTGGATGATTTGGGTTATTGTAGAGGCTACAACTTCAGTCTTCTCGTAATTTATGCAGTGAAAGGCTTCATTGGATCATGCCCAAAACTGCATGTCGCTGTTTGTCAGAAAGTCCTAGCTTTTTCTCAGATGTTTATTGCAGTTTCCTTACAATAAGGGTGGGAAAATTCATGACATTAGCCAAGCTTTAAATGACAAAATCGTGAAATTGGTGCGTATGTTGAAAAGCGGTGAACTCGTTTTATGTCAGTTTAAAATAACCCTTACTTCGCATTTGTTCCAAAAATCACTCAACCTTAAAGTTGATGTCAATTGTCGTAAAAATCATTTTAAACCAACCATACAAAATTCTCATATAAATAAAATAAAAATTATAAGATTTTTTGGAAAAACAAAAGTGTTGCGTTTTCATTGGCACTCAATATAAATTAGTTACTCAACAAAATATGAAAATCTAAATAAAATAAAGAACGGAGTTATATGAGTTATATATATGCATATATTTTATTTATTCAAGGTATGAGAAAAATGGCTTAAATAAGATCTTTTTTCTTTAAAACTTTTTATTAATATCTTAAAGAATGAAGATTTCGGAGCAAATTTCAATGTGATTTCCATTATATTCCATATTTTTATGGTTTTTAAAAATACTTGCACTTATTTTCGTAATTTTCAAAGACATTGCTATTATAAACCTATGCTATGTGTTTCCCAAAATAATAATTGTAAAGGTGAGAGCGCTGACAATCTAGTTTTCAATATAATCAATATATGAGCTGCGACGGATAGGAATTGACCATGTGCAAAAGAACAGTTGTTACCCATTCGTTTGATGTGTTTGGACTTTTGATTTTGCCTTTTGATTTTTGATTTTCCTTTTTGAATTTTCCTCGGAGTTCGGTATTTTTGTGTTTTTACTTTTCAATACATCTGTTAACCTACTTTTGATTGACAAAATCCTATGCAATGTCTGTAACTTTTTTTAAAATAGAGTTGTTCTTAGAACACTACAATACAGACCAAAATTAATCTTTTATCTCGAATTCAAATGTTCCAAAATTATACTAAATCTTAAACATATACATGTGTACGTGCACTAGCATAAGGACGATTTCTATCCAACGCACTCATAATTTAGATGTTAAATACATGTGAAATTTTCAAATTACTCTGATTTAAACACAAAATTCTCTGAAACTGACATTATCAAGATGCTTGATTTCTTGATTGACAACATATTTGTTACGTTCGAAGGACGTGTTTTACAACAGACTGTCGGCATTCCAATGGGAACTAACTGTGCCCCTCTTCTTGTCGACTTATTCTTTATTATTATGAGGCTGACTTCATACAGCAACTACTTAGGAAGATGGATAAGATGTTAACAATATCATTTAACTCGACTTTCCGCTATATAGATGATGTTGTTTCACTGAATAACTAAATTTTGTGACTATGTTATATCCAATCGAACTAGAGATAAAGGATACAACAGATACAGTTGAGTCGGTCTCATATCTTGACTTCAAATTGAACTCATTACATCTAGAACTTGACAATGAGGGTCGGTTGAAAACAAAATTTTACAACAAAAGTAGCAACATTCCAGTAGCACCTGCATACGGGGTATGTATCTCCAAATTGATACTATATTTCCGTGCTTGCATTTCCTATCATGATTTTCTTGATAGAGGGTAGGTGCTCACAATAGCTATCAAAGGTACCAGGATTATAATTAAGATCGCCAGACGCGCGTTTCATCTATATACGACTAATCGGTGACGCTTATATCAAAATATTTCTTAAGTTTAAGAAAGCTATTACATAAAAAGTTCCAAATGGTACATTCTTTCGTAAATTTTACGGACACAATCACGAGTTGGTTGACCGTTATGGTATAATCGTATCACAAATGATATCGGATATGTTCCTTACGTCGTAACTACAATCCCTTCGCTTTCATCAATGTGACCTACCGAATTAAAATTAAGAATGTAAATAGGGCATGTGTCAAAGAGACAACAACCCGACCAAAGAAAAAACAACAACAGAAGGTCACCAACAGGTCTTCAACGTAGCGAGACTATTTACTGGGTTTGTTATAACATGAGTAACACGACGGGTGCCTCGTGTGGAGCAGGATCTGCATACCCTTCCAGGGCACCTGAGATTACCCCTAGTGTTAGGTTGGGGTTCGTATTACTTATTTTCTAGTTTTCTATGTTGTGTCATGTGCACTTTTATTTGTCTGTGTGTCTTTGTCATTTTTAACCATGGCGTTGTCAGTTTATTTTCGATTTTTAAGTTTGACTGTCCCTCTGGTATCTTTCGTCCCTCTTTTACAAAAAGTGTATACTAAAACGAAAAAGTTAAGTCTTCTTAATGAAAAAAATCGTATGTGTATAAAGATTTTTAATTGTTATTGATATAAATTAGTGTAAAAACAATCTTGTTTTTTTCCTTATGTGGTTGGTCTCTATTCCTTTCCGTTTTTACTTTGTGGACATTTTTGTTTGTTTTATAGTGATGCATATAATGATGGCTAGCATATTTACCCTATATTCCAAAATACTCGGGTTCTGTTTCTTCGATAAGTGTTGATAATTCTGCGACAAGTTTGTCTTTGACTGCAATCTGTGTTTGCTATGAAGTTGAGCACTCGAGCCTCACTATGCATAGAATATGTAGTGCGAGGACCTTTACCTATAAGATTGCAGTAAACTCGTTATTTTAACATTGTTTGTTATCATATATGTTATTTATCATAGAACGTAAAATTTGAAAAGTTGTAAAACAGATATTCTAATTTTATTAAATTGTTAAATGTTGTGTGGTTTATGTAAATATTTCATTGTACGTTTATGATTCACAATGGTTTACTGGGGATTCATTTATTTCCGCGGGTATTAATTTCCGTGGATTGAGAAACAACTGCATGTTCGTGGAGGTGTCATTTCGTGGTTTACCGAAGTCTACAGACGAGTCTTTAGAAAAAAACGTTATTTGTTGTACTTTTAATTTCGTAGTTCACCTGTGCCCACGATATCAACAAAAATTGGTATCCAACGATTAATAATGAATCCACAGTATGTATAAAAGAGAGATGCAACTACTCTTGAATTGTTAGTCAAAGATCTCTTACTCAAAACGTATCAAAATATTGCCTTTCAACTTGTTTTTAATGATTCACGGAAAGCAAACATATTTACCAAATTCGTTTTTGTCAAATTAACTTGAGTTTTATGGTTTTTTTATTTTAAAGGTCTAATCAACGTTTTCTTCAAATCCACATAATATATTAATGTTACGTGAATCAAATTTCGATCGTTTAACTTGGATTAGAAATTGTTTGAAACTTTAATGTAAAGGTGAAAAAGGTGTGAGCCAAGGCTCCGTGTTGAAGGCCGTACTTTAACCTTTAATGGTTTACTTTTTAAATTGTTACTTGGATGGAGAGTTGTCTCATTGGCACTCACACCACATCTTCCTATATATATTCAAATCATTTTTTGATTTCATTTTCGACAATCACACAAAGTAACAGATAAACGTTCAAAACTGAAATAAGAGTTCACCACTATATTCTATATAATATAAGCAGCCACAAACACAAGTTAACTTTTAAAATCTAAGTTAAAGATTTAACAGCGGAATAAAATCTTCAGTGCACATTTAAAAAGTCATATCTATCACTTCATTACAAACATTAAATAATAAGTTTATTCACTGATAGAACAGATCTAGATACAAAAGGAGTAGGTCCGGCAAGGGTCGATTTTGGCCTCAAATTTCAGGTTCGTCAATCGAAAGATTATTAACACTTTTTTAACACTTAAGTGTCTGTTTTAGTTGATTCAAGTAGTTTATGTGAAGGATTTCAATTAGTTTATGTGAGGGATTTCAATTAGTTTATGTGAAGGATTTCAATTCATTTAGTCACCTAAAAACGCTCCGATTCAAGCTTAAATATGAAAAATCTATCACATATATGCCCAAAAAAATCACTTTTATGATGGTTTTCGTCAATGATGAAATTGGCCGCATCCGTGTTCATCCTCAATATTTTTATATTTTATGTACTATCATCAAATACAACTTACTTTACATTATTAAGAATGAACACGAATGCGGCCACTTTCATTTTAGACGGAAACCGTCTAAAATTTAACAAAAAAGCTTAAATTGTGACGATTTCAGTAATTAAGCATGACTCAAGGATGCTAGTACCCAATAAATGTAGATTGTATTGTCAAAAACAGCCCAAATTTATGTAGCAGAAGCGATCTACTTCCCAATAAATAACTAAAAGTTTACATTTTAACAATTTTATAAAACTGCTAAATTTTGGGGCCAAAAAGGGGTCTTACTGGACCTACTCCTTTCTTTAAATAAATGAACCTGTTCTAAGTCAGGAATCTGATGTACAGTAGTTGTCGTTTGTTTATGTAATATATACGTGTTTCTCGTTTCTCGTTTTGTTTATATAGATTAGACCGTTGGTTTTCCCGTTTGAATGGTTTTACACTAGTAATTTTGGGGCCCTTTATAGCTTGTTGTTCGGTGTGAGCCAAGGCTCCGTGTTGAAGGCCGTACTTTAACCTATATGGTTTACTTTTTAAATTGTTACTTGGATGGAGAGTTGTCTCATTGGCACTCACACCACATCTTCCAATATCTATTCAAATCATTTTTTGATTTCATTTTCGACAATCACACAAAGTAACAGATAAACGTTCAAAACTGAAATAAGAGTTCACCACTATATTCTATATAATATAAGCAGCCACAAACACAAGTTAACTTTTAAAATCTAAGTTAAAGATTTAACAGCGGAATAAAATCTTCAGTGCACATTTAAAAAGTCATATCTATCACTTCATTACAAACATTAAATAATAAGTTTATTCACTGATAGAACAGATCTAGATACAAAAGGAGTAGGTCCGGCAAGGGTCGATTTTGGCCTCAAATTTTAGGTTCGTCAATCGAAAGATTATTAACACTTTTTTAACACTTAAGTGTCTGTTTTAGTTGATTCAAGTAGTTTATGTGAAGGATTTCAATTAGTTTATGTGAGGGATTTCAATTAGTTTATGTGAATGATTTCAATTCATTTAGTCACCTAAAAACGCTCCGACTCAAGCTTAAATATGAAAAATCTATCACATATATGCCCAAAAAAATCACTTTTATGATGGTTTTCGTCAATGATGAAATTGGCCGCATCCGTGTCTATCCTCAATCTTTTTATATTTTATGTACTATCATCAAATACAACTTACTTTACATTATTAAGAATGAACACGAATGCGGCCACTTTCATTTTAGACGGAAACCGTCTAAAATTTAACAAAAAAGCTTAAATTGTGACGATTTCAGTAATTAAGCATGACTCAAGGATGCTAGTACCCAATAAATGTAGATTGTATTGTCAAAAACAGCCCAAATTTATGTAGCAGAAGCGATCTACTTCCCAATAAATAACTAAAAGTTTACATTTTAACAATTTTATAAAACTGCTAAATTTTGGGGCCAAAAAGGGGTCTTACTGGACCTACTCCTTTCTTTAAATAAATACACTTGTTCTAAGTCAGGAATCTGATGTACAATAGTTGTCGTTTGTTTATGTAATATATACGTGTTTCTCGTTTCTCGTTTTGTTTATATAGATTAGACCGTTGGTTTTCCCGTTTGAATGGTTTTACACTAGTAATTTTGGGGCCCTTTATATAGCTTGTTGTTCGGTGTGAGCCAAGGCTCCGTGTTGAAGGCCGTACTTTAACCTATATGGTTTACTTTTTAAATTGTTACTTGGATGGAGAGTTGTCTCATTGGCACTCACACCACATCTTCCTATATCTATTCAAATCATTTTTTGATTTCATTTTCGACAATCACACAAAGTAACAGATAAACGTTCAAAACTGAAATAAGAGTTCACCACTATATTCTATATAATATAAGCAGCCACAAACACAAGTTAACTTTTAAAATCTAAGTTAAAGATTTAACAGCGGAATAAAATCTTCAGTGCACATTGAAAAAGTCATATCTATCAGATCATTACAAACATTAAATAATAAGTTTATTCACTGATAGAACAGATCTAGATACAAAAGCAGTAGGTCCGGCAAGGGTCGATTTTGGCCTCAAATTTCAGGTTCGTCAATCGAAAGATTATTAACACTTTTTTAACACTTAAGTGTCTGTTTTAGTTGATTCAAGTAGTTTATGTGAAGGATTTCAATTAGTTTATGTGAGGGATTTCAATTAGTTTATGTGAATGATTTCAATTCATTTAGTCACCTAAAAACGCTCCGACTCAAGCTTAAATATGAAAAATCTATCACATATATGCCCAAAAAAATCACTTTTATGATGGTTTTCGTCAATGATGAAATTGGCCGCATCCGTGTCTATCCTCAATCTTTTTATATTTTATGTACTATCATCAAATACAACTTACTTTACATTATTAAGAATGAACACGAATGCGGCCACTTTCATTTTAGACGGAAACCGTCTAAAATTTAACAAAAAAGCTTAAATTGTGACGATTTCAGTAATTAAGCATGACTCAAGGATGCTAGTACCCAATAAATGTAGATTGTATTGTCAAAAACAGCCCAAATTTATGTAGCAGAAGCGATCTACTTCCCAATAAATAACTAAAAGTTTACATTTTAACAATTTTATAAAACTGCTAAATTTTGGGGCCAAAAAGGGGTCTTACTGGACCTACTCCTTTCTTTAAATAAATGAACCTGTTCTAAGTCAGGAATCTGATGTACAGTAGTTGTCGTTTGTTTATGTAATATATACGTGTTTCTCGTTTCTCGTTTTGTTTATATAGATTAGACCGTTGGTTTTCCCGTTTGAATGGTTTTACACTAGTAATTTTGGGGCCCTTTATAGCTTGTTGTTCGGTGTGAGCCAAGGCTCCGTGTTGAAGGCCGTACTTTAACCTATATGGTTTACTTTTTAAATTGTTTTTTGGATGGAGAGTTTTCTCGTTGGCACTCACACCACATCTTCCTATATCTATATACATGTAAAAATTGAAGAAGACTTAAACATACAACCTGGGTGTTTCAAATGATATTTCAAAGAGAGTTTTGTTCACTATTGTCGTCCATTGAAAAGACAATAATATACCTGTTACTATTAAGATATGCTTGTATCTGTCTGTGCTACGGTCTGCTTTCACTTGATCCATCTCATTGCTCGTCACACGCTTCGCTTTAACAAGGTACCGCCTATAAGGATGAAGGTAATACCCGCCATAGTAGTTGAATACGTAATCGGTCATGTTTAAAACTTTTTTGAATATTACTTTCTTATCACAGATTAATTCGATATACAGGAAAATTTCAGAAAACGTCCGTCGTGAATTTGCATACAGGAATAGATCTGATACTTGAATAGGTGCTACGATAAATTCATCATCCATAAACATTGTGGATCCGACAGTACATAGTTGGAATGGATCTTCCACTGTAAAAAAATATTACATTTTATTATAGAGTGGATAAATTAGTCAAATCTTGAAAAAAAAATTTAAGAAGACCGCGGTACTAAATTTTGATACATGACTGTTGTACAAAGTTGAAGATGTATGGGGCAATGATTGCAAACAGTGTACGGAGAAAAGAATGTTTCACCCCCCCCCCCCCTTTTCCTGTTTTTTTTTTACCAAATTGCACTACTAAAGTTTTGTAAATGATACATTTTTTCATATTTCAAAAGTTGAATTCTGCTCATAGTAGGAAAAATCCAAATTGAAAGCAACGGAAGGGACTTTTTATAAACTACTTAAATAAATATTGTCAGATTTCGATTATGCAAATGTATGGATTAAACCTAGTTTACCACTTATTTGTATAATACGTGTATATAGTTCAATATATAAACAAAACAAATATTAAATATGTATGATACCGAATTCAGTTTCAGAAAATATTCAACATATAGTACAATAGAAACCAAATGTCTGAACGCGAATCGATATGTGTTGTGTAGACAATGAGTAGATATTTTTTTATGATATTATCTAATCAGAATTACCATATTCCAAATGAGCTGATATTTCGCTCTTCTGTTGGTTCAAACTAAATAGTTGGTTTATAGCGCTTGGTATTGGTTGAATCGAACATAAAAGATGTGTAGCTTCATTTCCGAGCTTTTTTAATCTGTAAAACAGTGATTAATTTATATATTCAGGATCTATTCTATGGAATAACTTATCAATATTCCTGAAAAAAGTATAAATTAAGCTCAATTATAAAATATTTAAAAAAAATAATCGTTGGAAGAAAACGAAGTCGCGTAGCTTTGTGTGTATATTAATATTCACAAACATACTTAAACATTGAATACTATTGAGGGAATTAGAATGATGTCGATACTATAAGAATTCATAATTTCTACCTGTTTTGAATATTGTATATTTCAAAACAATTTTTATTGTATTTTTCTTTTATGTTGTGTTTGTTTGATTGATTATTTTTAACTTTTTTGTATGATATATTCCATTGCATTTTATGAGGGCCAAAGCCTTTGGCAAAGGGAAGTTAGTGATATAGCTAACTGCATTACCCCTTCAAGAATTATTACTATTCTTATTATTATTATTATCAGTAGTAGTAGTATCAATATTTTTTTTTTTTCATTGACATTTTAACATAACAAATAATAAAACACCTTTCATTTTATGTCTTCATTAAGATTTATGTTATTCAAGTGTGGCAAAAAGAGTGTATATAAACTCATCATAGATACCCGGACCAAAAATTCATATTTACGCAAAACACGCGTTTTGTCTTTAAAAGCCTCATTAGTGACGCTCCAATCTTAAAATGTGGACGGTTTAAGTAAAATCCAGTTTTATAACTATCTCTCATTTATAAGTTCATTATTCTGCTAGAATATAATTTTGGGGCTCATATATTTTTTGTTGACATACCTACTAATAAAAGAATGTATATATTTAAAAGAATTCATATGATTTTTTTTATATAGAGAACGAATACCAAGTATTCAGCTAAACTTTAAAATAAATACCGTTAACATTTGTTTTCAAGTTACAGAACTTGTACTTCTTTAATATTCATGAAATAAAATACAGTCATGACGTTTCATAATTTTACATTTACACATGAGCTTAGTTTTGTTTCCTATGGGATAATACTGACAGATCTTTCAAAATAAATTTTGTTAAAATGTATTTTATATAAACATGCATAGAACATTTTGTACTTACTTTACTTGTGCATGTGCGAGACTGGTAACGACCTGTGATAGAAAATGTTAACTTAAGTTTTAAATTTTGTGTTATAACTGAATGTTCTGATGACATATTCATATTAATATTATTTCAAATTTCAGAAACTGCAGCCAAACCACTAAAAAAGGGGGAGATAATGAGTTGTATAAGACATAAATAGTATGTATAAAATTCAGTGGACATGTTGAATCAACAGAAGTCAACCAGTAGTCAACATTTCGGTGTTGTCATGGATACATGTATCAATCATGTGGTCATTTTTATAAATTTCCTTTTTTACAAAACTTTGAGTTTTTCGAAAAACTAAGGATTTTCTTATTCCAGGCACAGATTACCTTAGCCGTATTTGGCACAACTTTTTGGACTTTTGGATCCTCACTGCTCTTCAACTTTGTTCTTGTTTGGCTTTATAAAATCAAATGTCCATGTTAGCGTCACTGATGAGTCTTATGTAGACGACACGCGCATCTGGCGTACTAAATTATAATCCTGGTACTTTTGATAATAAATTAAAGTCCCTAACTGCTTACCCTTCCGGAGCACCTGAGATAATCCCCAGTTTTGGTGGGGTTCGTGTTGCTTTTTTTTTCTAGGTTGTGTCTTGTGTTCTGTTATTTATCTGGTCGTCTTTTTTGTTTAGCCATGGCGTTGTCAGTTTATTTTATATCTATGGGTTTAACTGTACCGCTGGTAACTGTCGCCCCTCTTTTACATGCAATCCTCTTTTAAACATTAGAATAAAACACGTTCACAAAGTTTAAAGAGATTTTTTAAATTCAATGATACTAAATTAAAAGGTTACTCAAGCTCGGGTGCATTTTTTCATTTCGATCTTCATTTTTTTAAGTCCGTTTAACAGCGCGATCTTTCACTCAAAATTTGTTCGTTTTGAATTGAAGTATCTTTAATTGTCGGTTATGTTGCTAAATATTTTAAATATGAATTACATTAAATGTGCCTAGTTCCCGTGTTGTGTTTGACAATGTCGTGGTTCTAATTTGAAGAAAATAACTTATATCTATATATTTCATATTTATATTAACATGCAAATGGGCTTTGCCCATTGTTAACGTCCGTACGGTGGCCTATAGTTGTTAATGTTTGTGTCATTTTAGTCTTTTGTGGATAGTTGTCTCATTGGAAATCATACCACATCTTCTTTTTTACATAGATCATTTTGGAACTTACTTTTATTGTACATGTGCGACATTATTTGGCTGAAGATAATGTTTAGCGAAAGTGACGTCTATGTGATCATCATTTGGTCTTGACAAAAGTAAACTTACAAAAAATTACAGAACAGTTAATTAAAAAAAACCTGATATTTATATATTCATAAAGACTCTTATCAATTTGTTTCCCAATATGTATTGAAATATAATATGCTTAGTTACAGTCATTAAAGATTGCATATTTTAGCGTTAATATTGAGTCACTGATAAGATCTTTGCGTCGGAACTAAACATATTTATTCTAAAAACAGTTGTTGACATGACACGGGTTATGTTCTTCTCATATATGTTATGATGGTATGATACTAAACCCTTAACGGGAAGGATTGTGCCTGATGTTCATATGATGAAATCAGAATCTTTCAGTTAGTTTAATTGAAGTCTGGAGCTGGCATGTCAGTTAACTGCTAGTAGTCTGTTGTTATTTATGTATTATTGTCATTTTGTTTATTTTCTTTGGTTACATCTTCTGACATCAGACTCGGACTTCTCTTGAACTGAATGTTAATGTGCGTATTGTTATGCGTTTACTTTTCTACATTGGTTAGAGGTATAGGGGGAGGGTTGAGATCTCACAAACATGTTTAACCCCGCCGCATTTTTGCGCCTGTCCCAAGTCAGGAGCCTCTGGCCTTTGTTAGTCTTGTATTGTTTTAATTTTAGTTTCTTGTGTACAATTTGGAAATTAGTATGGCGTTCATTATCACTGAACTAGTATATATTTGTTTAGGAGCCAGCAGAAGGACGCTTCCGGGTGCGGGAATTTCTCGCTACATTGAAGACCTGTTGATGACCTTCTGCTGTTGTTTTTTTATTTGGTCGGGTTGTTGTCTCTTTGACACATTCCCTATTTCCATTCTCAATTTTATTAAATTCCTTCACCATTACAATCCAACATAATTTACTTCATAAAATATTAACGTTGTTTTACTTACACTAAAATTTGTTTCGAATGAATCATCTTTGTCGATATAACTTAAACTTTCACACATTAATGAAGCTTCTGCGTCAATAAGCGAACCATACTTCTTCTGACCTTCACTATTCTGCAAAGAATGCTCATCCAAAGTCTATAAATTAAATAAAACTACATTCCAGGTAAGCAATAATGAGTTGAAATCTTAGTCTAAATAAGGTTCATGTCGTTTTTTGTCAGAGTGTATTGGCTAAATATGTCATACTCTCATTTTTTCAATCATGGTTGTGCCTGTATGTATACTTGTCTATGTTCCTTTTCTGTTTGCATGTAGGACGTTGATTCTCTAATTATTTTTTTTTTTTAAGAAAATAAAGTTTAGAATGGAAATGGATAATGTATCAAAGAGACAACAACCCGACCAAAGAGCAGAAAACAGCAAAAGGCAACCAATGGGTCTTAAACACAGCGAGAAAATCCCACACCGGAGGCATGCTTTAGCTGCCTCCTTAACAAAAATGTGAACTAGCTCAGTGATAATGAACGTCATACAAGATTCCGAAATATATAAATGAACTAGTTGAAAACATACAAGACTAACAAAGGCCAGAGGCTTCTAACTTGGGATAGGCGCAAAAATGTAGGCGGGGTAAATGTGCTTGGCAATCATACCACATCTTCTTTTGTATATATATTTGTGAGATCAGAACCCTGACCTCTTACCTCTAGTCAATGTAGAAAAATAAAATCTCATCAATACGCACAAAAAAAACTCAAGAGTAAAAGAGGCCCGAGTCCTATGTCATAATAGGTAACTAAAGAAACTAAGAAAGATCACAATGGCACATAAATCAACAAATAACTACTCGCAGTTACTGACATGCCAGGCAGCTTCAGACCTCAATTAAACTGATTAAATTACTGTGTCTTCATCCTATAAATATCTTACACAATCCATGTCATTAGGGGTTTAGTATCATACGATCATGTAATATGCGAAAAGAACATAACCCGTACTATGCCAACAATTTTTTTTCGAATGAATAGGTTTATATCTGATGCAAAATAAGTGAATCAATAATAAAGCCAAAATAAGCCATCTTTAATTATCTGCCAACAGTATCGTTATAATATCCCTTCTTCAAATGCCTGTTTTAATGTTTGGTTAGCTTTATATGTGAATGCTGACATGTTTGTGCTTTTTTTTTTTTTAAATATTACAATAAAAGATTAGATGTGATGTATGAGATTCCCCTGCAGGCTTCTTTTTTACTACTTCTAAAGGTTAAATATTAGATAGGGTGACTGTGCTTCTTTCGGAAATCTGTGACATTGGTGTAAACAGTCCCATGGATTTCTTTGTCTTTTACAGAGAATGACTTAAAAGGTGTTAAATATAAAACTCATCATAGATAACAGGATTGAAAATTTATATTTAAGCCAGACGCGCGTTTCGTCTTCAAAATACTCATCAGTGACGCTCGAATCCAAAAATGTTAAAATGCCAAATAAACTACGAAGTTTAAGAGCACTGAGGACCAAACATTCCTAAATGATACTTTTAACTTTATGGGATCTTTTTAAACGAGAAAGGTCATTTAGATAAATAGCGCCTAGTTTCAGCAACGTACTGAATACCGCAGCCCGGTTTGTTTTATGTGATTAAATGGATGGTACTGTTAATTTTTTTCAAGTTATACATGTATCAGTTTCAAAGTGTAAGAAAATACGGGGACATGTAAATCAATTTTTGGCATAAACTTATCGATTGATGGGTTATTACTATTTTTATTGATAAAACAGTAAGCGAATGTAGTTTTTTTAGATATTCGATTTTGATGATTGAGCCGTGTAGATACCCTTTGAATGAGTTTAGGATTTAGTAATTTTCTTTTTCTAAGCAACAGTTTTGTTTTTTGTTATCCGGATTTTTATTAAAAGAAGCAGTCCATAATATTAACCAGTACACATAAATTGTAGAAGTAAAAATTATAAAACTGTTCAGCTAAGGATATAAAACGTTATCCGTCATCAAGTACTCGAAAAAATACGTTTACAAAACTTGAGAACAAAAAACAAAAGACAGAGTTTATAATAACATGAACGGTACCAATTCTGTTGCACCAGATGCGCATTTCGACAATACATGTCTCTTCAGTGATGCTCGTGGCCAAAATGTTTGAAATCCAAAGCTTATATAAAAATGAAGAGCAATAATCAAAAAGGTCCAAAAAGTATAGCCCAATCCGTGGAAGGAATCAGAGCTTTGCATGAGGGAGATACATTTCTTAATTTATAATAATTTCTCATATGTTCTAACAGCAAATTTTAATGACACAAAAAAAATCATGCCGCATTTTCATGCCACTACCGAAGTACTGGCTACTTGGTTGGTGATACCCTCGGGGACTAATAGTCCACCAGCAGAGGCATCAACCGAGTAGTAGTAATAACATGAACGGTGCCAATGTTCCTGCACCAGATGCGCATTTCGAAAATACATGTCTCTTCAGTGATGCTCGTGGCCAAATCTTTTGAAATCCAAAGCTTATATAAAAAATAAAGATCAATAATCAAAAAGGTCAAAAAGTAAAGCCAAATCCGTGGAAGGAATCAGAGCTTTGCATGAGGGAGATACATTCCTTAATTTATAATAATTTCTCATATTTTCTAACAGCAAATTTTAATAACACAAAACATCCGTATTTTCATGCCAGTACCGAAGTACTGGCTACTGGGCTGGTGAAACCCT